>NC_090447.1:379759327-380364327 GCF_031143425.1 Pleurodeles waltl
GCGTGGGTGACTGTCCAGTGACAGTCTGCTGGGATCCATCTGAAGATCTTCTGAAGTTTGTGAAATGTGTACCAGCAGGAGGAGGTGACTGAGTTTACGTGGAGGTCATGAATAGAGAGGAGTCGAGGATGATTCCTAGGTTGTGGGTGTGCTCAGTCAGTGCAGGGGGGACTGAGGGATGTGGGCCACCAGGAGTCGTCCCAAGCTGAGGTGGCATTTCCAAAGATGATGAGCTCAGTCTTGTCGGAGTTGAGCTTGATGCAGCTTTCTCTCATGCAGGTGGCGACGGCTTCCATTCCTGAGTGGAAATTCCTTTTGGCCATGTCCAGGTCTTCGGTGAGGGAAATGATGAGTGGTGTGTCATCAGCATATGAAACGATGTTCATACCGTGGCTTCTGACAATTGCAGCAAGAGGGGCCATGTATACGTTGAACAGTGTGAGACTCAGTGAGGATCCTTGGGGGACACCGCAGTTGACTCCTGTGGGTCTGGAAGTGTAGGATGGGAGTCTGACCCACTGCATCCTCTCGGAGAGGAAGGAGTTGATCCATTCCAGGGCTCTTCCACAGATCCCTCTGTCATGGAGTCTGGTGCGCAGAGTGCTCTGGGAGACCATGTTGAATGCTGCTCAGAGGTCTAGGAGTATGAGCGCTGCAGTGTGGCCGCAGTCTAGGAGTAATCAGATGTCATTGGTGGCTGCCAGGAGGGCTGTCTCTGTGCTGTGGTTGTTGCAGAAGCCGAATTGGGAGCTGTCCAGGGAGTTGTTAGCCTGGATAAAATTCCATAGTTGTACGTTGATTGCTTTCTCCAGTACTTTGGCGGGGTAGGGTAGCAGCAAGATGGGCCGGAAATTCTTTAGTTCTGATGGGTTGACCGAAGGTTTCTTCAGGAGAGGGCATAGTTTAGCGTGTTTCCAATCCTTGGGGAAGGTGCCAGTGTTGACGGAGCAGTTGATTGTATTCTGGAGCTCGGGGCGATGGATTTGCTGGCTCTTATGTATATGTGGTACGGGCAGGGGTCCATAGGGGCTCCGTAGTGGGTGATGTTCCTGATGCTGACTGTTTCCTCTGTGGTGAGCGTGGACCAGCTGTGGTGGTCTGGGTGCGTTCTGGGGGGTGGTGGGTCAGTCATAGGTTCCGGTGCCAGGATTTTCCAGGAGGAAGCTGTCATAGATATCCTGTACTTGTAGTGGAAAAAGGTGGCAAGTTCGTCGCAGAGGCCCTGTGATGGGGGGATGCTGGTGGCTTCAGAGGGAGGATCTGTGAACTCATTGATGACTGAGAAAAGTTCCTTAGAGTTGTGTGCGGAGAAGGATGCACTTCTGGATTTTTCATCGGTGGGCGGCCGTTGCGGCTTTGAATGAGTCGAGGTCTTCGCTGGTTTGGCTGTTCCTCCATTTTTCTCTAAACATCTGTGGGTACGCTTTGATTCTTGGAGTTCGGTGGTGAACCAGCTGGCTTTCTTAGGTATGCGTTTGGCCGATGTCAGCCAGAGGGGGGCTAGAGTGTCGGCGCATTCGTTAATCCATGGGTTGAGTTTGCGCGCTGCTGTGTTGGTATCATCGGAGGGAAGAAAGAGGTATTTGGCGAACGATGAAGTGAGTTGCTCATTGGTGATTTTGTTCCAATTCCTGTGTGGGGGCTTAGGGGTGCAGATGCGGCTGCTTGGTGTGGTGATTGTGAAGTGTATGCAGCGGTGGTGGATCCAGCCTAGGGTGGAGATGGTCTCAATGGTGATCCAGTTGCTTGAGGTGAAGATGGGGTCCTTTGTGTGTCCTGCAATGTGTTTGGGTGCAGAGACCAGCTGTCTGAGGCCGAGGGTGATGAGGTTGTCAAGTAGAGCTGTGGTGTTTGGGTCGGCGTGGTCCTCGAGGTGGAAATTCAGGTCGCCGAAAAGGAGGTAGTTGCCTGACACCAGGGCCTGGGGGGGTAGTGATGTCTACAATGTTGTCTATGAAATCTGGGCAGGGCTGGGTGGCACAACGCAAAATATTGACAAATATACCCTCTGTTAATTTTGAGGTAAATCATTAGGCTACACCGCAGGCTGGAATGTTTTGGTATTATTCTTGGATGTGCAATGTTTTTTTTCTATGTTTACACTGGCATACAATTTCATAGTCACATTGCCTTCACCCTATCTGCTTTCTCTAGCAACACTTTAGTAATATTGAGACACCACTCCAGTACATTAAATTCTGCTCTGTAGTTACAAAACAAGGGTGATATTTGTTTTCAAAAGATGCACTTTCAGTATGAAGAGTACTTTCATAAGATGTGATTTTATTTTACAGTGTGTTTTCTTGCTTTATTTTACATTTGGTTTTCTTTACAGTTAATCAATTCATGACACTGCATGTATTGCCATGTCCTTGCAGCAATTTAAATTTTTCAATTTTTTTGTTTTTTTGTTTCTTATTTATGTTGCATTCACCTTATGTGCCATCTCTATCAATGGTTGAGTTAGTTACACTCACAACCCTACTACTCTATACCACTCTACTTTATATTACTCTACTCTGCACCACTCCACTTCACTCTGTGCCACTATACACAACTCCATTCTATGCCACTCCATTCTACACCACTTCATGCCGCTCCATGCCACTCACAGCACTCTATGCCACTCCATGCCACTCTACTCTACACCACTACACTCTACTCAACACCACTCCACTATGCACCACTCCACTCTACTCTATGTCACTCTTCTCTATGCCACTCTATGCCACATCACTGTAGGCCACTGCACTCTAAGCCACTCCATTCCACACTAGTCCACTCTTCTGTGTGCCACTCCACTCTATGCCACTCCTCTCTCTGCCATTATACATCACTCCGCTCTACACAGCTCCACGGCACCTCCCTCCACACAATGACCCTGTATGGCACCCTGCACCATTCTAGGCTACTCTCACCTATACACCTCTATGCAACTTAACTCTATGACACTCCACTCCATGCCACTCTACTCTACATCCCTCTACTCAAAGCCACTCTACTCTACATGTTCTGTGCCACACCACTCTTTGCCACTGCACTCTATGCCACTCCATTCCACTCTCATCCACTCTACTGCACCCTATATCACACCACTCTACACCACTGTACTCTATGGCACTGTACTCCACACTACTCTATCCCACTCGATGCCACTGTATGCCACACTACTCTATGCTTCTCTACTCTACATCACTGTACTCTATGCCACTTTATTCTACACCACTCTTTGCAACTCTACACCACTCCACTCTCTGCACTCTACTCTACTGTATGCTACTCCACTCCATTCTACTTCACTTTATGCCATTCCAGGTCCCTCTACGCCAGTCCACTCTTTGCCGCTACACACTAAGCCACTCTACTCTAAATGACACTACTTTACTCCACTCTACTCTACTTCACTCTTCCTCTCCACTTTCTGACATTCTATTCCACCCTACTCCATTCTACACCACTCTACACCACCATTCTCTATGCTGCTCCATGCCACTCCAATCCACAGAATGACACTCTATGGCACTCTATGTCAATCTACTCTATGCCACTCCACTATACACTATACCCCTTTATTCCGTGTCACTCTGCACCACTGTATGCCACTCAATTCCATGCCACTCTACACCGCTCTAACCTACACCACTCTATGCCACTCTATTCTACTCTACTCAATAGCGCTATATACCAATCTACTCTACTCCACTGGACTTTACTCTACGCCACTCTACTCTATGCCAATCTGCTCTATGCCACTCCAGTCCTCTCCACTCAATGCCACTATATGCTATTCTACTTTATGTGCCTTCACGCTACTCCACACTGCTCCACGCCACTTTCTCCACACCACTGTACTCCATGTTACTTTACCAAACTCTATGCCACTCAACCCTACTCTATACCACTCTACTCTATGCTCCTCTACTCTATGCCATGCCACTCCACACCACCTAAAGCCACACCACCCTACTCTATACCACTCTAGTCTATGCTCCTCTACTCTATGCTGCTCTACTCTCACCATTCTATGCCACTTTACTGCACTCTATGCCACTCTGTGCCACTTCACTCTGCACACTCTACTCCATGCATTTCCATGCCACTTTGTACCATGCTGTTCCATGAAGCTCAACTTCTTGCCTCTGTACACCACTCTATGCCACTCTACCCCACTCTATACCGCTGTACTCTATGCTTCTCTACTCTACGCCACTTACCTACACCACTCTATGCCACTCCTTTCCGCCTTACGCACTCCACTCTCTGCCACTCTAATGTAGGTCATTCCACTTTAGGCCACATCACTCTATGCCACTCCACTCTACCCCACTCTACTCAATGCACTCTTCTCTATGCCACTATACTGTACCCCTCTCTATTCTATGGCACTCTACTCTATGCTACTCTACTGTACCCTGGGTCCACTGTACGCCATCTATACCACTCTATGCCACTCCACACTACCCTTTGCCACTCCACTCTACTCTACACCACTCCACTGTAGTCTATGCTACTCTACACCATTTCATTTCATGCTACTCTACGTCATTCTGTTCTAATCAACTCTACTGCACTCTCCCCTATGCCACTCTCCTCTTGACTCTACACCACGCTGCTGTACAACATGACTAAAAGACAATTGCAAAGCCAATAGCTCTCACATAAGCAAGACCTATTGGCTTAACCAATGCTTGTTCTAGAGATGTAGCTACTTGGCCTGAAAAGTTTCAGGAAAGTTACCTTGACATGAAACATATATTTTCGTGGCTCGCAAATGTTTTGCATACTCTTGAACGTAAAAGCAGGCAGCATCGGGTGATTATTTTTCTCTGAGCACTATATGCCCTTGTGGCAAACGCAATGAGTAGACCTTCATGTTGTGTAACTGCCTGTGCACGGTAATAAATAATGCACAACCATTACCCATAAGCTATTATAAGTCTCATTCGCAGCATCTTATGAAAAGCATGCAAGTGATCGCTCTGGTATGGGGGAAGCCACTCTTTTTTTAAAATAATTTCATATTTATTTGATTTCATGCTATAAGCCACAAGAAGACACTAATCAAACAGCATGGACAAGGCCAATAGTTCTCACCTTTGGAAAATGTTAGATGACCAGTTGAATTTGCCTTTGCTTTGTGCTGACACAGAAAGAGCATCTGCAAAAAATAAAAAAGAATGGTTATTTCAAATGTTGAATAGCATTGGCTAATAAAATGAAATAAGTGGCCAGAGCACAATCATGTTTGCATGCCTGACTACGCATGCTCACATATGCATAGTGACAGTGTAGCAGCCATTTTTTTTTTCAAAATTTACTGGTACAAGATGGCAGACACAGTTCTTGCACTGTAAATTAAACATATATCAAACTTGCACAAATTTTATTGCCGTGCCCTTCGAAAAAAATGAAAAATGTATACCCGTTTGAGTCATCTGCAATGTTTACACATGTGATATTAGGCCACGTGATAATCTTAACTCTTTGTTCACGGACACTCATTTTCTTAGCCACCCAATGCTGATATTGCAGCCACTTCACATTCGGAGTGGATTAAGATGCCACTTAATTCAATGCACTGGTGAGGGAGGTGATATTGAGGAAGGTCAATCGTAGCCGTCATAGCTGCGACCCCTGGTTTGCCTCTTGCGATCTCTGACGCTGCCTTTGCGACCCCTGGCCACAGTTGTGGCAAATTCAGTGTCAGGAACACAGTAGCAACTTGTCCCTAACGTCAGTTGGGGCTCCACTCTTTTTCTTTCAAGTCAATGTTTTGTCACACCCATAGTGGAAAATAATATATAATTCACTGTTAGTGTAATAAAAATGGGGTACAACTACCTCGAATATGCCCTTCCATGGCAGTTGAGGTAAGCAAAGATATTTTATATGAATGTTGAGTGCGTGCTTGCGGGTAAGAGTGTATTTATATGAGAGAAAGGGTGTATTTAAGTGGGAATTTGTGCGCATGTGTAACTATCAATGTGTGAGTGAAGGTGGAGGTCAAAAGGTATGTGATGTCACTTCTGCTACCCCTGGCATTTTTGGCGAATTGACGTCCATGGAGTCAATCCTTCTCTGTCATGGTTTCCGGAAAATCTTCAAGAGTTAAAACAAAAAATGCAGAAGGCAGGAGCGAAAACGCATAAAAGCGTATTATTTAATGAATCGCGGCTTTATGACTGCTAAGTCGTTTCGCACCGCTAGCCCAAATAGATTTAACTTGCAAACGCAGAATGTCGCTCAGTAAGTACATTGCAAGCACACTATAACCTTTTTTAGATCTGAGATTATTTGCAATATCAAAGCAAAACAATTGCATGCCAGTTCATATCGCTCTGCTTTTCATCCATTTTCATAGAATGTGTACGAATTCTTATATAATTGGGCAATTCCACTCTACGGTGAGTTGAATTTCAATCTCTGATTAAGCTGAGTTTGCTGAACTGTGACTGCAAACATTAGTCTACATAGGAAACAGCACTGCCAGCCAGTTAAAATTAGCTTCCTTAATGGGCCTGTGTATTCTCCGTTTCATATTCTTGTGTGGACGCATTCATCTGTCTCCATCCTTTTAGATATTGATTTTACTCATTTTAGACAGGAATATGAAACTCAAATTGCATTACTAGATTTTAGAGATCAAAAACAGTCGATGCAGACTGAATTACATGCGCAGTGCTAATGCAATAGTACTTATAAACTTCACAGATATACTGGTAATTGATGATTGGAGAAAAAGCAAAACACCACTGGACAGATTAAAGCTTACTTCATATGTGCGCTGCTAAGTGGTTTTGCACACACAATCTTAAAATTGCTATCTGGCCTTATCCATTTGACTCTTTCCCACTGTTCAGATGAGAAAATAAAGATGAGAGAATAAACTTTTCAGAATAGCAAGAATAGCTCAATCCCACCATACATTAATTTTTCTGAAAATGTGTAGTAAAAAATATCAAGCTACACTTTTTATGTTCTATGGAATAACATTGTAATATCACTGCTCTTTGATGCCTTCCATGGTTTTCATGATGTGTGTTGCCTTAAGAGGGCGCAAGCATAATAACCACACCACTCTGTTGCAAAGTGATGTGGTTGTGGCCTATTCTGATTGGACATCGTTCTGTGCACTCACTACAACTCGCTAGGTTCTGAACCTGCAAAAATCTGGAAACGACAGACGTTTTACAAGAAGAAAGACTGATGTATAAGGCTGGCCGGGTGAGGACACCGTCACTGGATGGAGCAAGGGTATTTGACACCTTGCCAAAGGCATGGTTTCAGTGGCAAGTGCTGGATGCTATTTTGGTGTGCCATTCGCAATGCAGGAAAGACTCCAGTGAGGGTAGGCATGCTAGAAAAGTATCTGGGGTCATCTGCGAATAAGTCTGTAGGAAGAAGCAGATAGACCGAATAAGAGCAAAAGCTGGATTGGGAAGAGAACAGATCTTTAAAGGGGTGAGGCAACAGCATGGAGCTAGTGATATTAGGTAAAAAAAGTTAAGGCCCATTGAGGTCAAACTACAAGAAGGTGTAGGAAAGTTGGACTTTGAATGTGGTAGTGAAAGTGGCAGTCGCTAAGAGATCAATGATACCAAAATGGTTGTGTTTTTCTGAGGTACATTTTGGCTCTCCACACAATTAGAGAGGCAGCTCAGGGCTGGAGCTTTGTATCTAATTCACATGAAATTTAGATTATCCTGGGTGACTACAAAGTGGTGGGAGTGCAGTGGCTTCCCCTGAAGCAAAAATGAATGGTAGATCGTACTGCTGCTTGGTTTTTAGAACCTACACAGCTTGCAAGAAATATGATGTCTAGTATGGGTTGGGTTAGGCTGGTAATGATGGAGTAGAAACTGAGTGGAATGTGTAAGTTTTTGGTGAGGTGGGGAGAGTGGAGGGAAGTGAGGCACTTAGAGATGTGGAGCAAAATACCTCAGGCTACACTAGTTTGGGAGGTACTTCAAACAGGTTTCGAAAGTTTGTGTTCAGGGAGCCAAGGAAGCCAGGGAAGGCTGAATAAAAGAAATGCAGAAGCCTAGAGGAAAAAAGGAACGAAAGCAAAGGTAGATGAGGTACCACAGAGTAAAAGCAATTTGGGACATTTGTCAGCGATAGAAGCAAGCCTCATTTCGATAATGAGATGGCAGGTTTCAGAAGTTTGCAAAAGAACAGTCGTGAAAGATTCGGCCTGGTACAGACCAAATACGTGAGAACTATTAAAACTTGCCAGTGAAGTCAAGCAAAATCAGTAAACGCCACAATTGTGATATGGACAACGTTTCATTACTTACCCAAGTTCACCAGAGGTACAATTTCTCATCACACAGAATTTGACTCCGTGCAGTTCATGACGCAGAAAAAGAGGGTCCAACATATATTCATACATATCATGTAATCAAAAGCATATGATGTAGTGTGATTTTAGTAAAGAAAATAATGTACAAGGGAAATTGTGCCCTCGGGGTAGCTCGCCATCATTGTAAACGAGCTTTATTAATCATGAAGAATTGAAAATTGTAGTAATCCGTCATAATTGCAATTGTATGCCATGATTTCTTATTTGAAAACTGTCTTGCTTAGCTTAAATTTAGTAGAGGCTTTGGCCTAGTTGCCTGGTCTCAAATTCTAACTGCGTGGCTTTTCCTTGAACTAATGAAACATATATTCTTGCTTGAAGTTGTATTTTTCCAGCAGAGATGACTAATACACTTATCTCCAAGGTTTCGTACTAGGCCGGTTTCATCCCCTTTGATACAAAGTCAGTCTCTGAAGGTGCGGACAATGAAGGTACAGATAGTAAAAATAATTGGCAAACCATGTTACAACTTGTGTTCCAAGGCTCCAAGGACAATGTATGCATAAATGAGAGCTAGTAAAAAGATAGTTTTCATTGGACAATTTGAAGCCAACCTATGAATCCTCCAATGGAAGACCCTGCAGAATTTGGAATGTTTCTTACTTAAACCCACTGGACAAAGAGAAGTCAGCCATTTTCCTTGATGCCAATTTGAAGCCAGATGCCAGACTCCATTTTGGACGACACCCTGATGCCCTTTTCTCTATCTGAGAGAAAGAGACTTTGAGAATTCTCATCCTAGAGACTTTAACTTTGATTTGCCCCGTCTTGCCCATGAAGTAACTTTGCCCCATTCTCCTTGCCGCTGCAAGGAAGCTTGCCCTTAACTTTGCCCCTTTGAAACCTGCCCCATGCTGATCGAACCGGTACCTGAGGGACGAAGACTTTCTTGAATGCTGATTGTATTTGGTAAATATGAAAGGATAAATGTATTATGCATTGTGTTTTTCCTTTTAGGTACCAACTGCTATTTTGATAGGGCCCAAGCTAGAAGTTTTCCAAATTTGTGTTGACTAAATTTGTTTTGCATGAAGTCCCACATGCCAATGCTAATTAGAGGTTAGTCGAGGGATTCATTCGATGCACCATGTTAATTTGAAATCTTGTTATGCTGACCAATGTATGAAATTAGTCAAATACAGTTAGTCATATTAGTGATTTGCATTGCCATAACTGAGTGTATCATTATTCAGATTTTGCGTAGATTGCGTTTCTTCCACCGTTATGGACAGCCAGTAATGTTCATATACATATATCATTTGGTTTTGAGACTTATATACATCGTGCTAGCTTTGTTAATGTAGGGAAATAAATTCACTAACTTTTAATAAACTGGTGTGGTTATTCATGACTGAAAGGTCATGGTGCGCCGAAATACCAACTGTTATTGATTTCTGATGTGTTATTTTGATCTATGAATTGGGTATTGATTGTCGATTATAATAGTTATTGATTATTGATCTGAGTGACCCGACTATTCTAGGATGAGGAGAGCCCGACTCGGTTAAAATATTCACCGACCTCCAGCGTGTCCAGGTACAGGTAATTTATAAGGGCTGGATGCGTTATCACAGTTGGCTGCCCCACTCAGGAAGAGGACACCTGATTCAGGGAACTGACCACATGGCTTTCGGCTCGGGTTTGCCTTACCTGCTACCACTCATGACCACATTTCCTGAGCAGCAGCTGGTAAACACCACGCCAGTTGCCACTCCGCAGCCTGCACTGCTGATTATTTGCTGTCAGTACACCGTCTCTATAAGGCAGGTATTTCTGGTCCTAGAGAAGTAGCAAGGAGTATTTCAAAATCATGTCCTGATTAGAGACAGTAGCGTTGTCCTGCTTTCATGCAGGGCCAGTTTTTTTTTAAATTTCCTCTTTAAACTTCACAAGTCTTGCATTTCACAAAGGTAACAACGTTTTTTTAAACAAGTGTGCAGTTTTACACACCAGTGTGAAGACGAGTATCTATTAGTAGTATGAAACAAATCTGATGTGAAAAGGAGGGAGAAGCTGAAGGATGATAAAAGGATTGGTCTTTGATGTGCATAAGTGCAGTGATAACTGTTCCATATACAGGATGAGATGGAACATTTCAGGGCTGAAGAGGGGAGGGAGCACTATACAACTTAGGCCCGTATTTATACTTTTTTAGCACTGCATTTGCGTACTTATTTGACGCAAAAACAATGCAAACTTGCAAAATACAATTATATTTTGTAAGTTTGCACTGCATTTGCATAAAAAAATGATGCAAATTTGGCACTAAAAAAGTACAAATACGGGACTTAGTATCATACTGACTAGGTAATGGTATAATGGTATACCATAGAGGCATCATCTCATAGTGAGAGTTGTAGGATGGAAAAATGCATGCTATTACCATGCATGCTTATACTATGCCGTCATTACAACCTCTGTGTCTTTAAAACTCATTGCTTTACTATGAAAACTTTTACCACGCATATGCCTTTACCACGCATGCGTTCACAATGAAAATTTCTTTGTAAAGGCATGCTTGGTAAAGTCGTATGCATGGTAAAAGTATAAGTGGTAAGTATAAGCCATATATATATGTATATATATATATCTCCCAAACACGAAAAGCCCAGGCACCAGTCCATGTTAAAATCCAAGCATTTAATAGCATTTCTGAGCAGCAAGTCAAAAAATCCTGACGCATTTCAGCAACAGCATGCCTTGTTCACAGGTAAGTAAGAGCAGATGTGAGTGAGCCAGTGCTTTTTAAATACACAGTCATGTGACTTCAATAACCAAACTCCAACTCCCATAATGCACAGTTCCATATAAATAACTTCCTGAACTGGAGCGCTTAATTTTCATCTAACTGCAATGGCGTCACAGGCACTTCAGTTCACCATACAAATGTTCTTATGTGCATTAGGTATCCATTACTTAATAGTCCACTTGCTTTTACAGTTGCTGCCCAGCATGATAACAGCAATACAAGGAATACATGAAAAGTAAGAGGAGAGGCACACCTTCTCCCTCCTATCCCTTGCTCACCTCTATCACAATATATTTCTATGATAAATGCCTTGTTTGCATGAAGGTGAGCGGGTCGGGCCCCTTCCATAAAACTATAATTGTCACCTCCTGCTCCGTAAGGGGCCACAGACCCTGCAGGGCGGCCTGGGTTACTGGGACGAAGCATCCCACCGAAAATATCTCCCAAACACAAAAAGCCCAGGCACCAGTCCACGTTAAAATCCAAGCATTTAATAGCATTCCTGAGCAGCAAGTCAAAAAATCCTGACGCGTTTCGGCAACAGCATGCCTTGTTCACAGGTAAGTAAGAGCAGGTGTGAGTGAACCAGTGCTTTTTAAATACACAGTCATGTGACTTCAATAACCAAACTCCAACACCCATAATGCACAGTTCCATATAAATAACTTCCTGAACTGGAGCGCTTAATTTCCATATAGCTGCCATGGCGTCACAGGCACTTCAGTTCACCATACAAATGTTCTTTGCCCCAGTAACCCAGGCTGTGTCTGTGGCCTCTTACGGAGCAGGAGATGATAATTATATATATATATATATATATATATATATATATATATATATATATATATATATATATATATATATTCACTGAAAAAAACAAATGTTACAGGGACGTTATAGTTAGGCTCACATTTTAAACGTACAAAACCATAGAAATTCACCTTTCATATTTAGAGTTATCTCAAGTAACTATAACTCTTGCCCTAAAGTATCTATAACTCACACCCTCGCCATGCACTACTAACTACCCCACAAATTACAGCACTCATGACATCTTTGATAACACCACTGATAATAGCAATATAATATTTGCAGTAAAAAAATTACAAAAAAACTGTGCATGTGTGTGCGCATGTTATAGTTACTTTAGGGCATGAGTTATAGTTACTTGAGATAACTGTAACTATAACAGGTGAATTTATATGGTTGTTTACATTTAAAATGTGAGCCTAACTGTAATGTCTCTGTAACCTTTGCCTTTTCAGTGAATTTCCTTGGTTTTTATTCTATTCTGTTTCCTAATTATATTGTCCCTGTAACCTTTCATTTTGTAGTGAGTTTCTATGTTTTTTTAATGTAGAGAAATATCCATTACTATATGTTAATCCAACCACAGCGTGCACCACCTTCGGCCATGCACAGTGGGGGTTGGCCTCAGGGCCTGGCCTGCAGCCAACCTCTGATAACCACCAAAAACAGCACCACGCATGGCCAAAGACCATGCCCGATGGGGCCCATCAGCAAACCCCCATAACCACCCAGCCCTGCACCATGCAAAGATGAACAGTCTGTCTCTCTTTGTGTGAGAATAGATGTGAGAGGGTGTCTCTGGGTGTTAGAGTATATGGGTGTGAAAGTAGGTGTGTGAGGGTCTGAGTGGTTCTGTGAGTGCTGCATGAGTGTTTGAGTGGGTCTGAGAGTGGGTCCAACAGTGTCTTAGTGGGTCTGTGAGTGGATGCATGAGGGTCTGAGTGGGTCTGTGAGTGGGTGCATGAGTCTCTTAATGCATGTATGAGTGAATGAATTGGTGCATAAATGGATCTGTGAGTGGGTGCGCGAGGGTCTGAATGTGTCTGTGAGTGTGTGCATCAGTGTCTCAGTGGATCTGTGAGTGGGTGTGTCAGTTTCTCAGTGGGTCTATGAGTGGATGTGTCAGTGTCTGAGTGGGTCTGTGAGTGGATGCATGAGGGTCTGAGTGCATCTTCAATTGAATGTGTCAGTGTCTGAGTGGGTATGTGAGTGGGAGCATCATTGTCTGAGTGGGTATGTGAGTGGGGCATGAGGGTCTGAAGGGGTTGTGAGTGGGTGCATAAGTGTCTGAGTTGATGCGTAAGGGTCTCAGTGGGTTTTAGAATGGGTGCATCAGTGTCTGAGTGGGTTTGTGAGTGGATGCATGAGAGTCTCAGTGGGTCTGTGACTGGGTGCGTCAGTGTCTGAGTGGGTTTGTGAGTGGGTGTGTCAGTGTCTGAGTGAGTTTGTGCGTGGGTGACTGAGGGCCTGAGTGGGTTTGTGAGTGGGTGTTTGAGTTTCTGAGAGGATCTGTGAGTGGGTGTGTGAGGATCTCAGTAGGTCTGTGAGTGGATGCATCATTGTCTGAGTGGGTCTGTGAGTGGATGCATGAGGGTCTGAGTGGGTCTGTGAGTGGGTGCATGTGTCTCTTAATGCATGTATGAGTAAATCAATTAGTGTATGAATGGGTCTGTGAGCGGGTGCATGAGGGTCTGAGTGGGTCTGTGAGTGTGTGCATCAGTGTCTCAGTGGGTCTGTGAGTGAGTATATCAGTGTCTTAGTGGGTCTTTGAGTGAATGTGTCAGTGTCTGAGTGGGTCTGTGAGTGGATTCATGAGGGTCTGAGTGCATCTGTAATTGAGCAGTGTCTTAGTGGGTATGTGAGTGGGTGCATCAGTGTCTGAGTGGGTCTGTGAGTGGGGCATGAGGGTCTGAATGGGTTTGTGAGTGGGTGCATGAGTGTCTGAGTGGATCCATGAGTGGGTGTGTGAGGGTCTCAGTGGGTCTGTGAATGGGTGCATCAGTGTCTGAGTGGTCTGTGAGCAGGTGAGCCACTGTCTGAGTGGGTCTGTGAGTGGCTGTATGAGGGTCTCAGTGGGTTTGTGAGTGGGTGCATGAGTTTCTGTGTGGGTCTGTGAGTGGATGCATGAGGGTCTGAGTAGGTCTGTGAGTGAGTGCGTCAGTGTCTGTGTGGGTCTGTGATTGGGTGCGTCAGTATCTGAGTGGGTCTGTGAGTGAGTGCACGAGGTTCTGAATGGGTTTGTGAGTGGATGCATGAGTGTCTGAGTGGGTCTGAAAGTGGGTGTGGGAGTCTATCAGTGGGTCTGAATGGGTGCATGAGTGTCTGATGGGGTCTGTGAGTGGGCACATGAGTCTGAGTGCATGAATGAGTGAATGTATTAGTGTATAAATGAGTGTGTGATTATTTTTGTTTTACTACTTTGTGATTATTCTAGATTAATCTTGATTAATAGCAAATATCCGCATGATGAAGAAAAATCATTTTAAGCCCATAATTTGACCCTCAACTGCCCCTACATCATTCTCCTGGGGTCAGGGTACCTCCAGGCTGACCCCTTATGCTACTTTTCATTGTGTTTTCAGCCCCACAGACCCTCTCTCATAACATAAAATGGAAGCCGCAACTTTCTGTTCAGGTTGTGGCCAGACAATTATAGCACTTCTATTCATGTGCGGATTCGCAAAAATTTGTAAATGTTCGCGAGCTCATATATGCAGATTTGTTATCTCCTAAAGTATTGGATGGATTTACACCAAATAAACAAAAGCATAATCTACGTACTGTGAGCTAGCTTTCTGTCAAATTTGGTTTAATGCCATCCAGTGGCCGGGCTGTAGTCGTGTCTAAAAGTCACATGGGAGTTATAATGGGAAAAGCAACTTTTTTGACCCATGCCCTTTTTCTCTGCCCCGGCTTAACGGATCACCCCAAAACTTTCCATGCTCAACAGGAGTCAGCGGGTCACTTTTTACTTTTTTGTAGAAAATTTAGTGAAGATTCGTCAAACGGTGCCAAAGATATAGGAAAGTAAAAAAATACTTTTTCTATGGAAACATGGTACTAACTATAACTACCCAGTGGCAACCGCCACTATGTAATAAATATATATATATATATATATATATATATATATATTCACTGAAAAAAGGCTACAGGGAAGTTATAGTTAGGAAATAGAATAAAAAAAATAGACATTCACTTAAAAAAACATAGGTTACAAGGACGTTATAATTAGGTTCTAAATTTACTCGCACAAAACCATAGTGATCCAGCAGTTATAGTAGGAGTTGTTTGAAGTAACTATAACATCCACCCTAAGGAAACTATTTCTCACACCCCTGCCATGCACAGTTTTCTCTTCAATAATTTGACTTCTAATGAATCCTTGATATTTTTAATGACGTTATAAAAGTTGTCATGATTGCTATAATATCTGGGGTAATTAGCTGTGCATGGCAAGAGCAAAAGTTATAGTTACCTTAGGGTGCAAAGTTAAAGGTTGGAGGGGTGCCGCATGGCTCTCCTCAAGAAGTCAGTAATATCCCTGGGGACCACCACTCCCCAGGGCCAGCTTCTGCTATGTCCCAGGGTGCCCACCCCCAGGACCTAACTGTTTGCTTTGACTTTGTGGGAGCTTTGATAGCTTCCACCAAGTTAAAGCAAACACAACTCTTGCTTTCTGGGATCGGAAGTTTCCTCTGTATCCCTGCCCACAGACATGCGGGTAGAAAAGCAGAGAAAACAATTGCTCTTACAGACAGGGAGCTGCATGTTTAGCAGCTCCTTGTCTGTGACAGCAGTGCCTGTTTGTGCAGGAGGCGGGAAGCCAGCTAGGACCTCGGGGCCTTGAAGCTCTCCCCATGGTCCCTTCGCACAATGTGTGCCCTAGAGGGCACCCAGAAGAGATGGCCTGGCCCTGTGGGATGGGTTCCCTGGGGCCAGAATTGGCCCTGGGAAGGGGTCAGGAGAACACCACTCTCCCAGGGAATCCGTGGGTTTCTCTTTAAATTGCCAAGAGTATGCAAATGTGTAAATCACCTGGAAGCTGTGCCTGCTTGGCCCCGCTGAGTCCACTTTAGTCGTATGCATGTCTTACCCCCTTTGGCAGGTTGATGAACTGCTTCCCAAAGGGCCCCTCCAGTGTGTTTCCTGCCAATTCTGATAGCACGTTCTTGATGCCAAGGAATTTGAGGACTTCGCCACAAAACAAAGAAACACTTTTTTCACATAGAAAAGAGGAAGGACCTGGTTTGGTGGAGATTTACGCCTTTGTAGTCTCGTTGGCCTCTTTATAGGAGGATTCATCTTATCACAAAATTCTAGAGAAACAGGCAACAGGAACAATCATTTTGCCAAAATGCACACAAGGTCACTGGTGACATTTCCTTGTGCTCTATTACACATCTGTAGTGTATAATACACACTGGACAATTACCCAAGGAGCCAGAAAGAACAACATTTGGGTAGATATTTCATGAAAAGCTGTGGACTCTTGTTGGATAAATGGGCAGGCGAGGTCCCTTTGTGTCAGAGTCACTCACACAGCTACTGATACACCCACACAGACACTCACACACCCAATCACTGACACACTCAGATACTGACTCAGACACTCATACACCTACTGATAGACCTACTCAGACTCATGCACCCACTGACAGACCCACTCAGACACTCACATACCCACTAACAGACCTACTTCCACACTCACGCACCCACTCACAGACCTACTCAGACACACACACCCACTCACAGACACACTCAAAGACTCATACACCCACTCACAAGCCCACTCAGAGACTCACGCACCCACTCACAGACCCACTCAGACACTCACCCACCCACTCGCAGACTCACTCAGAGACTCACACACTCACTCACAGATCAACTTAAACACTCATGCTCCCACCCACAGGCCCACTCAGACATTCATGCACCCACTCACAGGCCCACTCAGACTCACACATACAGTCACAAGCTCATACAGACACTCATAGACCCACTTATACAGACACTCTCACACCCAATCTTACACCCACATAGATGCTCTCATACCCACTCTCACACCCAGACATAAACTCACACCCACTCTTACACTCAGAGACACCCTCTCACACTTATTTGAATGCTGAGAGTGACAGGCCTTGCAGCCAAATCCAGTTGCTTATGGGCATAGGCCGTGTGCAGCACAGGGATGGGTGGTTAGGAGGGTTGGCCGGCGGGATGGCTGTGTGCTGCACACAGTTGGGTGGTTATTGGCCACAGGGCCTGGCCACAGGCCAGGTGAATTAAATGAATATAAATATATTTTTTCAATTAAAAAACAAAAGTTACAGGGACATTATAGTTAGGTTCTCAATTTACTCACACAAAACCATAGAAATTCAGCAGTTATAACTCGCGCCTTAAAGTAACTACAACTTGCGTCCCAGAATGCACATTTTTTCTTCAGTAATTTGACTGCTAATATTTCATTTATATTTTTAATGATGTTATAGAAGTTGTCATGAATGCTGTAATATCTGGGGAGATTTTAATACCCTGCGGCTAAGCCCCTTTAACAGCCCAACCCCGCACCACACATGTCCGTCGGCTGTGTGCACCGGGGATTGACCACAGAGCTAACCTGCAGCCAGGATCTCTGGCCAATCCCCTATAACCACCCAACCCCATACCTCACACAGCATTTGGCTGTGTGCGTGGTGCGGATTGGCTGCAGGGCCTGGCCTGTGACAAGGCCCTGCACCTAAGCCCATATAACTATCCAACGCTGTGCCAAATGTGGCCTTTAGCTGTGTGTTACGGTAGTAGTCCAGAGGGCGTGGCCTGCGGGCAGGCCCTGCAGCCAAACCCCTGCAGCCAAGCCCCTTTCACCACTCAACCCCACCCCATGCATGGTCTTTGGCCATGTGGGGTGGGGGTTGGCTGTATTTCTATGGTTTTGTGCAAGTAAATTCAGAACCTAACCACTATGTCCCTGTAAACTTTTTTTTTTCAGTGAATTTCTAGTTGTTTAATGTAAAGTGATTTTAATACCCTGCAATCAAGCCCTTATAATCACCCAACCCCACACCACACACAGTCTTTTGCCATGTGTGGCAGAGGTTAACTGCAGGGCCTAGTCTATGGCCAGGCCCTGTGGCCAACCCCCTATAACCACCCAACCTCACACCACACATGGCATTTGGCAGTGTGCAGCAGGGGTTAGCTAGAGGACTGGACCTGTGGCCAGGACCTGCAACCGAGCCTTATAACCACCCAACCCCACGCAAGTCTTTGCTCTTTGACAGCTCCCGCTTACAGAAAGCAGAGTTATGTTTGCTTTTGATTGGTCAGAGCTGTCAGTTCCCTTTAAGCAAAACCAAACTGATATCTCTTGACGGTGGACACCTCGGGAGGTAGCAGAAGCTGGCCTGGGGGAGTGGTCCCCAAGACAATCTATGGCTCCATGAGGGGGACCGTGCCGCCCTCCTTCATCATAAGATTTCACCCCGGGAGGTGGTGGTCCCTGGGGCCAGGGGTCCAAGACAGATTTCCTTCATTATTTCATTTCTTGCTGAGGGAGGTGGCAGTTCCCAGGGTGTGGGGGTCCACATGGGTCCCCCATTCAAATTGCCCTGGGGAGGTAGCAGCCACGTGGGCTGCATAAGGGCAGCATTGTCCCCACCTGCATTCTATCAAGATCCTTTGCCCCAAGGTGGTGGCCCCAGGGGCTGAGGATGGCTGGACAGGCCCCCATATTTTATGTTTAGCCCTGTGGTGCTGGTAGTCCCTGGAGATGCGGGAAGGCCGTACCGGACCCCCAATATTGACAGCAAATGTATTGCCTCAGGGAGGTAGCAGTCCCCAGGGCTGCAGGGGGGTTGGTTGTGCTGGCCCCCACATTACTTTAGCATCATTTGCCCTGGGGAGGTTGTGGGTCCCCAGGGCTGTGGGGGGGGTTGACATACGTCCCCCTGCATTAATTTCACAACTTTTGCTCAGGGAGGTGGCGGTCCCCGGGGCATGGGGAGGTTTTCCATGCCAGCATTCCCTGCAAACTTTAGAAACAGTGCCCTGGGGAGATAGTGGCTTCAGTAAGCCATAGGAGGGGTTCCAGTTTGCCCCACTCATTTTATCAGCCCCCAATGCCCTCAGGATCCGGACCTCCCTGGGGCAAAATAAAAGAAAAGTGCGGTAGACTGTGATGTTTTCTTTAAATTCCCTGAAAAATCCATGGATCCATCTGCAGATGTTTCAGATTTTTAAACAAAAAATGCCTTTCAGCCCTGGTGCGGTCCCTGGTGGACCCCTACACCAAGGCTAGGGGCTTAGGGTATATAACTATATACATATATATAACACACACACACACATATATATACACACACACACACATATATATATTACCTAGTGGCGGTCGCCACTAGGTAGTTATAGGTAGGAATACATTTCTATACAAAAAGCATTTTTTTACTTGCCAATATCTTTGGCACTGCTTGATAAATCTACACAAAACTTTCCAAAACAAATTGCCAGCTCCATCAGCTGCTGCTTGGAAAGTTTTGGGTTTATCCATCCAGGGGGGCAGAGAAAAAAGGGGGTCCCAAAACATGTTTTCCTCATTAATTTTTCCATAGGGCATTTGAACAGCCATAGCACAAAAACTATTGAATGGAATTACACCAAATTCGGCAGAAAGGTAGGCCCTGGTCCAGAAAGAGTACTTTTTTTTTGTTTTGGTGTAATTCCATTTGGTAGTTTTTGAGAAACTAAAGAAAATCCAAATTTGTATATCTAGGGACGCGAAGGATTCATGACCCCTAACGATCTTGTGCTGAGATCTGATTGGCTGATAATTTACCAACAGAAGCTGTTGAAGGGTTGTCAGCCATCTTGTGACTCGGCTTCAGCTGAGACCCCAAAATAAGTGACCCCCCCACCCCTGGGCTAAAAAGCATTTTGTTTTGTTGATTTTATAAGTGGAGAAGTGGTTGATCTGCAAATCCCATAAAAAAATCACAAAACAATGAAGCGCAGGCTCCTGTGCTTTGTTACTCTGATGCTCTTGGTCCCGGGGGCTTGTTTTCCCCAAAAAAGTGGGGGGAGGGGCACTCCTGTCCTCCTCCTGCTGCCCTGGCGATCAACACCTTCGCAGGCTCTTTTTTTTATGCAGGGAGTCCTGTGGCCCCCCGCTGCCCTGGGGACCACCACCTCACCAGGGCATTATTGTAATATGGGGAGGGGGCCTGCTGACCCCCTCCCGGTGCCCCTGAGAGCACCACTTTCCCGGGGCAATCTTGTAATAAATGCGGGCAAGGGACCTGTTGTCCCCTGCTGCCCTGGGGATCACCACCTCCCAGGGTGATCTTGTAATAAATGCAGGGGGCCAGGGCCCCCCTACTGCCCCAGGGACCACTGCATCCCTGGGGCTCTTTTTTTTATGTGGGGGGCCTGTGCCCCCCACTGCCCTGGGGACCGTCACCTCCCCAGGGCATTATTATAATATGTAGAGGGGGACTCCTAGCCCCCTCCCGATGCCCCAGAGACCACCACCTCCCTGTGGCAATCTTGTAATTAAAGCGGGGGCCCGGTGGTGCCCCCGTGCCCCTGGACCACCGTCTCCCCAGTGCGGTCTTGCAAGTGTTTTAAAAAATAAAGGGGGTCCCCATGGGACCCCTGCATCCGGGGGACCACCACCCGGGGCTGAGATCTAGTTGGAGGGGGCCACGTGGCCCCCCTCAAGGAGTCTCTGATGCCCCTGGAGACCATCCCCCCCAGGGCCAGCTCCTGGTATGTCCCAGGGGTGCCCACCCCCAGGATATAGCTGTTTGCTCTTGCTTGGCTGCAGCCCTGCAGCCAAGCCAAGCCACAACAAACACTTCAGGTTTTGACAGCTGGACCTGTAAAGCAGGTTCCGCTGTCAAATGCTTCAGCAAGCAGGAAGCTGCTGTCAAAGCAGCTCCATGCTTGCTGAAGCAGTGTCACTGCGAGGGAAGACTTAAGCCTTCCCCTGCAGTGCGAGGTAGCCCATAAGGACATTTTCCTAAAAAAAAAAGAAGTAGGGACCGCGGGGGAGCCCTTGGGTCTGCCTAGTGGTCCCACATAGCCTGTAAGGGGCTTTAGAATAAAAATGTAATATATTTTTAAAAAATGTTTTAAAAAAGTAGGAACTGTGGGAGAGTGCTTAATGGCTCCCCCCACAGTCCCTACTATTTTTATGCATTTTTCATCACTACAAAGTCCACAAAGGGATACCAAGCATCCATAGAAAGTCTCCATAGCTCAGTCTGAAGGTTGCAGACCATCACACTGAGCTATGGGGGTTCGAGTCCAACTGGACTCCTTTTCCTTTTTTTATTATTATTTTTTTAAATCTTTTTTAAATATATTAAATACATTTGTTGCTAAACCTAACAAAAATATCTGATTCTAAGTTTATGAAATATTAAAGCCTAAAAAAATCTCTTTCTTTCACTTTCTTTCTCTCTTTGTGCCTCTATTTCAATCAATTTCTCACACATCCACTTAGACACTCACGCACCCACTCACAGACCAACTGACACCCTCATGCAGCCACTGAGACCCACACAAAGACTGATGCACCTACTAAAACACTGATACACGCAGTCTCACACCCAGACAATCTGACAGCCACTATTAATGCCAGATACTCCCTCTCAGGTCTATTGTCACACCCAGAGAAGTTGCAGCTAATTCCTGCCGAACACAGCGAAAGGGCTGTGCATAGCATGGGTTTGGGTGGCTGGGTAGTGTTGGCTGCAGGATGTGGCTGCAGGCCAGTTCTTGCGGGCAACCTCCCCTGGGCATGGGTGAAGGATGTGCACTGTGGCCAATCACTGCCCACACGGCTAAAAGGAGACAGCTGCGGTGGTTGGGTTAATGCATGGATACTCAAAGTATGGCCTGGGGGCCACATGCGGCCCCCCTGACCTTTACATGCGGTTCCCTGGGCAACAGGAGTACAGAGCTGCTGTTCACTGGATTCAGCTCTAAAAATAAAAGATCTTAAATATTTCGTGGATAACTGGTGGAAAGGAAGTGACTAGAGAGTCCTGAGCTTCACTTAAGAAGCAGGCTCATTTTTAAAGACATCTTGCAGGAAAAGTGTAAAAATATAACAGTTGCTTCAAAATTCAAAAAGTGTATTAAGTTAACATGATGAACCTTTCAACCTAAGTATAAGTTATTATATCATTGCAATGAGAATTATTAATGTACAAGTGATAGTTTTCAAACATTAATTCAGAAACATTCATTCTTACCCTACCCTGACAAATATGCCAATAGTGAATTAAAGAGTCAAGTCAGATATTCTGTGCACGTTTTGAGTGGCCTGGTCTCCTACTGTACATGAACAATATTATCATTTCTAAATCAAACACAGGAGAATATTTTTACAGTGTGGATGCCGAAATTTTGCTGTCCTCATATGTGATAATGACAAAAAGGAGGGAAAGTGAAAGTAAGCAATTGTCTAGGATCACACAATTTGGAAAAGTGGGGAAGACAAGATTAATCTCAGGTTTCCTAGTTTCATATTGCTCAAATCAGTCACTAGGTGTATATCCTTCACTTCGCCTACCCATACCTAGCAGCCAAATCCCCCTAATTCCCTCGCTTGGCCGCCATTTCTCTGGCATCAATGCGGCCCTCGGGCACATCACAGACCAAACTTTTGGGCCCCTGTGTAAATGTTTGTGAGTACCCATGGATTAATGTATAGTAATTAAAATTACTATACATTAAAAAAAAACATAGAAATACACTGAAAAAAACAAAGGTTACAGGGACGTTATAGTTAGGTTCTGAAGTTACTCGTACAAAACCGTAGAAAATCAGCAGTTATAGGTACCTCAGATAACTATAAATGGCTCTCCCATAATGCACTGCTTATGATCTCAAATATTACATCACTCATGACAAGGTCAGTGATAGCAGGTACCTCCACACTTAGCATTGCAATCTCCTACCCTGGCCTCCCCAAAAATCTTTGTGACTTAATACACCAGCATGAGACTTAATGTGTGTGGATCCACAGAATGGTCCAAGTGGTAATTGCAATATTAGGAACACCAGATCTTAGAGTGAAGTCAGCTTAACTGTTTTTTTTTTCCGGACCCTGAAATGGATAAAGAAATGAGCAAGGGAAATGTAGAAACAGAGCTGGCTCAGAGGGGCCTATTTAAACCGTGCCCTGGAGACAGGCATCTAATTAAGAGCAGCCGGGCAAGGATTGGGTGGAGTGTGATAATCAGCTAGAGGGGAAGCTGCATTGTGATTTGTCAGTTAATGAGCAAGTTGAGAATACAGTTTTCCACCATCAGGAAGGATCGACTGGGGTTCCCCAATGAAATAGCTGAGGATCAGATGTGATAGCCATCTCCACACACCTCACGCATGTTGGCTTCCATTTATAATCATCTGAGTGCTCATAGATTGGAACACAGAAAGAATTCTGCCACACTCATGATGTTGCATTTAAAGATGCAGGTTAAGTTACATAGGCTGTCCAAGCAGTTAAACACTATGAGCATTAGAGTGATTGAAGCCAAGCACAGGATTTCAAACCTTGAGGACGAAACTAAGGTGGTGGTGGTGCAACCTAATGAACAAGAAACTTTCATAAAAGAGTTGCCACAGTAGGTGGAGGATTTGGAGAATAGGATGCACTGGAACAATTTAAGGTTTCTTGGTATTCCTGAAAATGCAAGGGGTGATGACCCTTGTGGATTTATTGTGCAGCCAATCCAGAAGGCTTTACCAAGTTTGGCTGATTGGGATAATGATTGTCACATTGAGAGAGCTCACCGCTTTCCCTTTCATAGGTCTAAGCAAACTGCGCTGGGACCAAGCCAAGGGCAATTCTCATTTATACTGGCAATTTTATCTTCCAGCAGCTTCTTTATTATGCTGCTCGCCCCCAAGCAAACCAGGTGTGGTTGGTCACATTAGGTTTTTAGTTCAGTCTGATTTTTGCTTGACTATTGTACCCCAGCATTGGCAACTTTGGAGCCTGATTTTGTGCTTTCAGTCTTTTGGCACTCAAGCATTTCTGCAGGAGGCAGCAAAGCTTAAGATAATCTGCAAGCAATAGGTTTTTTTTCAAACTCTGTAACTCATTCCAAGAATCTTATGGAAAAATGGCTCAAATCCTTTGTTACAGACATAGACATAATCATGACTGTAGAGAAGAGCAGTGAATGAACATCTTCTCTGGAGTTTTAATGGGGTCATGGATGTTTATTACAATGTAATACCCGGTGTGATCTTGTTGCCTATTGCATGTTAGTTAAATCCCTCAGGGGTGTTGTCATTATGTTAATGACGGATAAGGACACCTTTGGAAGGTTAATCATATGGCCACTCTGGAAACTGTAAAGCGGCCACCTTGATGGTGCTGTTTTGTAAGGGGAAGAGAGACGGGAAGCAGTTTGGGCTTATGCAGGTTGGTAATCCTGCAAGTCTCAGGATGGGGCAGGAGATGGGGCAAGATTTTACCTTAAAGTCGGGGGGAGGTGGTTTCTGGGTTGGTTTGTAGGGTGGCTTTTGGGGTGGTCATGAGTTGGGTTTCTTTAGTATTCCTTCTTTATGTTACCCAGAGTGGTTGTTGTTTGTATTATTTTTGGGAATGAATAATGTAAATAATATACTATCTGTACAAAAGGTGAGCACATTAGGCTGGGATGTCAAAGGGTTATGATCTTCCCCAAAGTTTCAAAAGATTATGCATGAATTAAGAATGATTGGTCAATTGCTGGTTTGCCTGCAGGAAACTAATTTAACAAGGACAGAGTCGCATAGATTTGAGAGATTAGAAAATCAGATAATCGGGGTGTCTGGGTAGGAGAAGTCAATTAGAGGTGTAGCCCTTATAGCAAAAGGTACCTCTTGGAATTGTACAAATGTATAAAAGGACTATTCTGGGTGGTGAGCCATTGTGAATCTGATCTTTAGTCAGGCAAGATAAATGGTATGTTGTGCTTGTGATACAAATGAGAATGACTCAACACTGTTGCACCGTTTTTTGTAAAGTTGGCCAAGTAGGAGGATCCAATAATTTTCTGTAGAGACTTTAATGTGACTATGCTTCCTAATATTGATGTCTCAAATAGGAGTAGCAAGTTTCCAAAAGTGCAAAAGTAAATTGCTTTGATTTACTAGGTGACCACATATGGGTTGATTGATGCTGGTGCCATACACATGCTGTACTATCTGAATATACATATTATTTGATTCCTCGTCAAAGTCATTCTAGGTTGGATATGATATTTGTTTCACGAGAAATGGTTAGTGGGATTTCAAATCACCTCTTTCAGTGCATATTGTTTCATCATAATCCATTGCAGGTCACAGTTACAAGATTAGGTGAGGATGGTATGAATAAGTTTATGAGATGGACATTTGATTGCTCTCTGTTGATTGAGGATGCCTATTGTCATTAAATGACGGAGAACTTGATCACCTTTTTTTAAGAGAATCAAGGTTGAACATCACCAGTATTTTTTTGGGATACCATGAAAGCTGTGATGCATGGCGCCATATTAAACTATGTCTCCCATCAGAATAATGTGGCAAACAGACAGGATGAATCCCTGTGTTAGAAGATTCTTCATTTAGAGAATGCACATGCAGATGCCTTCGTCAGAATTATTCTGAGGTTGTGATCAATGAGATATATCAGAGACCTCAAAATGTTAAAGCTAAGATTCAACTGTTAGTGTGGGACAAGGTAGGGAAGGCATCTAATACTATTAAACTTAACA
Organism: Pleurodeles waltl; assembly: GCF_031143425.1. Taxonomy (NCBI): domain Eukaryota; kingdom Metazoa; phylum Chordata; class Amphibia; order Caudata; family Salamandridae; genus Pleurodeles; species Pleurodeles waltl. The sequence continues at coordinate 379,785,015 of NC_090447.1, forward strand.
GCTTTTAAAATAGCGAGGATATGGGGCGCATACGAGTAGTACAGGTTCGAGAGAGAACAAACAAGAATGCTATTGATGCTATTAGAGATACGTTGCAAATGGGTTCCAACAGGAACTTGTGTGTCCTACAGGGATATTATGCTGAGTTATATGGGGAAACTACTGTGGCTCCCAAAGCGATTTTAACCTATATATAAAATGTGTCATACAAGGGTTAGTATCTGAGGTTGATCGGCTGATTATGGAATCTCCAAATTTGGTGGTAGAATATTTTGGGGCTATTAAACTGTTCCCAGCAGGGAAGGGTGCTGGGCTGGATGCGCTACCTTCAAAGTTTTATAAAGTCTTCTCTAGTAACTATCTTAATCTTTTTTTGCAGCTTATTAAATATGTTGAGGAACCAGGAGTAGTGCCTCAGCTCCTCCATTTTAGTGTGAGATTTCGATTACTGTATTTTTGAAAAAGGGGAAAGATCCACAGAATTGTTCATTTTATCGGCCAATCTCTGTAATTAATTGTGATGCAAAAATCTTTGCGAAAAAATTGGCAAATAGCATTTTTACTAGACGTAATGGGTGTATGGATAGTATGCAGCATGGATTTGGTCCACATTGAGGTACTACAGTACATAGTAACCACCTGGGCTTTTTAATGGGTGACATGCTGCTATGGGGGTTGTGGCCAAATGTTGGCTAAAATTCAAGCTCTTTATTCTAATCTATCGGCTTGGATGGTTTGCTGTGGTTTTGTTTTGGAGAAAGAGGTGATTGAAAGAGGAAACTTGTCAAGGGTGTCCACTGTCCTCATTATTATTGTGCTTTACCTTGAACCATATTTGCATCATTTAAGGAACTTTGTGCAGCTGGAACCAATTAGGGTGAATGTTGAAACTTACAGCATAGCTGCATACAGAATAAAGTGGCAGTTTTCACATCCGAGCCATCTACATTTATTGTGGCAATTGAATGTGAAGCTTTGTCATTTGGGGCATTGTCTGGCTACAAGCTAAATTTGTCTAAGAGAGAAATTCATTATTACCAAGCTAGGAAAGAGGGCGATAAGCATTATGTAGAGTCTGCTCTGTATCTGGGAGTTTGGCTTTCACCAGTGGTCGACAATATTTTATCACTAAATCATGAGACGTTGGTGAAGAACTCCGTGTATTTTCAGGTATAAGAAAAGGCTACCCCTAGTATTCTGTAACTAGATTAAAATAGTGATTCTCTTTAAACGTTTATGTTTATTTAGAGCCATACCTTTTTACTTAACTGAAGTTTTTTTTCCTTAGTTGGAGAGATTATGAACTAGTTTATTTGGCAATATAAACTCCCAGGGCCTGCAAATCTGATTTTGCAACTTTCAAAGGATAAAGGTGGATGGTCGCTCCAGAATCTGAAGTTTACTTCTGGTCAGCATTTTCTGATCGATTGTCGCAAGTGATGATTTTTAATGAATCATGGGACTTACAGTCTTTATATTTGGAATCAGGCCTGCGGATACGGTTCCATGATTTATCATAATTTAAGTGAACCCACTTAAAGTCTCTTCAGGTGCTTCTCTTATGCATTATACATCTTTATGGTTCAATCTGGACTGCATCTCCTTTTCACATGATCTTTATATGGAAGACTGGTCTAGGTCATGCTTGCAATCCTAGTCACCCAATATGTGGTTCCTAGTAAAGGTATTTTGAATACCTGCAGATTTCAAACTGTTCTCATAATCAAGGACTAGGGGATGCTGAGTAGTAAACTCTGTGTTGAACTTTTGTTTGGCACTCATTTGAGAGGATCAGTAAATTTTACAATTTACTAATTATACATCAACCGGATCATTTTAGAGGGTTTAGCTACTAAATGATCGTCTAATTGTTACACAAATCTATGTAGAGACCATTATTGAATCTACCTATGTGAATGATCTGTTTGTAAATATATCGGGGCTGAAAGCTCATCATTTTGAGGTTCTCTAAGATATTTGCTATACACCAAACTGACTATTTAATTGAGGTTGTCAGACAAGCTCTGAATCTTTTCATTGTAATGAGGCATTTGCAGATCAGTGCATATTTTTTGTTCTTGTGGGGCGATGTCTCAATACTGGAAGAAGGTCTTTGGGGAGCTCTCCAGGGTAATTTGAAGTCCTGTCTACTGCTGAGCACAGCTGATTATTCTTGGCACCTCTGTTGTAGTTCCCTTGAAATTGAAAGGCTTTATGTTTTTTTATGATTGTTACTGCTAAACTTGTCATAGCATGTCACTAGCTCGAACGTTATCCACCATTGGCTGTCCGTTGGTATAAACAGTTTATGGATATTTCTGAATTAGAGCTGTCTCTCGCTCTGAGGAATCCAGAATGAAAATACTTCTGGCAAATGTGGGCTTTGGTAGACGTGGATGAGGCTTTTGTGATGGGATTTTTAAACATTAGACATCTCACTGTGCTGCTGCTGACCTTTATCAGCACGACAAAGAGAAATGAAATTGAAATAATGAGCTTAGCAGTAATAAATGAGGCTAAGCAGAATCTTGTGATGTCTAAACAGTGGAGAAATTGCCTTCGCCCATTTTCCTTTGGTGTCCTCTAAAGGTTAGTTGGACTATAGCTGCTGTCTCCCATTAATCTACTACAGACTGTACCTCCCAAACCCACCTCTGCTATGCATAAGTGGTTGTTTACATTGTTGCAGATATTCCTGTAGTCCTTAGCAGGTGAATGCAACGACGCATTGCACCTTGTGATAATGTAGCTCCCCTATTATGACCTGCAAAAGTTTCAGGCATAAACACCGCCAGGTTTTACCTAGCAAAATGCATGTTGGAAATATGTTATAGTTTGTGTGGAAATTCCTGTTACCCCATGAAGTTATCTGGTAACCGAATATATCATTGCTTTGTAAGCACCTGCCTCAATTTCCATTACACATTCCAGCAGGGTTTTAGGTCAGCCCATTGCTTTATTGAGCACACGTGCTTATTTTTGTCTAAAGAAAGTAAAATCTCATTAGTGTTGTTCAATATTAGGGTTCAGAGCATGGATAGTGCTCCATACAGGATAATTTTGTACTGGCGCAAACAAGTTTACACTTGTGCGTGGCAACCTTGTAATAGTCAAAACTGAAATTTGCACTAACAATTGGTACCAACTTTTCTTTTGCACTTATCAGTTGGTCTCAATGTCATTTTTCACTGGTCGAAGCAAATGTTAAGGTGTGTTTGCCCTTCACTAGCATCAAGAATCAACCACGGAATAAGTGCAAAACTACCCTGCAGTGGAATGTGCAACATTTTAGGCGTCCCTGCCAGAAACGTACATTGTTTTGATGCTATTCTTGGAAACGGTAGACACGTGGCAGTGATTGGTTTGCATACAGGTCAGTTAGTGGTGGATGTTCCTCGACAAGCGCCTCAGGTATCATCTAAATGTAAAGTATCGTCTGCACTAGATCGCTCAATATACTGCTGTATTCTTTTCGGTGTTTTTTTCTACAAGTGATTTATAATTGAATTAGGCTGTCTTTACTTTCTACTGTTCGTCTGGGCCGTGCTCGAATGCAAATATTTTATTAAATAGGTGGGTTGCTGCCAATAGCAGAACACATGAAACGGACAGAACACAAAGTAACAGATTCATGAGATAAAGTGTAAGCCAGCACAAATAGTACAGATTGGAAATGATGTTTGTTTCAAAACAAAATGGTAACATAATGTGTACAAATTATTAAAGGAAATAATAGTTTTGTTATCTTCAGCATCTGTTTAACATGCGAGAGCCAAGGTATTGCTTTCATGTTGTCTAATGAGAGACAGTCTTGAATTATAGGCTTTAAAAACTCATCTCTGGTTTTAACCATATCGAGTTTTATAAAAGGAAGGGGAGTATTTAGTCAGGTCCCCCAAATGACTCAGTCCCAATTCAGAATCTCAAACGTACAACTGGCAGGATTGAGGGACTGATAAGAGTCTGCATAAGAACTGGTTCTCTGTCCTCTGGGGCCGGATCTACAAGCCCCGAAACTCCCGCTCCATACAACACCACAGAAATATGTTTATTTTTCATAAATTTGTAGTATTTCCTTTATAAATGTATTTTCCAGCTTTGAGGCAAACCTGTAGACAGCCTTTATTGATCTTTGGAACTGTTGAACTTTCAGTCTTGGTAGATCTTCCCAATCAAGTGTGGACTCAAAAGGACTCCCAAATTTGAAAAGGCCTTTACCCTTCCCACCTCACTGTCTCAGAAATGTGCTCTCACTATTGTTTTTTTTTGGGCTACATGTCATAATGGAGTAATTTGTCAGGTGTGTTTCTAAGTCCAAGTCCGTCGTGAAATGATTGAATTAATCTAATAGACCATTGAGCCCATTTGCAGTCCTTGACAAAAGCACTGCTACGTCTGCATGTAAGAGAACTGGTATGAGCCTTTACCTCGTTTGCAGTATATTCTTCCCTTTGCTTACAAGCCATTTTTTAAATCCATTCTGGTACAGGGTCAAAAGGAAGGTTTGCGTTTAGTGCTGCACTGTGAAGCTTTGAGGTTGAGTTTGCAAACGTGATAGACTATGTATGTGCACTAGGTTACCTGATGTCAAAATAGATAAATAACTGTTAGCAGTATTTAATATTTAGAATTCAAGGAGAAATCATGTACTAAAAACACATAAAGGAAAAAACAAAACGAAAAGAAAAATAATGTGTTTAATGAGCAACGCTAGGTACTGTCTCACCTTCTGCAAGTGTCAGCCGAGTTTCACCTGCTTCCTACTAACGAGGTTAAAGTCCCTACATGGAAGTCTCGTCATAGCCTCCACACCATTGCCTGCAGTGTTAGTTACAAGTCTGCTGTGCTCTGGGCTCCATTCTTCAAGCTTTTACTCCCACCCGCTCTAACAGCCATGTTCTTGAGGCCCAGTCTCCCCTAGGACACAATGACTGCTAAGCCACTGTCAGGAAAGCCAGGGTGACAGGACTGGTGAGTACAGAGTGCACAACCAAGAGGCAAACAGTTTGGTGATTACTATGTCTCTGCACCAGCAGCAATCCCCACAAAGCCCCATCTTATGGCCATGCAGACATCCGGCAGGCCCTCTGAGTAACGTGTGAAGCAACCGCCAAACAGGGTTGGGTATCTAGGGGCATATTTATACTCTGTTTGCACCGGATTAGCGTCATTTTTGTTTTTTACGCAAATCCGGCGCAAACTTACCCCCATATGTATATTTTGGCACTAGACATGTCCAGCGCCAAAATATTGGAGTTAAAGTCATTTTTTGCCTGCGGAAAACAATCTTGCGTCAATGAGATACAAGGTATGCGTTCCCGGGCAAAAAATGACACAAAGGCCCTAGCGCCTTATTTATCCCCCTGTGCAAAAATGGTGCATGGGAGGTATGCGGGCCTAAATAATGTCGCTAAGCTTGCTTTGTACCGTTATTTAATGTCTGGGTCAGGGCAGGCATTAGGGGACCTGTGGGCCCATTTCCTTGGTGAAACACCATGGAATAAGCCCACAGGTGCCCTCCCCTGGCCCCAGGGACAGCCCCACCCACACCGAAGGGACAGCAGAGGATGGGGGACCCCATCCCAGGTAAGTACAGGTAAGTAAAGGTAAGTATTTACCTTTTTTCCTTAAAGTGCCATAGGGAGCCCAGAAATGGGCCCCCATACATGGCACTGGGTGCAGTGGCCATGCCCTGGGGCCCCTTGTGCCCTGTGCTGACCATTGGGGTGGTGGGCATGACTCCTGTCTTTTATAAGACATGAGTCATGTGGTATGGTATGATTAGTGTCAATAAATGATGCTAGGATGGTTAGAGTCATCTTTTTTTACTCTAACAAGCCTAACGTAATTTTTTAATGCTAAACCCACTACTCCCATAACGCCATGTTAGCCCACCCTTTGCACCAGATTGCGCTGTTCCATAAATAAGACGCCCAGCAGGCGTCTTGGAATGGCCCTAGCCGGCGGTGTACTTTTTGATGCTAAATTGCGTTAGCGCAGTTTAGCGTCAAAAATTATAAACCAAGTCCCAAGTATCTAGCTATCTGAAAATCCAAGAATCCGAGAGATCGAAATCAAACTGTCTCCAAAGCCCCAAGGATTCAAGGTCCAGAGGTCACAAGCTTGCACTAGCTATGCAAAGAATACATCTTGTGCTAACCAGAACTTTCTGAAATGAATCACAGTGCACAACCTCTAAAACTCCTACTTTTGTCTTGCTAGTATCTAGGGAGTCTTGTCAGAGCTTTCAAAGAGAGTATGAGAATTTCCCTTGACCCAATCTGTACTCCAGAATCATGAGTGACCCATAGCCTTAGTTGTACAGCTACACAATGATATTATGGTGGTTAAACAAACAGTGATGCGCACAGTGGGGCATATTTATACTCCGTTTGCGCCGAATTTGCGTCGTTTTTTTCTACGCAAATTCGACGCAAAACTAACTCCATATTTATACTTTGGCGTTAGACGCGTCTAGCGCCAAAGTTCATGGAGTTAGCGTCATTTTTTGGTGTGAACACCTTCCTTGCGTTAATGAGATGCATGGTAGGCGTTCCCGTCTTAAAAAATGACTGCGATGCATATGCGTCGTATTTATACTCCCGGGCAAAAATGACGCCCGGGAGTGGGTGGGACTAAAAAACCCGCATTTGCGCCGGATTTTAGCGCCTGGTTCAGGGCAGGCGTTAAGGGACCTGTGGGCTCAGAATGAGCCCAGAGGTGCCCTCCCCCAGGGACACCCCCTGCCACCCTTGCCCACCCCAGGAGGACACCCAAGGATGGAGGGACCCACCCCAGGGACATTAAGGTAAGTCCAGGTAAGTATTTATTTAATTTTTTTTGAGGCATAGGGGGGCCTGATTTGTGCCCCCCTACATGCCACTATGACCAATGACCATGCCCGGGGGACAGAAGTCCCCTGGGCATGGCCATTGGGCAAGGGGCATGACTCCTGTCTTTGCTAAGACAGGAGTCATTTCAATGGGGGATGGGCGTCATAAAAAAATGGCACAAATCGGGTTGTGGCGATTTTTTTGCCTCAGCCTGACTTGCACCATTTCTGGACGCCCATACGCCATTTTCCCCCTACGCCGGCGCTGCCTGGTGTACGTCGTTTTTTTTAACGCACACCAGACAGCGCCGGCGGCTAACGCCGGCTAACGTCATTCAATAAATATGGCGCCCGCATGGCGCTTCAGAATGGCGTTAGCCGGCGCAAATTTTTTTGACGCAAAACTGCGTTGGCGCAGTTTTGCGTCAAAAAGTATAAATATGGGCCAGTATGTTTTGACTTGAGGATTTGCACACATTTTTCTGCATTGGTCATTCATCTAAAATAGCCACAGTAAAAGGCATGGTTCCACCCTTGTCAGGTGAGTGAATGGATGACAAATGCATGAGGGTAAATCCGAATTTTGTATAAACATATTGTCTGAGAAGAAAAGATCATTTAATTTAACTAATTGCCAGTCCTCTAATTATTAAGCTCCGGGTATTGCTTCACATTTCAGTTTTTCTCATTTCCTAGGAAACCGAGTGACAGTGGTGACACTTCAACTAGAAACTCCAATTGACCACTTGCAATTGTTTTCTTTAGAATCTAGTTGAATACACAAAAAGTATTTGGACCTCAAATAAAGACCCAGATTCAAGAGGGTCTAGCACCACCTTGCGCAACATTAGTGTAATTGTTTTACACTAATGTGGCCCAAACATGGCAAAATTTGCCACTTCATATTTACAAAGCATGCATTGCACCACTTTGTAACCCCTTGCGCCACATTATGCCTGCTCGAGGCATAATGTATGCAAGGGGGCGTTTCCCATTAGTAGGGCCAAAAAATGGCACATAGGAATCTAAAAGATTTCTTTGCGGCATTTTTGTGGCATTTTTAATGCCTGCTGAGCAGGCATTAAAAGGGGACACATTATTAGTTACAATGGGCCCCTATGTAGTGTTCAGGGTTAGCACCAAAATGTAGGCGCTAACCCTGAACAGTACATCAATAGCGTCCAAAATGTTGATGCTATTGTCCATGACCCTGCGCCATGGTGCACCGTATTTTAAATACAAACTAACATAAATGATGGACAGAATGCGGAAGCAATCAAACATTCACACCCAGTCACAGATCTGGGTTTAATCCATCAATTCTTTTGCTCACCATGCCACCCAGTTGGGTCCCAGCCATATGCAAATTAGTCTTGACTCTTTTACCCATGATTTGTTCTACATTCCATCCATCATCTGTTGTTTTTGCATTTGTCGCCCCAAGTGGGAGGGGTATGCCCAGGCATGGGTCCCATGCTTGCTATGCCACCAGGTTCAAGCTAGTCTGGCTGATGAAGGGTGATACCCTGAAACCGGTCTCAGGATGCTTGTTTCTGGTCCAGAGAGGACCTGGCCTGGCAGTTTGGGCTGGTCAAGACTGATCTGCATATGGCTGGGTCCAAACTAGAATGGCATAGCAACCAAAAAAACTGATGGATTAAACCCTGATCTGTGACTGGTGGTGATTTGTTCTGCATTCCGTCCATCATCTGTTGTTTTTGCATTTGTCATCCCAAGTTGGAAGGGTATGCCCAGACATGGGTCCAGTGCTTGCTATTCCACCAGATTCAAGCTAGCCTGGCTGATGAAGGGTAACACTCTGAATCTGATCCCAGGATGCTTCCTTCTGGTCAAGTGAAGACCTGGCCTGGAAGTTTGGGCTGGATTGTTGCCCTGGGGAACAGGGTCAAGGCTGATTTCCATATGGCTGGGTCCACTGAAATTGATACCAACAAAGTTGACTAACTATAATTACCTTTTCTCCACAGAAAAAAACATTACCCCCTTGATGAAGGCCCATTTGCTAAACCCTCTTTAGGTCCGGTGGTGATCCGTTCCCCATCTCCACCCTGGAAGGGAAGTTAGTCTGCCAAGCAGCTGGAATAAATCTTTGATCATTGACAGTGTTGAATCAGGCGAGAGTAGTTAAAGAATGATCACAAATGTACTTGTTTGTTGGCATTTCAGAACATCCAGGGCAAACCATTCCTTGGAATGTCCACTTCTCACCCCTTGAGTGGGATTTACTACTGCAGATTTCTCCATACTTGTGGGTTCCCAGAAGGTAAACAAAAGGTAAATTACACCATAAATCTATGTGATGACCATATTTAATTTTTGGGAAACCACCACTAGAGTCAATTATACACATAATTCCTGCTTATAAAATAAATTGTTTGACTTTAGGTAAAGATTTGAAGTTAGCACAAGAGACCAGTCATTTAAATTCAATGTTCTAAAACAATTAGAATTTGCAGTTATCTTTTCCAGTAAATTAAATCTACAATTAAGACCCATCCACCTGCTAGATGTCCTTAGCAAAAATCTTAATACAAACTAAGGGTGGCAATAGAGAACACCGCCTAATTTCAACTACTCTGTGCTGTCAAACATTCCCATGTTATTGTTGTTTTTGCTGTGGCCTCGGAAATATTCTCCATTTCTACTCCAACTAATGCTCATACTTTATGCTGATATGTCTCAATGTTGATATGTCTCAATGTACATCATATAGCTGGTTCTCCAGTCTTCTGCTCTCCCTTGTCATAAAGTTTACCCTGCCATCCTTAAGTCTTATAAAGGTTCCATGACAGTAAAATGAAAAGTAGCACCTGCCATCTCCTAGCTCTTAAACCTTTGTGTAATACTAGTAATAGCAAGAGTTTCCCCTAAGACTTTCCAATCATATTGTACATTATTCACTCACAAGGTAGGCTAGATTTCATACATATCAACTTCTTTTACAGGAGTTAAAGTGACTAAAACTACTTTGCAATGCTTAACACCTATTATCATTTCATAGCAAATCCTTTAAATGTTCTTGTATTATGATTTGGGGGACAAATTCAGGTCCCTACGCGAGAACAGAATTCTGAGTTGTGTAATAATGGTCAACCCCCACTGTTTTACTCTAGCAGATTTCTTCAGGTTAAAACTGCTAAAATGTATTGGGGAAAGCACAAGAAAAGAGCTTATTAAATAACACGTCTTTGGTTTAGTTTGTCCACTTCACAAATAGAAGACTGGTTGTTCTGGTTGACTGCTTGTCCTTGTAATTGTTAAAGCAATAGTTCAGTCATTTTCATTCTGAAAGTAAGGACCCTTTTTGTTTTAATAGTTACCATATTTAGGTAGCACTTCTATATAATATAGTAAAATGAATGTAGAAAGTCGCTGACTTTATTTGAAAAGTCAACGCCTGTCTTTTGTTGCTTTTGTCACACAAAAAGGTCTGTAACAGTATTGTTTATGCATCTGTTGGAAAAGATTGTGGTTCTAGACACCATTGTGTTAATTTTATACCTGTCACTGACTAATCACAAAGCTCAAACTTTGATTTGTTGTGACAGAGCGGGTTTTCTATATCTCAATATTTGGGTGTATTCATTAAATAACTCCCACCACTGGTCTGTAGACCTTTGTTCGTCAACAATGAGAAACAAAAAAGAAGCAAATATCTACACCAATCCAATGACATGATAAATCATTATTTACTTTTAGTACAGTCAATAAAGAGAATTTGTATGAGTGAAAAATAACATAATCCAATAATTGATGTTTCAATATATGGTAAAATAGAATATTAGTCAATATTACAGTAAATATTGTAAGAATACAACAAGTGTGTTCTATAGAGAAAGCTCTCTGATCTAAATACATTGGAACAGGGTGTCAGTTCACGTACCCAGTGAAGAGTACAGATGAGAGAATCAATGCATAAGCATAATGTCTTAGCATGCCAAGCTGGAAAGTGTTCTCAGCTATACATCATCAAATAATTAAGCTAAGCAGCCTCTCATGTAGGTATTATATATATATATATATATATATATAAAAACAAAACAGAAATGTGTTCCCAGCCAGTGTCAATGAGAAAACACAAAATAAAAAATCTCTGAGGAAAATTCCTAGGGAAAGAGTCCTTCCTTGCTCTACGAACATACACTACTATAAGCACACATATTTTCTTTTGTCTCCTGCATCTTACAATAGAGTTTCAGTAATCTCCTGTGAATAGGTAAACTCCTCTTCTTCTCACAACTGTACAATAGACCATAGATGCAAGTCCGTAACAAAGTTACATCATCCACGTTATGCGATTCAAACTGTTCTTTCCATGAATCATCCTTCCTGTTGCCTCTTCTTCTCCCTGTGAGAACTTCAGTATCAGTTGTACAATACAAAACAAATGCTTATTTACTAACTAGCAGCAGGCTTCTGGAAAGTTACAACAGCTGAAGCAAAAGAAAAAGACATCTTGTGGAAAATAATGATTCAATGTGAAAAACAAGCCTTTCAATACTAATGCATTATTTTCAGTTAAAATGGCATCAACAGTTAGGTTAACTTAAATCAGCACTTACTTACTTCACTTACAGGCTTATAACATTAAGTATGAGGGCCTAGCACACATTTAGCATTTAGTATATGTTCTATTAAAACACAGACTTGTATATATGTTTAATAAATGTGGTTTTGTTTGCAAATAAAATTCACTCCAGCAGTTTCCTCCCTCTGGCTGAATAACCATCACAATTTCTTCTTCACAAATGAAGTTGTTAAATTACACTTTTTCCCTCCAATGTGTCACAAATGTATTTTTCATTATTTCTTTCCCCTTCAGCTTTTATATGTTCTATTTTTTATTTTTTTCATTTCTATTTCTTCTCTCATTTGGCTTTTTCTTTCTTTATTCTTCTTCCTTATCATATACCATCTAAATCCTTTATGCAAAGCATATCAGCATAATAGGCAAACACCAATGATTAACACAGGTTTTAATATGACTCATAAAACTCTCCTGAAACAGTTGCAAACCAATTGCTGATGACAGAAGCTCCCTTGCCTAAAGTTCCTAACATGCTAGTTGTTTCTAAAGTTTCTAATTCAGGGTTCAGGTCAGAAATATTATTTGTGAATTCTTCTATCTTTTAACTCCCATCAGGAATGTATGAGCAGCAACATTGAGCTTTCAACATTTTGTAGACTCCACCTTTTTCTGCTAACAATACATCTAAAGCCAATCACATGTGCAACAACATTGATCTAATAGCTACTAATTCTGTGTTAACTGGTGATAAAGCAATAGATGTACATGTAGCCAGTTCATCTACTACAGTAGATAACTTTCTAATTTTCTCGTTGTTTGAAACGACTCCCACTAGTGGTATGATTTCTCCAAAAATGTCTCCCACTAATTGTGCCATTGTGACAGTATCTATACTATTCACATGTGTTAGAAATGGGGTCTCTAGTTGGCAGTGGTTTGCACCCTGTCCAACTAGGGACCCTCACTCTAGTCAGGGTAAGGGGCCACAACTAAGATAACCCCTGCTCACCTCCATGGTAGCTTGACACGAGCAGTTTAGCTTATCTCAGGGGCAATGTGTAAAGTATTTATACAAGCACACACAGTAACACAGTGAAAACCCTACAAAAGGACTCCACACCAGGTTAGAAAATAGCCAATATTTATCTCAGTAAAACAAGACCACAACAACAAAAATCCAACAGACACAAGTCAAAATATCTCTTTTGAAAACATTAAGCAAATATTAATTCATAGGAATCAATGGATGTATCTCTTTGACACAAAGTACCTGGGAAGCATAAAAAACAAAACTGATATGGGCCACAGGGGAGGGGGGGTGAGGTGTTGGAAAAGCAAAGTGATGCATTGGTTACTTACTGCCCAGGGGAGGTGATGCGATGATTCTTTCCTTGTAGGTGAGACGAAGCATTGATTCCTTACTGGCAGGGGAGATGATGTGTTGATTCTTTCCTCACAGGAAAGGCAATGGGTTGACTTTTGGACACACAGCCTTTGTTCCTTACTGTGGTGCAAGGTTAATGACAAATTGATGCCCAGGGACAACCAGTGGAAAATCCAGTCGTACTGTGATGATGGACCCATGGAGAAACAGGTGCTGCATTGATTCTGCAGCCCTGGGACAGGTGTGGCATTGATTCTTCAGTTGCGAGACAGGGACTGCGTTAATTCTTGCAGTGTGTCAATGTGTGGATTTTCTCCTTCAGCTCACCAGCTTGCACTTCCAGGGGCCCAGGGACTGGAATCAGCACCACTTTGTAAGTTAAGACTCTTAACAGAAGAGCCCAGTTACTGGCAGATTAAGTTTTTGATGTCCCTGAGACTTCTTAACAGGAGGCAAGCTCAGTCCAAGCCCTAGGAGAACCCTTTGGAAGCAGGATGTAGAAAGCCAAGTCCAGTCTTTTCAATCCCAGGACAGAAGCAGCAAGCAGCAGGCCAGTTCAATAAAGCAACAGCCTGAGCGGCAGTCCCTCCTACAGCATCCAGCTCTTCTTTCTGGCAGAATGTCCTCAATCTAGAAGTGTTCCAACTATGTGGTGTCAGAGGTCGAGTAGTTATACCCATATCTGTCTTTGAAGTATGCAAACTTCAAAGAGATGTTGTTGCAATGCACAACACAGTGTGTTTCCCTGCCCTGGACAAAGACACAGTCTGGGGGTTTTGAGACTACTTTATGTGAGGATCGGCACAACCCTATTCAGGTGCAGGTGTCAGCTCCTCCCAGCAGTCTAGCCCAGAAAGACCCATCAGCCTTGTGATGGGCCATCAGGATATGCAGGATACATCAGCTCCCTTTGTCTGACTGTCTAGAGTGAATGCACAAACAGCCCAACTTTCATCCTGACCCAGACATGTATTCAGCAGACAGTGAACAGCACAGAATGGTTAAGCGAGAAAATGGGCACTTTCTAAAAGTAGCATTATCACACTCTCAGTTCAAAAAACAACTTCAACAAAAGTTGTATTTTTAAATTGTGAGTTTGGAGACCCCAAACTCCAAATCTCTATCATCTCCCAATGGGAAATTACTCTCTGTGGGTGAGATAGATCTTGCAATAGTGAAAACCAAATTCAGCATTATCTCACTCTCAGGACATGTAAAACACACCAGTATATCTCCTACTTTTTAAAGCACTCTGCCCATGGGGATGCCTTGGGCCTACTGTAGGGGTGATGTACAAGTAATAAAAGGAAAAGTTTGGGCCTGGCAAGTGATGAAATGGCAGTTTAAAACTGCACACATAGGCACTGCAATGGCAGGCTTGAGACATATTTGCAAGGCTACTCGTGTGGGTAACACAATCAGTGCTACAGGCCCACTAGTAGCATTTGCTTTACAGTCCCTTGGCACACCTGGTGCACAGTACTAGGGACTTACTAGTAAATCAAATATGCCAATCATGGTGAAACCAATCCCCAACACTATTTACACAGGGAGGATTTGCAATTTAGCACTGGCCATCAGTGGTAAAGTGCCCAGAGTCATAAAACCAACAAAAATTATATTGAGCACAGGATCAAAACCAGGAGGTCAGACGCAAAAAGACAGAAAACCAGGCCAAGGGCTGACAAGCCTAACAACATGATACACCTTAGGAAACAATAAAGGTAAATATCATACATCCTCCCAAATAGCAGGTAACCGGAACTATCCATCCCGTCCACACACAAAATAAACTCCAGGAATAACTGCCTGTTCACCTCTTAAGATTTAAACAGGTTTTCCTGAAACTTCAAACATGTATTCACAATTGCTTATCCCAGTATGTTTCTTACTAAAATGGTTTCTCCATTTGTAAAGACATAGGCCCTCATTACAACTTTGGCGGCCGGTGATATAGCGGCAGTAATACCGCTAACAGGCCAGCAGTCAAAAAAATGGAATCATGACCATGGCGGAAACCGCCAACAGACAGGCGGAACACAATTTACCGCCCACACTATTACAAGGCACCAATCTGCCAGCTTTTCTGAGGCGGTACCAATGCCATCAAAAGCACGGTGAAAACAGTCTTTGGAAGGGAAACCGCTCACATTACGACACTCAACAAAGAACCAGGACGCCATGGAGCCCGAACTACAGGTCCTGCCCATGTTGCTGTATCTCTTAATACACCACGAAGTGGAAAGAAGGCGGTGGCGGCGATGACCACGGTGAGTACTGCACCTAGCACACAGGGGAGAGGAGAAGGGAAAAGAGAGTGACACACACACACGCAGAACGCAACACCCCCACCCCCAACAACACACACACACACACATATCCAAAAACATCACAGATACAGCCCATCACCCCCTGGAAGAACGCAAGGACCAAACGAAATGAGTTTAACTAGTGTAATATTCGAACAATAAGGTAGCCCAAGAGAACAGTAAATAATCTGTATACGCAAATATTTTCAGCAAGTACACAAGTCTGTACACTGTCCCATGAAATGTCCGTGGACCAGTGGTCCCAAAAAGCATGGGCAAAGCACACACATGACACCTGCCTCAAAACGGAGAGAACACTGCAGGGGCATCAGGACGAAAAATAAACCAGGCACCTCAGGGGTAAGCGGACGGGGGCACCTCAGCCGGATGATGGTATGACGCCACTGCCCCTCGAGGGGGCTCCATGCCCACTGCTTGCTCCTGGAGAGTGCAAAGCCACAGTCTCTCAAGTCTCTAAAGTGGGTGGTTTGCCCACTGCTTGGTCCTGGGGAGTGCAAAGCCGCAGTCTCTTGAGTCTCTCAAGTGGGTCCACTGCTCACTGCTTGGTCCTGGGGAGTGCAAAGCCACAGTCTCTCATGTCTCTCAAGTGGGTGGGTTGCCGACTGCTTGGTCCTGGGGAGTGCAAAGCCACAGTCTCTCAAGTCTCTCAAGTGGGTGCTTTGCCCACTGCTTGGTCCTGGGGAGGTCAAAGCCACAGTCTCTCAAGTTGGTGACATGTTCCACTGGTTCTGGAGAGAGCTTTGTGCCCAGAGTGCTTCATCCTGCCAAGGAATGTGTTAGTGGATGTTTTTCTTCACTGGTTCTGGAGGGGGCTTTGTGCCCAGAATGCTTCATCCTGCCAAGGACTGTGTTAGTGGATGTTTTTCTCCACTGGTTCTGGAGGGGGCTTTGTGCCCAGAGTGCTTCATCCTGCCAAGGACTGTGTTAGTGGATGCTTTTCTCCACTGGTTCTGGAGGGGGCTTTGTGCCCAGAGTGTTTCATCCTGCCAAGGACTGTGTTAGTGGATGTTTTTCTCCACTGGTTCTGGAGGGGGCTTTGTGCCCAGAGTGCTTCATCCTGCCAAGGACTGTGGTAGTGGATGTTTTTGGGGGCGTTGTGCCCAGAGTGTTTCATCCTGCCAAGGATTGTGTTAGTGGATGTTTTTCTCCACTGGTTCTGGAGGGGGCTTTGTGCCCAGAGTGCTTCATCCTGCCAAGGACTGTGTAAGTGGATGTTTTTCTCCACTGGTTCTGGAGGGGGCTTTGTTCCCAGAGTGCTTCATCCTGCCAAGGACTGTGTTAGTGGATGCTTTTCTCCACTGGTTCTGGAGGGGGCTTTGTGCCCAGTGATGCTGCACCTGGGGTGTGGCATGTTGACTTCGTCTCACCTGGGTGTCACAGCCACGCGATGTACCCGGAACAGGTAGCATGATACTCCATGGAGGCAGACCCACACTCCATCCTGCGGCGACTTAGGCTGCCAATTGCTGGTTCGTGTCAGTGCTAGAGGTGGTGTCTCAAGTGGCGTGTCCTTGGTCCAGGAGGTCACCTGCAGACTCTGACGGCTGCACACTGGGGATAAGGCTGACGTCCAACAGAGTGGCATTGGCTGTGCACGTGGCGGTGCTGATGGTGGTGCAGGCAGCGGTGGCTGCGGAGGAGATGCTGCCAGTGCTGGCTGTGGTGCAAGTGACTGGTGGGGTGGATGGAGACACCATACTGTCTCCAGCAGCCACAGATGGCTGATCCTTGGGGAGGATGCTGCAGACTGACGTTGTGGCAGCAGCGGTGCAGGTGGCAGTGCAGGTGGCGATGCAGGTCGCGGTTGGAGCGGCGGTGGTGACTGGGGTGCATGTGGCTGCCATCCCTGATGATTTGGTGGTCACCAGCCCCTCCCCAGGTGAAATCGTGCCCAGAGGTGATGTGCCCTTTGGCTTGTGGCCCTTCCCCATCTTGACAGCTGCTGCAGGGACCTTGGCACTGTCGACTCTGTGTTTGTGCGAGACCTTGCTGGGTGGGTGGTGTGACTGACCCATGCTTGAAGCCGGTCCCTTTTTGAACTTTGCAGGTGGTGGAATAGGGTGGTCCTTCTTTTCTGTCGGTGGCACACTGGCAGCTCTGACGGGTGCCCCCTTTGACCATACGGGAGTAGCAGGAACCACAGCAGATGCAGATTTGGTGGCTGAGGTGCTGGGCTGGGATCTAGACATCCTGGCCCCCTAGGAGAAGGATGGAAGGGAGGTGTAGGGAAGAGCTCCAGGTTAGCTAGCAACATTTATTTGGACACACTGGGATGGGAAGATGGAGGGGGGTTTGGGAGTGGAGGAAGAGGTAGTGGTTGTAGGAGGTGTACGTCTGCTGAGTTTGGGTGAAGGTGAATGGGTTGGAGGCTGTTGAGAGGTGGATGGCTGTTGAGTGGGTGTGTGCCTGTGCATGTGTACTTTGGGAGGAGGGCTCACAGACACACTGGGAGAGGACACAGGGGATGTGTGATGGTAGTGGGGGTGGTGATTGCACGTGAGCGGTGTGTAGTGATGGGGGTGCTGGTGATGGAGGTAGTGGCTGAGGATGTAGTGCATGCAGGTGTGAGTGGAGATGAGACTGGGAGGGAGGTGAAGGAAATGGAGGAGGGGGACACAGTGGAGGCAGTGGATGTTGGTGTGTCTGCATGGGTATGGTACTTGTGTGAGTGCCTGTGGGATGTGTGGTGCTTATGTTTTCCTGAGCCACTTTTATGTGTTGATGTGTGTGCATGCTGGTCTGTTGGTGTGCTTGGCATAGGCTGAGGTAGAGGGGATTGGGTCTGGGTAGTGAGAGCTAGAGGGGGGAGGCTGGACACAGGGACAATGGCTGCCATCAGTGCTGAGGCCAGAGCCTTAAATGCTCTCTGTTGGGCCGCCACGCCAGAATGAATGCCCTCCAGGTAATTATTTGTTTGCTGCAAATGCCTCTCAAAACCCTGGATGGCATTCAGAATGGTTGACTGCCCAACAGTGAGGGATCTCAGGAGTTCAATAGCCTCCTCACTGAGGGCAGCAGTGCTGACTGGGGCAGGGCCTGAGGTGCCTGGGGTGAAGGAGATGCCCACCCTCCTGGGTGAGCGGGCATGGGAAACACGCTGAGGAGTTGCTGGGAGGGCTGTGCTGGTAGGGGGGGTGGCGGCTGTACCTGTTGTTGAGGTGGGCACAGAGGTGCCCGCCACCGTAAGGGAGCTTCCATCAGAGGAGGAGTCGCTATCGCTGGTGTCCCCTCCTGTCCTTGTCATGGAGCTCCCCTCGCCCTCCGTCCCACTGGTGCCTTCACCCTCTGTGGATTCACCCTCCTGGCCCATGTGGGATGCAGCTCCCTCCATCTCAGGTGCCTCTCTCCTCCACCAGATGATGCTAATGCACACAAGGACAGGGTGACAAAACAAGAAGGGGGGAAAGACAGAGGAGACACATGGTCAATGCCAGCAACACCACTACTGTTGGTGGACACAACAAACAGGGAGCATCCCTATGTACTAGGCCATGCACTAGCAGTTAGTAGGAAAATCCCCTGCCCATGGAGGACTATGCCTAACACCATTTGCTGTACACCTGGAACCCACAGGATCCTGACTAGTTGTAGATGCCCACTACCACTATTGGGGTTGGAGTGCCTCAGAGCCTGCCTAACAAGGTACCTACCCTACCAAGTTCGCCCTGGCCTAGGGGAACCCACAGCCCACATCCCCCACCCAGACACCTCATGAAGCGCACAGAGTCAGCTGAATGAGACTGTACTCACCCCCTTGTGGCTGCTGTGATGCCCTCAAGCACCCATCCGACTCCAGATATGTCACCACCAGGATCCGGAACATATCGGGGTCATGGTGCGATGGACACTCCTTCCACATTGGGAGGCCATCCCCAGCTGGGCCTCCGCCATCTTCTTGCTCCAGCGGTGCAGGTCCTCCCATCTCTTGCAGCAGTGGGTGCTCCGTCTATGATAGACCCCCAGGGTCCGCGCTTCCTTGGCGATGGCATGCCAAATACCCTTCTTCTGGTGGGCGCTGACCTAGAGGAAAGGTACAGGAGGAAAGGAAATTACTCACCCGTCCAGACAGTCATATTCATTGCCCACCAGTTACCACCCATGCCCTTACGCACATACATTCACCATCCTCACATGCAGGCTTCAAACCTCACCCAACATGTATCTTCCATCCACACCGCTCCCTACATTCATGGCCCATGCATCATGCTCACAGTGTACTCACTTGTTTGTCTGGAGGACTGTAGAGTAGCGTGTACTGGGGGAGGACCCCATCCACCAGTTTGTCCAACTTCTCTGCGATGAAGGCAGGGGCCCTTTCCCCAGACACAAGAGCCATTGTGGCTTCCAGACTGAGGTCACAGCAGCACTTGCAGTGAAGGTCCTCTCCTTTTGAAGGTCAGGTATCAAGTGAGTGAACAGATAGAAAATGGCGGTCACATCCACGGCGGTGCGTACCGTCACCACCGGCGTACCTCTTTATTGGCTCTTGGAACCCATAGGGTCCATTGATAACCAATGCTAAATTACGCGGCGGTCTTCGACAGGCTACCGCGATACTGCACAACGCCAGCGTAGTTACCTCATTTCCCCTTGTCCCTCCTTACAGGTCAGGCATCTGCCATTTCAGGGGGGGCACATGGCATGGCACCTAACTGCATCACAGCACATTTTGGCAGAAATACGGACAAAGTATGCCACACACGGATTTAATCACATTACAGCAAAAACACTTGTGCAACCTATGTGGTACATGACCCTCTACTCACCATTCTCCTCCATAGGGCACACCTGCTGGGGCAGATGATGAGATGGCGTCATCCTCTGGTGTACAACCCCTTGGTGGACCTGTCAACAATGGAAAGCAGACACAACATTATCACCTACAGACTTGATCGTGCCACAATCCAAGAACTGTGTGCCCAATTGGAGCCAGACCTGATGTCAGCTATTTGCCATCCCACAGGAATACCTCCTCTAGTGCAGGTCCTGTTAGTGCTCCATTTCCTGGCAAGTGGCTCCTTTCAAACTACAGTGGCCATGGTATCAGGGATGTCTCAGCCAATGTTTTCTAACTGGTTGACCAGAGTGTTGTCAGCCCTGTTGAAACATGTGCAGCTACATTGTATTCCCCCAGGTGGAGGATTTGCCCATAGTGAAAGCTGGCTTCTATGCCCTGCGACATATCCCCAACATAATTGGTGCCATTGATGGTACACCCGTGGCATTTGTCCCCACCGCAGAAATGAACAGGTGTACAGAAATCGAAAAAGCTACCATTCTATGAATGTGCAGATGGTGTGTTTGGCAGACCACTACAAATTTCATGTGAATGCCAAGTATCCTGACTCTGTGCATGACGCTTACATTTTGAGGAATAGCAGCATCCCTTATGTGAATAGCCAACTCCAGAGGCACAGGGTGTGGCTAATAGGTGAGCCCAAGAACCCCACACAGTATGAATAGGTGTCTGGGTATGGGGTAGTCACTAAGGGTTAGTTTGTGTCTAAGAGATTTCCCTCGACATTTGCAGGTGACTCTGGTTACCCCAGTCTCTCATGGCTACTGACCCCAGTGAGGAATGCCAGGACAAGGGCAGAGGAACTCTACAATGAGGCACATGGGCAAACTAGACGTATTATTGAGCGGACTTTTGGCCTCCTGAAGGCCAGATTCCGGTGCCTCCATCTAACAGGTGGCTCCCTATACTACTCACCGAAGAAGGTGTGCCAGATAATTGTGGCATGATGCACAACCTGGCATTGCAATGCCAGGTGCCTTTTCTGCAGGAGGATGGGCCTGATGATGGTATAGTGGCAGCTGTGGAGACTGTGGACAGTGAGAAATAGGAGGCAGAGGAAGAAGATATTGACAACCGAAACAAAATCATCATGCAGTACTTCCAGTTAGACACAGGTAAGAGACTGGCACTGCTCATCTCATATCTGACTACTGTAGGCCGTTGTATAAGTCAGCCTCTTAACCTCTGTGTATGGACACTGACAGTTCACTTTGGCTTTCCATTTCACAGATCTGGGTACCTCATTCTGCTTTCTGCTATATTTACTGCTGCCCAACAACTGTCATACATTGGTATGTGCAAATGAATATTTACATTGATATTTGTGGAAGAAGTTGTAATTATACATTTGTGAAAGTACAGACTGACTCCAGATTGGTTTGTGATTCAAGGGTGTTTATTTATGGGCTAATGTGTATAGGGGTATGTGGAAGGGGCTGGGTGATGGTGGAGGAAGGTCCATGGTAGAGTCCAGTCTCTCTGTATCACAGGTGCATTTTCCAATGGGGCATAGGACGTGGAGCAAGTTAAAGGTGGACAGGGTGACAGAGTGGGACACAAGGGTGACAATCAGGAGAGTCTTATTCGCTGGCGTGGGTCCTGGAAATGTTCTCTGTCTTCTGCCTGGATCGCAGGGACCGATTGTGGGGTGGTTCTCCTTCTGCAGGAGGTGGGGTGCTGGTGGCCTGTTGGTTCTGTGGCAGGACCTCCTGTCCACTAGCGCCGGCGGACATGGAAGGCTGTTCATCATTCGGGCTGGTGTCAGGGGCCCGGTGGTATGCCACTGTCTCCCTCATAGTGTTGGCCATGTCTGCCAGCACCCCTGCAATGGTGACCAGGGTGGTGTTAATGGACTTCAAGTCCACCCTGATCCCCAGGTACTGTCCCTCCTGCAGCCGCTGGGTCTCCTGAAACTTGGCCAGTACCGTGCCCATGGTCTCCTGGGAATGGTGGTATGCTCCCATGATGTTTGATAGTGCCTTGTGGAGGGTCGGCTCCCTGGGCCTGTCCTCCCCCTGTCACACAGCAGCACTCCCAGCTTCCCTGTTATCCTGTGCCTCTGTCCCCTGAACCGTGGCCCACTGCCACTGACCCCAGGTCCCTGATTGTCTTGGGTCAGTGGGTTTGCCCGGGGTCTCTGTAGTGGTGGACACACTGCTGATTGATGTGTCCTGGGGACAGTGGCATGGGCCCGCTGGGTGGGTGCTGTGGTGGTGTTTCCTGAGGGGGAGGTTCTGTGGTGGGTTGGGACTGTGGCAGGGGAACCGAATGTCCAGAGGTCCCTGATGGGCCGGGCTGGTCATCTTAATCCAGGCGTGCAGAGCTGCTGTCATCACTGTAGGCCTCTTCTGTGGGGTGACTGGATATGGCTGGCACCTCCTGTCCGGTGACGTTGTGTAGGGGTCCTGTTGGGGTGTAAATGCATTGTTATTGAATCTGTGTGTGCCATCTTGTGCTATGGGTGTGTTTCCCTCTACTACTGTGATTGCAATATCACCTTGGCCCTTGTGTGAGTGGTGATTATGTGCCCTGGGTGAGTCTCTCCCTTGGACATGCTTTGGTGATGGGTGTCCATGCAGGTCTGTGATGGGTGTCCATGCATTGTTGTTGCATGCAGGGCTTGGTATTGGGATGGGTGGGTTGTGATAGTGGGGTATATGTGAGGTGGTGGGGTGATGGGTGTGAGGGTGGGGTAGGTGTTTGTGGTGGCATGCAGGTAGGGTGGGGGATATAGTAGTAAAGATTTGCCTTACCAGAGTCCAGTCCTCCTGCTACTCCTGCGAGGCCCTCAGGATGCATGATTGCAAAGACTTGCTCCTCCAATGTTGTTAGTTGTGGGGGAGGAGGTGGGGGTCCACCGCCAGTCCTCTGTACGGCTACCTGGTGTCTGGATACCATGGAACGTACCTTCCCCCGTAGGTCGTTCCACCTCTTCCTGCTGCCATCCCGTGTTCTTGGATACTGTCCCACTGCGTTGACCGTGTCTACAATTCTCCGCCATAGCTCCATCTTACTAGCAATGGATGTCTGCTGCACCTGTGATCCGAATGGCTGTGGCTGTACCCGGATGATTTCCTCCACCATGACCCTGAGCTCCTCCTCAGAAAACCTGTGGTGTCTTTGAGGTGCCATGATGTGGTGTGAGTGATGTGTGAGGTGATGTGTGGGGTGATGTTTTGGGGTGTATGGTGTTTTGTGCGTGGATGGTGTATGAATGATGGTGTTGTGTGCCTCTGGATGCTGGTGTGGTCTTTGCTTTTCTGTCTCTCTGCTTCTTCAAACAATTTCATTGTAAAGGGATGTGGGTAATGTGGGTGGGTGTTTTATATTGGATTGGGTGTGTGGGTGTGGTGTGTGTGTATGTGTATCAGGTGTGTGCATTTTGAATTGTCTAATGTGGTTGTGTTTTGTAAGTGTGTGTGTATTTTGAGCGCGGCGGTGTGTACCGCCAATGGTTTACCACGGTTGAATGACCGCTGCGTTGATTTGTGGGTCGTGATAGTGTGGGCGTATTCCTGTTGGCGTAACGGTGTGGGTTTTGGGACCGTCAATTTATCACTGACCTTTGGTGTGCCGGACTTTTGTGGGTGTCTGTACTGTGGAGGATTTCTGAGTGTGGGTCATAATACCCCTAGCCGATATCCGCCGCGGACACGGTATGTTGGCGGCCATCAGCACGGCGGTCAGTGGGCTTTACCAGCAGGGTTGTGATGAGGGCCATGATTTCCCTTTTTGTCATCTATCTAATTTTTTGTAGGATATATCATTGTTTGTGTTATGAAAAATGTGAGTTCTTCTTTCCGCTAGTGTTAAAATTAACTTCTTTTCTATAGGTCTCATTAAACATGTTAACCGCTTTCATTATGCCTTGCCAATGTCTATAAATGTAATGGATCTAAAGAAATACCATGCAATTTCCATGTCTTTTTCTTGTGGATAAGTATTCATTCTTTTCTGAACAGTAATTTTCGAAAGAATCATGTCGTAATTCGAAAAACGATATTCAAAACATTCCTGTCTATAGAAAAAAACTAAGTAAAATACTGCATGTTATTGCATATGAAAGTGGACTGTGATGATACATCACATCTTCTACAGTTGCAGAAGGTAAGTGTGCACAGACATAACAATCCTCAGTGTCTAAAGCTTGAATATATTCCTGAGCTAATTTAGAATAAACATTAGTCAAGAAATCTTCTTTTGGGACATCTATAAATTAAGCTCTTACTTTCATCTCATCTATAGTGGGTGCAGGCGTTGTAGGGGAACGTGTAGATCTAATTGTTTCTAACTCTGGAGAAAAAAACTAATTCCAACTGAAGGGACTATAAATGCTCGCACAGCAACAATTAATGTAACAATAATGACTATTCTACTTAGCCTTGTTAAGGATACGCTTTTGTCTACAGTCAAGAATATAGCAGCAGGAAGATTCAATATGCTGCGTCAATTTCTACTTGTACAAATGAGCAAAATGTTTGATGATTAACTTGCAGTTATTTCATTCAGCTTATGTACAAAAATCTTCGGGGTACATTTCTAGCCCTACTCCATTTTCTTCTAACTGTTATCCTTACTCTTCCACTGCAACCTTGGCCCTAGGGAATTCTTATTTATTCTTTTTATTTTTTGTCTTTGTTAGAGAATAATTGTCTTGATATTTTATCAGTCTCTTATCTTTTTTGCTTTAAACAAGATTCAAATGATGATTCAATTGTCATTTCAGATGCTGTACTTCATCTTCGTCTGGTCCTTCAGAACATAAGGGCACCGGAGAGCTCTGACTTGGCTCAAAGAACTGTACTTCTTCGTATGGACACCTCACTCTCTGAGTATGTAAAGCGTGCACCCAATGAAGTATCGCTGAACATTTCACAGCAGTGTTGGTAATCAGGATAAACTGATGGGGACCTTTTGCACCTGGGCTCCAGGAGGGATTTTTATACTTGCTTTTGACCAAAACCCAGTCATCAGGGTTAAGATCGTGGCACTGCTCCATGTGTAGACTGGCAGAAGCAGTGCCAACCTGGTGAGAAACAGAACACACCACATCAGCTATTCCTTTGCAGTAATCAAGTATCATATAATTTGTGATGTTTACTAGGACATTTGCAGGTACAGCAGGCAGTTGCATAGCATGGCCCATGAGACGTTGGTGTGTAGATAATCCCATTATCCTGTAAGGGGTGCTTCAAAGACTCATCAACACCAGTGATAAAGCATCTGGCCATTTCAGGGAAGTAGATAAATAAACTTTGGCCAATTGGGATTTTAGCATGCCATTCAGCTCTTCAACTATCCCGGAAGCCTCAAGACCATAGCTACAGCACAGTCACTGTTCCATTTCAAGCTCCACAAACAGCAGTCCAAGGACCTCATTATTAAAATGGGTTCCTCGGTCTGACTCTAGATAAACCAGGAATCTGAACTGTGGAATGAGTTCATGTAGCAGCAGTTTAGCAACTGTGAGACTATGTGTTGGGTAGGCATCCACCCACCGGGAGAAAATTCATACTCTAATCAGGACATACCTCAGCCCATTGCAAAGAGGCATTTCATTAAAGTCTAAGGCTTATATTTACATTTTTTTAGCACCACATTTGCATCGTTTTTTGACGCAAAATCAGCGCAAACTTACAAAATACAATTTTGTACGTTTGAGCTGCTTTTGCATAAAAAAGACGCAAATGCGGCACTAAAAAAGTATAAATATGGGCCTAACTGTCTCAAAGTGTCTTTCTGATCTTTCTATGTCACTCAATGTTATAGGTGTCCTCCTTCTTACAATTATTTTTTGGCATGTCACATACCTATGGCATAGATCTTCTGCTAGAACTCTGAATTAGAGATTAAACCAGTTCTGTCTAAACTACCTAACAATTGCATCCCTTCCAATGTGTGCAGGACCACGTAAATGTTGTATCATGGGAAACAACAGGCTATGTGTAAGCAAAATCTCCACAAAGTGAGGGACCATCACTGTAAGAGGGTGTTCCATCACAATGCCCTCACATCTCTCAATACTGACATCAACTGCTGTAATTTCCTTGAGGCAGCTGGGCAGTCTGTGGCAACAGGGTCAAAGGTAGTTGAAAAATATGCCCCAGGTATTCAAGAGTCTCATGCAATTGAGTAAGCACTGAGAGAGTGCAGCCCTCCCTCTCACTGCAAAATAATGTGAACATTCCCAGTACCAAGGCACAACAGAATTTTTCTTCCAGCTCCAGGAATGCTTTCAAGCAGTCATTGTCCCATGGGAGCAAATCAGGCACATCTTTGTGTGTCTGATTTAGTAAAAGCTTGGCCTTTATTAAATAGTAGGGTATTAATTGTCTATAGTAGCCTACCATATATTGTAACATACTGATTTCTCACTGATTTCTCAGTGAGTTCTGGGTGGGTTCTTCTTCAGGATAATCTCCATTCTATCTTGTGACATCTTTCTCATTCCCCTCTCAATGTTATGTCCCAAACATAGGACTTCTTTTTGACAGTTTTTTAATTTGCTCAGACATCTTGCATCCGTTCTTAGCCAAATGATTTAACAGAGTAATTATGTCCTGCTTACAAGCTTCTTGTGTACTTGATGCCACAAGCAGACCATCAACATATTGCACAAGAACTGAATTGCAAGGCATCCATAGAGTCTCAAAATTCTTTATCAAGATCTGATTACAGATCAAATGACTCTCTGTATATCCTTCTGGAATTCTGCACCATGCCAAAACAAAATCTCTATATACAAATGAAAGTAAGAATTGACCACCCTCATGCAACAGGATAGAGGAAAAGGCCTGGCAGAGATCTACAACTGTAAACCACTCCGCAGTGCAGGCAATTTTATATAGTATTGTTGCTAGATTCAGTCCATGGGACAACATGGGACAACTGCTAAATTTTCATTGACCCTTTAAAATTCTATATTTTCCATTGGGCTTTTGTAAACACATAATTAATTAACTGCACGGACCTCCAACATTCCCTTTACAATCTCTTGTTTTGTCATATTTATTATCACTGGAGTTATTACAAGCACTGTCTCAGCTGTAAGAGTATATGGTGGTATTCTCAGAAATACTGTATTTGCCTTTATTGTGATTCATACTGGTTCTACACCTTTGATTAGTCTGATGTCTTTTCCTGAAAAATCCAATACATTTGATTTTAGAGTATCTTGTACATCAGGAGTTACATCCTCTGCCATTCTTACAAAATACATCCTACAGCTTTCTTTTGTCGGGCCCATTTTAAATTCAACATCTTCATCGTATGATTGAAAATCAGTACCATCCAGTGTGCAGTAAATAGTGCAATTTAACTAGCACAAAAGATCCCTACTTAACAGATTTACAGGACTTGAAACCCACACCAATAATTGATGGTTCTTCTCAAATGAACTTATTTTTACAGGTACTGATCACACACCACAAATCAGTGGTCCTCCTCAAATGAACTTATTTTTACAGGTACTGTCTTTAAAACAGGATTAGTTATTTGCTTGTTTGTGACACCTACAACTTGGATCGTCTTTCCTCAGAGGGGTAGGTCTGGGACTCCCGCTGTTCTAACACTGGAACAGGTAGCATCAGTTTCAATGAGAAGTAGCACTTGGCAGCCATTAACCTCTCCTTCTACAAATGGTCCACTTTGATCTACCTCTAAGACTGCGCTATTATATTTATGTACTAGAACAGGGAATATTATGCTTTGAATGGGAAGAGAGTAGAGATAGGAGTTGGGAACTGAAGGATGTGTATGGAGTTTCCCTTGTTCCCGTATTAAAGTACTTCCTCCAACTTTTCACCTTCTGCATATCATTGGGATCCCTCTTTCACATATGACAATGAGGATGGGAAACCCCCATTCATAACTCCAGGAATTTTCCCAGGAATTTTCCCACAAGAAATTATAAAAGAAACTTTAACACAAGAAGAAACTGGATTTGTTTCTGGCTGTCTACAGGGATTTGTGACATACAGGTACTGTGCTTGGGGCATTTCTGGGTTGGTTGCCTCTCCAGATTCTTTTAATTTGTATGCCTCTACACTGGAGTTTTCTAAACTGTCTCCTCATGAGCGTGTCATGCTCAATGCACCCATTGGGCAGCTCGCGTATTTGTCTCCTCACAGCTCTCCATGTGTTTCCAATTGTTTGGCTTACCTATCAGCTTTGCTCCACATTGAACGCTGACTGCATCCAGAGACGTGCATTAATTCTTATAGTGTTTGGACTTTAATTTATTGCCAATTTCTACTTTGCTATTTATTCTTTGAATTGTGTATTTTTATTGTTATTGTGATTGCTGCATCCAGCATGCAGAATTTGTCACCACCCCATTTTTTCCCTTTGCCTAGAGACCCACTACTCCCATGAATAAAACGGAAGAATGTTTTCATTAATTACATGAAAGGTTGTGGTCCTAACATGTCACCAGATAAAAAAACTTACATGCTACTTTACTGTTTGGGGCGGAGGGCAAAGAGATTTTTTAAAATCCCTCTGATACTGAAACTCTTGAACATGGGGATAGGTCTAACTCATCCAATGAGTCTGAGAAAGTGATCAAATGCTTGGATGATCATTACCTGCCCAAGGTTTCAGTAATTTTACAATGGTATTACTATGGAAAAAGCAAACAAGGCACTGACAACTCTGTCTAGAACTTTGTCACAGCCTTGCACAAGTTGGCTTCTTTTTGCAATTTGGATCAAATGCAGAAGAAAGGATTAGAGACCAATTGATGCTAGAATGCAAATGCGACAAAGTCCATGAGGAACTTTGGTGAAATCATAATTCTCCTTTGGCAGACATACTGGTATGGGCAAAACGAGCTGAGCATTCCATATTATGCACCCAAAACCCACAAAAACACAAATAAGATTCTTCTGCCATACATGTCAATCATGATTAAAAGAAAACATCATCTTTTCTAGCAAAAACTAAAAACTTGTGCTTCAGATGCAAAAGTCTTAACCACTATGCAAGTTCAAAAGATTGTCCCGCTATTAAACCTATTTGCAAATGTTGTGGCAAAAAAGGCCATTTTGCCAAATGTTGAAGGTCCAACCGTTTCAAAGTCAAAGTGAATGAATTAGATATTGATTCACTACTAGTTGTACTGCAGATAGCTAATGGTGTTCATTGTGTAACAGGTTCTACATGTGAATATCCTTCAGATGAAGTGTCTCTTAATTATATTCCTGTTACCATGATGAAGGACTTAGGGGCTAAATTGTCACTTGTTTGTTCATCTGACTTTGTTAAGAACTTCCAGGGGAGAGCTGAATTGAAAGATCTTGATGTCACTCCTTATAGTTATGGAGTTCTTTATAGCTATAATACAATTTTGAGGTAATACCATTGAAGAAAATCTATGTTCCCATCAAGCGAGGCACCACCTTGACCTGTTAATGCTGTATCTCAAATTTCGGTCAGGAAACTTAGGGGCATATTTAAGAAGCCCTAGCGCCACCTTGCGCCACATTTGTGTCATTTTGTGACACAAATGTGGCTTTAAGGTGGCATTTCCCCTGTGCCATATTTACAAAGTGGTGCAATGCTTGCATTGCGCCACTTTGTAAACTCTTGCACCACATTATGCTTGCACCAGGCATAATGTATGCAAGGGGGGCATTCGGTACTAGGAGGCCCAAAAAAATGATGTAGTTAAATTTAACAGATTTCACTACGCCATTTTTTCAGTAATTTATAACAGCTGCTCAGAACAGGTGTTAAAATGACGCACTGTTTAAAATCAGTGGGTCTCCTTGCACTTTGCTACACTAGCGCTGAAATGTTTGATGATAGTGTAACAAAGTGCCACAATATCTTCAAAAATGCTGACACTGTTGTTCTAACGACCAACATGGTGCATTGTATTTTAAATACGACGCAGCCAAGGTGTAGTTAGGTGCTGGTAAGGGGGGTGCAGAAAAACTGATGCATCGGAGCTGATGCGCCACTTTTTCTTAAATATGGGCCTAAGTACTTCGGCAATTACTTCCTCTGATCCAAGCATTGAGTTTCTTTTGGAGTTTTCAGAGGTCTTCTCTAATGTGGTGAGGTGTGTGAAAGGTTATGTGCACCACATTCATATAAAAATAAATGTTATTCCTGTATCTTGCAAAGTTAGAAATATCCCATCAATTTATGTGAAGCAGTCAAACAGGGGTTGGATTGCCTATGTTCCCAGGAATAAGTGAGGCAGTGGAAGCTTTCGAGTGGCTTGCTCCCGTTGCTGTAGCTACCAAAAGCTCAGGTGACATCAGATTGTTCATCGACCTGAGACAGCTTAATAAGGAAGTAATAAAAATATGTTTTCCATCCCAAAAATTATGGAAATGAAAGGAATACTTGGGGGAGTCAAACTTTTCACCACTTTCGATCTCACCACTACCTACCACCAGTTGCTATTGTTTGACGCTTCAAATGACTATACTACTTTTGTAACCCTGTTTGGTGTGTTCCCTTTCAATAGAATACTGTTTGGTCTGCGCTCAGTGGCATCAGTGGTTCAGAGGTTGATGCCCGACATGTTAGGGAATGTCTCAGTCGTGAAATTCCTATAAGACCATGTCCTAATATTTAGTGAGAATTTGTCTTCCCACATAGACCAAATGGGTGAAGTTTTACAGATTTTTGGTTCTAGGGGCATAATGCTCAAGATGGACAAGTGTAAATTTCGTCTTCCCGAAATAACCCATCTACTTCATACAGTTTCAGCTGAAGGAGTCAAACCTAAAGATGATTTGGTTAAAACCATTATTGATCTACCTTCCTCTATAATAATGAAAATGTACAAGCCTTTCTGGGGATCGCTGAATTCTATAGGAGATTCATTCACAATTTTGCCAGCCACCTACCTACCTGGGCTATTAGGGAATTGTTAGAGAAGGGAGTGCAGTTCCAATGGAGCGACAACTGTCAGAGAGAATTTGTGGATATGAAAAATAGTCTGGCCAAGGCACATCACTTCAAGCATTTTACGCCTGGTTTACTTTGCTGTATCATCATTGTCACAAGTGGAAAGGGTTTAGGAGCAGTACTCAAACAAAAGCAAGATGATAGCATGGTCACTATTGCCTCTAGGTCAAGGTCACTCAAGGAATCAGAATCCAACTATTCCACGATTGTTAAAAAAGCACTAACTGTGTTTCGGGTGTGAGGAATTCAGGCAGTTTCTGAGGTGGTCTAAATTTGTTGTAAGGACTGATCACAAACCATGTCAGGAAGTGTTTGGGAAAAAAGATTGTATTGTATTTTAGCCTGCATCACCAAGTGGCTTGTAGCATTTCAAAAATTGGACTTTTGTGTAGAATACATCCCAGCATTTGAGAATAGAGCTGAAGGTTGCTCTCATGCCTAGTTAGAGATTCTCCCAACAATGATCAGAAAGGTGATGGAAAGATGATGACTGCACAGTGTGCAATCTTACTATTGCTTGCATTTCTGAAAGGGAATGGCTGGATGAAATTTAGTACAATGAAGCTCACGAGGAAGTTATGAGAATGTTATTGGAGAAGAAAGAGTGATCAGAATGCAATACAGGTGGTTTTAAAAGGGTAGCTACCAAGCTTTCAGTGTGCAATGGTCTTTTGTTGTAAGGTGGCAGATTAGTTCCTCCTGAAGGGGTAAAGAGCAGCTTGTTGAATGTAGCTAATTAGAGTCACCAGGGCATTTGGAGCACCAGGGAATGTTTGAGGAGTACATACTTGTGGCCAGGAATTGACATACAGGTTGAAAGAGTAGAAATTGCTGCAAGTGTAGGCTAAGTCACAAAGCTCAAAAGGAGAGGACAGGACCCATGGTTTGTTGTGAGGTTCCCACTGAAGCATGTCTTTAGGTATACTGGACCTTGTACATACTAACAACTGTGGGAGTAAATATGTCTTAGTTTTAATGGATATGTTGTTGATCTGGCCTGTTGTGAAAGTGGTACATGACATATCCACTGGGTCTGTTTGAAAATTTCTATCTGGAGTGTTTTTAGGAGAGGGAAATTAATGTTGCCTATTCATGGCTAATGGTGTGCAGTTTACTTCCTCTGAGATGAGAAATTTCCTTTTAGAAAGGGGCATAGCTCACAAAAATGTGCCCTGTATCATCCTTGAAGTAATGGTATGGTTGACAGATTTGACTGCACGTTCAATGAATCCATTCAGATTTCAAGACTCCAAGATTTAGATTGGGTCAATGGATTGGAAAAGAAGGTGGAGGAGTTTTGCTTTACCTCTCATTCAGCTACAGGTATTAAACCTTTAGAGAGCTTCCGCAGGCACAGACCTAACACCAGCATGTGTCCCCTGTGGACCAGACGGTAAAGCAATCAGTTTCACCCAATGGAATAGGATGTTGCAAAGAGTAGATTGAAAGAAGATTGGGTGTGTGAGGATATAAAATGAACTATGATAGTCACAAAGCTGTCAAAGATGTATGCATATGAATGGGCGACCTCCCTTGGCTAAGCTCACTAGGAAGAGTCGAGAGGGGTCCTGATATAGTGCACCACAATGTGTGATTAAAATATTCAAAGGTGCAGTGAAGATGGAAGGTAATAGAATATTGAATTCCAATAAGATGTCTATTATCAAGTAGCTTTTATTTGTTGTTTCTTTCTTTCTTTCCAGTTTTTCTTTTTCAGAGTAGGAGAGGTGGGGGTGTGTGATATTTATGTATAGGAACAGTTCTGTACTTTTGTGTTTCTCTATGGATTGAAGCTATATTCCATTTGGAATACAAAATGTTATGCTTTGACTAGAAGGAGAGTGGAGACTGTAGGGGATGGAGTTTCTCATGTTTTTGCATCAAACTACTTCCTCCAACTCTTTGTTTCCTGGATATTATTGGGATCCCGCTTTCCTTCTCCAATCTTCCTCCACCTTCAGGCACCATCATTGGGAATTGTCAGAATCAAAGCTCTTGTCCTCCAACTGGAGAACTGTTAAAATGGGTCTGATTTTGCAATGAATTTGAATTCGCTTCTAATACTTGATCCATATTGAATAGAGGAGTTCTCATATTCTGTGGGGCCATAGGAGCTTGTGGGGCCTGCATAATAGGAACATGTGACCTCATTGACATATGCATTTGTTGGACTGGAACCTAGACCAGAACACTCTGCATCTGTGTTTGAGTTACCCCTCGCATTTGCCCATCACCACTCACTCAATTTAGATTCTGTCTACATTCTCCCTTTCGATGCCCAAGCCTGTTACAATAGTGATAAGGAGTTGGTTTTTTCAGCATTGCAACGTCTGCTTCTGAATTTAGATCAGAAGGAACCCATCAAGCACTACCCTATGGAACAAAAACTCCACGTTGTGCAATTGAACCTCCAGTCTGAAAACCAATACCTTACATTCCACAAACATTCCCTCCAGACAATTGATTCTGAAATCTCTTTTTTAGTCAGCAAAGTCTGAGTCAACATAAATTTCTCTTTAAGTCTCTTCTGTGTCATTTCTTGCTCAGTACTACAGTATTTTGCATACCTCAGAATCACATCTAAGAGTTTTATCTGTCAACAAATCGCCTTCTGTGAATGCTGATGTCTGGTGGCAACCCAAGAATAAACTGTGAAACAAAACCCCGATACCTCCCATTTTGAGATTTTCTTGTTCGGTATGCAATTAAAACACCTGCTACAATCCTTCATAATAAACAAGCACAGATTCCTTAGCTTCTTGAGTAGTTCTAGTAATCAATCAATATTCCTTGCCAGAACAATTCCTTTTAGAAAGGGAATCACTTTGTCATACTTCACCATCACCACAGGTGAAGGTGCACAAGTACGCTTATCTCTTGGATGCTCAGCATTATTGCCACTGCACAGATATCTTACATTCAGCCCATAGATCACTCCGTACCACATTATCAAAGAAAGCATTCAAGACTGTCCTTAAAAACTTTGACATTTTTACAAATCTACCAACCTTTGTGTACCACTGAGAAGGATTCTCCCTTAACTTGAAAGTTGTTCATGAATCTTGCAAGATTACCTCTACTCCATGGTACAATGCAATCTACCTGGTATCTCCTTCATAGGGAAAATTAAGACATAGGCCCTCATTACGAGTGTGGCAATCTGAAGACCGCCACACTCGCGATGGCGGTTGGACCTCCAGAGTCAGGGTGGTCCGACTGCCCTATTAGGACCGTGGCAGAGCTGCCACGGTCTGACCGCCGACACCCCCAGGCTGCCGCCAGCCTGCAACCTGATGGTCCTGGCAATTATAATCCACCAGGGCAGTGCTGCCCTGGGGGATTACGAGTCCCCATACCACCAGCCATTCCATGGCACTGGCAGAATGTGGTTCCCCATGTACAGCCCTGTCGTGCATTCCACTGCCCGAATTACGGGCAAAGGAATGTGCGACAGGTGCTGCTGTACCCACCGCACTGCCACATCGCCATGTAGTGGCCCTGTTCACTGCAGGGCTGGAGGACGGAAATGCTGATTCTGCCCGCTGGCCCTGTGGTGAACTCTTAGTGGGGCCAGCAGTGTTCAGGCCGCACAGGCGGCTTGATGGAGGAACGAGTTTGGTGGGCAACCATAATGAGGCCGATAGACTTTATCTGGCTGTACTGGTGGTGACTTATCACTTGCTTCAGTTACATCTGTTTTTTTTTCTGTTTCTTTGCCAACTTGCTCTCTAAACTGTAAAAATCTCTCCATTTGCAGATTTACTTTACCAACTCTCTGGTCAACAAGCACTAGCCACCATACCCCACATACAGAAGCCCTCGGCTGGTGGGAGATCCTTTGCCTACCTTACGACGAAGAGCTGGAACACCCTCCTCTGACAGTCAGCATCGCTACCCCAATTCAGGAAGGACTTTAAAACCTGGCTCTTCAACTGAAGCACAGAGGACAAACCCCCTTAGCACCTTGAGTCCCTTACTGGTGAGTAGTTACACTTTATAAAACCTGGTTTGACTTGATTTGAACTCTGCAATATGTAATCTCATTGCTGAAGACCGCATTGTCACAATGGCTTCATTATCTAACTGTGTTCTCAAGCTCTTCTGGAAAGGACCACTCGTAGAGGTATCCACCTAGTACTTTCCTGCAAGCTCTGTTAATCTATTATGTGTGGCAGCTGCACACCTTATGGTCTCCTTACCCAGATATATCAATTTGTTTTCTTGAAATGAATTCAAATATGAAATGTCTAGACATCCTCTAACAGTTTCTTCTAATTCCACCTTCAATTTTGGCACATCTAGTGGTCTCATTCTTTCCTGGGTAGTAGTTGGTCTCTCTGCATCTCGCACTCTTTTATTTTCAGTGGTTTCCTCAAACCATAGAGGAAAAATCCCATCATCAAATAGCCCTGCTTCTTCCTGGGTAAT
Organism: Pleurodeles waltl; assembly: GCF_031143425.1. Lineage (NCBI taxonomy): Eukaryota > Metazoa > Chordata > Amphibia > Caudata > Salamandridae > Pleurodeles > Pleurodeles waltl. The sequence continues at coordinate 379,820,259 of NC_090447.1, forward strand.
TAATTTTGTAAAGGCAAGACTTCTCCCTTCCTTCAATGATTAGACATTCTTTGGTGGGGTCCAGGGAACAATATGTGAGCTTTGAGATGTGGGATGAACCCTGTTGCAGATACTCCTCCTACCACACCTAGCACAGTAGGATCTGATATAATGTTTATTGGTGCAGTTGCTGCAGGAATCCCTTAGGGTTGAGCTGATTCGACCTGTGTAACAGCTACAGGAACAATCACAATAAAAGCATCAACACCCAGAGAAATTATTGTAGGCGCTGTTTCAATGGGTGGAGTTGCAATCAGAAGAACTGCAAGTGGTCTCTCTATCTCTGTTATGTTTGGAGCAAAGGGGGCTGTAGACACTGTGCTTGTAACACCCTTTGTACTCATTGTAGAAGTGGCATATAGCGATGGATGTGAGGAAAGCAAGGCATCTAAAATGTCAACTCCTTAATCTCTATCAGTGTCTGTTTTCCTTGCAGCTTCCTCATCATCATTTCCCTGCTTTCGTTTTTTTTTGTCTTTTCTGTTGCTATTGCTAGCTCCCTCAACTGCGCATTTTCTCCATCTTTGCTGTCCTTTATCCCATTGAGTATCTTCATGATTTTGCACTGCTCTTCTTGCTCTATTCTGGTACTTTTCTTCTCTTTGGCATTGGCTACTCAATCCCAAGCATTTAGTGCTTCAAACACTATATACCATATAGGTCTAAGAGGTGGCTTCATTTCAGACTATTTTTCCCTTAAATGTTCAATAATCTATAAATAAAAAGTACCATACTGTGGAAATCTCAATGACCCTTCATTTTTAGTGATCTTGTACCACTGGCAAAGCCACTGACGTGCCTGAAGCCATACATTTGTTGCCATACCTTCCAGTGGAGCCTCTTCACCCCCTCAGTCGCACAACACCTCTCATCAAGTCTCTAAGAGTTTTAAAACATTTCATGATTGCAAAGATTCAACAATAATTAAGCAATTCTCAATTTACAATTTCAGTATTTATGTTCACTCTACAAATCTGTAAAAGCCAATATCTTCCTGCAATCCTGTCACAATGCTTTTTCATAAGCCTATCGCAGCTTAATACTTGAGGATTCGTCAGCCAATCTCAGTGCAAAACTTCACACCAACCAACCTATCCCAGAGCAGCAAACTCTGGCGTTGCTCTTTACTCCTTGCAGTGGTTCACCCTCCTCATACAGAAAAATTCTACCACTCTAAGCAAGCACTATAAACAAATAACTCTTGTCTGCTCCACCAAAGAATTCAAAGTAATTAATTCATACAAGAAACAATTGGAAATAAGGTTTAACATCCTTCAATTTCATTACACATACACACACAAATGAATCTCTACCAGCAGGAAATCACCCCTTTCCGCAATAGATTCAAATAACATTAAACAATATTAGTATACTCAAAACAATTTGCTACTGTCCCTATCTCAATTGTGCAGTCAATGGTACCTCACAAATGTGCACCACAAAACATTATCTGACAGATAATACCACAAATTATTATTTCTTAAATATCTCAGGATCTTAGACTACTTCGAGTCCGATAACAACTTCAACTGCACAACATCAAGTGGATAACACAACTAATCTATTAACCTCTTTCAAAATACCAGGCACATAATTTCAACACAATGACAAACTCTGAATTTCAACATTTGTAATGCATAGATCTATTAATGCTCACACCTCCACCACTGCAACCACTTTCAACACCGCAGACTTTTTCTATCTTCAGGTTTGGGATCTGGACCTATAGGACATTGATAATTCTAAACTTGGGCAAACTATTTCAGCTCTTTTTCTCCTATGACATAAACAGTCCTTTTGCTACTACTTGGAGTGTAGTTTTCGAAATCTCAATCGTTGGGTGTCATCATTAAATAAAGCCCACAACTGGTCATATGGACCTTTGTTTGTCTACAAGGAGAGATAAAAAAAGGAGCAAACATCTACATCAATCCAATAACATGATAAATCTTTAATGAATTTTAATACAGTCAATAAAGAGAATTTGTGTTATTTAAGAAGTGTTTAGTATTTAATCATTTAATGAGGAATAATTAGTTTGTTAGGCATCAACATTTAAAATTAACATAATCTAATAAATGATATTTCAATATAAGGTAAATTGAATATTAGTTAACGTTACTGTAAATATTGTAATAATACAACAAATGAGTTCCATAAAGGAAGTTCCCTAATCCAAGTAAATTGGAATTATGTGTCAGTTCATATGCCAATGAAGAGTACTGATGAGAGAATCAATGCAAAGCATAAGGTATTAGCATGCCAAGCTGGCATGCATTCTCAGTTATAAATCAGCAGACATCAATGAAATAGGCCCATGTAGGGAGATATAAGAAACTCATACATGTGTCCCCAGCCAGTGCAAGTGATAGAACTCAAAGGAAAAACTATATGAGGAAACCTCCTGGGAAAAGAGGTCTGTCTTGCACTAGGACACACACTAATATAAATACACAATATTGTAAGTGCCACCATATTTTCTTTTGTCTCCTGCATCCCCCAATAGGGATTCAGTAAACTAATGTAAATAGGCTCTACATCTTCTCACAACCGTACAATAGACCATAGATGTCAGTCCTTGAAAAGTTATATTGTCCACATTCTAAAGTTCAGACTGTTCTTCCCATGAATCATCATTCCTGTTGTCTCCTCTTCTCCCAGTGAGAACCTCCCTATCAGTTGTATAGTACTAAACAAATGCCTATTTACTAACTAGCAGAACGCTTCTGGAAAGCTACAACATCTCCAACAAAAGAAGAAAACGTCTTGTGGAAAATGACAGCTCGATGTGTAAAACAGGCTTTTCAATGTTAATGCATTGTTTTCGGTTAACATGGTATCGACAGTTAGACTAATTTAAATCAGCACTTATTTACTTCAGGCTTATAACATTGTGTGATCATCTACTACAAGTTTTGCATTTAGTGTATGTGCTATTTAATCACAGGCTTTTACATACTTTTTAATAAAAGTTTTTGTTTGCAAATGAAATTTTCATCAGCATATTTAACAGAGATATGTGGATAATTATTGCAGAAGTAAGGGTTTTCACTTGATTCAGTATGAGTGTTATGGTGGCATTTGTCAAGGACATTGGTGTTTTCTGACTTGTCAACTCACATTAAAGTGTTTATGATAGTAGACTGCTTTCATAATGTTCTCATCTCTGCCTGATATAGTTTTCCAGGCTAGTATTGCACCTAATTTGCTAGACTACTATGTTCATGTTTTACAAATGACGGAGTCAAATGTGGACTGAAGCTTTACTTTGGCACTATTCAGTTGCATTCCTTTAGTGCTCCCTCAGCATTAACATTGTTAAGTTTAAATAATTCTAATATGATACTTTTAAATTTGTCAAGCTGCTCAGTCTCTTCTTTCTTTAATTTGTTCTGATTGATATTGATGTAATCACTTCTCTCATATGTCTTTTTTATGTATGTCATACTGTATACAGTCAGGATAACCTGAGGTTGAACTGAAAGACTTCTGTATTTTATGACAACTTTATTTGGACACTTTTATTTTTCAATGTCCCACTCAGGTATTTTCTTCTCCTTCCTATGTATAACTACTTCCATTTCCACTCTAGCACGGTCTGTAATCTGAATTGGGAAATTATGAATTTTATTTATTAGTCCAATTTTAAACTATGGGTGAAAACAAAATAATCTAACCTTGCTAAGTGTTGGTGTCTTTTTGAATAAAAAGAGTAACCTTCACAGAGCTTGTTGCTTTCCTTCCATGTTTTATTAAGGCCTAAATCAGGCATGATTTTCTTTAGAACTGACCTTATATTGGTCATTCTACTGTGCTCCTCGAAACACAGCCAGTGATAACACGGATTTTCCTCTGCTGTCCTGCTGGATAACTATGACCTAACCTCCACAGGCCATAATTTCCACCCCCATCATAAGCACTGAGCATGTTTCTCCAACTTATGTATTTCATTATACAAACCCTTTTTGATGACTTCACATGCTTTAAAATTCCCTGGACTTAATCTTAGATAAGACGCTCCTGCCTCAAATTGTTTACAATGGTGTGTTCTAGCTACTGGCAACCTGAGTTTGTTTCCATTTTAATCGCAGTGTATCCCTTTCTCCACCAAAAGTGAATCCCTAATCATCCTAACTCTCCTATACCCTCCTTTTGAATAATCCTCTTTATAACAGTGTTAATATAGGAGACCCCCATTATGAACTAATTATTTAAAATGTAGACTCATTAATAATCTAAAGTATAGTAATACAGGGGAATTAGTAGGTGCAATAATTTGATTAGTTTATTAGATAAAGATAAATTTAGCTAGTCTTATTCCACATATAATTTATTATCTAGTTTTCTAACATGCTGAAAGCTATGTATCCAGCATAAACTTAGCTGATGGTAGGAATTTAATATTAACTGTGGCTAATAGATTCTTGAACGTGTCCATTTTCTGTCCCATCACTTCTCTTCAATTATTTTTGATAATCTGAATATTGAACCTATGATTGTCTACCTGCAAAGCTTTTGCCTCTAGAGCAGCTCTCAAGACATTCTCCTTTACAATGAACTGTAGGAAGCTTATTTGAATATTTGCAGATGTTGCCTCAAGAGCTTCACCTTTATGGCAGGCCAGACTAGATGCCACACACTCCAATTTAATCTCCTTTGTGGAGGACAGTGTAGAGAACGGCAAAGCCAGAACCCAAATCAACCCTAATGGGGTGGAGAGGCACATTTTCTGTAGTCAAAAAGGTAGCAAGAAAAACAAGACAAGCATTGGTAATGGCAGTGGGTCTCTCCTATGAGAGTTACTAGCTTTGATAATGAATTTTAGCCATGCTGTACTGCAGAGTAGTTGCTGCACAGCAAGGCTAAAGCTTTTTAAGAAAATGGTATGATGAGGTCAGCGCAGATGCTTTTTTTATACATGAAAAGCATATTAGCACTGGCCACATCATACTGCATTTTATAATTTAATTATTTTTTGCTGTGAGCTCCCAATTCTTCTCTTCTCTCCTTACCCCCGACATCTTTATTTCACATCCTCCCTCCCTTGGTAATGCCTCGTTCCCCAACTCCCTCTGCTATTTGTTTAGGGGAGTGTTGGGGGATGAGGCAATCCAGAAGGAGGGACAGTGGAAGAGGATGCAAGTGGGAGAGCGAACAGGTGAGAGGGAATGGAGAGTACACAGACAATGGAAGGTGGATGGGAGGGGCTGGGAAAGCTCACAGACAATGGCTGGTTGGTTAGAGGGCTGGGAAAGCAAATGAACAAGCACACTGACAATGGAAGCACGGCTGGAGGGGCTGGGGAGCACAGAGAAAATGGGGGTGGGCAGGTGGGGCTGAGGCAGCACATAGACAAAGGAGGGAAATGAGGGAGCAGTATGGAGTAGGGAGACAGCTAAAAACACATGCACTTCCATAGAGTGCTTAAAAAAATACATAACAGCATTACCTGAAAAGGGAAGCAGTGGAAGTACACTGTAATGTGTCAATGCTGCCACAAGAAGAGGACGGAAAGCTTATAGAAGCTGATGAATATGAAACAAAATAATTAGGGTGATAATGAAGTCAACCAACAAAAAACAATGGGCGTCCTCTAAGCCCACATTAAAGTAACCAAGAGCCAGATGTATCAAGGTTTTTTGCATTCGCAAACGGTGCTAATTCCCGTTTGCAAATGCAAAAAGCCAGTTCAGAATGTATGAAAGACATTCTGAACGCAATTTTAAGGAATCACAAAAATAGCGATTCCCTAAAATTACGTCCCTGTTTATAGAGTCGCAAATTGCGACTCTCTAAATACGAAATCGCAAATAAGGACTCCTTATTTGCGATTTCTTAGCACATGTATGAAGCCATTCCTAAATGCGATTTGGGCATTTAGGAATCGCCATTTACCACCAGGTTGAACCTGGTGGTAACCATGTGCAAAATTAAAAAATGCATTTAAAATGTATTTTTAAAATGTACATGTAAAGCACACATGCCCTTTTGGCATGTGTGCACCTTACATGTCCCCACATTTTTTTTGGGGTGTAGCAGAGGGGGCCTTAGGCAACCAGCACCCTGGGGTTTTGCATTTCCAAAATTGCGATTTCTGGTTAAGAAATCGCAATTTTGGAAATGCAAAAAATTTGCAGATATGGGCAGGCCCATAGGTGCGAATGGGGACAGGTTCACTATTTGCGTTTCGGTAATAGCATTTGCGATTTTTAAGAAATCGCTATTACTGAATCGCAAAAATCATACATACCTTTTGCATTTCTGAAATAGCGATTTCTTAAAAATCGCTATTTGAGAATCGCAAATCGGTTGTATGATACATCTGGTCCCAAAAGTTTTACAAGAGACAGCAAAACCTGATAAAATTAAAATTGACATAAAGACAACATACTGACTCAGAATGGGAAGGACGGTCATTTTCTGCCCCTTTGTCAAGCTCTGTCCATCGTTTTATTGTGAAAGCAGTAGTTCCAATAAATTTGTGTTCTTTTTTAACAAAATACTATTGCACAAAAAGAAATCAATGGGGAACCTAATGCCATATTATCTTGCTTCGCCTGAAGCTGCTTTCATTAGTAAATGACCAACGGGATTTAGGTACAGAATAAATATCAATGCGATCAAGTCAACGCCCTTTCACATACCTTTTCTTTAGATAAATGGTCGTTTTTTCATTATTGCTATGCCTAATATAGCTAAAGAATGCTGTGGTATCTTAATAAAGGGCAATGCTCTATTATAGGAATCCAAGCTATTCTGCGATTTTTATTCCTGTAGGCAGGGCCGACTTTGGCGCTGGTGGCGCCCTGTGCGATAATCTTTTTTGGCATCCCCACCCCGTGACGACCTCCTTGGATTCCCTCACTAACACTTGGAAAATGTGCTCCTCATTTCTCCATAGCCCCCCTTTCACATACATTTGCTTCTTTTAAAGTACTTGTAAAGGCTGTCTTTACTAATCCACTCAACTATCTACATAAAATACAGCTCTGTTCTTTGCAGCAGGCACATTAACACTCTATGCTACTTTATGGCGAGTCACAGCTGCCGCTAAACAAAACTTCTGTCACTCTCCCTAACAGGAACATTAATCATAAGAGGTATCTTGACATTTTAATTGTTTCCTGAAGGCTGGACACACAAGGTGCTTTTCAGCAGGTGCTTTTAAATCGCAAGTTTCAGAGGTTATTGCTAGACACAGCGCCCACCTCAGGTCAGTGCCCCTCAATCCAGGTCAGTACCTGGTGCGGCCACACTGCTCGCACTGCCCTAAAGCCGGCCCTGCCTGTAGGTCGCATTAATTTCCAGTTTACCATGTCAAAAGCAGTCATGTGACACAGAGACAACTGTAAGTTATACATGTAGAGTTTTTTCAAAAAATAAATTAAAAAACGTGTTTTTGCAAAAAAAGTACTAAAGTGATTTTGTTTCAAGATTAGCGATGTTTCTCAAAGGTTACCCTATTATTATCCCAACTCTGCAAATCTCCAACAAAATTGGCCTGCTCCATGTTGTGCCTGGTGCCATCCGGTATGTAATCTACTGAAGGATAAGTTGGAGAAACCTTTGTTGGTTACGTTTACTAGAATCAAAAAACAAAAACAGAGGAAAAATGTACTATAGTAAATGAGGCGTAGTTATTACAGTGCACCTCATGTGTGGTGAAGATGAATTATTTGTGAATGCTAAGATTATTTCCCAAGAACCACAATCTTTCTGATGGGGTTTTGATTAATAGATTTAAACTTTTAAGAAATGAAAAGAGTTACTATTCCTCATGATGCTCAAAGATTAAAATGGTTTGCTTTTTCAATGGACGCAGTTTTTATCAGTCGAAATGATTTAAACATTTACGAAAAAGTTCACAACACACCTCAAGGTTGAATCATGATTACAATATTTTCGTTTATGGCAAGTAGAAAGTGCTCCTTTTAGAAAGCAATAAATTACAAACTGCTTTTCAATGCCGAGAAGACTGGCAAAGGAGGATCTGCCAAGAAAACATAATTTGTAAACTGCATTCCATATATCAGCCGTTCCCTGCCCGTAAATGTGTGTACCAGTGAATTAAAAAAAGCTACTTTGATGATAAGCTATACTTTTACTTTAAAAGCACAGAAAAGGCAGGTACTTGGTGACAAGCAGTGCACCTAAGTGATGAATGGAATATGTATTATGCTGACGATAAATACTACTATCCATCATTCATGCGATTTTGTGAATAAATTCAGTTACCCCTTTAGTACTTGTGTGCAGACTTTTTTTATGAAAAAGTCGCTTATGTTGGTATACCGTCAGAGAATTGTGCAAAAAGTGATTACTAAGGCATCATTAAAATCTGATTTATTTTATGTTCTTTGATATTAAACTATTGACATATTGTGACAAGTCATACAGGGCCCGATTTAATGAAAAATGACGGTGCACGGCGCTGAGCCAAATTTGGCAGCATCATGCGCCGTCATTTTCAAAACGCACGGATGCGTCATATATACTAGAATGCAGTGCACCCCTGTGTTTCCCCCTGCGCCGGCGCTAAATTTTCTGCCATGTGCCAATGCAGCCATCCTTGCAGCATTGTGCAAGGATGGCTGAGTTGAAGGTGAGATGAAATGGGGATTAGCTCTTTCTATGTAGGCTGCAGAATGAAAGCATTTCTCCTCCTTGTGCCCTGGGGTGGCATAACATTTTGGTGCTGCCTCAGGTTTACGAAAAATCATAAATCTGGGGCAGCGTCAAAATGCTCTTGGTGTTATGGTGGAAAGCCCACAGCAACACCCATTGCACACCCCTTCCCCGCAAAGTGATGTGTGTGAAGGGACTGCATTTACAAGGTGGCGTTAAGCCACAAAAAGTGGCTTAACATCACCTTGTAAAGGTGGCGTTAAGTCACAAAAAGTGAAATATGCCCGATGGTGCCATACAAGAAATCTAAACAAAAATAAACAATTGCTAATTACCTGCATTTAGAATTATTCAAATTTGAGTTAATCTTCATCATATTTGGTATACATTTTAGGAACAAAAGAACAGGAAATTAAACAATTTAAAATGAGATAAAAATAGAGTTAACTTTTCATATTCATTGAATTCTTATTCATTAATGTTTCTAGTAGAATGATCAGAAAACTCTTCTTTAAAATTCCTCCTTACACTTCTTGAACATTCCAAGTATTTATTGTGTTTAATAACTTATTTAGTTATTCACTCAATAATTTACTCACTCACTCCGAAAATGAAAACGCATCAACAACACAGCATAGAACAGCTGCCTAGGAGAAGAAGGGATATTTGTTCTTTATGCTCCTTATCATACATGGGTGGTTACTGTGAAAGGTGGTTTCAAAGCATTTTCATCCAATCTCAAATGCCCATTTTTTTCACCTGGGGTCTACATTTTCTTATTGTGTTTAGATCAGTGAATGATGGGCAAACTAAGAGTGCCTATAATGGAGGCTGCCTGCTCTGACCTCAGTTACATTTTTTCTCCTCTTTTTGTGTTTATCCAAACTGCAGATATTTCCGTTTGTCTGAGTCTTGACATGATGAACAATGATGTGAACAACACTATTTTTAATTACTATGTTATTGCAGGATGTTATCCATTTCATCCACGGTATGAATACCTTTTATTGTGTACATTTTTAATTACAAAGTCTTTTCAATGATCTTTCTAAAATTGATATGCATGATTTCTTGTATATCGTTCCCCAAAGAATGAAACAGAAAGCGAGGATAGATGATTGACATACAAGCAAACATCAACAGTGTGGTGTTTGTAGACCTACCATCAGCACTTATGATAATAGAAATGTTGGGTACATTTTAACATAGCACATCAATGGATAGAAAACTGAGCTATTTTCTGCATCTCAGTATGTCATTCATGTGGCACACGCTGCAGCCCAAATCGCCTCAGGTGCCCCATTACTGGCAGACCAAAATTAATGCACCAAAAGATGGAAACAAGAGATCAGATAAAAAGGGCCCTCAAATTGCTCTTCCATAGTTCAGTAAGAATGCCAAAGCATCACAAAACTGCTCCAGGATGGTCACACGTGGTACTTATAAAAATGTGGTTTTATTTCTATTTTCACTCATGCGACTTCATAAGGAACAGATTTTAGCCATATGGGAGCTAAAAACAAGCCACGTCTTCTTGTATACTCTCTATTGCATTCTTCCAGCTAACATTCTCCCACAATGGGCGAACTGCTTGAGGATATTTACATTAGATCTTGGATTTATGAACCCTCCAGGAATAAATTGACTGTGTAGTATGTAGCATTACAGTTGCTCTTCTGAAATGGTCTCAAAGCCTATTTCTTTTCTGCCAGATTAAGAGTCTCATTGTAGTTCTAGTCTCTCTTGCTCCTTTCTCCATGCCTCCTGGTTATTCTCTTCCCAATCGTCATCACCTTCTACTTCCCTGTGCTTAACTTTGCTATGCGTTTGATTTTCTTTACACAACTATTTGTTTGAAGTTATATCTTTATAAGCATTCTCTCAGAGATGCATGTGTTGTTATACTGAAAGGTTTCTTAATTCCCCTGGGCTTTGCTGGCACTTTATGAAACAAATAAATTATAAATTAGCCACTCAATCTCAAAATACGTTTTACAAAAAAGGTGATACTTGCAGTCCTGCATTTGAACTATCAAAAGTAAAACCTACAAGTGCTGCAATACAAGTAAAGAAAAAATAGGATTGGATGAGTTACTTTCATGTTCCCTGCAATAGCTTGCAAACTCTGCACCGTAGGAAGAGACCCGGCCCTGGATGAATCAAAGAAGAGTATGCATCTTCCATATTGAAAGTACTACTTGAAATTTGATTTATTTAAAGCCTCAAATAATAAATGAGGATTATTGGTAATAAAATATACAAAACAATGGACAAAAGGCAACTATAATAATACGCTTTATCCAATGTTCTCCAAGACCGAAAAAACAGACAACAGGAAACCAGAAGATTCACAAATATGCCACGTGTATATTTTATTTCGTCATGTTCTCTGCCAGATTATGTTGCTTGATAAAGCATATCACATACCCATGTACATAAATGTGAAGTCCGCGTTCACCACTTCCTTGAAGAGAGATTTGTTAACCCCTAATCTGCAGATGAATTCTGAGTTAGTGCACTTTACAACAACACATTATTGTCTTGCGGTCTCAGCTCCTACAGTTTTGTTATGGACCAGAGGTTTCTGGTGATGTCCTGATAGAGACCCCCCCACACACACAACCTTCCTCAACTCCATTGCATGATTACCTCTTGTTATACTTTCCACTGTGGAGGACTAAGTTCATGTTTTTGATGTCTATTACACATATACACTGTTTGGTTCAAGTTACCTTTAGCGATTGTGATCTCTTCAAATAAAAATCTAGATGTTGGTATTTAAACGCAAGACTAATTTTATATGCATATACACTGTTTGGTTCAAGTTACCTTTAGCGATTGTGATCTCTACAAATAAAAATATAGATGTTGGTATTTGAACGCAAGACTAATTGTATACATTTTTTTTAATACAATTGCTTTTTCTTATTAATGAATGCAATCACATATTTATTTCAAACTATATATATGTGTTTGTGTGTGTGTATGTATATACATACACACACACATATATATATATGAATATTTATGTATATATATATATGCAGGAGATGTGAAGATGATGTTACACAACCTCCCAATAATATAAACTGTGCAAACTGTACTGTGTATAAACACTGATTAAAAAATCTTTCTTTTTATATAAGGAAATAAGGCCCATACTTATACTTTTTTAGTTCCTCATGTGCGTCATTTTTTGACGCAAAAGTGGAGCAAAGTTACAAAATACAACTGTATTTTGTAAGTTTGCAACGCTTATGTGTAAAAAAGCGGCGCAAATGCGGCACTAAAAAGTATAAATATGGGCCTAAGTTCCTGTGATATTGGTGCTATATGGGTAAATTGAGCTTTTATGGTATAAAAAGTGTTCCTACTGCAGACCAAGTAAGCTCAAACTATGATGCAATATATTTATGTATGAAACCAAACAGCACTTTCAAAAGTAACCTTACTAAACATGTTTTAGGATGGGAGAAAACGAGGAATAATAAATAGTAAACTTCTCTAACATTGGGCATAAAATATTTTTGCCTTTTTCCAAAACGTGTATTGTGTTCAGAAATTGAATAAACTCTAGTATTAAAAGGGTTGATTAGCAAACAAAGCCTTTAAAACCTTGGCAATTTATCCCAGCTGAATTATGAGTACATTGTGATAGATTACTGATTCGTACGAGATTCACTGGAGTAATCCAGTAATCCAGTAATGTTTGGGACAGGCTGACGTTTCCACAAGTACAACAAATGACAGAATGCATTCATGTGAATTATGGCATCAACAATAATTGTGCCAAGATCACCATGGTCCAGCCTTCAGGGATAAACAAAGTGGTAAAATCATAATTTTTACCACAGTTGTTTGCATTTTTCTAAGTGCTAGTCCATTTTGTCCTATTTTGTATGGTTTCTAATTTATTTCAGTTTGTGGTGGAAACAAGTGTGAAGCAAAAGGGTAAACCCAGAAAGCTATACATTTCTGAAAACTAAGCAAAGTTCCAAATTCTGAAAGAACTCAGTTGTATAGAGCACTCATTAGTATCTCAAATAAACTATTTCTCAAGATAGAAAATATTGAAAATAAGTCAGAACAAATAGAGATAGGTGAAAATGTTTTCATCAGTAATGTTTTGTCCTGATGGCCAATTTACAAAAGTAATATATCATTATGTCTGTGAGACCCTTCTGTTTGGAGGTATATATTGTGTTTCTCAGTTGTCCAGAAACACGTGCTACCGAAAGCCAAAACTGACCGCCAGCTCATAATGACTTTTCATTTTGTTCCAACTATGCTTTATTTCATGTGGAAAAATCTAAGAATTAAAAATGGGTGTGAAGGAAACCTATGCATGCACTTCGTTTAGGATCAGCGGTTATTTGTACAGCTCTGAATTTGGGCTTATCCAGATTGTCATGATTCATAGAGCGCTTTGTAAAATGTGTTCTCTCTTGCACACTAACTTACATTTGGAAGCCAAAAATTCAACAGTTAATAAGGAATGTTATATTGGTATCTTGTGTAGTCAAGTTACACTTCTCTCAATAAAAACTGTACTCCTCTTGTGTTTGTCGCCTGTCACCCAGGACTGTAGGCCCCAAAATGCAATGTACAAACATCACATTTTTACCATGAAAAATTCCCTATTTTAGTGATGTAAGAAGCTATGGTATTTGGGCCAGGGCTCAGTCATCACCAAAGGGAAACCTATCAAAACTAGACATTTCTGAAAGCTAGTCACCCAGGAGGTTTCACTATGGAGTGACTTAGATGGATCCCGCAATGTCCCTGCAAACCTCAAACTATGGCTCAAAAGAATCCAATGTTCCTCTTGTTTGCCATGGAGATGGGGAGGATCTACATACCATGGGGGAAAATAGACTGTTGCACTTCAAGAGTGGGGATGTGCCCAGATATATTTATTTTTAAAAGTATCTCTGTCGTCCAGTGTGCTTTCTTTCAGTCCTCCAATCTTTGTCTGGGGGAGAAGAAAGGCTGTTGGGACGTTAGGGGTTGAGAGTATGGCACAATATAGCTCAGTCCCCACCAAACAAACAACAGGTGTAGTGGACTTTCTGCTCCCCGTGGGGGTGGAATGGGGAAACCAATCTGTCTTTTGGGGGATAAGAATGACTGTTGATACTTTAGGGTGAGATGCATGGGCAGGCTGTCCCAACCCCATGGTGAATAAAGAATATCCCTGGTGTCCAGTGGGATTCTCCCATAAGGGGAGGTTGGGGATAAATACTTGAGTTGGGCAGAAACACTGTAGGGACAGTGCTGGGATGCAGGTGCAGGTCGTGGCTGGGCAAGTCACTATGCACCTCTTCTTTTTCACCATTATTCCCTGGTGTCTATTGTGCTTTCTGCCCTTCCAGGGGGAAAAGACTAATGGTGCCTTTCGGGTTGGGGGTATGGCTTGATGACTGGGTAAAGCAGACCTATTACCATGTTTCCCTAGTGTCAAGTGGGCTTTCTGGCCTTCTTGGGAGCATATTGGTAAACTCCCCAAATTTGCCTGAATGAGTGGGGGGCAGAAAGACCCTGCCCCGGGGAGGGGGGGCTCACCCCAAACAAAATCTCTTATGTCTAATGGTCTTTCTACCTCCCCATGGGACAGATTGCAATGAACACCCTAACCGATAGGGTGAATTTAAGATCAGACACAGTCCTATGCCATTGTGGGGGTCATTCTGACCCCGGCGGGCGGTGGTTGCCGCCCGCTGGGAGGGAACCGCCATTTGGCTGCCCCGCGGTCAAAAGACCGCTGGGGCCATTCCAACTTTCCCGCTGGGCCGGCGGGCGCTACCTAAGGTAGCGCCCGCCGGCCCAGCGGGAAAGGGGCCTGCAACACTGAAGCCGGCTCCGAATGGAGCCGGCAGTGTTGCAGATGTGCGACGGGTGCAGTTGCACCGTCACGCTTTTCACTGTCTGCTAGGCAGACAGTGAAAAGCATGCTGGGGCCCTGTTAGGAGGCCCCTGCACTGCCCATGCCATTGGCATGGGCAGTGCAGGGGCCCCCAGGGGCCCCAGGACACCCGTTCCCGCCATCCTGTTCCTGGCGCTAAAAATCGCCATAAACAGGCTGGCGGGAAGGGGGTCGGAATCCCCATGGCGGCGCTGCTTGCTGCGCCGCCATGGAGGATTAGCCCAGCCGGGGGAAATCCGGCGGGAAACCGCTGGACCCGGTTTTCCGACCGCGGCTTTACCATGGCGGTCGGAATGGGTAGGGAAGCACCGCCAGCCTGTTGGCGGTGCTTCCGTCACCCGCGGCCCTGGCGGTCTATGACCGCCAGGGTCGGAATGAGGGCCTGTGTGTCACCCTCTTGGTCTCTGGTGTCAAGTGGGCTTTCTGTCCCGGGGGTATATAGAGAGTAAACACCTGGGCCATATTTGTCAAAACGTCATGCAGTGCAACACCTTGCAACACCTTGCTCCACTTCTTTAAGTGACAGGGAGAAAGCAGAAATGTGCCATATTTTCCATTATATGGTGCATTCCTGTCCTCTCCTTCATTGGTGCACAATGCACTGAGTAGCACCAATGCAGGCACCTTTGCACCATGTTGCAGGTTTGGTTTGTGCAGGTAAGGATATCTTCCTGCACAAAAACAATCCTATGAGGTTTTATCCTCTTTCTATGTGTGTTGCAGAATGTAGCACATATAGGAAGAGGAAACAATGAGGAGAAATAAAGATATTTCTCCTCGCTACATCTTCCCTAGGTAAGCGTAGCATTTTGATGCATTCCCAGTACTGCCACCCATGGTTAATCTGGGAATGCACCAAAATCTGTGGGTTGATGTACTAAAACACCTACGCTGCACCCATGGGACGCCTCCCTTGTGCTGCCTTGCATTACTCCGGATTTATCAAGCACCACAGGGCCATGCAAGGTGGCCTTGCATTACTTGGTAAATTTGCCATTAGCGTTGCGTTGGCCTTGCCTTACCATGTGTGATGCAAGGGCAATGCAACACTTCAATAAATTTGGCCCCTGTATCTTCCACCATGTGGCAGAAAGACTTCTCCTCAGGGTGAAGGAGAGCACTTATACATGCCTAGAGTGGCCTCTCTCCTCAAAGGTATCCCTGGTGACTAATGGGTGGATCCCTACTTAGTGATTCTGTTGTGATGTGTCCCCTAGCTAGGATCCACTTGGGATAGGTACTGCTGGAAAGGTGACATTGTCACTGTGCTTAATTTGTGCTTAATTTGAGATGGTGATTGGAGGTGGGAGTCACCGGCACTCATTTTTGGGGACGAGCACCTAATTTTCTCATCAGACATTAATCAAGAGCAATAGAGGGAAAAAAACACAAAGCAAAAGACGAGGATGAGAAAGATGAAAAAACCCACACAAAGCGAAAAAGCAGGACCCTGCAAGAGTGAGACTCATGGGTAGGGTGTGCCTGGTAGTGGATTAAATAGGCATAAGGTAGATTGCAGTCTTGGTATTCAGTGCACCAACATTTGACTGCACTGGCCGCGGGCTTCTGAACAGAAGCACACATTCTTTTTCAAATTAAACACTGCATTGTCCCTTTTCCAGCAGTACATTTCTTACAGAGATCATTGCTTAGGGGGCAGAGCTATGCCTCTTGAGCACTAATCAAATTGATAGCAGACCGCGGCTAATGGCTGGCAGTATCTCATGAAATGTGTTATCTCTGTCTAAAGAGTTTATTGATTGCTGGGTGATCATGTGGAGGCAGACAATATAGGTTCTGCTGTTGAAACAGAAGTACATAGTCAACTATATTACTACGGTGCCATGTTGTGTGTATGATGATGGTGTGTGGATGTTTATGTTGAGGTTTGTTGTTCTATCACAAGGTAGGAATAGCTCTTGATACATATGTGTTGTTGAGGTGGCAGCAGTTAACAAAATATATGGCTTTGGTGTTATGTTGTGCATATTACTGTTCCAGGATGGCAATGTGTATTGTTTGGGTATAGTCAAAATAAAATGTGCTTGGCTTCATTGTGGGGCCTCTGGGAGATTTTATTAAACTATCTCAGTCGTATTGGAGAGAATGTATTTGGTTAGGCATTTTTGTTTAGCAAAGGAATTTGTTGGGTGATCTGGTAAGGTTTGAGTGGTACTGTGAGTGAAAAACATAAAGAGAATCAATTCAAGCATTATAATTATAACTATACACATCACATAGTTGTCACATAGTCAGGATCAAATAATAATGAGCATTGAATCAGTGATAGTACGTTACAACCCATTCACATGAGGAAACGGCATATGATGTAAGCAGTTGGGTGTCCAAATGAAAGTATAGTTGGAAGCTTGAAACAAACTCTTCTCCTGATATGAGGTCAGCTATGTTTTGGGACATTCCATGCAGACCTGGGCTGTCATGGAGCAGGTGAAGGTACCTGCTATATATGCCCTCTTTCAGAGGGGTTTGCGGGGTCATTAAGCATCAAGTTGATTAGAGGGTAAAAGGGGATTGTCAAGATTTCCTTGTGGCCAAATTGGCCAGACCACATTAGCAGACAGTGCTAACCTCACCACTAGATCTGTTATGTAATAGAAATGGAAAAAGGCTGCTTGGTGCAGTTACAAGCTATAGCTAGATCCAACTCCCAGTCAGCCCCTCTCTCCTCCAGATATTTGAACATCCCTGAGTTACTGGAACAGCCCTAGTTATGCACTTACTTTCAGAGTACTAATGTTTTCCTGTTGGACAGTGCACAGTTCTGCAGATATTCCTTGTGATATCTGTGTCCCAAACTGCACATATGCTGTCTCATCATCATTTATAAGCAGAACTGCAGAACATAGAAAGTAAGGTGAGAGGATCAGCTCAGGAGAACCTCAAGGGCCAAGGTTAAAAGTGACTCCCAACTTTTTTTTCTGGTGTTTAGTCTAGGTCCCAAAGAGACCCATTTGTGTTGCCCCCCCTGCCTGACACTACCTGACCCTCCTCCACCCCAACACTGATCACTGCATTTTGTGATAGACCCTGAACATTACACTTGAAAATCTGATCAGTATGTTAGATCATAAAAGCCCCTTAGGAATCCTCGAAGATCGTAACATGAAAACTCAATCACACAGTCCTTATCGCCTCCCAGAGTTTGTCCACTTTTGTTCTGAGGGCCCAAATAAACATGGCAATGCAATGATGCCAAGTGCACATCAATTCTGAGAGGGTCTACCTAGAACATGTCTGCTCTCCCTCGCTAGTAATTCCCCCATCTCTTTGACAATCATAGGAATGATGAGAAGTCACTGCAGTTTTTGCTAATGTTCACAGCAACCCAGCAAAGAACATGCTAGCTGGGATTAGGTATCCCTATGATTTTGTTTCTGAACCTTCCTCTGCTCGTGCAGGGGATTTTAACTTCTTCTTCTGGTTCAAGGATGTTTTAGAGGAGCAAATGGTTGAAGAGTTTTGAAGTACTCACTAGAATCCCACTGGCAAGTGCATCTGGACCAGACGTTGTATAATGTCTGCAGTCTGCTCTACAAATTCCTCTTCATTTATTGTAAGTGCTTTCCTAAGGGTGGGCTTGTATGCTGCCTATTTTTCAGAATTGCATTTCACAAACAAAATCCAATATGCAACATTTGTAAAAAAAAGAAAAGGAAAAAGTTATTGTTTCTCTTTTAATCCCACCCACTGGTCTACAGGGAAGAATTATTAAATTCAAAGACGTTTCTATCTCATTTGGGATCCATCCTAAGGGAGCATCCTACAGGCCGGAAGAGACCAGGTTCCTAGAATGAAACCACTTAATGGAAAGGACACAATTAAATACATTTTAGACAGGCATATAGAAACCTAACGACCCTTTCCAGCTGCTCGTACCCACATTGATATGGTTAATCAAACACAAGAGGGCAAAGATACAGGGGGCTTAGCCCAAAGAAACAGAGATTCACATTTCTAAGGCAGATTTCCTGCACTTATTATTCTGCAGATGAACCGATTGGAAATGTTGTCAAGAGTTCTTTCTTAGTCGTGTCAAGTACTTGAAAAAATAGGCTGTAGGCTCACTGAATTTGACTTTGGCATTTAGCTACTGAAACCTGGGTCCACAGCAAAACACAAAAACTCAGACCGTCTAGACTTTTTGCTATAGTAAATGTGTGTTGGACCTGGCCTTTCTACAGGGTCACACCAGATTTTGCCTTTCTTTGCTGCAACGTGGCTTATAGGCCTCTGCACATTTTCTCTGCTAAAAGTGGTAGAGTGCTTGTGCTATCCCTTGAAAACATGGTAAAACTGACCTACACCTGATTGGTACATTTAATTTACTTGTAAGTCCCAGGTATATGGTCCTAACTGTACCCAGGGCCTGTACATTAAAAGCTATGAGTGAACAGCATCATTCATTGGGCCACCCACTAAATGTGCCTTTTAAAACATGTCTCAGACCTGCCACTACAGCCTTTAGGGTATTTTTAAACAGCTGTTTCGACCTGGCAGAATAAATGTTTTGTCAGGCCTAAACCTTTCCATTTTAATTTAGAAGTCTTCCATAAGGTAGGACCTAAAGGCTCATAGGTCAGGGTATCTGCTATTTAAAGGGACATGTGGGTTTATGTTTCACATGTTCTGGAAGTAAAACAACTCCTAAAGTAATTTTGCACTGTTGTGAGGCTATCTTTCCAATAGACCTGGCTACCTTATTATTCTTAATAAGTGATAACTACCATTTGAGACCAGCTAGAGATCTGCTGTTTACACTCAAATGAATTGTAACTTAAAATCCTCCCTAATGGTGAAGTCAGATTTTAAGTTATTATTCTGAAAATGCCACTTTTAGAATGTTACAATTTTTCTTCCCTTAAAATAAATGTGCAGTTCTACCTGTGTCCAGGGCCACATGGCTGTGAATGACTCCCCTGTGGTGTTTGTGTATTGCTCCCAAGCATAGAGACATAAGAGGCCTATGTAGAGGGAGAGGGTCTTCCGAGGGAATTACTGAAAAGGAGTTATGCCCTGCTCTGCTTACACTTAAAATGACCCTGCCTGTAGCACACGCAAAGGAACCAGACACAAAGCCTTTGTCACCTTAGACAATTTGAAGCCAGTCAAAGGGGAAAGGTAAGAACTGGCCAGAATTGACCAGAATCAGTTTTGAAGGTATGCCAGAGACTTTCACACACAAAGGCTGGCACCAGGTATACACGTGAGACCTTGTGAACCTCTCATTATAACCCTCCTGGCTCTGTGGAAGATTCAGAGCACTGCCTTGCTCTCTGGCGAAGGAAGATTGGACCTGCAGAAGTGACTGCAAAGGTCAGTTGGTTGATCCCCTGTTTGAGGTACAGGGGCACAGCAAGCTCCCAAAAGCCTACCTGCAACTGCCCAGCTGACCAGTACCAACTGAACCTGCCTAGACGTGCCTCAGTCCTGCTGCTGGCTTCTGCTGGAGTGATTCCTGATCTCTAAGAAGCGCCCCCCATGTCCTTGACCTTTGGCTGGCATTCATGTGAAATCCTCCTGAAGAAAAGGGCTTATAAAACAGCTTTTATAATATCCCCTTCTTATTATTGCACTGCACTCTACCCTACCCTTGGGGCACCTAGGGTAGAGCTTAGTGGTGACATATGTAAAAATAAGGTAGTTTAAGACTTTCGAAGAACGTTTACTTCCGAAGTTGAGTCGAATTTGGCAAGGCAGGACTTACTTTTAAAATGACAGCAGGCATCACAGTAGTGCACACTTAAGTGCATTAAATCAACTGGACCTCTTAACCTACATTTCCAACCATATACTAGAGATTTATAGGTAGGTTGTTAGTACCAACTGGAATCATACCTAATCTCCATAAACCTTTTTAAACAGAGCTCTGACCCTGGGCCTTGTTAGCAGAGCCCAAGGCACAGTCTGAGTCAGAAAACACCAGTATCAGTTAAAAATGGGACCAAAAAGTGGGGGAACGCTGCAAAAAAACTGTTTTCTCACAGTGGTGATGTGTTGTCACCATTTTATATTTTCGTTTGATTGCCCATTATTACACTTGTAATGTGATTTTATATTCAGATTGACATTCACATTAATAGTTAACCATGGTTAGAGTGTGTGAGAAAAGGCCTCTTTTGACATGGTTAGCCCCCACTTTTTCCCTAGTATTTGATGTGGTTTCAAAGTTGTTAGTGCCCATGGCACCTGCTAACCATGTTCCCTGGGCCAGGTCTCTCTTCCAAAACTGTAGTGATGCATTGACACAATTGGAAACACCTTTAGGTGCCCCCATTAGTCCCTAGTAAATGGTACTAAGGTACACAGAGCATGAGGTACTAAGGGTAGGCCCCTGATTTCCACGCATCCAAGTGCACCCAGCTCTGCCATTGCAGGCTGAGTGTCTTGATGTAACCCTGAAATACAAAACTGACATGGCACATAGCCTGTGTGTCCTGTCCACTACACACAGCATGCAATATAGGTAAGTCACCCCTCTGGCAGGGCATCCAGCCCTAAGGCAGGGTGCACTATACTGCACATGTCAGGATCGATGCATGAGAAATATCCCCCTACTGTGTCCCTGCCAAACGTGGGACATGATAAGTGAACAGAGCAGCCATTTTACATGCATGTGCTAGGCACTAATCAGTATGTGTTTCACAGCTACATGATGGCCACTCTGCACCATGGGTTGTTTTGTATCAAACAACTCAGAATGATAAATGCAAACTGGTACCTGTATTGGATTTATTGCAAAATGTAACCAGGGGCCACCATAGAGGTGCCCCCTCAAAAGCTAACTACCCTGGCATGCTTGCTTACCAGTCACAACTATCTTGCCACCATCAGAGAAGATTCTGGAACCCTGCGTTGAGAGCCTGTGCTCCCTGAGTCCAGGGAACAAAGCCCTTCCTGGGCAGAGGTGTTACACCTTCTACCCCAGGAATGTGCACAGCCCTGCCTATGAGCTTGTAAGGGCTTACTGTCAACACCAGAGCAGTACGTGCTCTATTGGCAACAAAAATGCAAAAACCCAGCACTCTCAAAACAACGTAATTTATGCATTGTGCTGATATGTTGTGGTTTAACTTTTTGCATTGCAGAGTTCAATCCTGCAAACTTATTTTTAATATGCTTACAAATACTGTTCCTTTGCAATGTATTGCTGCAGGTCTTCAGAGTGTGTTAGGGTGTGGCCCCTTTCCAGGGCCTTCGAGACTTTCCCTGCATCATGCTTGGGCGTGGTTCTGGGGCTGGGCCAAGACTCTATAAAAGAGAGCCAGCCCAACTCCCAGTGCTCACTATTCAGAGGTCCCGGTGCAGAGCAGCAGCTTCTTCCTGAGCTCCTGTCCCGGCGGCCTATTTGGATCTTCCAGTCTTCTGCCCTTCATCCTTCATTGATGATCATTGTTCCAGGCAGTAAGACGGTGGTTGGACTGTCCCAACACCGTTATTGAGAATTTTCATATTCTTGGTTTAATTCTTAAATGAGTAACAGATTACTTGCACGCTACCATTTCTTGACATTTATATGGTAGTTTACAAATAGGCAAGACGCGCGATTTGTTTCATAAAGGTTTGACTTTGTTATTCATTGTGTGCTACCATTTCTTGACATTGGCATGGTGGCTTAAGAATCGCGCGATTCGTTTTATGGTGTTTAAACATTGTTGCCCATTGCGCAATACTATTTCTTGACATTTACATGATGTTTTACGAATTGGCAAGACACGCAACTCGTTTAATGAGGATTTAACTTTGTTGTTCATTGCGCGCTACCATTTCTCGACATTTACATGGTGGCTTAAGAATCGGCAAAAGAAGCGCGATTCGTTTCATTGTACTTTGATCTTGTAATTTATTGTGAGCTGTTATTTCTTGTCATTTACATTGTGTTCTACGAATCGGCAAGACGTGCGATTCGATTAATGATGATTTGACTTTGATATTCATTGCGTGCTACGATTTCTTGGTATTTTACATGGTGACACTTGAATCAGCAAGACGCACGATTCTCTCCTCGAGTTTATTTCATGTTGTTTATTGTATGCCACTATTCTAAGATATTTATTATGTAATATTCGAGTTGACAAGTTATGTGATTTGTTTCCTGAATCCATATTGTGTTATTCATGGTGCACAATCCTTTTATGGTGTTTACTATATATATATATATATATATATATATATATATATATATATATATATATATATCTTGCAATATGCGCAATTTGTGTTGAAACATTTTAAGAGTACACAGAAGGTCAGAGTTTCTAGATGCAATATTGTATGGTCCTAGTATACATGCTCAAAACAAGATTTATATGACTGGTTTAAAATTTTGTCTGAATGTTTTCCGATTCTCATGTAAAGGAAAGTACTTGAATAAGAAAGTTTTCATTTAATTCATCTTGATTCCCCTACAGGTATCCGGCCATCTTGAAACTTAGTCATTTTAAACTTAACTCTTAGATTGTTCATGTTTTCAGAGTGACTAAGCTTAGAATCATAGCCTAGTATTGATTTCAGGAGATATAATTTTCATATTGTGTGTTCTAACCTTTTTTTTTCTACAGGTCTCCTTCCCAGCTGTTCCCTTCCTAATCCCCTCTTCCCCTCTTGAACTCTCTCAGTCTCTGTGATTTATCTATCAGAGTCTTGGAGCTGTTCAGTGGTGGACGTATTGGGAACGTGCACAGACCCCGAGGATCTGGTGACTCTGACAGAATAGTGAGCCCACAAATTATTATCCTCCTGGCTTGTGTATGTTCTCAGCATGGCCACGTTAGACAAGTTAGTCAAGGCTATCTCCCAGCTCCAAGCAGAGGTGGTATCATCCAAAGAATTGACAACTAGCTTAGCAGAGAGAGTGAGTCAGTTACAAGATAAGGTAGAGAAGAAGGAACAAAGTCCCACAGGTGTGTCTTGGCCAGGTACTTCTTCTCAGGCTTCTGGAAGTAATCTGATTTCCCGAAATGTTCCTTCTGTAATTCCTTTAGCTCCCCCAGAACGTTTCTCAGGTAACCCTTTGAAAGCGCAATCTTTCCTGGTTCAAGTGGAACTACACTTCACCTGGAGACCAAATACTTTCCCCGATGCCCAGACCAAAGTAGCTTTCTTGTTATCACATCCGCCTGGGGATGCTGCTACTTGGGCAATTCCTCTTATGCGTAAAAATAGTCCCTTGGTGTACAACTGGAGACATTTTGTTCGTGAATTTGAGAGAGTTTTTGATCGTAGAACTGTAACACAGTCAGCAGATCATGAATTATTAGATTTACGCCAAGGGAATCAAGACCTAGTGTCGTATTTAGCCAACTTTAACCGTCTGGTTGCCGAGACAGCCTGGCCTGAGGAAAAACAAGCGGTCTTGTTTTACAAGGGACTCAAAGAGGAACTAAAAGATATCTTAGCGCAAATCGACCCACAACCTACAGACTGTCAAGAACTAATAAATCTTGTCTTGAGACTTGATCATCGTTTAGCAGAACGTAAAGGAACGCGCAAAAAGATTGACAAATATTCATGGCGCGTTCATGATAACAGAGACTCAAGAACTCCGAAAGAAAGAACGCCGGAACCGATGGAAATTGGAACCATCAGAAGACCTTTGACCAAAGATGAAAAGGACCTACACAGAAAAAATGGACAATGTCTTTAATGTGGACGAAAAGGTAATTTTGCCAAAGATTGTCCAATCAAACAAAAGAACAAGCAAGGTCCAGTTCAGAAGGTCGCAGCCAATGCACCAGTCGAGTTGGAGAACTAAAACACCCAAGATGCAGAGAAGGGTTGCTCTTGGGTGTCACCGTGGACCCTTCACAATTTAGACATCTTAAACTGGAAATAAGAGTTCAGGTCAAGAAAAAGATCTATTTAAAAAAAGCTATAGTCGATTCTGGGGCTACTGGGAACTTTGTTGATGTCCAATTGGTTCGTGCATGGGGGATCCCATGTATTGAAAAGAAGATCCCAGAAATCATCCAGGCATTCAATGGAAAACTCTTGACTGGAGGTCCGGTAACTCTTCAGACTATTCCCTTGTTGATGATTTGTGAAGATAAGAATCAAAGAAAGAAACATAAAGAGAAAATCATCCTTGACGTGATCCATGCTCCCCAGTATGGGATTATCCTCGGCTTGCCATGGTTAACTCATCACAATCCGGAGATCAGTTGGGCAGAACGAAAAATCGTGTTCTCATCTGCGCTATGTAACGAACAATGTCTCCAAAAGATTCAAGTACCAAAAGTTTGCAACTCTTACATAGCTACTGCCGCGGAGAAAGAATTTCAGCTGCCCAAACAGTATTCATCTTACAAAGATGTATTTGATGAGAAAGGAGCAGAGACTCTACCTCCTCATATATCTTATGAATGTCAAATTGATCTATCCCCAGGTGCGATACTTCTCAACTGTCGTGTATATGCCCTGTCAGAACATGAAAATCAACATTTACGAAAATACCTAGATCAATTTTTGGAGAATGGCTTCATTCGCCCCTCTAAGTCTCCTGCAGCTTCGCCTTTGTTTTTTGTTCCAAAAGCTAATGGAGAACTTAGAACTTGCATCGGCTATAGGGGTTTGAACAAAGTCACCATCAAGAATAAATATCCTTTATCCCTAATTCCGGTCTCATTGGAACAAGTAAAGAGAGCCAAAATCTACACGAAACTTGACCTTCGAGGTGCTTATCATTTGGTCAGAATGAGAGAGGGTGATGAATGGAAAACAGCGTTCAAGACAAGATATGGCCTTTTTGAATACACCGTCATGCCTTTTGGTCTGTGTAATGTTCCAGCAGCATTTCAATTTTTCTTGAATGACGTTCTTAGAGAGTAGCTCGACATATTTGCTACATCGATGACATTTTGATCTACTCAGACAATGAAAACAAACATGTCCAACATGTCAAGAAAATTCTTGCAGCCCTTCGAAAACACCATTTATATTGCAAACTAACCAAGTGTGAGTTTCATGTTACCACAGTTGAGTTTTTAAGGGTTATTCTTACCCCTCAAGGTATGGTGATGGCAGAAAAGAAAGTAAAAGCTGTATCTGATTGGCCCACCCCAAAGACTGTTCGTGATGTACAATGTTTCCTGGGGTTTGCACATTTTTACCGGAGGTTCATAAATCATTTCTCCCAGACAGTGGCTCCAATCACTAAGCTACTAAGAAAGAAAGAAAAGTTTGTATGGTCCCCAGAAGCCGATCAAGCCTTCTCGACTTTGAAGGAAGCTTTCTCCACTGCCCCAGTCTTGACTCATCCTGATGCGAATCAAACTTTCATAGTGGAAGCTGATGCTTCAGATGTAGCAATAAGAGCCGTCTTATCATAACAAAATAAAGACACTGGTCAGCTTCATTCTGTAGCTTATATGTCTCGGAAGTTGAACGAAGCTGAACAGAACTATGTCATTGCTGAAAAAGAGCTTCTGGCGATTTGTGACGCCTTTAAAGAATGGAGACATCATTTGTTGGGTGCCAAATACACTGTCACAGTATATACTGATCATTGTAATCTTCAATTCATGAGTTCCGCAAGACTTTTGACCCCTCGGCAATTACGCTGGATGCTTTTTTTGCCGAATTTGATTTTGTAGTAACCTTCCGGCCTGGTAAAGATAATCGCAAGGCTGACGCCTTGTCCCGTCAAGAGTCTACACGTTGCCTGCATTTCAAGCCTCCAGAGCTATCATTGCTCCTGACAAGGTTCTATGTATCATAAAAACTGAAGATTTCTTTGAAGAAATTTGCAAATCTTTCACTGTTGAAAAATGGCAAACATGGGCCCAAGCAGATCCCAAAAGGTCAATCAAGCAAGGTTTGCCTTTTCATGACGCTCATTTGTTCGTACCCACTACCAAACTTCACAAGATAGTGTTTCTTTGGTTGCATGTTATACCTACGGCAGGTCACCCAGGTACTCCTAAAACTCTTGAACTGATCCAATGCTATTTTTGGTGGCCTACCCTAACAAAAGATGTAAAAACAATGGTGAACAACTGTGAAGTTTGTGCTTGCATTAAAACAAGTCGTTCAAAACCAAAAGGGTTGTTACATCCACTTCCAACCCCAAGTCGTCCATGGGAGCACATTTCTTTAGACTTTATTACCGGTCTGCCAGTGGTTCAACAGCATTCAGTAATTCTGGTGGTAGTAGGTAGTCTCACGAAATATGGACATTTCATCGCCTGTAAAAAATTGCCCACATCTAGTGAATTGGCAACTATTTTACTGAACAGAGTGGTTCGTTATAATGGACTGCCAAAGGTTATCCTTTCCGATCGGGGTCACAATTTTCCTCCAATTTCTGGAAGACATGGTGTAAAACACTCCAAGTGACATCTACGCTATCTACTAGTCACCATCCTCAAACAGATGGTCAAACGGAGAGACTAAATCAGACTTTGAAACAATACCTACGTGCCTATGCTGAAAAGGCACTTCATTCTTGGACATCTATGCTCTGGTTAGCTGAGTTAGCTTAAAGTAACTCATTTCACACTTCTATTGGTGTTACACCCTTTTTTGGTTTATTTGGCTATCATCCTGACACCTTGCCCATCACAATTCCTCAAGAAAGTTCTCTTACTCCAGCTGTGTCAGAAACCCTTCAGCATTTACATCAAACCCAGAAACTGATTCAACAGCATTTAGAAAAAGCCAAACAAAAATATAACCATAAATATCAACCAGGTGATAAAGTGTGGCTTTCCACAAAACATATAGGGCCTGATTACAACTTTGGAGGAAGGTGTTAATCTGTCCCAAAAGTGACAGATATACCACCAGCCATATTACGAGTCCATTATATCCTATGGAACTCGTAATACGGCTGGTGGTATATCCGTCACATTTGGGACGGATTAACACCTCCTCCAAAGTTGTAATCAGGCCCATAGACTTCAAGAAGAAGCACATGTTTAACCCCAAATTCATAGGTCCTTATACTGTCCTTCAGCAAATCAATCCGGTGACCTATAAACTACAATTGCCCAGATCCTGACGGATTCATACAGTGTTCCACACTTCCCTCTTGAAAAAGGCAGTCCAAAAGGTCCACCCTCATACAGCTCCTGTTCTAGTACAAGGGGAAGAAGAATACGAAGTCAAGAAAGTGTTGGATTCTAAACTGAGAGGGCGTAATCTATGGTACTTTATCTCAGGGAAAGGCAATGGTCCTGAAAGTAGCTCATGGGTTTCCGCATCTGATGTTCATGCTCCAGTACTTGTGAGATGCTTTCATCGTCTTAATCCAAGCAAACCAGGCCCTAGAGCGCGTCTGGGAGAGGGGAGTACTGTCAACACCAGAGCAGTACGCGCTCTATTGGCGACAAAAATGCAAAAACCCAGCACTCTCAAAACAACGTCATTTATGCATTGTGCTGATATGTTTTGGTTTAACTTTTTGCATTGCAGAGTTCAATCCTGAAAACTTATTTTTAATATGCTTACAAATACTGTTCCTTTGCAATGTATTGCTGCAGGTTTTCAGAGTGTGTTAGGGTGTGGCCCCTTTCCAGGGCCTTCCAGAGACTTTCCCTGCAACATGCCTGGGAGTGGTTCTGGGGCTGGGCCAAGACTCTACAAAAGAGAGCCAGCCCAACTCCCAGTGCTCACTATTCAGAGGTCCCGTGCAGAGCAGCAGCTTCTTCCTGAGCTCCTGTCCCGGCGGCTTATTTGGATCTTCCAGTCTTCTGCCCTTCATCCTTCGTTGGTGATCATTGTTCCAGGCGGTAAGAC
This sequence comes from Pleurodeles waltl, assembly GCF_031143425.1. Classification (NCBI taxonomy): domain Eukaryota; kingdom Metazoa; phylum Chordata; class Amphibia; order Caudata; family Salamandridae; genus Pleurodeles; species Pleurodeles waltl. The sequence goes on from NC_090447.1 coordinate 379,848,598, forward strand.
GGTGGTTGGACTGTCCCAACACCGTTATTGAGAATTTTCATATTCTTGGTTTAATTCTTACATGAGTAACAGATTACTTGCGCGCTACCATTTCTTGACATTTATATGGTAGTTTACAAATAGGCAAGATGCGCGATTTGTTTCATAAAGGTTTGACTTTGTTATTCATTGTGTGCTACCATTTCTTGACATTGGCATGGTGGCTTAAGAATCGGCAAGACGCGCGATTCGTTTTATGGTGTTTAAACATTGTTGTCCATTGCGCACTACTATTTCTTGACATTTACATGATGTTTTACGAATTGGCAAGACGCACAACTCGTTTCATGAGGATTTAACTTTGTTTTTCATTGAGCGCTACCATTTCTTGACATTTACATGGTGGCTTAAGAATCGGCAAAAGAAGCGCGATTCGTTTCATTGTACTTTGATCTTGTTATTTATTGTGAGTTGTTATTTCTTGTCATTTACATTGTGTTTTACGAATCGGCAAGAGGTGCGATTCGATTAATGATGATTTGACTTTGATATTCATTGCTTGCTTCGATTTCTTGGTATTTTACATGGTGACACTCGAATCAGCAAGACGCACGATTCTCTCCTCGAGTTTATTTCATGTTGTTTATTGTATGCCACTATTCTAAGATATTTATTATGTAATATTCGAGTTGACAAGTTATGTGATTTGTTTCCTGAATCCATATTGTGTTATTCATGGTGCGCACTCCTTTTATGGTGTTTACTATATATATATATATATATATACATATATATATATATATATATATATATATATATATATATATATATATATCTGCAATATGCACAATTTGTGTTGAAACATTTGAAGAGTATACAGAAGGCCAGAGTTTCTAGATGCAATATTGTATGGTCCTAGTATACATTCTCAAAACAGGATTTATATGACTGGTTTAAAATTTAGTCAGAATGTTTTTCTGATTCTCATGTAAAGGAAAGTACTTGAATAAGAAAGTTTTCATTTAATTCATCTTGATTCCCCTACAGGTATCCGGCCATCTTGAAACTTAGTCATTTTAAACTTAACTCTTAGATTGTTCATGTTTTCAGAGTGACTAAGCTTAGAATCATAGTCTAGTATTGATTTCAGGAGATATAATTTTCATATTGTGTGTTCTAACCTTTTTTTTACTACAGGTCTCCTTTCCAGCTGTTCCCTTCCTAATCCCCTCTTCCCCTCTTGAACTCTCTCAGTCTCTGTGATTTATCTATCAGAGTCTTGGAGCTGTTCAGTGGTGGACGTGTTGGGAACGTGCACAGACCCCGAGGATCTGGTGACTCTGACACTTACCGCCCTTGAGATTCAACCCCCAGCCCTGCTACTAGCAGCAAGTGGCAACCCACGTTACAAACCCCCACTTTTAGCAGGAGCAATGGCAGGAAAATGCACAAAGGACAGTAGGAGTGGCCACCCCCAGCTTGCACCACCCCTAAGGTGTTGCATGCGCGATGACCTCTCCGTTTCAGTTTCCTCCAGCTTGCAGGGTAAGAAGATAGCCTATCAGGGATAGGGAAGTGACCTCTGCTCACAGGAAGTAGTCACTTAGTAGATGTAGTCACCCAAAGGTAGAAGACTCATTGTCAATACTAGGTACTCCCCTAAACACCCACTAAATTCAGTATTTAGTGGGCACCCCTGGACCTGGTGATCAAGTTCAAAGGACACAAGAAGACCAGCAACAAAGAAGACCCAAGACTCGATAACTGTATTCCTGCTTCACAAAGAAAAAGGCGCCAAACCCTGCCTGCTGCACCCAGGACTCGACAATCACCTCTGAGGGGTTGCTCAGTCATCGGATGGACTCTAAAAAGTCCCAGAGGACCTACTCTTCTGAAAATTTCCAAAGATCTCCCTCCAGAGTGAAGGCATCACTTGCTTGCAACAAGAATCCAAAGACCAGTGAAGTCCAGTTCATTGACCGGCTGCTGACCAAGGATCCGGTACACTGCAGCCAGAGCACATTTCACCTGACAGACCTGAAGGCCATGTCCTACAAATATGACAATATTGGTGGCACTGCACCCTCCAGTGGCTGAACCGTGCAAGAGCCCAGGGTACTGGTCACTCAATGTCAGACACCGAGGAGAAAAGTCCACACTGGACTCCAAAAAGACCAGGAGGAAGCCCCAGTTGAGGGACTTCAGAAACCACCATAGTGGCCTTGCTGACCTGCTAACGACCCACAACATGACCTCCTTCCTGCTTCCAAGGGCACCTTTGGGCACAGCTCTTGGCTCATCTATCTACTCTGCACGTGGCCTCCCTGGGCCCTGCACAGGACGGCCAGCTATTCTCCAAGGGTCTCCCACCCCTTGCAACCTCTACACTCAAAGGGGACTCACCGGACTCACCGGACTCACCTTGAAGTCCACCTGAACAACGCTTTTCCAAATGGTCCCCCGCAGTGGTCCTGCACCAGCTCCAAGGTCATTTTCACAGCTCTTCCCACCAAAACAGGGAACCACCTGAACTCCTCCTGCTGGCCCACAGGACTTCTTGATGATCTCGACCTAAGAACAAAAGGAGACATTGGTAAACACATTGCCTGATTTTATTTGCATTTTTAATGTTTTCTCCCATTGATTCCTATAGTGCATAATGACACACAAAAAGATTATTTTTGCTAAACTTTGCAAAATCATAACTTAAAAAGTAGTAACCTGATTTTGATGATCTTGATCTTAAAAATGTTATAAACATCTGAAGTATTTTTGTAAATTGGTCACAAGTTATTCCTTTTAGTGTGTGTCTTGCTTTATTTATGCTGTGAGTATAACAAATTCTTTTCACGTCTCCAAGATTGGCTGAACTGCTCGACCAAGCTACCATACAAAATAGAACATTTGGTGGGCTAGTTTTTGACTCTGTAAACCACTGTGTGGGTGCCCAGACTCTCTGCATAGGGTGCATGGCTTTGCATACTACATAGAGAGTCAGCCTCCTACGGAGTGTGCCCACGTTAAGTTAGCTATAGTCTCCGCAGGCCTTGATTTGAAAAGGGTCATGTTAATTGAAATGTGCTTTGGCTTGCTGTCCCTAATCATTTCTCTTGTTTCACAAACAAAGTTCCAGCAATGTACTTGTTAACTGTACTTTTATTGTTACATTGTGAGTGCAGGCCACAAAATGTATCTTGTAATAAGCTGAGCAATATGTCTTTTCACCTGTGTGTGAGATGACGTGTTGAGAAGAATCACCCACTGTGCCATATCTATGATTCTGGTGGGGATAAAATGTCCTTCCTCCTTTCCTTATTTGGAACTTTTATTTGATTTTGCCTTAGAGGCTTTATTTTGCTGACACTTGCAGCTTAAGTGTCCCCAGCTTGACTTCTGAAACTATTGCTTAGTATTAAAGAGTTTCTCTTCAGGGGAACGGGTTTTATGATGTGCCCATAATGATTTATGAATAGCTTGGATTTATATTTGCTATTCCCGCTTACTTTTATATATTTGTGTTATGCTGCAACCAAATGATTATAGTGGTTTAAATCTAATTTAACTGTTTGTCTCAAAGAAAGAGGAAACAGAAGGTTAAGTTCATATGAACAATTTATGAGATATAAACTACAAAATTTGTATAATTTATTTAGCTCAAAAAATGACACTGAAATTCTATTTTGGCTAGTTTGTCCAAAATGAATGTGTTCGGATTGATTAATATGGTCCAAACCGTGTACAAATGTGACCTAGACAATGAAATTGAGACAATTACAACAACAAAGTATGCTTCAATTAATCTCTCTAACTCACATTTCACATGCATGCATTTGAAAAAAAAGCCGAATTATCTTCTCCTGTTGAGTGGAAGGGAGATCATTGGTGCGTTATGCGATCAAAATCACATCTCACATTTTTAATGAAAAGCCAGGTAAGGTGGGTATAGGTTAATCAAAAGTTTAAAAATGTATCTATACTTATTCAATAGCTCGTGTAAATTAAAGTTATATGCACAGGTTGTGCTTCATGAAAATATGAAATTAAAACCTTAAATGACAATGAAACCATACATATTTTCAAAGCCATGTCACCATACAGTAATCATAGACCTTCACCGGAGACATACAGGTTTCATCGGGAAGTATAATTATAAAGTGAAATCTTTTATCCGGGGATTGAAACCTCGACATACGAGTCCCTTGTTATGGCCACCGTGCTGTGGCCTAGGTATACACCCTCTCCTAAAGACTATAGCCTCTTATTCGACCTCACAACCTCACTTTGACCAGGTACCCAAATTTCTCCTCAAATCCCAGTTTGCCCAGCCATACATGCCCCCCTATTTCAGCTTCCAACAGTTGTTAGCGCGTCAGACCTTAATACGTATACTTACAAGGGGATGCGAATAGGTTGATGTACCTTTTGGCTCGCTATTAAGAAGTTCTTACCATAGCTCCAGTACATAGTCAATAATCAATACACAATAATCAACAATCATTAGTAATCAAAAAAATCAATAATCAATCGAGTAAGTAATTTTCACACACCATGACCTTTTAGTCATGAATAACCACACCTTTAATAAAAGTTCAGTAAGTTTATTTCCCTATATTAGCAATGCTAAAGTCATGTATATTAATCGCAAAAACAAATGGAACACATACAAAAACGGCACTGGTTGTCCAAAGTGGCAGAAGAAACGCAATCTAATCAAACCTTGAAACACTACACATTCTAGAGCTACAGTGCAAACCAATAGCAGAGTCAACTGTGACAAAGATATAACATACATGGAATTCAGCAAGGCAATTCATCAATCATTAGCCCCTGTAATCGTCAGTCAGTTGTGAGGGCCCTTAACTAACATCAGATTAGCATCAGCATGTTGGGCTACATGCAAAACAATTTAGTAACACAAATTTGGAAAACATCTAGCTGTGGATCTATTAAATCAGCGCAGTTGGTACCTAGAAATAAAAAGCATAAGATGCATAACAGTCATATTTCAATGTATACTTACCCTTGGTATGGGTCAGCAAAGAAGAATCTGTCTTCGTCCTCAGGTCATCAGTCGATCAGCAAGGCATCAGGCTCCCAGTCAGGGAATATGAGCCCAATGTCGGTATGAATCTCAAATCTCTCCTAAAGTCTCTTCTTCTCTCAAAATCTGAATATGTCTCTTGTCTCTTGCCTCTGTGGCATTGTTATATTAAAGTCACCTAAACTATCCCCTAATTCCCTATTGGTCAGTTAATTGTATGTTCATATTTTACCCAATAATATTTCTATACCAAATCTATGAATTCTAATATTTCATCATTCACATACAGTTTATTGGTCCACTTTACGATGTTCTCATCATCCGGCTTGTCAGGTAACAATATTGTTGCAGCTTCAGTCAGTATCTTCATTTTTCTTGTCCTGGGAAAGTCAGTCTCACACATGTTACACATAAAATGTTACATTAGCAAGAACATCAAACCCTAACAGTTGGTTCTCATGAAAAGCTTCTGTTAAGCTCTTTCAACAAGACAATGGACATTTCACAGTTTAATTCACTTTGACAGCATCTTTTATTAAACGCTAAGAAATACAGCTTCTGCATGAGGCATGGCAAAATAGGCCAAGACACTCGCTAAGTTAAGGCCTATAGTTAATAAAGCTACGGCATACTTCATAACCCTTGATATGACATGTTGCTGCATTAATCTAGTACAGTTTCAACATTTCATATGTATTAATTATTAATTAGTACATTTTGTGAACATTGGTGGCCATTCTTCGAGGTCACATTTTCAGATGCGTGCATTATTTTTCTATGTTAAATCATTTTCTACATAAACCCATTATTCAAAATATATAAACACTCATTAATACATTTTATTAAAGAGACCTGCGCTAGGACAGTCATTCACTTATGGGATCCATAAGAACTTGATATTCTTGCAAGACCTTCCCTGCCCTCCCAAAGGCCTCTTGTTGAGACCTCTTCGGCAGTATGCAGTAAAACTGAGCATAAAATGCAAGTAATCCTCTGCATTCAGTGGGATGGGGGATAGATTAAAGCAGTACTTATTTACCGGGCAGGAGTTTTTAAACCTTTCACCACATAGAATTAAACCCCTCCTACTCCTATTCCTTTCATCACATTGAGTATACCACACAGTGCTCCCACATAATTATCAGGTCGCAGCACCCCCACACTCCACAGCAGAATAGGAGGAACCCTAGGATGAAGCATGCCACCAAGGAGCAATCCTGTTGGGTGAGAGTTATACATCATAAAACCTAGGGCCTTATTTATACTTTTTGGTGCAAAACTGCACTAAGGCAGTTTTGCCCCAAAAAGTTTTGCACCGGCTTGCACCATTTTTTAGCACCAGCTGGGCACCATATTTATGGAATGGTGCAAGTCGGTGCAAAGGGTAGGCTAGCTTAAAAAAAAATGATGTTAGGCAGTTTTGAGTCAAAATAAATGATTCGGACCAGATTAGCATCATTTTTTGACGCTAAGGGGCATATTTATACTCTGTTTGCACTGAATTAGCGTCATTTTTTTTAAAACTCTAATTCAGTGCAAAACTAGCTCCATATTTATACTTTGGTGCTAGACCCATCTAGCACCAAATTTATGGAGTTAAAGTCATTTTTTGGAAGTGGAAACCTACCTTGCCTTAATGAGATGCAAGGTAGGCGTTCCTGTGCAAAAAATGACTCTATGGCCTTAACACCATATTTATACTCCCATGTAAAAATGGTGCAAGGGAGGGGTCAAAAAATGGGGCAAAGCTTGCTTTGCCCCATTTTTTAAGACCTGGGTCAGGGCAGGCGTTAGAGGACCTGTGGCCCTATTTCCATGGTGGAACACCATGGAATAAGCCCAGACGTGCCCTCCCTAGGCCCTAGGGGCACCCCCACCCACACTAGAGGGACTGCAAGGATGGGGGACCCCATCCCAGGTAAGTACAGGTAAGTGCGTTTTATTTTTGAAAGTGCCATTCGGGGCCCTGAAATGGGCCCCCATACATGGCACAAGGTGCAATGGCCATGCCCAGGGGACCCCTGTCCTCTGTGCTGGCCACTGGGGTGGTGGGCATGACGCCTGCCTTTTCTAAGGCAGGAGTCATGTGGCATGGTAGGTTTAGCACCATAAAATGACGCTAATCTGGTTAGAGTCTTTTTTTTTTTACTCTAACCTGCCTAAAGCCATTTTTTGGTGCTAAACCCTCTTCTTCTATACTGCCAGCCCCACCTGACTAAAGTAATTTTTTTAAACTCTAGCCTACCCTTTGCACCGGCTTGCACCATTCCATAAATATGGTGCCCGGCTGGTGCACAGAAATGGTGCAAGCCGGTGCTAAACTTTTTGGTGCAAAACTGAGTTAGTACAGTTTTGCAGCAAAAAGTATAAATAAGGGCCAATATTTTGTACGTTTGCGCCATTTTTGTGTCATAAAATGATGTTAATGCGGTGCAAAAAAAGTTTAAATCAGGGCCTTGGTGCTAGATGGGTCTAACACCAAAGTATAAATATGGAGTTAGTTTTGCACTGAATTAGAGTAAAAAAAAATGACACTAATTTGGTGCAAACAGAGTATAAATATGCTGCAGAGTATAAATATGCCCCTAAATATGGCGTTAAGGCCATAGAGTCATTTTTTGCACGTGAACGCCTACCTTGCATCTCATTAAGGCAAAGTAGGTCTCCACTTTCAAAAAATGACTTTAACTCCATAAATTTGGTGCTAGAGGGGTCTAGCACCAAAGTATAAATATGGAGTTAGTTTTTTACACCGAATTAAAGTAAAAAAAAATGACACTAATTCGGTGCAAACAGAGTATAAATATGCCCCCTAGTGTTTTTCCTTCTCATCCAGAGGTTTAGTACAATGGAGAACAGATGGGATCTTGTTTGAAAGTACACCCGAAAATGTGGACTGAACCCAGGCCACAATCCTTTATTGCACCTTGTCTGTGGAAAATAACAATTGTTGTTGGTGAGGTTTGTCCCTCAACAAAAGGTCATATCTCTCTGGCCTAGACAGATCACAGTGCCCCTTATGTAGTGAATCCCAAAGGCCTGTGCTCTTGATATTATGAACCTAAAGTGTGAACAACTAAATGAGAAATTATGCAGAAATACAGCGACATCTAGGCTTTTTGGATTGATATTCTGGTGTGATTTAAGATGTGGTAATTTTGTATTAGCAACATGCCATAACGGTATGCCTTTGGTTGGTATATACAGAACATGGGAACATTATTGTATATATATATATATATATATATATATATATATATATGCTAATAATAAAACGCAATCATTATTCTAATACATATCGCATGATACTGTAATGATGTCTTACAGACCCAGCAAAAAAGACTACCATACACACAAAACAACTGTTTTGCATTTAGGAAATATATTTGGAGAAGAAGGCAATTAGTGGCTGACAAATGGGCTTTTCAGCTGCTGTTATAAGCAGTGACTTAGAGCACAACCAACACCTGGTAGGTACCTCACCCCATGCCCTTCACCACCCAAGTTCTAACATGGAGTCTGTGTTGTGAGATGCCCCTGGATGTCACACCCCCTCCTCTGCCACTTTGCAAACAGGCCAAGGGCTTCTATCCACCCTGTGATAAAAGGAAGATCCAAGGCGCTGATCAGACTTCATCTGAAGGCCACTTGGAAGTTCATTTAGGCCCAGCCTTTTTATACCTCTTTAGTCATACCTTGCTTCTGGGTGCATGCAGGACCAGCATTGTAATGATGAGCACAGCTTCCCCCGTGCTCCGGATGATGATATATCAAGAATGGGGCACAATGATCAACATTTATTACAATTCTCAAATTTGCATGTTTGTCATCATTAACTGATATGCTATCGCTGGGCTGAACACCAAGGCCTAGAGCGGGTTAGGGTACAGACTGGTCAAAGCAAGCAGTACATTTTATCAATGTTGAGTGACTCATAAAGGTGTATGGTATAGATCAGAAAGGCTGAACTAGGCATTTCTCTGAGCAGGATCCCCTTGTGGAGATCAGAATGCGTAAAAGACTGTCTTTTAAGAAAGAGCGACCCATTGCAGAAGGGACCCTGCCCTTTCAACTAGGGAAACTGCTGCTTGTTGTGAGGAGACTTCTCCCTTGCACCAAGTGACTGACCTTTTCAGCAGAAACTTTGCCCAGTGACTGGAGGAAAATGTAATTTGTTGCACAGAGAGTACACTTTGCCACAGAGACTACCCTTGCAATTGGGAAATCATCATCCACGCCTGAGAGGCTACTGAGGTCAACAAATAGTTTCACTTTGAACCAACTGAATGTTTCTTAAAACCAGACACAGACCGTTGAAGCAACCATACACCCTTTAAAGTCACTAAAGTTCTGCTTCATAAGTGAAGGCTGCTACATGAAGAAAGAACTGCTGCTTGTAACAGAGACTGCACGCCTTGGGTTAGGGACATTGCACCTTACTCTAGAAAGAGTGCTGTTGTAAAGCATATACAGACTACAGAAAGATTTAATTTGATTTATTCACACAGTACAACATTAGTGGACCAGCTATCCTGGAAGCCTAAGGCTAAAGTGGCAGCACATTCTAAATTCCAAGCATTTACTTGACATCAGAAATCAAAGTTTGAAAGGAAACAAAACATCACTAAAACATAAGATTATCTTAACTAATGAACGCTATATAATCTATTTACACAGACAGTAGATGAAAATATAACACATCTTTCCCCTAAATAAAAGGAAAAATAAAATTACTATTAAGCAAAATCTTTAAATTTGTCAGGAGTATGTCTCATTCTGATTGTTCTCATAAATCTAGATGCCACAGATTCACCAAGCACAGTTTCCTCTCTTGGTACCAACCTGTTATCTTCAGCACATTATTTCCTAGTAACACTTTCGTCAAGCCATACCGACTTGTCAACTTTTGGCACGAAATTCTCTTCCTCTTTTTTCTTCATATCTAAATCACCATGAAATTATTCTTTTCATTTTGATACCCGCTGGACATTCCACACCTTACCATCCAGAGTAATCACACTATTGGTATTTACCTTCACCAATTTCAAAGCTTTTCTATACTTAGGTATACCATTAGCTACAATCCCTCGTAGCTTAAATCTCACACAATCCCGAATTTTGAAACTTGGTTTCTTGCCCTTCTACTTGGTATCAAATCGTTCCTTCATCTTACTTTGCTTACGTTCCACTTTCCTGCCTCCTCGGTCTACATCTGCTTCAACACTTCTTTTTTCACTTCCTGAACCACCAAGGACATAAACTTGCCACTGGATTTCTGCTTTCAAATAGTTTGAATGGGGTAACTTCAGTAACAATATGAGGTGTTACTCGGTACATCCTCAACTTCTCCCTCAGTATATTTCTCCATTCACATCCAAACGTACGTGCTTCAAACATCCAATCCTTTAGCACACTGTTAAACCTATCAACCTGACCATTGCCTTGTGGTTCATGTAGAGCTGTGGTAATATGTTGGATCCTGCACTGTTTGAGAACATATTATATTTACTCAGACTTGAGTAGAACACCATACTCAGTGATTAAGACTTCTTGGTATCCTTCCCTTATGAATATTTCTTTGAGAAACTCAGTCACTACCCTAGTAGTTATCTGTGAAACAAACTTGACTTTTGGCCACTTTGAACGATAATCTGCAAGCACTAAAGCAAACCAGGCTTTTTCTTTCAGTGAATTGTCCAAGGTGACCTTGTGCTAAGGAAAATCTGGCCACCTTACATGTTTCAGAGGAGCAGGACCTACTTTAAGCACCCTTTCTCCACTCATGCTCACGTTACACTGTCTGAACATTCCATCTACTATCCTATCAATTCCTGGCCACCAAAAATGTGTACTAAGGTGTCTCTTCATGGAGGACATACCCAGATGTTGCTTATGGGCTGACTAAAGAATTGCTTGCTGCATTTTAGCCGGAGGGACACACTTGCTGTTCTTTAACAGCAATTTTCCTTCTAGCTCCAACTCATCAGATAATTTCCAAAATGGCAAAATTTCAGGGTTCAATTTCTCTTTCTTGGATCACCCTTCTAAAACATACTCCTTCACCTTTTTCCACAGTTCATCCTTGGTTCCACTCTCCATCCACATTCCGTCATCAATTCCTTCAAGTTACTCTTCCCACAACATCCTTAATTGTGGCAATCATGTCTAGTTCTTCCTACACTTCATTCTCATGCTCCGGATCACATGGTGACCTGGACAGACAATCTGCTGTGACATTGTTTTTTCCTGGTACATATTCAATGTTGAAACTATACTTTACAATGTTGACATCAGCCTTGCAATGCAAGCAGTAGCATTCCAACCACCCCCGGGGATAAAACATGTACACAAGGCTGATCTGTTCTCAAAAAGAAGTAATTGCCCCACACATAGTTGTGAAAGTGCTCAATCGCCTAAACGCACCTTAGTAACCCTTACTCTATGACAGCATATATCCTTTCAGTCTCATTCAGAGTCCTGGAAGCAAATGCCATAGTCTATTCTTCCTTTCCACATTTCTGGGATAACACCCCCCCCCAAAACCATACATACCAGCATCCACCGTAATCATACATTCTTTTCCCATACAAAAAGCTTTCAATGTGTGTGCTTCCAGTATGTCACTTTTGACTTGTTGAAAGGCTTGGTGCTATTTGTCAGTCCAATTAAACAGAGCATCTTTCCTTGCCAATCTCCGTTGAGGTTCCATCTCTGTTGCAAAATCTTTAATACAATTACTATAATATTCACACATTCCTGCAAAAGATTGTAACTTCTCCTTAGTGTCAAGTGCAGGTGCTTTCACAATGGCATCTACAAAGGATTTTTTGGTACTACCCCTTCACTCGACAATGTATGTCCCAAATACTCCACAGAACTTCTGAAAAGGTTGGTTTCTTTCATGGTCAACCCATATTCTTCTAATTTTTTGCACACTTCTCTAAGATTAACTTAATATTCCTGGAATATATGAGAATGTCAACCTGGAAACATTTGACAAATGAATGCATGTCTTTAAATATATAGTACATAGCTCTTTGAAAAACTGACGCCACTGAGGCCAGACCAAAAGGTATCCTCTCAAACTGAAACAGCCCCAGTGGTGCACAAAAAGCAGTATAGTGCTTAGAGTCTTCAGTTAATTTTATCTGAAGATATTCAGATCTTAAATCCAAAGTGGGAAGACTGTTGTCCCCTCTAGCATATATACACCTTCATTTATATTAGGGAGAGGATGACAATCTACTATGATATTTGCATTCAGTGTCATAAAATCAACACATAGTCCCAGAGTGTTGTCACTTTTCTGCACCAAAACTGTGGGAGACACCTATTCTAAAGACTCAATTTCTTCTATGATTCTATCTCTCACCATGTCATCCAACATCACTTTTAATTCTTGCCTGCCATTTATAGGAACATTTCTCAATTTCTGTTTTAACAGATTAGCTTCTTTTTTCATTCTAATTCTGTGTGAATATCCTTTTAATTTGCCCAACATATTAGTAAAATATTTAGGAAACTGGCTACATATACTTTCTTCATCACATTTATCCACTATCAGCAATACAGGCTCTTTGCTTCTTGGATTAAGAATTATACCCATCTTCCATTAGTCTTTCCAACAGAGTACATTCACTCCTTTTTCAGCAACATACAGTTTGATCTGACCATTCTCCGTTTGAATTCTAATTCCACTGACACATACCCAATGATATCAATGGCAGACCCATAAAAACTCTCTGCAATTATCAAATGTCTTAAGATTGTATATGTCCAATATTCCTAAGAGTTTTTCAGTGAAATACTCCCTCATGATGATGGTCCATGGAGAATCCGCCATAAGTTCCAATTCAACATTTAAAACTTTCAGAATGCACTTAGGTGGGCATTTGATTTCTTTTTCTTTCTCACTTATACTGAACATTTTAATGGACAGCACTACCCCTTTACTGTACTCTTCTGTCCGCCACATTCACATTTAGTATTCTGCTCTGCACCATCACCTATACAAGACTCTTTTCCTTTACGGGTATTGGTTTCCCTCTTCACATCCTTGCAGACACAGGCAAAGTGTCCTTCATGTCCACATTTTGTGCAGTCGTTACCAATATCAGAACACTGGGAAAAAGAAGCAATGTGGTTAGGACTACCACATCTATAACATACTGTCACTTTCCCAGTCTTTTTTGTGTTAGAATGTGTATTTTTCACACTGCAAACATTAGCATCCGTGTTATTTACTATGCATACATGACTACAAACAGCATTTTTGCTCACTGAGGACATCCATTTCTCCGATTGCTCTAAAGCTTTAGCAACAGCAATCGCGTCATGTAGTTTGAGATCTCCCATAACCCATAGCTGTTCTAGTATTTTTTAGTTCTTGCCACGTACTATGATCTGATCCCTGATCGTTTCATCTGTCATAAGACCAAAGTTACATTACATTGAAAGTCCCCATAGAGCTGTAAGAAACTCATCAAAAGATTCATTTTCTTTCTGTGATATAGTGTAAAACTTAAATCTATTTAATGCAATTATAGTGGTGGGTTTGAATATAAGTTCCATTCTTAAAAGAGCTTCCTAACATTAATCAATGTCTTCTTCCAGTACTTGAGGTAAAGTTCTAAACAATGCTGTAAAATACTCTTTTTTTCCTCTCCGCACTCATATGTTGGCCATCAATAGCACTCATATAGTTTACAAATTCTTCTTTCCACCTTACCCATGACATTACTGGCTCCCCTTTGGTTGGTAGGAATTTGACTGGAGGATCAAAAGGATCAAATTGCATGTTTATATTTAAAAATGTAGTAGCCTTAGTGTATGCTAAATGCAATGATATAACTTGAATACACCAACACCCAAATAAACCTGCAAAAGAAATCGTTCAAGTCCTCTTTGTAGTGTAGAATCACCACGATGTACACAAATATATCAATGTCAACTATCTGCACGCTGCTGATGCAGCTCTGATGTCCCTATGTGGAAATCTCTTTAAGGTAGAGGAATATTCACTTCCTGATATGAGGTGTGCCCAATAGAAACAAATGTTTCTCCATCCAGTGAGTTGTGGGTATGGCCAGCCAATGAACATCAAGATGACTTTGTGACATCACAATGTAGAAGTTCCTGTTGCCCGCGGATAGATGAAGGACGGTGAAATCGCTTGAGGAATGATGACATTAAAAAAGTGGTAAAATTTTTTGTCATGGGAAACAGAATGCCACGCTCACTCTCATGGGAAACAGACAGTAAGTGAAGGAGCACTCGTAGCAGTGGAGCGTGGACAAAACTGTATTTTAAAAATGCCACCATAGGTATAGTTCAATGTGTTTAAATCCTATGCATTACAGCAGGATAATCCTGTAGTTATGGGCACCAACAATAGCGCAATATTGTAATTCTGACACCGGTGGGCAGATAATAGGCTTCCAGAGAGGCTCTGAACACAAATATAGATACAAAGCTCAAACTCACATAGTGCCAAGTGGTGTGGTTCTTCAATATAGGTCCAGAAATTATACCGTTCCTGTGCTGCAGTAGCAATGACAGGTTCAATCCTGGTCCAAGTCGCCAATGTTGTAAAGCATATACAGACTGCAGAAAGGTGGACTAGCTGTCCTGGAAGCCAAAGGCAAAGCATCACTAAAACATAAGCTTATCTTAACTAATGAAAACTATATAACCTATTTACACACACAGTAGATGAAAATATAGCAAGTGTCCTTTGAACAAAGCAGCCTGACTCAGTGTATCTAGATCTCTACCATTGAACAAGAAAGATTACCCAGTGAAGCCTGGGAGATTGTCATTTGCATGAGGAAGATTGCCACTCGCCCTCTAGAGACAGCCTGCTGTGGCTTGGGGACTAAGCCATAACATTCAGCGGCGCATAATCAACAGACAGGCTGCCTGCCGAACTCCAGGAGTCCAAAATATACTGCAAGAAGCTGGTAAAGGTGTATAGGGTGAGGTGCCTACCTGGTGTTGTTTGCGCTCCAAGTCACAGCTCATCTATATCAGCAGCTGAGAAGTCCATTTGCCAGCCACTAAGCGCCAATGCCGCTGGTTTCTGATGTGGCTGGCAATGATGCTTTATAGTGTGGTCATGGCCTGCTGGGAGGAGTGACATTCAGCTTTAGCTTAATTGTAACATGCGGGTTTTAGTTCTAAGAACTTTATTAGTATTTGCAAGCTCTCAGGGAACAATGAAAGTAGAGACATAAAGGATTCTTGTTTTCCGTGCCATGTTCTCTCAAGTGTTTTGTTTCCTAATGCACAGCGCACAAAATTAATGCTGAATACCTAAAAAAATAATCCATCCAACCTAGAGATGTATTACCCGACTACCTTCCTGGATGCAGTATGGAAACTTTTAGGGTAATTGTTTTTTTATAGGATTTGATCATGGAGTAACAACATGATAAATCTTTGTTTAACAGGCTTTCAAGTTAGCATCATTTGTAATAATTCCAGTTTTCTTGCAATTAATCTAAGTTTCAACATCTACCATAGCCGATGTTTGCTGTAGCCTAAAGGGAGAGGTAATGGACAAAACAAGCATCCATGGAGGTGTTTTTCGTAAGTGTGTAAACCTGCCACATTATCACTTAAGCCTTACTTACGAGCCATGGGGGAGGGCGGCGGGGGGAAGGGACATTCCTGCTCAAACTGCAATTGGTTGTGCACAACAGAATTTGGCAGGTTAATCCATCTGAATTGTATCGGGGAAATGGTTTAGAAAATAGGTTAAAAAAAAACGAATGCAGTGCGCATCCAGAAAGTAGCAGCAGTAATGGTATTTACTAGTGTGTTAAATATCTCACCCAAGTGTGGCTGATTCGGAATTAGGGTTTTAGCACTCATTATGAGTTGATTAAATTCTGACACATGGTAACTCTAGTTAACACACACATATAAGAATTATAAGTATTGCCATAAAAATTGCATCACTCTGATATATTTCAGCAGTTTAACTTTGCTGATATTTATTGGAGGAAAAACTACCCAGTGAGTACAGGGAAAGGCAGAATTTTGTGCATAGTACCGAAATACACATGCTATTCTCCATTATAAGGGACAAACTCATAATTGAGTGGTATTTATCATACGTTATAAACTGACTCATCAGACTATGAGTTTATCAGGTGCAATAAATATTGCACAAGTTACCTGCTCGCTTGTAAGGTGAGCCACAGTGTATTAGTTAACAGTTTGGTTGAAAATCTGATTCACCTAATACTGAGGTTCAACAAAGGAAGTATTTCGTATTCAGTTTTGCTCTGTGTTATTGATTCTGTTTTATGAGCACCGACAACAAACAACAGTTTTATACACACTTGGTTTACGCATTGACTCTTACTAAAATGGCAATTGATTTCTCAGATTCCAATAAACCGCACCTCTTTATCTTTGTACCTGAACGCTTGTAATCTACAGAGATTTTTTTGGGACTCCATCTAAGATGGTTACTGAGCCCTCTCTCTGTATCTGAAAGCGACAAGGACAGTGCAGATTTTTTCTGCAGTCTCAAAGCTCTTTGCAAAGTGTCACTCATCTCGGGTCAAACTAACACGTTTCCTAAATTTTGCTGCATTACCGTAAGGCTGCAAGACTATCATGCAAAAAGCACTAATTACAAACTGACTGCCGACAATGCAGTGTTAAGTGACTGCTCATCACTGTCTAGTGCCAACGATATAGGTGCGGATAACACCATGATACAAATAGAATGTGTTAGCGCGTCAGACCTTTATAAGTAAACTTACAAGGGAACACAAATAGGTCGATGAACCTTTTGACTAGCGATTAAAAGTTCTTACCACAGCTCCAGTACATCATCAATAATCGATACACAATAATCAACAACCATTAATAATCAATAAAATCTATAAGCAAAGGAGTCAGTAATTATTACGCACCATGACCTTTCAGTCATGAATAACCACACCTTTAGTAAAGTTTAGAATGTTTATTTTCCTATATTAACAATGCTAAGGTCATGTAGATTAATCTCAAAATCAAATGAAACACACACAAAAACAACACTGGTTGTCAAAAGCGGCGGAAGAAACGCAATCTAATCAAAACTTGAATTACAACACATCCTAAAGTTACAGTGCAAATCAATAGCAGCGTCAGCTGCGTCAACGAGATGTAATACATGTAGTTAAGCAGAGAAATCCAACAAGAATTAGTCTTCTCGTCATAAATCAGAATCCTCAACTAACATCAGATTAGCATCAGCATGTTGGGCTTCCTGCAAAACAATTTAGTAATACCAATTTGAAAAACATCCAACTATGGTTCTATCAAACAGCGCAGTTGGTGCCTAGAAAGAAAAAGCAAATATGCATGATAACCACATTTTGGTGTATGCCTATCCTCAGTATGGGTCAGCAAAGCAGAATCAGTCTTAGTCCTCAGGACATCAGTCGATCAGCAATGCATCAGGCTCTCAGTCAGGAAAATATGAGCCCAACGAGTCAGAATGTTGGAATGAATTGTCTCTCTCCTAAAGTCTCAAATCTCTCAAAATCTGAATAAGTCTGAAGTATTTTCCCTCTGCAGCATTGTTATATCAAAGTCACCTAAACTATCCCCCAATTCCCTATTGGTCAATTAATCGTATGTTCACACTCTGTCCAATAACACTACTACTACCAAATCTATGAATTCTAATATTTCTCCTTTCTCATACTGATGATTGGTTTGCCTTACGATGTTCTCATCATCCGGCTTGTCAGGTAACAATATTGTTGCAGCTTCCACTCTAGTCAGTATCTTCATTGCTCTTGTCCTGGGAAAGTCTGTCTCGAACACAATACACATAAAATGTTGCATTTGAAAGAACATCATCTCCTAGCAGTCGGTTCTCACGAAAAGCTTCCGTTATGAGCACATTTAAACAATACAATAGACATTTCACAGTTTAATTCACTTGGTCAGCATTTTTTATTAACGCTGAGAAATACAGCTTCTACATGAGGCCCGACAAAATAGGCCAAGACACTCGCTAAGTTAAGGCCTACAATTAATAAAGCTAAAGCATACTTCATAACCCTTAATATGACATATTACTGCATCAGTCTAACACATATCTAATATTTCATAAGCATTAATCATTGATCAGTACATTTTCTCAACACTGGTGGCCATTCTTCGAGGCCACATTTTCAAATGCGTGCATTATTTTTCTACGTTATTTCATTTTCTACATAAACTCATTATTCAAAATACACAACACTCATTAATAACTCTCATTAAAACACCTGCGCTAGCATTCCCTCCTCTGATGACTAAATATGTCATCACACTAACTATTACCCACAAATTTTCTCATCAGTTAAATTTCTCTTAATTCAATCCCTTCATACTTTTGCTTTCCCCTTGAATTTTCTCTGTAAAATTTTCTCTTCTTTTCTTCCCTCCTCTGATCATTCTTTGACTTTTTCAATTTAATCCTTTTACATAATTTTCATAATCTCCATATCCCCAATAAACAAATCACAACAATTAATATCGCTTGCAGTATTTTCAAAAGTACCCCATTCCAAATGTTGCTGAGCCAATTTCCCACTAAAGCAAACCCTTTTCCAGCTTTTTATCAAACACCTGGTTCTTTCAATTCTTTCAAATCAGCACTTGCATTAGTCACATTATTAAGTAAGTCTCTTATCTCTTTACTGTTATCTGGAATATACACACAACAATGCCTAGAATTAATCATTCCACAGACTCCACCATACTTCGCTAAAAAAATGTCTAATGCAAGATGATTTTAAAGAGTCGAAGGTCTATCAGCAGCTAATTCCGTATCTATCAGGAATATGGCCCCTGAAAAATATGTTAGCATGTTATCCACAATACTAGGCAACTTTCGAATCTTAATCAAATTCAGAATGACTCCCACTGAAGGAATCACCGCTCCAAATATATCTCCCACTATAGCAGAAGAGGGTTCCCTCCTCTGTCTTTCATGATGTAATTCGGTCATTTTTGGAAACTTTTTCAAATCTTCCATTTGATAAATCTTTAGGAAAACTATCCCCAAATAACACATCCCATACCATCCTCTTGAAAGACCGTAATAAGCATTAAGTCCACAAATATAGGAAATCCCTGGAATTCCAGGGTCCTGCCCATTTTAATATAAAAGTAAATTTACTCTGAAACAAAAACACATGCCTACATTCATTCGTACCCACAAATAAAGTGTCAGTGCGGGATTAAGGCCTATACATACAAAGCTTCCCTACGTGTTGTGCATCTAAACCTAATTTCCCTTGCGTTTTAATTGCACTATAAGCATAATCATTCTTGTAAGGCCTTTCCCTCTAAGGCTTTTTCTAGTTTCTCCTTTAATGCTTTTCTCCTGTCATCTGTGTGATATAAAAAGCTCTTCTCTAAAGGTGTAAGCAAGCATGTCAGGTTATTTTTACGTGCATAAGCTGTGCCAAAAGTCAATGTAGGTTAGAAGACACCTCTAACTAATACTATGTCATTATCCTTAGTTACTTTACTCAAATACCTAATTATAGGAGCAAGCAAAAACACAACATCATGATTTGAATAGAAGTACTGAATGTACTCCTGGTTATAATATCTTGATAGTAACAGATTACAACTTATCCCACAGGTTAAAGGTAAGCTATGATATGTGACTCCTTCCTCGACTGATGAAGGAAACTGCGTACACACAAAACAATTCTTCGCATCCATTGCCTCAACACACTCACTCAATAAGCGATTGAAAATGTTAGAAGAAAGCTCTGCCTGCACATTAGTATAGTCTTGCAAATATTTCTCATCTAACTTAAACTTCTCTAATGATGTTAGTGCACTAGTCATCTCAAAAGCAGAAGTATGGTTGGCTCCTTTCGTATCAAGAACAGACATACCTACAATCATCACCACAAACAATATCCCACACATAATGGCAAACCCATGCTCATATATTTACAGCGCCTAGCACCTTTACCTTGTTGACTAATGTTACTCATGACCTATAAAGAATCAGAAAGCAGAAGAAATTTTAGAAAAACTTGCAACAAAAATAAAAAATAGACAGTTCTTCTTTCAGCAGTTCAGTTTCACTTCCAGGATCTCTTTTTTTTTCAAAACCAGTTAGCAGCTTTGTCAAAATCAGGTTTCAAAAGTCAAATCAGGTTATCAATGTCTCTTCCGGTTACTTTCAACAGTCACTTTTCTCAAAAATGTCTCTTATATTGTTTCAACAGTTCAGTTCATTAGCTTCCTTCACGTGGCAAAGTACTGACTCGGAACTTCTCTATCAAAACAAAAAGACAAAAACTCTTGCTGACATTCGGTAGTAGTTGCATACGCCCATTTAGGACCTGCGTATCTTCAACTTGCTATTCTCTTTCTCTTCAATCGATCACCATTCATGTCTCCTTCACTTCGATTTTTTTTCCTTGTGGTATCTATTTCTTCCTCTATTGTTGGTTCGACAACCACCACTTTCCCTTTCTCCACTTGCGATTCCAGCCACCTGCCCTCTTTCAGTGGACCCTTTGTCAGTATTCTTTTCAAGATTGAACTTGAACCTTTTCCTTGTTCTGTGATGTTTTCTCTTGACAGACCTGCAACTGGTTCAAGAGTAGTCAGATCACTTTGACTTTGATCCCCCTTGACTCCTTCCCCTTCTGGGTCTGGCAATTGTTCTGTTGATCTTTCAAGATGGTCTTCTTCTGGGAAAGCCCTCGTCTGACTAGGCTCTCCTGCTGCTTCAGTTGAGATAGGTTCTGCAATCCTCTCCTGGAGGTCTCCTCTCTTGTCTCTCACAAGAGTAACTGAACCGTCCTTAACGAGCTCAGATCTGGTCTCAGTTCCTCTTTGTTCTCCTTCCAGGCCCCGAGACTTGTCTCTCAGTTGTTGGTACTCTTAACAACGCTTCTTCATGATCCAGTGGACAAGCCACTTTTTTCGTGTGACTTGCGTGAATCCAGTTAGGAATTCCAGCACACTTCACAGCTGTAGTACTTGTCAGGACCACTTGGTATGGTCCCTTCCAACGAGGCTCCAAACAGTCTTTCTCACGTGCTTTTGGATGACAACCCAGTCCCCAGCTCTCAGATTGTGCCCTGGGACATGGATCGGTGGCAGTGTGGTGGCCTCCATCTGCTGAGAAAAAGAGCGGATTACATCAGCCAGATCCTTGCAGTAATCCAACACCATATCATCTGTAATGTTGAAAAGTGCATTTGCTGGCACCGCTGCTAACTTCTTTGCTCTGCCCATGAGGATCTCATGGTGCAACAATCCTGTCTTCCTGTCAGTTGTGTTTCTCATTGACATCAACACTAAAGGCTGCGCATCAGGCCATTTCAAATTTATAGCTGCACACATCTTTGCAACTCTTGGCTTCAAGGTACCATTCATCTGTTCCACTAATCCTGATGCTTCAGGGCGATAACTACAATACAACTTCTGTTCAATGTTCAATGCTGCACACAGTAATTTAATTACTTCATTATTGAAGTGACTTCCCCTATCTGATTCTAGAGAGATCGGAAACCCGAAATGCTTTATCAGTTCCCTAAGCAGTAGTTTTGCTACTGTGAGACTATCATTTCTTTGTGTAGGGTACGCTTCGATCCAGTGACTAAAGATGCATACAATCATTAACACATATCTCAAACCTCCACACACAGGCATCTCAATAAAATCCATTTGCATTCTGCTGAATGGACCTCCTGCTCTTCCAATGAGGCTCAAATTAACCACTGTCCCTCTCCCTGCGTTTAACTGTTGGCAAATAACACAACGATGGCAAACTGCTTCAGCAACTTGTCTAAACTTTGGGTTGAACCAATCATGTTTGAACAGGCGAACCATGGCAACTCTCCCAATATGTCCTAGACCATGATAGTATCTTGTCATTTGAGACAATAGGCTATTTGGCAAAACTAATTGACCCTCCTCAGAAACCCACAATTCATCTTGTCTTTGAACACATTTCAATTTGCTCCATGAACGATTTTCCTCCCTGTCAACATTATTCTGCAAAGATTTTAATTCTTCCAAAGTGTCAATTATATTCAATGCATAGGTTGTACCAGTTTCATCTTCTTCAGGTAACAGTTCCCACTTGTCTTTGAAGATATACAGTTCAATGCTCAAAACCTTGCGACTTGATATGCATATCCATTTCCCAATGATACATAGTCCTAGGACTTCAGATGTACACTGCATTTCACCACGGCAATCTTTCCAGGCATTTGAATTGCATGCAACAATTCTTTAATTCTCTCACTGTTTCTCATGGTGAACCAGAAGAGGTCAGGAAACCTCTTTGTGACCACAATTAACCAAAATCATGGACTATTCCAAATCCATACTGGCTATCCGTATAGACTGTAACTTTCAGCTGAGCAGAAACATGGCACAAGGGCAGTTCTGCTACCTGGGCAGAATACACTCCCCGAAGCCAAGAAGCTTCCAAGGTACCTGTAATTGTGCACACAGCATATCCTGCGCTCAGTGTTCCTGTATTGTCTCTCAGACAAGAACAATTAGCTAATTTGGTCATTTTCTTCCAATCGGGTATCTCTAATGTCATATCTCGGTTTTGTGCACAAATCAGTTACTTCGAGACAGTCATGTTCAACATCTTCTTCTTTTTCAATTTCAGCATTTTCACTCGGAAGTAAAGTTGCCGGGTTCAGCATTGTACATCTTTTCAATGTTACATTTGGCAACCCTAAAATACTCGTTTCATATCTCGTCAACCTCGCACCAGTAAAGTATTGGGTTTTTGTCCTTGTCAGTAAAATCTCAATAGAGTGAGGGACCATTACAGTCAGGGGATTTCCCATCACCATGCCTTCATACTGTGAAAGACTTTGACCAAATGCGGCAACTGGGCGCAAACAACCCGGTAAGGCAGCTGCAACTGGGTCCAAAGTAGCTGAAAAATATGCTACTGGGCGATTTACGCCTCCATGGACCTGTGTCAAGACAGACAAAGAACATGCATCACATTCATGACAAAACAATGTGAAAGGCTTTGTGTAGTCAGGCATACCCAATGCTGGAGCCCTGCACAAACTCTCTCTCAACTCAGCGAATGCTTTCATCTCATCCTGGTCTAACACTATGGGATCAGTGACTTCCTTATGCGTCCGCTTCTGAAATGGTCTTTAAATGACTGAAAAATGTGGAATCCATTGGCGACAATAACCCACCATTCTCAGAAACATCCTGACATCTATTTGTATAGTCGGGGGACTTATCCGCAAAATCGCTCTAATCCTTTCTCTGGATATCTTTCTCGAACCTTTCTCAATCTGGTGACCCAAATATGTCACTACTTTCTGATAGTACTACAACTACAGTACTACAACTTCAGTGGAGACACTTTATGGCCAGTCTTTCCCAAATTGTTCAACAGGGCAATCATATCATACTTGCTCTTATCCCTTGTCTTGGACACAATTAGTAAGTCAACAATGTACTGCATAAAGGTCGATTGGAAAGGCAATTCCAACGACTCCAAATTATTTTTCAAAATCTGATGGAATATAGCAGGTGGCTCTGAATACCCTTGAGGAATTCTACACCAGCAATAGACTCGAGAAAGGAATTTGAAACAAAAGAGAAATTGGCTATCCTCGTAAAGAGGCACAGAAAAGAATGCTTGTGACAAAGCGATCACAGTGAACCATTCGGCATCACATGGAATGTGGAACATTATCACAGCTGGATTTGGCACCACAGGACAATATTTGACCACAATCTCATTTATTTTTCGCAAATCCTGAACAATCCGAACTCTCCCACAGGGCATCTTCAAACCCATTATCGGTGAGTTATATGGACTGCTCAATACTTCCTTCAGAACCCCTTGCCTTACAAAATCTGCAATTATCTGAGCCACTTTAATCGGAATATCTTGTGGCATGTGGTACTGCGGAAGTTGGGGAAAACTGCATTCGGTTTTATAGTAACTTTGACTGGCTCCACTCACTTAATCAGACCCACTTCCTTTCCAGTCAAATCCCACACCTTTTCTTGTACTGTTCCCTGCAAATCAGGATGGAGCTCGTTCACTGTGAACATCGGGAAAAACTTAATCAAGGGGTACTCCTCATTTTTAGTTTCACTCTGTATTTCTGGGGCTTGATCTTCCTCATCATCACTATTCGTCTGAATATCAATTTCGTCATATGAGCAAGTAATCAAACATTTTGTTTTGCACAACAGGTCTCTTACCAGTAGGGATTACGACTTGAATTGCAGAGTACAAATTTATATAATCCCTGAAAATTGCCAATCTCAACTTGAACTGGATCTGTAATTGGCTTTGTCAAATACTGGTTTGCTACCCCCACAACCAGAACTGTTCTACCGGAAAGGGGCAAATTCGAAACCTCTGCACTTCTCACTGTACAGCGTGTAGCTCCAGTGTCATCAAAAAATGAAACTCCGTGACTCCTAACCTTTCCCTTCACATACTTCTAAGGAAGTGGCAACCACACATGGCTTATCATCTGAACTATCACTCGTCCATTTACCATTTATTCAATCCTCACTGTGTAACAGGAATTGATGCAATGTATTACTATTTCTGGTTTGCCTCTGTCCTGTGACCTGTTGAGAAAGCATCATCTGTTGCTGCTCCATTGTGGCTTGTGGCATTTGAATTTGCTGTCTAGGTACCATGGGAACCTGCTTCTGCATCGGCTGCAACTGTGACACTTGGGCACGGGCATTTGTACCTGCTGCATGGGCTGGAAATTTTGCACTTGATTCACATTATTCAGAAAATTTGGATTAGGACCCCTTATTCTCGGTCCTCTCACATTCTGAAATTAATTGATATAATTACTCTGCTGAACAACACCTTCCTGCACCATCATCGGACACTCCTGTTTCCAATGTCCCACGGCTCTGCTAATGTGACACGGCAATAGCTTCTTCATTTTCTGCACATCATTCTGAACCACTACAGTATTCAGGTCTGGACCACTATTCATATTACCTCCACGACCTCTTCCCGTCATCTGGAGCTGAAACATCATATTTCCCTGCTGCTGCTGTGGCAACTGTTATGAACAATTCCATTGTACTCCCGTTTGAGTCGCTTTAATCTTCATCACCATCGCTTTCTCTTTCAACTTTTGCTCACTTTTTCTCATCACTACAGTATTTTGCATACTGCAACACTTCATCCATCGGCTTTGCTTACCAGCAAATCAAATGACTCTTAATCATCTGGCTAATTTCAGGTCTCAATCCTTCCACAAATCTGAACACAAAATGTAGCATGTCGTTCACTTCAATTGTTTCTGTACCACTGTAATCCTTGAATGCCTGCAACAATCTCTCATAATATGCATGTATTTACTCCTTTACTTCCTGAGCTGTCTGGTCAGTCCTCTGCCAATCAATATTCTTGGGTGAAATTCTCGATTTCAGGAACTCAATCACCTTATAGTAATATTTCATCACTTCAGGAGACGGTGCACCTGTATTCTTAGCTCTCTCCGGTTCACTTGTTGGCCAGTCTACACTCCTCTTACACTCGATCCACAGATCAGCTGGAACCACTATCTCTGGTAATGTGTTCAATTCTTCCCACAAACACTTCACAAATTTCACAAACCTGTCTGTCTGCTGATACCACTCTACTGGCTTTTCTCTCAATTTTGGATAATCATTTGTAAATGATAAAATTTCACTTCTGCTCCAAGGGACGTGAACAAAATTTCCCCTTAGAATCTCTCTCATTGGTAAAATCTTTACTGGATCTTTATCCTGCTGTATATTCTCAGTCAGCTCCAAAGAATCCCTTTTTCTCTTGTCTCTTTTCTTTACCCATCTGCCTTCCCATTTGTCTAATGCTCTCCAGGTCTGAGCACTCTGCAGCAATTCTTTAAGGTGTGCCTTTATTCCGGCCAACCTCATGTGTTCACAATCTTTCGCTTCAAAATCTAGTCTGTAACTCCTCTTCAAATGCTTTGTTTTTTCAATTTCTATGCCGTACTTCTCTGCCAAGTCTGCTAATCTCTGATGCACCTTGCTCACTTCTCTCGTAATCTTTGGGCACAAATATCTCATCTCTGCCTCTGTGTAGGAGTCTAACCTATTCACCCCCATCGTTCCCTCAAGGAGTTCACCCGCTTCCATGCTTAGATTAGCACAATTCAAATACTCCTCTCATTTAGGGGCACTCTGCGGGGTATTCAGCTTGTCTAACCATTCAGTTAAATGCTGAGCTGTCAGTCCTTGTAACAAAATGTGACTTGCTTGGACCGGAGGCACCTGCTGTGCAACTGTATTCGGAGTCTGCAGTGTCAACAATTTCAAGTTCTGGCTAACATTTGGGGGGTCATTCTGACCCTGGCGGTAATTACCGCCATGGCGGAGGTCGGCGGTAGCACCGCCAACAGGCTGGCGGTGCACCGCTGGGCATTCTGACCGCGGCGGTTCAGCCGCGGCCAGAAACGGAAAGTCGGCGGTGTCCCGCCGACTTTCCGCTGCCCTTGAGAATCCTCCATGGCGGCGGAGCACGCTCCGCCGCCATGGGGATTCTGACACCCCCTACCGCCATCCAGTTCCTGGCGGTTCTCCCGCCGGGAACAGGATGGCGGTAGGGGGTGCCACGGGGCACCTGGGGGCCCCTGCAGTGCCCATGCCAATGGCATGGGCACTGCAGGGGCCCCCGTAAGAGGGCCCCAAAAAGAATTTCAGTGTCTGCCTAGCAGACACTGAAATTCGCGACAGGTGCAACTGCACCCGTCGCACCTTCCCACACCGCCGGCTCAATTCTGAGCCGGCGTCCTCGTGGGAACGGTGTTTCCCGCTGGGCTGGCGGGCGGACTTTCGGCGGTCGCCCGCCTGCCCAGTGGGAAAGCCAGAATGACCGCCGCGGTCTTTTGACCGCGGAGCGGTCTTTCGGCGGGAACCGCGTGGCGGGCGGCGACCGCCGTCCGCCACGGTCAGAATGACCCCCTTGGTCCTGTCACTGTGTCTGGAAGGTTTCCAAGTGGACTAAAGTCTAACAATGATCTTGGTCCGTCAAAAGTCTGTGCCAGAGGAGAGACTACCTGAACATGTTTGTTATGTCCTACCCTCATTAAACTCTGGGTCATTGCTCCCTGTTCATTTACAGTCAGTTTCTTTTGTGCAAATAATGGTACTGCTGGTCCAACAGTAATAGGTAGCGATATAGCATCGGGGGCTGCTCTGGCACCTACACTCTTTGAGAGAGGTACTCCCATATTCTGATTCATCATCTGAGTCATGTCTGACTGTGTCCCTGTCACTGGCAAAAATCTCAGCATTACCTGTGGCTGCACTTGAGGCAACAATATCGGAGTCGGCTCAGTCTGAACCAGTATCGGTCTCAGAATCACCTGTTCCATTGGCACCACTAAGTTCGAAGTCATTTCCATGGTGGGCACATCAGGATATATTCTCTGTACCTGTGGCGGTTGCATCTGTGTCTGCATTACAGGAGTAGTTGGCACATTAAGACCACTTTGCACCGCATTCTGTGTCAGGTTAGCATCAACCTGCACTGGACTCACTGTCCCATTAACCTGTGTTGGGCTGTCAGATCAACACTAATACTCAGACCACTCTCACGTACTGTATATAGTGGTGGTCGATCTCTCAATAACTGTGTAAGGAACTCATCATCGTCCGATTCCTCCTCTACTATTGAAGACTTTCTAGCTCCCTTACTTTCGGACATACTTATATTCGTCTTCCTAGTCGCTTTCTTTCCTTCTTTCTCATTTTCCTGTGTAATTGCCAGAAACAACTTAATCCCTTGCAAAGTCTCTGTTCTCCATAACTTCTGAACCCAATCCCATCTAGCCTCCGCTATAGTCTTTTCTGCCTTTCTCATTCTTCTCTCAAATTTCAATTGCTGTTGCTGTCTGGCTACCAGCTCCCAAATCACTAATGCCTCAAACTGTGCTGGTCTTGGAAGGGGCTTTGATTCATATAGCGCCATCCGTAAATGCTCCAAAACCCTCAAATTGAATGTCCCATTTGTAGGAAACACTAAGCTCCCATCTTTCTCTGTCAATTTGCCCCATTGCTTTAACCAAAGACATGGGGCGACGCCTCTCTCTTCCATTACAATGTAAGCCGGTGTACCTTCCGGCAGTGTAGCCTCACCTACACTCGCTGTAATATACGTATCTGCCCTTAAGGCACTTCTTAACGCGTTGAAAAACTTCATCTTTTCCACTTTTTATTTATTCAAAATCAAATCAGGAAATGACTTTTAATCCCAAGATGCCTTTCACCTACGTTTCTCAACCAATTGCCTCTCACGGACGGCTGCCAATCCGTGACCGACCCTTCTCACTAGCCAACCTATCCCAGCGCGACCACAATGACGTCACACTCATACGTACTGCAGCTGAAAAAGTCTTGCAGCTAGTCCTGCTAAACTCCAATTCACACAAAACTAATGCAAAATATTGCGAGCACTAACCAAAAACCAAAAACCAAAACCAAATCTGTTGGTATACTACAGGCAAGGTAACACAATCGCTTCAGAAACCTTACGGAATTTTTACTGATGTCTCTTTCCACACTTTAGCTACTCCTCTTTCTTGGTCTCACAGATTCGCAAGCAAAATTCGACCCGCAAATTTTACTCCCAACTGATCAATGGGTCTGTCCTGGTGCACATAGGACTCGCCAAGTCTCAGTTAAAATTTCCTCTTGCCCACTTTAACTCACACACTGACTTGTTGACGACGCCCGATCAACCTACTAAACCAGACAAATGACAACATATAACCAAGTGTCTCATACACTTTTCAATATACTCCAGAGTCTTAGACCACGCAGGGTCCGTACATTAACAACCACATGGGCAATTTTTGAGCACAAAGTGCCACACACATATGAAGTTTGACGACTTCCCTACTCTCACACTGCAGAGTACGCACACTCCTACCACTTAATTTGGAATACGCAAACTCCCTAAAATCCTCACAAACCTCACAATTCACCTACGATTTGCATAAGTTGTGCAAGCGCGACCTATTTCACTCACTCTATCACTAGAACGCTGAGAACATCCCCAAACAAACATTAGCAGGATCCAGGATGTGGGAAAGTCATTTCTGGGCTTAAGGGAACATCATTTCTCTCCAATTATCATCATTGAAAAACAAAATCCAAATCTCAATAATAATGAATTTGCAAAGGATCAACTCATCAGACTGCCACCATCTCCGTGGACACCTGTCACTCTGTACCGAACTTCTATGGCAAGCTCTTAAAGAGACTAACCATCAGTCTGCTACCATAAATGCTAGCCCGTCAGACCTTTGTAAGTAAACTTACAAGGGGATGTGAATAGGTCGATTAACCTTTTGACTCGCAATTAAAAAGTTCTTACCATAGCTCCAGTACATCATCAATAATCGATACACAATCAGTCTTCGTCCTCAGAACATCAGTCGATCAGCAATGCATCAGGCTCTCAGTCAGGAAAATATGAGCACAACGAGTCAGAATGTTGGAATGAATAGTCTCTCTCCTAAAGTCTCAAATCTCTCAAAATCTGAATACGTCTGAAGTATTTTCCCTCTGCGGCATTGTTTTATCAAAGTCACCTAAACTATCCTCCAATTCCCTATTGGTCAATTAATCGTATGTCCACAATCTGTCCAATAACACTACTATACCAAATCTATGAATTCTAATATTTCTCCTTTGTCATACTGATGATTGGTTCACCTTACGATGTTCTCATCATCCGGCTTGTCAGGTAACAATATTGTTGCAGCTTCCACTCTAGTCAGTATCTTCATTGTTCTTGTCCTGGGAAAGTCTGTCTCACACACATTACACATAAAGGGGGTCATTCCTACCCTGGCGGTCCGAGACCGCCAGTGTAGGTGATGGAGGAAGCACCGCCAACAGGCTGGTGGTGCTTCCGGGGCAATTCTGACCGCGGCGGTAAAGCCGCGGTCAGAAAAGGGAAACCGGCGGTTTCCCGCCGGTTTTCCCCTGCCCCAGGGAATCCTCCACGGCGGCGCTGCAAGCAGCGCCGCCATGGGGATTCCGACCCCCTTCCCGCCAGCCTGGTTCTGGCGGTTTACACCGCCAGAACCAGGCTGGCGGGAACGGGTGTCATGGGGCCCGTGGGGGCCCCTGCAGTGCCCATGCCAACAGGGCCCCACATTGATTTTCAGTGTCTGCCGAGCAGAAACTGAAAATCGCGACGGGTGCAACTGCACCCGTCGCACACCAGCAACTCCGCCGGCTCCATTCGGAGCCAGCTTCCTCGTTGCTGGTGCTTTCCCGCTAGGCAGGCGGGCGGCCTTTTGGCGGTCGCCCGCCCGCCCAGCCGGAAAGTCAGAATTACTGCGGCGGTCATTTGACCACACTGCAGTATTCTGGCGGGGGAACTTTGGCGGGCGGCCTCCGCCGCCCGCCGAAGTTAGAATGACCCCCAAAATGTTGCATTAGCAAGAACATCCTCTCCTAGCAGTCGGTTCTCACGAAAAGCTTCCGTTATGAGCACATTTAAACAATACAATAGACATTTCACAGTTTAATTCACTTGGTCAGCATTTTTTATTAACGCTAAGAAATACAGCTTCTACATGAGGCCTGGCAAAATAGGCCAAAACACTTGCTAAGTTAAGGCCTATAATTAATAAAGCTAAAGCATACTTCATAACCCTTAATATAAGATATTACTGCATTAGTCTAACACATATCTCATATTTCATAAGAATTAATCATTGATCAGTAGATTTCGTTAAAACTGGTGGCCATTCTTCAATGTCACATTTTCAAATGTGTGCATTATTTTTCCACGTTATTTCATTTTCTACATAAACCCATTATTCAAAATACATAAACACTCATTAGTAATTCTTATTAAAACACCTGCACTAGCAAATGCTATACAAAAAGGTGATTAATGAAATGCTTGTTTGCCTCAGCTACTGGTAATTACTTGGGCGACAATTCATTGTCATAGTGCACCCCATGCCACCTCAGTTTGGACCCAGCTAAGTGAAAATAAGTTTTGACCCAACTCCAATTGGAACAGTCCACACACAAGCATCCCAGGACCAGTTTTGTTTTAGTTATGGGCTCATCAGCAGGTTACAACTTGGTTCTAGTGATACCGTGTGCACTGGACCCACATCCTAGCATACCCCTCCCACTTAGGGCTGTAAACTAAACTATACAAAAAAGTGATGGATATAATGCTTGAATTAATCTCAACCACTGGGTTGCAACCCAATCTACCAGTATATTTTACACAACAGGCTACCTCAATTTGGACCAAACTACATGCAAATCAGTCTTGACCCTGCTCCAGTTGGAACAGTCCAGCCCAAACTGCCAAACTAGGTCCTCGCTGAACCAGAACACAGGCAATCCAAGACCGGTTTCACCCTAGTCATGGACTAAACAGCCAGGTACAGCATGGTTCCAGTGACACAGTGTGCATGGGACCCATGTCTGGGGTTACCCGTCCCTCTTAGGGTGACAAACCGAAGTATACAAAAAAGAGATGGATGGAATGCTTGAATTAATCTCAGCCACTTATAGTTGCTCTGGGCTGAATCTCAATCCGTCCTTATTTTGCACAACATGGCATCTCCGTTTGGACCCAGCTATATGCACGTCAGTTTTAACCTTGTTATTGCGTCTGTCCTTATTTGGTATTTAATATTACATTTATAAGGGGACTCGTTAGAGGTTCGATAGACCTTTTAACTGCGCTTAGAGTGATTCCACCATAAGTCCCAAATACAATGAAATTATATCATCATAATCAATAAACATCATCAAATACTTTTGGGAGTCAGTAATCTTTGAGCACCGTGATCCACTTGGCCATGAATAACCACACCTTTTGTTAAAAGTAAGAAAGTTTATTTCCCTATATTAACAATGCTAATGTCACATAAATTAATCACAAGACCAGCTGGTCTCCTAAATAATCTCAATTTGGCTAATGCATTGACAATTAAGCATTCAAAAGTCACAGTATAAATTAGAAACAAGAACAACTGTTCAATAGAAATAACATACATCTAGATTCAGCAAATGAACAACATCAGCTCTTTGTTAATTGCGATTTGTTAACATTTTGGTCTCCCTAACTAACCTTCTGGTTAGAATAGCATGTTTGGGCTTCATTCAAAACAATTTTAGAAAAGTTAAATTGGAAAAACATCTAGCTATGGCTCTATCAAAATTGCAGTTGGTACCTAGAAACAAAGAACATAGCCTACAACAAGAACAATAGCATTTTGTTATACCTCTCCTCATATGGATTAGCAAGCTGCGATTTTTCTTCGTCAGTTGGACATCTAATCGGTCTGCTTCAGTAATGGGCATTAAAAGGGAATGGTTTGGAGATGGGGGCTCTAAGCTATCTGACCCATTTAGGAAACAATATCTTAGGGATCAGCATTCAGCAGTAGCAATTCAGCCATAAAGTCAAAGTTGGAAAACAAAGTCATCAGGAACTGTTCAGCTCCTCGGATGGAATAGAATGAGCCTCTCCTCCTTCTGTGCAGTCGGGCTAAGTTAAAATTACCTAAAGAACTGCCCACGTTGCCATTGGTGAGAAAATTGTATGTTTACAATTAGCCCAATAGAAATAACAACCCAAATCTAAGATATAACTGAACTGCCTTTCACATGTTGATGATTGGCTCCTCTTCTCCTGTTCCTCTTGTTAGGCTCGTTAGGTAACCTTTTTGTATCTATCCGTACTTCAGTCAGTGCATCCATTGTTAGCTCTTGGAAACATTGCTGTCTCATGCATCAAACTATACAAAATAATGATTTCTACTACAAGACAATCTAGCAAGCAGTTCTCATGAGACAGTTGAAGACATCTGCTAGCGTTTGGTCAACACAGTGTGAACAATACATCTCTATTTCTCTGAACATACATTCCCACAATATTATTAAACCATGCAGCTTAATATGAGGCTGTGCAGACAAGGCCCACACCTCGCTAACTTAAGGCCTATCATTAATAAAGCTAAAATACATAATGTAAAATGACTAACATGACACACTACTACAATTTTATTAACGCAGGCACTTCAAATAATATTATTATGCATTTACTAAAAGCTTTACATATTTTCTGATGGCCATTAAAGGGTGCACATTTTCCACTGTAGCACATTATTGTCTATATTAGTCAACTTTTATGCAAACAAACCCTTAATCCAAAATACATGAAAATCATTGGTAATAAATTCAGCTTTCACAACCCCAATCCAATTGGAAGAGTCCATTAAGTCTTCCATGTGCCACTTATCTTGGGTCAAACTTACAAATTTGCATATTTTTGCTGCATCACTGTAAGACTCCGAGACTGTCACACAATAAATGCTATTTGTAAACTGACTGCCAACAGCCTCTATGTCCTTGCAACAGTGCTCAGCCCTGTTTCCTGCAGTGCTAAATGGGTGCTCATCATTGTCAATGATATAGGTGCTGGTAACACCAAGCTACAAATAGAATGGTGTCAATTTTACTTGGGGCACCTCCTTAAACTGCAGTAGGAGTGTCTCTGGGTTATCTGCCCTGGAGGGCTGGGCTGGCCTTCTCCTCTTTTCCATGGTAAGGTGAAGGGCTTTTTACCAGCCCACATATACTGTGCAGTGGCAGGTCTAGCACACAGGCATCCCGTCTGCCAAAGATTGTCAAGGAGTGAAGAAGCATTGACCGCCTTGGGGATACAGCTGTGATAAGAACAGGCCAAGAGGAGAAGACACAGCCACCATGTTATTCAAGTTTTCCATATCCTGACTGAAGGCTAGAGATCAGAGATAATTATCCGTAAAAATATTTACAAGGTAGACCCTTGAAAAACCAAGATACTGACTAAAAGTCACACTTGCTCTAAAATTAGCTGTACTTTGCCCTGATTCAAAAAAAATGCCTGTCCTCTTCTTTTCCACCTTCTTTATAGAGCCAACCTGAGGCGTGTGCATCTGCTTTCCCAAACAGATGGGGTGAGTTTTAAGCAACTGCTCTTTTGAAGCCATGATTGATCTAGGGAATAGAGGCTAGATGTTCAGAGAAAGAGATTGCATGGTGCCCACGAAGCAGTGTAATGACAGGTTCCAGGACTGAGGTCTCTCCATCTGAGTGTGCTCTCATCAACCTTCTTGATAGGCCAGCACCTAAAAATAAAGCACATTATAACATCACATTCACAAAAAAGGTACACAAAAAGTAAGCAATCCATATAATGAAGTACTCCAAACGCAGATAGCAAGTCAAAGAATCCATTGTGCGTACAGATGGTGGTACAGGAAAGACAAGATGACCAAAATAAATTGATGGTATAAAGTACCCCAAAGGAATCATACGTCATGCAAAAGTGAAGGTCAAGAAGGCATGCACCACATTCAAGTGTGTTTTCCGAAGAGAAAGATATGTAGAAGATACATGGTCTCAAATAATGGATAAAAAAAGTGCCGGTGACCAAGACCCTCGAAAATTACCTTAATGACAGTATTCACGAACCAGAAATGTAAGAAAGCTTGCCACACGACATGAGAGAGTAAAATATGTGAAAAAGAGACCCAGATTTGGGAAACAAAGCAGAGGGAGAAAATACAAGTTCCATAAGAGGTGACATACCAAGATATGTACGTCTCCTTAATATCCAATGTTATATATTTAATTCACAGCCTTGAGAAAGTCAATTTGACGAAACACATGTCGGCTGTTATTTCATGGGATTAGATGTTCTTCGTACAGTCTCCTGAATCTTGGAGGAATTAAAATTCCAGCACGTAAACTGCTTATGACTCAGCATTTCTGAATGGACCACAGGAACAAATGTGGTGTGTCGTGGTATTTTGAACATTGTACTATTATGTTATTAAGTGATTCTTCTCTGCCTTTGTACAGATTGTTTTATCATTTGCATCCCAATTTCTCTTGAACATGGAGAGGGTGTGGAGGAGGAGCATGTATAGCAGACCCTTTTGAGAGTTCAGCCCTCGTTTGTAGAGAATGTGATAGGCAAGCCGCGCAATTGACAACTTGAGGGTGAAACCTGTTGCATCCACTAGACAGAATGTTTGCACAGCAGGAATGGGGCAGCCTTGTGTGGCAGAGGTATGAGCAGTTTAGCCCAAGAGAACTAGAAAACATTGTGTGAATGAGTTCTAACTGCACTACTATACAACTGTCTGCGGCTCTACTTGCACCGTGCACTTGAGAGTGTTAAAATGACAAACTGCTGACCCACTGGGCCTCACCTTTTTACAGCTCTCTCTGCTGGATGTGGTTCAGCAACTGGCACCAATGGGCGTGGGCAGATCATAGCGGCTCAGCTCCACTTCTCTTGTAGGATTCCTCTCACAGGTAAACCCTTCTGAACCGTGTACACATTGCGTTCACCCCTAGTAAAAGGGACCTGACATTATTTTGGTATAAAATGCTTGTCTTCATTTCTTTGGCCTAAACCAGGATGCTCTCTTCAGTGTTTTTATTACAAGTGAGACTACTTTGGACGTGGGTTCTTGTTCTGGCGTGAGCACTTTATAAGTCTTGCTAAGGTTTTAAGACCTACATTGAGCAAAAACGCTGTAATTTCTGAAATGTATCTCTTTGCATGGACTTTGTTGTAGTCGCAATTAAGTGTTACTAAAATGATCGCCTCCAAATCACCACAATGTCACACATATGTACACTGAATATATGCAAATACCACATATAAGCAAACTCAAAACCTGGAAGCTATTGTTAGTGCACTCATGCTCCTACCGAGACTCTGCCTAGTTAACTTTCTATTGTAATTTTTCCAACCTGTTTTTCCGGAACTTGCCTCGCTTTGCAGTCACGGGATCTCACGGTCACTGTCTGTGCTCGGCGTAGTTTGAGGCCTGCTCTTGGAGACATGGCAGCCGAAGCAGGTCATGCAGGGATGGCTCGATGTGTGCACAAGGCACTGCTGTCACCGATCAATGCTCAGCCCCAGGGGAGTATCGTTTCACTTTTCCCCTGGACGCATGAATGAAGCAGTGATCATGTTTGCTATTATTTCAGAGCGCCCTGGAATGTCCACCCAGCCAGATAGCCTATTTGTCTGAGCATTTCAACACGTTTACTTAGATAAGAGATTGTATCTCTCTCAGCTGACCGGGAACAGATGGTCCTATTTCAGAGTGGGCTTTTCATACTTAAAGAATGATAGTTTTGTAGTGTAACTGTTTTTATCACCCTTCATGAAGTCCGCGATTTGTTTTCATATAATTAAAATTATCTCACAGCAGAAACCGCTTATATAACCTCAAAGCTTTTTTTGTTTTGGAATCATAAACTTTGACTAATTTAATGAGTCATGGAGGATTATCGTTCTCGCACCCGGGCTTTTGGGGCAGTTGAATGTCAGCAGAAATGACTGGCTTCCAGAGTGGCTATAAGGTGAGGCCAGGGCATGACCTCACTCACACCGCCAACATGCTTCCGAGGTAGGGCTGGCACCCTGACCCACCTGTCATTTTGTCGGCTTGCAGATTTACATGAATGAGGGTTGATGTGTTAGAAATTGCATGGACAACTGGCCAATGTTGATTGGTAGACGGTCGATTTAAGAGGTGTCGTTTGTTCGGTCTTTCACACATTCGACTTTCATCTGTAGGAAATTGTAGTACAGTTCGTTTATCCAGCTTTGACAAAATATAGAACCAAACGCAGGAAGGCAGCAGTTTATGTGATCTTATATGACCTTCCACAGCAAATGAAAGCAATAATCATGCTATAAAAGTGGAACTAAAAATACTTAAGCCTTACATAAATAGAATACTTATCTTAAAAATACATTGAGGAATTAAAATCTGTAACTTCATTTATTTCTACAAGTAAATAAACAACAATAATATAATTAATCAAACTCAAAAGTAATTGTCAGCCACGTCCCCCCTTATCCGCTCCTCTAACTGACTGGGAGAGTTGAGGTGAGTGTGTGGAACATGCACATGCCTTCCTTATGGCCCATTAGTTTATTATGCTTAGATTAGACAATACTCTCTACTGGTGCGTGCGCGCGCGCAGACACGCTTAATGATTTGCATTTTTTTCCTGACATTTTAATGGAAAGTATTCCCAGGTACCATTATAAACAATGGGATCCAACCGAGACCCTAATCCATCCCACTGTTCTACATAGCAGACATTGGGGCTGCTTAGGAGCTTGTTCAGGAAAGCTCTTAGCCCATCCTTTGTAGGATAATAACAAAATCCATGGACACTCGTAAATTCAGTCTCGGTTCTGATGTGTGAGAGCTGACATTTAGAACTCTTGCACCAGAAACCTGTAAGTAATTTGTTACAAGGTCTGGGACAGCATAAACTATATTTGTTTTTCTGATTGTTGAGAACACAAAGGCAGTCTTTTAAAAATGTTTCATAAGTAATTAAATGCAAGGTACATTCGCCAGATTTCCATACATGAGGCTGGAATGTTGGCAGCCCTCCTAAGCAAGTTTTTCACATAAATGTATACAGTAATTTAACAAAGCATATTTGAATCAGTTGTATGATACAACAAAGAATACAAAATCATCAAGTTACAACAAAAGAGCAGTCACACAGAGGAACTACAGTTAAACGAATAAGGTAGGTATATGATGTAGTAAGCAACTACACCAACAATACTACATTGACTTTATATTCTGTAAAAAAACAGCTACATATGCCCCTATACTAACACCTAACCTAACTCTGACTGTAACCTTATACAATTATACTAATTCTCACACTAGCTCCTTTTTCACCTTACCTTTAATCACAAACCGTAGCACTGACACTACATTTTACTTTAAACCTAAGTTTAGCCCTAAAATTCAAATCAACCATAATCTTAATTCTAACTTTAACCCTTGCCCTAAATCCATCCCTAATGCATAACTTTATTATCCTAAGCCTACACATAAGAGGAACACTAAATTGTAACTAGATCCTAACACTAAAGCAACATGTAAATGCAAACCTAATCCTTACTTACACCCTAAATGTAAACCTATTACATATAAAAAATAGACATAACACTAACCTTAAAAATTAAACTAATTTAAATACTAAGGGCCTCATTACGAGTTTAGCGGTCAGAGGACCGAAAAACCTGCAGTGTTGGTCGGACCACAGCACTCCTGGCAATCCAACCACCATATTAGGATCCTGTTAGTCAGACTGCCAGAAGACCACTGCCACCACCAGGGCCATGGATCCCGACGGGTTGGTGGTGGTCGGAATTATGTTCAGCCACAGCGGTGGCCAAGGTAGCACCGCCTTGCTGATCATGACTCCACTTTCCGCCAGTCTTTCCATGGCGGTTGCGCTGCCATAGAAAGGCTGGCAGAAAGCGAGTACTGGGGGCCACAGTAGGGCCCCTGTACTGCCCTTGACAATGTTGTTGGCAGTGCAGGAGCCCCCCTGTCAGCACCCTTGGAATGCGCACTGTCTGCTTTGAAGACGATGCACATTCTGAGGGTACTGGTGTGCCCTTAAGGGAGCCAAGGCCAATGCCCCGCATTGTTTCCACTGGGCTGACTGGAAGAAATGTCATAATAGAACGTTTTCACCGGTCAGCGTGGTGGAAACAGTGTAATACGACAGGGAGTGAGACCTCCAGCTTGACATCCGCAGCTTTGGCTGTCCGACGGTCGGACCACCAAAGTCATAATAAGGCCCTAAGTCTAACCCTAAACAAGAGGCTTAGCCTACACCCTAGTCTAATGTTTACAATATTACCTTACTCTTAAACCTAATTGTGCTCCTCACCCTAACCAAAATGCTAACTGTAACGATTACACTTACTCTTGTAATAATCTTATTTTATGGATTGGTATTCTGAGTGGTGGCAGTCTCTGTATTTGTATGTTTAAAT
Organism: Pleurodeles waltl; assembly: GCF_031143425.1. Classification (NCBI taxonomy): domain Eukaryota; kingdom Metazoa; phylum Chordata; class Amphibia; order Caudata; family Salamandridae; genus Pleurodeles; species Pleurodeles waltl. The sequence goes on from NC_090447.1 coordinate 379,887,519, forward strand.
TTAGTATTCTATCGGTCACAGCACGCCTCGTTCTGCAGCAGAACGGGAGGAAACCCAATGATGAAGCATGCCACCAAGGGGTAACCCTGGTGGTTGAGGGTTTTTCATACAAAAAAACTTTTTGTCTCCCTGTAGAAGTTTCTTTTTGGGCTGGGCCCAGCCCCTTTAAACCCTCCTTCTCCCTTTTAGTTGATATGCTTAAATTTAGTGCCTTCTATGTAATTGCACATTGTGGCAGTGGATTGTCAGTAGTGGAGGTGTACAATTTGGGTGAGGGTTTTTCATACAAAAAAAACTTTTTGTCTCCCTGTGGAAGTTTCTTTTCGGGCTGGGCCTTTATGAACATTTACTGAAGCTTTATGGAGGATAGACCCAGCCCCTTTAAAGCCTCCTTTTCCCCTTTAGTTGGTATGTTTACATTTAGTGCCTCCTATGTAATTGCACATTGTGGCAGTGGATTGTCAGTAGTGGAGGTGTACAAATTTGGGAAATATACAAATATGTATCAGGCAACGTTGTCAGGATGGAGTATGCTGAATAATTGTTCTATGTCAAAAATGCTGAGGAACAGTTCAATCACTTCTCATAATATAGATTGTCTAAAGGACATATTAAAGAATAACATAAAGGGGGGCTTTTCGAGGCAGTCGTTGTAAATGGGAGCTATAGTGCTTTTGCAAGTCTCCTGAATATTCTATTCTCAACTGTTGTATAATCCAAATATAGTACACTATGAATTTTAAAATGTGCCTTCTTGATACATTTGCGTTTATCCACATCCACTAGTGCAGAAGAAGCACTACAGACATTCTCTGATTGAAGAGTAGGAAGCACAGGTTTGTTTTTAAATAATATAAAGGCACACCTGTGTCTGGGTAAACGGTCATTGCACACAATCATAGGCTAGGGATGAGAGTTTACTTCTAAAACAGTAGAATGGAGCCATGCCCCCACCTTTAAGAACCAAACAGGGGTGTTTATACATGTTTATTTTTTTAAATGTGTTTAACAAAACCGGACTTCAGAGGTTTAGAATGTGCAAAGTCCCTGGAGCTACAAGAGCAACAGATGTAGAAATCTTGATTAGTATTTGTGGTCTACTAGCGTCGTTCATAGGATATTAATTTAAACCTAGGAATTTGACTGTTAAAAGGACATGTGATTACTTACAACTCTGAAGCCAGAAATGGCAGGATGCTAGAGACCTGTTCACAGCCTAGAGGGTCCGTTTGTAGACAGGTCAGAACACCCCCTCACACATTTCTAAGAGTTTCTTCAAACATCTACTTAGATGTAAACAGAAAACCCCTATTGTGTGATGACCAGACAAATGCATCTAGAGCTTTCAATCTTAGTGTGTCGACCTAGGAAAGTGTTGTGAGACTTTTATGCCTCACTGCACTTGGAGATACTTAAGGCAGCAATGCCTTTGAGGAGGTTTTGGATATGTATAGAAACTTTAATTTTGGGGGACATATTCATCCAGAAAAACAATATCTAAACATTGTCCTGTATGGAAATGGTAACATAGCAGGTCTTGACAATCCATAACTGTTTGAGTCAGCCTATTCATGACTGAAGGGTATGCCACATTCAGAAACCAATAAATAAGGTGATGTAGAAACATGTGCTGGCCAGCCACCAAGCCTTTCTGCAAGCCTTCAGTCCTGCTTTATCATTTTTTTAGACTGTGAGTGTTCAAAATGGTTAAGAACTCACAATGTGAGTACTGATGAGACTTGCATGCCACTACTTCCACTTCCATTTAATTGGACGTCACTGCATGGCAGTCACTACTTCACACATCCCATGAAGTCACTATATTGTATGAGTCTCTACACTGGTGACTGCAGAAAAAAACACATGCTTGCAGTCTGGTGGTGTGCTTCTTTTATTTGTGAAGCAACATACAGCGAATCCAACTCGATTTGATTGCTTATGCAACCCTCATCCATGGTGGGCACCATTTGCCAGCCTGTAAGCATTTAAAGGGAAGGTGTGATAACGTGTGCAAAGAAACTACTTGGATTGCAGAACCAGGCAGCACATGCCTTATGTATTATGACATTACCCCAAAGATCATAATCAGTCTCACCCATGTAGGCTTGTTTCGCATCGTTAGTATCAGCGCTAATAATGCCAATGATTAAGCACAATTTCATATAAAATGTTAACATTTAAAATTTCTGTGAAATTTGTAACATTCAAGCATCTGATTGTAAATCGTACTTGTCTCTTCCCAGTGGGTAATAAATAAGTATAAGCTGTAGTCCTAGGAAACAACTTGTTCATTTTTAAACCTTGTCTTAATTACATAGTTGGTCACTCTCACCAAAGTGAATCAATGCCTGACTAGTGAGAATTAATTATTGGGGACTGCGGGCCAGATGTACAAAGCCCTTTTGAATGTTTTAATGGTCTGAATTTGTATTTCAGGCCATTAAGTATGGAAAAACGGCCTTTTCTTATGTACAAAGGCCATTAGGGAATCGCAAATTGTGATTTCTACCCTGTAAAAATTGCAATTTGGGATTCCCAGACTAGGAATTAACAAATAGAGATTACCCATTTGCAATTCCTATTCTGATGTACAAAGCATTTCCTAAATGTGACGTCAGCATTTAGGAGATGCAGTTACCACCGACTTGAAGTCGGTGGTAACCAGATGCAGTTTAAAGCAAGTATTTGTAATGGAATGGGTCTCACATTTGCTCGGGTTAGAGCTACTAGCGTAAATTCCTAGCTGGACCTTTCTTGCCACAGAAATGGAAAATGAAAAGTAAAGCATTTGACATAAGCAAGCCAATTCAAAGCGCCATGGCCGCCATGAGCATGAGATGAAGGAGAAACACAAAAGGAAAAAGAAGTTTGTTTGCAGTCAAACATCCTGGCAAACGTGTAATTATCTATGTAACAGGGTTGATGGCCAAGGCAGTGACAAAACTGCTCCAAGGAGGGACAAACAGAAAGCATTCTTCAATAATAACAAAGGATTTTTTATAGGGCAAGCCCATGAACGAGTGATAGTGATGGGCGTGCAGTGGGTGTGGTTAAAAGCTCATAGACAGATTACAACAGGCCAGAGAGCTTGCGCGCTCAACCCAAAAAGCACCCCAAGGTGCTTGTTTTTTAATTGCAGTGGAGCACACACATGCCCGTTAGGCATGTATGTGCTCTACAGGTGCACCATTATTTTTGGGTGCACCAAGGGGGGGCCTTTTGCCCTTTGCCATTCCTGTTTTGCATTCCCTAAATAACCATTTCTTAATAAGAAAAAACTGGCCCATGGACTAAAATGCAGTGGGATTCCTTAATACCGATTTCCTAATAGCGATTTCTACTTTGTAGGAATTGCTATTAGGAATTCAGTATCTCTGTACATAGCATTTTGCACAAATGGTGACGCTCCAGAAGTGCAATTTACTCATAAGTATGCCCCTTTTATTTCTGATCATGATGGCTTTTACGTGTTCCACTATTCTCTCCTTCACACAGGATATCATAAGTCCAATGTATCTTTTTCATACAGACAAACTATGGAGTAAACAGTATAGTAAGATATGCAAGTGGTGAACTTTGTAATCTTTCTTTCTTTAGAATTATAAGATATGTTGTTGTGCGTCCCATTGTAACTATGTTTGTATGTGTTGCATATGTTACACTTATAGAATCCTATCTGATCCTTCTGTCAGTCATTTGGTTTTTTGCAGTCAGTTTACTCCAGAGCACCAGGTCCCTTGTAGAACTGCTTGCTCTATAGGTTATCAGGGGCGAATTCTGTAGGTGTTGACCAATAGTTATCTCATCTTTAGGATATTCAAGGGTTTCTGTGACGTCTTTCTTGTGATGATGGATTGGTCTGAAAATGTAGAGATTGTGCCTGCAGTCTTAGCCTGTTTTGAAGAATAAATTAAGTTTATCGTGTCTTGAGACTCTGGTTTAAAGAGTAAGGGGCAAATTTAAGAAAAATGGTGCTGCACAAAGTGCAGCACCACTTTTCTTGCACCCCTTAGCGCCCCCTTAACATCACCATGTGTGCGCCATATTTAAAATACAGCACACTGTGGCGGTAGTTAGGGGACTAGCGTCAGAATTTTTGACGCTAGTCCGGCGCTTAGCAGGATTAGCGTAAAAAATTCTGACGCTAATCCTGCAAAGCACCCGGAGGCCCATTGTAACCAATGGAAGCCTCCTTTTAACTCTTGCTCTCAGCAGGCGTTAAAAGTGCTGAAAAAAAGGGCGCAAGCAAAACTCTTAGATTTCCTTGCACCATTTTTTTGCCCCCCCTTAACAAGAAATCGCCCCTTTGGCATACACTAAGCCTTGCACAGGCATACTGTAGGAGAAAGGGTTATAAAGTGGAGCAATGTGTACATATGACGCGTCATTTTTGTCCTTCTAACGCCACATTAGCGTAAAAAAATGAAACTATTCTGGCGTTGGAATGACGCTTGGTTGGGGCTCTCAAATATACCCCTAATCTCCCCTTTTCACAGCTTGTAATTTTTTAACTGCTATTTTTAATAGCATTTCCAGCTAACCCCTCTAATTCATTGCAGCAACTCATTTTGTGTATGCTTAAGGAATTTATTGGAAGTGCATTTCAACATAAACCTATATTTTCGCTATGGGTGATAATCCATTTCATGCTGGTTGCATTACTGCCCTGGCACAGGACACACTGTCCGAAGCCAAATCTCTTTATTATTTAAACATTAATCAACAATTTAATTGAAATAACTTTTAATGTTTTCCTAATTTAAAATTATTTAAATTAAACATACACTTTTAAAAATTGTTTTCCACATTAAATATAAAATATAATATAAGTGAGGGTGGGATTTTTCTAATTATTGTTTTAAAATTATCACTTATAAAGCAAATTAACATATTTAAATAAATAATGTATTTGATACACATTTAATTTGATGAGCTAGTGTGCTGTGAGCTGTCATGTTTTATATAATAGTTCCAGGTTAAGAATATATACTTAAAATTCATCTTACTCAATATTTTAAATTAAAATATGTTTAATATTTTTGTTTAAAGAATAGTAAACTTCAAAAAATGTTCCTATTATTTCCTATGGGGAGGTCTGCACCACGGTGGTGGAATAATCCACCTATGTGTGCATTTTACCATTAGTAATTTTATACTTGCAAATAATGTATTAAGAGGCTCCGCACGCTTTAATGAGGAGCTGAAAACATGTAATCTACACCTAGCTGTAACGCTACAATTGGAAAAGGTGAATAGCCAAAAGTGTAGAGTTACACCTAGGTGTAGTACTAAACATGCATTTGAGTAAATATACAAATTCTCATTTACGTTGGTGAATAGTCTTCTATGAGTTCCCACTGGATTACTACTCAAAAGAGAAATTATTTGCAGCATTTTTCTTTCAAACAGGGTCCTTTCGAATGCCTTTTCATCAGGACAATGCTTTGACAGATATGCCTGGCCTAAAATCTCCCCTGACTTGTGATTTCTCACCCCACCCCTACCAAATTGCTAGCCTCTTGTGTGTAAGTAAAGCAGTGGGATTTTATCCATTTTGTCATCACCAACTTAGTCAGTGTTGGACCTGGCCCTAACTAGTGCAAAAGTGGATATGCTCTCTGTCTATATTGTATTGGTGATTGGTTTATCCATTATTGGCATATTTGATTTACTGGTACGTACCTCGTAAAGTGCACTATGAGGGCCCAGGGCCTGTAAAGCAAATGCTACTAGTGGGCCTGCAGCACTGAGTGTGCCATCCACACAAGTAGCCCTGTAAACATATCTGTCTCAGACCTGCCACTGTAGTATCTGGGTGTGTTGTTTTACACTGCCTGTTTGACCTGGCAATTGTGCCCACTTGCCAGGCCCAAACCTTCCCTTTTACTACATGTAAGTCACCCCTAAGGTAGGTCCTAGGTAGCCCCATGGGCAGGGTGCAGTGAATTTAAAAGGTAGGACAGGCACTGTTTGGTTTTACATGTACTAATAGTGAAATACTGCCAAATTCATTTTTCACTTTTACAAGACCTATCTCTTTCATAGGTTAATATGAGGATTGCCTTTAAATGCATTTTAAGTGCAGTTTCCTATTGGGAGTAGATTGTGATGTGGTGTTTGGGGTCTCTGAACTCACAAGTTAAAAATACATCTTTTGGTCTGTTTGAAAGTGCTACTTTTAGAAAGTGGGCATCTTCTTGCTTAAACATTCTGTGCCTCTCCTTGGCTGCTGAATACACGTCTGGGTCAGTCTGACAGTTGGTCTGCTTGGGAATTCACTCTTGACAGTGACACAAATGGAGCAGAGGTGTGCCCTGCATATCCTGATGAATCTTCCTGGGCTAGAGTGGGAAAGAGGAACTGACACCTGCACTTGAAAGAGCTATGCATGCCCTTAGACAATACAGACTCCGGCCCCCTGGTGTGTGTCTGGGGCAGGGCAAGGAAGACACAGGGTCTTGTGCACTACAAAGACTTTTCCTTTCTTCAAAGGCAGAAATGGATATAAGTATTTGACTGCTGACCCCACAACTTTAGATTATGCACTGGATCAAGCGGAACCTCTACCAAGGAGAAGAGGTTGGTGCTTGAGGAGAACCTGAAACTCTGTCTGTTGATTTGCTGTGCTGACCTGCTCCTGCTGCTCCTGACTTAGAAGGGAAAGGACTGGACTTTGCTTTCATAAATCCTGCTTGTGAAGTTTCTCCAATGGCTTGCACTGAGCTTGCCTCCTGTTAAGAAGTCTCAGGGACATCAAAGACTTCACCTCCCAGCACCTGGGTACTCCTGCTGAAGACCCTGACTTGCCAAGTGGTGCCAATCCAGTTCCTGGGCCTTTGAAAGTGAGTTTTGGTGAGAAACAAGAAGATCCAGACACACTGACTCTGGACGACTCGAGAACTGGTGCCCCTGCATGACTCTGCGCCACTGCCTGCAACATGAAGCCGTGGTCACCGCTGAAGTTTGAAGACCCCGATCAACACCACAGGCCCAACGCCTCTGCAGCTCGCTGAAGTCCCGCGACTCCGTAAGTCCTGAGTGCCGTGTCACTGGCGTCCATGATACCCATCACCATAGCGCACCTGGAAGTCCGTGGCATGACCACGACTCCAAGAGGGCGCCCATCGTGTCTTGACCTGCCGGATTCATCAAATTGCCAGATTGTTAGGAACCAATGCCTCACACCAACGCCACATCACCTTCCCTGCTCTGCAGTATGGAACCAAAGCTGCACTGGATCCAGCAACGCCATACTGTGCACCGGCTTGTTTTCTTCATTAGGGTCCATGCAACTCCATGACCGATGCTGCCCTCCCCGTGAGTGACGTTGGATTATTGGGAACAACTCCGTCAATGACGTCATGATAGCCCCAGTTGGAGTTATTGTGTTTTTAAGTGTTTCTATTGGGATTTAATCTTAAAAAATTAATATCTTCACTTGTGTATGTTGGATTTTTGTAGTTTTGGTCTTTTTTTTTATTTAGATAAATATTGGTTATTTTTCTAAACTGGTGTGGAGTCCTTTTGTGCTGTTTTCACTGTTTACAGTGTGTGTTTGTACAAATACTTTACTCATTGCCCCTGAGATAGGCCTGACTGCTTGTGCCAAGCTACCAAGGGGGTGAGCAGGGGTTATTTGAGCTGTGTATCTCCCTTACCCTTAATAGAGTGAGGGTCCCTACATAGACAGGGTGCAAACTGACTGCCAACTAGCACCCCCATTTAAAAGATTTTTAATGAATATGGCTGTTCGATAGATGACAGTCAGTACAGGCGAACTGCTGTGCTTACTGTTCATCACATTACATGGGGCTGTAGGCCATTTGCACTTGGGTAGGAGGGTTGAATTAAAGCCTATGCCAAGGGAATGAGTCCACTCCGTACATCGGCTTGGTTAGAATATGATGCTTGTTATATAGGCCCTCATTACAACTCTGGCGGTCTGTGATAAAGCGGCGGTAATACTGCCAACAGACCAGTGGTAAAAAAAATGGAATTATGACCAGGGTGGAAACCGCCAACACAGACAGCCACTTTAGCACTCCGACCACCACGGCGGTAGCAACAAGCACCGCAGCGGTAACCGCCAATAGCCAGGCGGAAGACAAAGTACTGCCCACAGTCTTACGAAATACTAATCCGCCACCTTTTCCGGGGTGGTACCAATGCCATCAAAAGCATGGCGGAAACAGTACACAGAAGGCAAAGGACTCACCTCTGGAGACTCAAGGAAGAACCACGAGGCCATGGAGCCCGAACTACAGGTGTTACCCATACTGGTCTACCTCCTCCTACACCAGGATTACCAAAGCCGATGAAGGCGACCACGGTGAGTACCGCCCCTAGCACACAGGGGAGGGGGAGGGGGAGGAAAAAGAGAGTGACACACACACAACACGCAACACCCCCCACCCCCAACACCATACACATAAACAGATGCAGTAACTTTACATATTCACCCGGTACCCCTCAGGAATAATGCATGGACAAAATCCTGAAAAACCTCCTCAAACTATATACAGTATTTACAGATTCACAAATGGAGGGACACTGCCCAGTCCATAATGTCGGTGGGCCACAGGGCCATATCACATAGACCAAGGCCCCACTGCCTCAATACGGAGAGAACCCTGCTGGGGCATCATGTCGAAAATACACAGGCATCTCAGGGGGTCGGGAATGGGGGGCACCTCAGCCGGAAGATGGTACAACACCACTGGTCCTGGAGGGGGCTACATGCCCTGTGTCATGTCCTGGGGAGTACAAAGCCACCGTCTCTCAAGTGGGTGGTTTACCCACTGCTTGGTCCTGGGGAGTGCAAGGCCACAGTCTCTCAAGTGGGTGGTTTGCCCACTGCTTGGTCCTGCAGAGTGGAAAGCCACAGTCTCTCTAGTGGGTGATTTGCCCACTGCTTGGTCCTGGGGAGTGCAAGGCCACAGTATTTCAAGTGAGTGGCTTCTTCCACTTGTTCTGGATGGGGCCCTGTGCCCAGTGTGCTTCATCCTGGCAAGGAGGGGGTGAGTGGATGCTTTCTTCCACTGGTTCTGGAGGGGCCCTTGTGCCCAGTGTGCTTCATCCTGCAATGGAGGGGGTGAGTGGATGCCTCCTTCCACTGGTTCTTGAGGGGGCCTTGTGCCCAGTGATGCAGATCGTGGGGAGTGCAAGGTCACAATCTCTCACCTGGGCATCAGACCCACGAGATTTGCAGTGGGCAGGATGCATGACACTCCATGAAGGCTGGTCTACCTTCCATCCACCGCTGGCGATGGCTGCACAGTAGTGGCAGTGCCGGTGCTGGTGGTGGTGCTGTCAGTGTTGGGGGAGGCTCCAGCCCTTCCTCTGCAGCCTCGGACGGCTGCCCACTGGGGCTGCTGCCAGTAATGCTGGTGGCGGTGCTGTCAGTGGTGGGGGGAGGCTCCAGCCCTTCCCCTGCAGCCTCAGACGGCTGCCCACTGGGGTTGCTGCTGATACCAGTGATGCTGGTGGAGGTGCTGGTGGCAGTGCTTTCAATGGTGGGGGGAGGCTCCAGCCCTTCCCCTGCAGCCTCGGATGGCTGAAATGCCATGGTTGGTGTTGTGGCCTCAGATTCAGCTCCAGCACCAGGCCTACTATTTTTCCTGCTGCAGTTGCCGGCCTTTTGTCCTTGGCCTTGGCAGCTGGTGGTCTTTTCTTGCCCTTGGCAGCTGGTGGTCCCTCCTTGCCCTTTGAAGCTGGTGGTCCCTCCTTGCCCTTTGCAGCCGGTGGTCCCTCCTTGCCCTTCGCAGCTGGTGGTCCCTCCTTGCCCTTGGCAGCTGGTGGTCCCTTCTTACCCTTGGCAGCTGGTGCAGGCACACTGTCAGTGCTGATGGGTGTCTCCTTGGAGCCTCTCACACCAGCTGTAGCTGCCGAAACTACAGTGGCCGTGGCCTAGGTGGCTGAGGTGCTGGCCTGGGTTCTTCCCACCCTGGCCCGAAGTGAAGGACGAGGGGAGGGGCAGGGAAGAAATCAAGGGTGGCGAGGAAAAGCTTCTTAGAGGCACTGGGGTGGGAAGAGGGTGAAGGTTTGGGAGTGAAGGAAGAGGAAGTGGTGGTTGGAGGTGTCTGTCTGCTGTGTTTGGGTACAGGTGCATGGGCTGGATGCTGTTGTGAGGTGGACAGCTGTTGGGTGTCTGAGTGCTTGCATTGGGGTACTTTGGGAGGAGGGGGAACAGACACAGTGGGAGAGGACAAAGGGGACATGTGCATGGATGTGGGGGTGGTGACTGCCAGTGAGGGCTGTGTAGTGATAGGGGTGCTGGTGATGGAGGTAGTGGATGAGAATGTAGTGCATGCAGATGCGAGTGGAGACTCTACTGGGAGGGAGGTGGAGGATGAGGAAGAGGGGGACACAGTGGAGGCAGTGGATGTTGACGTGTCTGCATCTGGATGGTGTTTGTGTGAGTGCCTGTGTGATGATGTGTGGTGCTTGTGTTTGCCTGAGCCACTCCTGTGTTTTGACTTGGGTACATGCTGGTCTGTTGGTGTGCCTGGGATAGGTTGGGATTGAGGGGAATGGGACTGGGTAGAGGAAGTTGGAGGGGGGAGGCTAGAGACAGGAACAATGGCTGCCATCAGGGAAGAGGCCAGAGCCTGGAATGATCTCTGTTGGGCCGCAACGCCTGAGTGAATGCCCTCCAGGAATGCATTTGTTTGTTGAAAGTGCCCTGCCAGCCCCTGGATGGCATTCACTATGGTTGACTGTCCAACAGAGATGGATTGCAGGAGGTCAATGGACTACTCACTCAGGGCAGCAGGGCTGACTGGGGCAGGGCCTGAGGTGCCTGGGGCGAAGGAGATGCCCACCCTCCTGGGTGAGCGGGCACGGTAAATACGCTGAGGGGCTGCTGGGAGGGCGGTGCTGGTACGGGGGTGGCGGCTGTACCTGTAGTTGAGGTGGTCACAGAGGTGTCCACCACCAGGGAGCTTCTTTCGGAGGAGGTATCACTGCCAGAACAGTTCCCTCCAGTCCCCGCTGTGGTGCTCCCCTCGCCCTCCTTCCCACTGGTGCCATCACCGTTGGTGGATTCAGCCTCCTGGGCCATGTGGGATGCAGCTCCCTCCATCGCCGGTGCCTCTGCTCCTCCACTAGATGATGCTAATGCACATATGGTCAGGGTGACAAACAAAAGGTGGGGGAAGAGACAGAGGATACACTTGGTCAATGCCAGTAACAACACCACTGTTGGCGTACACAACACACAGGGAACAGCCCTATGCACTAGGCAATGCACTACCAGTCACAATGCTAGCCACCAGGCCATGGAAAATAATGCCTAATGCCAATAGCAGCATACCAGAGACCCACTGATCCCTGCCCAGTAGTGGATGACCTCTAGCATGTTTGGGGGTGGAGTGCTACAGACCCTGCCCAACATGGAACCTACACTGCAATGTCCGACCTGGCCTAGGGGCACCCACAGGCCCACATCCCTCACCGAGAGGACCCCCACAACGTGCTATTTGCAGAATTGGTAAATGTACTCAGAACCTTGTGACTGCTGTGATGCCCTCAAGCGCCCATCCAACTCCAGATAGGCCACCGCCAGTATACGGAACATCAGTGGGGTCAGGGTTCGACGGGCACCCCTTCCTTGTGGGAGGCCATCCCCAGCTGGGCCTCCACCGTCTCCTTTGCCCAGCGTCTCAGGTACTCCCACTGTTTGCAACAGTGGCTGCTCCTCCTGTTGCAGAACCCCAGGGTCCGCACATCCTTGGCGATGGCACGCCATATACCCTTTTTCTGATGGGCACTGACCTGCAGAAAAAAGAATATATAAGAAGGAATCAGTCATACCGTCCGGCCTGCTACACCCATGGCCCACCATATCCCTCCCATCCCCTTATGCACATACATTGACCACCATACATGCCTCACTCTGCCCAGGACCCCTCAACCACCACCCCTTTACACGAGGCCTTCACCCACAGCACACATGCATTCATGCCCCAGGCATCATGCACACAGTGTACACACTTGTTGTTCTGGAGGCCCAGAGAGCAATCAGTACTGGGGTAGGACCCCATCCACCAGTCTCTCCAACACCGCAGCGGTGAAGGCAGGGGCCCTTTCACCAGAGACTTGAGCCAAAGTTGCTTCCAGACACAGGTCACAGCAGCACTTGCAGTGTAGGTCCTCTCTTGTTGAAGGTTAGGTAGACAAGTGATGGAACAGATAGAAAATGGCAGTCACATCCACGCCGGCGTATATCACCATTGGCTACTGTACCCCATAAGGCCCAATGATAACCAATGAGGAGTTGCACGGTGGTCCTCGAGCGCCTCCCGCAACGGCACACAACGTCAGCGGAATTACCTCATTTCCACCTGTCCCTCCACACAGTACAGGCGTCTGCCATTTCAGCGGTGGGGCAGGCCATGGCACATAAGTGCGTCACAGCAGACATGAGCACATTTAGGGACTACATGTAAACATACTGTTTCTGTCACAGCATGCAATGCAATTTACTCTGAGGATATTTATGAAAATAACCTGCTGCTCTCCGTTTTGCCCCCTAGATTACAACCGCTGAGGATGAATAGGAGATGGAGACATACCCCCGTGTACAGGCCCCTGTTGGACTTGGCAACAATGGAGGACAGGCACAGTATCCTCACCTACAGACTAGACAGGGCCACAATCCAAGAGCTGTGTGCCCAATTGGAGATAGACCTGATCTCAGCTATCGGCCCACTGGGATCCCCCCTCTTGTGCAAGTGCTATCAGTGTTAAATTTCTTGGCATCTGGCTCCTTCCAAGAGACAGTGACCATAGCGGCAGGGATGTCACAGCCAATGTTCTCAATAGTGCTGACCAGAGTGTTGTCTGCCCTGATGAAACACATGCACAGCTACATAGTTTCCCCCCAGGTGGAGGATTTGGCCACAGTGAAAGCTGACTTGTATGCAATGGGACATATCGCCATATCATTGGAGCAATTGATGGTACACATAGTGCATTTGTCTCTCCCAGGAGAAATTAACAGATGTTCAGAAACCGTAAGAGCTTTCACTTGATGAATGTGCAGGGAGTGTGCCTGGTGTACCAGTACATCTCCCATGTGAATGCAAAGTATCCTGGGTCTGTGCATGATGCCATTATCCTGAGGAATATCAGAATCCCATATGTGATGGTTCAACTCCAGAGGCACGGGGTGTGGCTAATAGGTGAGCCCATGGTCCCCACCCAGTGTATGTTGATATATGGGTGTGGACCTGGCCCTAAGGGTGAGTGTGTGGCTAACAGATATCGCTCAACATTTGCAGGTGACTCTGGTTACCCCAACCTCTCATGGCGACTGTCCCCAGTGAGGAATCCCAGGACAAGGGCAGAGGAACGTTACAATGAGGCACATGGGCGAACAAGAAGAATTATTGAGCACAGCTTTGGCCTCCTGAAGGCCAGGTTCAGGTGCCTCCATCAGACAGGTGGATCCCTGTGCTACTCACCAAAGAAGGTGTGCCAGATCATCGTGGCATGTTGCACAACCTTGCCTTGAGATGGCAGGTGCTTTTTCTGCAGGAGGATGGGGCTGGTGATGTGCGTGTGACAGTGGTGGAGCCTGTGGACAGTGACGTAGAGGAGGCAGAGGATGTGGATGTGGACAACAGAACAACTATCATTCAACAGTACTTCCAATTACACATAGGTAAGACACTGTAACTTCACCTTCCATTGCTGTTTTGTGTAGTGAATTTTCTCTGGCAGGCTGCTGTTCCCACTACTATGGCCACTTACTGTACCCTTTGACATGTCTATTCACAGATATTTGTGCCCTACTCTGGCTCCTGGTGTATTGACTGCAGCACTTTACAGGTCACACCTATGTATACATAACTGTAAAGTCTAATTGCAATGTCTACAGATTGTTAAACGAATCATTTGACATACTCCATACTTATTTAGGTGCTGAGAAGTAAATTGGGATGTGCGAAGGGCTGTGGTGATGGTGGGGGAAAGTCCAGGATAGAGTCCAGTCTATTGGTATCACAGGTGCATTGTCCAATGGGGCTTAGGAAGGGGAGCAATGGCATTTCAAGGTCAACAGGGTAACAGAGTGGGACACAAGGGTGACAATCAGGAGAGTCTTACTTCCTGGTGGGGGTCTTGGCAATGTTCTCTGGCTCCTGCCTGGGTCACAGGGACCGCTTGCGGGGTGGTTCTCCTTCTGCGGGGGGTGCTGGTGGCCTGTTGTTACTGTGGCGGGCCTCCTGTCCACTAGTGTCGGCGGAGGTGGAAGGCTGTTTATCATTGTGGCTTATGTCAGGGGCCGTTGGTGTGCCACTGCCTTCCTCATGGTGTTGGCCATGTCAGACAGCACCCCTGCAATGGTGGCCAGGGTGGTGTTTATGTCCTTCAAGTCCTCTCTGATCCCCAGGTACTGTCCCTCCTGCAGCCGCTGGGTCTCCTGTAGCTTGTCCAGTATCTGGCCCATCATCTCCTGGGAATGGAGGTATGCTCCCAGGATCCCTGCAAGTGCCTCGTGGAGATTCGGTTCCCTGGGCCTCTCCTCCCCCTGTCACACAGCAGTCCTCCCAGCTTCCCGGTTGTCCTGTGCCTCTGTCCCCTGAACCGTGTGCCCACTGCCACTGACCCCAGGTCCCTGCTTTTCCAGTGTTTGTGGGGTGTGCTGTGGTCCCTGTAGTGATCGACACACTGCTGATTGACGTGTCCTGGGGACAGTGTTATGGGGTAGCTGGGTGGGTGCTGTGGTGGTGTTTCCTGAGGGGGAGGGTCGTGGTGGTATGGGACTGTGCCTGGTTAACCGACTGTACAGAGGTCCCTGATAGACCAGGTTGGTTATCCTGATCCAGGCATGCAGATCTGCTGTGATCACTGTGGGCCTCTTCGGTGGGCGGACTGGATGTTGCTGGCACCTCATCTCCGGTGACGTTGTGTGGGGGACCTGTGGGGATGTAAATGCAGTGTTATAATTTCTGCATATGTCATCTTGTGCATGGGTATGTTGCCCTCTTTAGTTGTTATTGCCATGGCAGAGTAGCCTTAGTGTGATTTGTTGTTTGGTGGGCTAGGTGATTGTCTTTAGTGTGCATGCAGTGGTGATGGTTGTCCATGCAGGTCTGTGAGGGATGTCCATGCATTGGTGGTGCATGCAGGGTTTGGCATTGGGATGAGTGTGGTGTGATGGTGGGGAGTATGTGAGGTGGTGGAATTATGGGGGTGAGGGTAGGGGTGGGGGTTTGTGATGGCATGCATGTAGGGGGATGATAGTAATAGATATTTAAAAAACAGAAAAGTGTGGCAACTCTCTCAATCAAAAGGAATATCAACCCACAGTTTGTTGAAGATACGACAGCCCACGTGTTTCTAGTTCCTTGCAAATTTTCATTTTGGCTGTATTCAAACTGTCAATTCATTTCGGTATTATTACGGTCAGATTTTTGATAAATATACAAATCAAAACCACTTTGTACGTGGGCTGTCGTATCTTCAACAAACTGTGGGTTGATATTCCTTTTGATTGAGAGAGTTGCCACACTTTTCTGTTTCTTATTCTGTCAGGGTTTATGACCTTAGGGATTGGGTGTTTCCCTGGTGTTGGCACCTCTCATTCTTTAACTCTTTACTGCTTAATAGGGGATCCTGAGCGCCCATTTTTAACCCCAATTCAACACCCCTTCATTTAAGACATAGTAATAGATATTTGACTTAACAGAGTCCAGTCCTTCTGCTACTCCTGCCAAGCCCCCCGGATGCATGATTTCCAAGACTTGCTCCTCCCATGTTGTTAGTTGTGGGGGAGGAGGTGCGGGTCCACTGCCAGTCCTCTGTACAGCTATCTGGTGTCTTGCTACCACGGAACGCAACTTCCCCCGTAGGTCGTTCCATCTCTTCCTGATGTCATCCCTTGTTCTGGGGTGCTGTCCCACGGCGTTGACCCTGTCCACGATTCTCTGCCATAGCTCCATCTTCCTCGCAATGGATGTCTGCTGCACCTGTGATCCGAATATTTGTGGCTCTATCCGGATGATTTCCTCCACCATGACCCTTAGCTCCTCCTCCGAGAACCTGGGGTGTCTTTGTGGTGCCATGGGTGTAGTGTGAGTGGTGTGTGTTAGGGTGTGTGGGTTGATGTGTTGGGGTGTGTGCTGTGAGGTGCGTGGATTGGGTGATGTTGATGGTGTTCTGTGGCTCTGGTTCTGTGGGTGCTCTTGGCATGTCTCTCTCTCAGTTATAAAAAATTTTGAGTCGTAAAGAGTTGTGGGTAATGTGGGGGTGTGTTTTATAGTAGTGTGGGTGTGGTGTGTGTATGTGTGTCAGGTGTGTGTAGTTTGAATTGTCCAATGTGGTGTTGTTTTGAATGTGTGTGTGTATCTTGAGCACGGTGGTATGTACCGCCAATGGTTTACCATGGTTGAATATCCGCCGCAGTGATTCGTGGGTCATAATGCTAAGGGCATAGTTCTGTTGGCCTAACAGTGTGGGTTCTGGTAACACCAGTTTATCACCGACCTTTGGGCTGGCGGACTTGATTGTGTGTCTGTATAGTGACGGAATTCTATGTGTGGGTCAAAATATGGGTAGCGGTAAACCGCCGCGGTCACAGTATATTGGCGGCAGTCAGCATGGCGGTAAGCGGCACTTACCGCCAGGGTCAAAATGACCCCTTATAGTCTGGTACGCCTCGCAAACAAACCTACAGAAACACCGGCTCTGTTGAGGGAAGCACTTTGAAATTCTCATGAATGTAGCATCTGCCATTCCTGATGGACTTGAATTGAGCTGAGTGGTGTAGGAAAGCAGAATGTTTGTCTCCTTGGCAATGGTGACTTAGGCGATATTTCACTAGCATCCCTTTTCTCTTTGTTTAAAAGAACACAGGATACTCTGGAAGAAGGGTATCTTTTTAGGTGCTGGTGCATTTACCACTGTTAAGTTATTCTAAATATATATCAGTCAAACAAAGTTTATTTAATTTATTCCACCTGTGTCTTAGCTAAAATACAGCTTTGAATAGATTCAATTGGCTGTCCTGAGGAGCTTTTATGCCTGATGTGACTTCCACTAAAGGAGTATCAGCAATTACAGTTATTGGGACTGTATCATGATGGGCCGTTATTTTTTTGTTGTTCAATCATATAACTCACAATTTCACTGAGTTAATTCATAAGCTTTTAACAGAACAAGTCGGAAACAGAGAGAGGCAGTCTCTGCTCAGTGTTTCCTACTTGTTCATTTTGAAGGTAATGCATTCACTCTGAGAAATTCAAATTTCTATGTTTGAACATTAAGCACCTCACATGCGAAACAAATTGACCTATCAAAGAAAGACCATTTTGTGATGGGAACTTGGCCAATCATGATGCATCCCCGGGCACTCCTGACGCAGACATGTTTAATGCTATAATTCCTTCACAAGTCTCATAAACTCTGAGATATAAACTTCTTCCTGAAAAGGTTGTACTAAACCTCCCCAATAGTAGTCTTCCCATCTTCCAGTCTTTCCATCTTCTTCAGCTTGCTGGGGACATATTGAACATACTGTTGACATGCTCTGTCATTTGGAGCAGACTATGGGCTCTCTGAAGGGCTATGTTGCGAGTGAGCTACGGGAAGGGGGTCCAGAGTTTATTGAAATTTTCACCATCTACAAAAGGAGTAGGACACAGATACTCATGGAAAAACCATTGTTTTTCAGGCCGTGAGAGTTTCATAGAACTCAAGGAGGACATTTTCCCATCGGATGAAATGTCATAAAAACAAAAAATAAAAATACATAATATAAACGTGCCCATAAGATTTGCTGTGTGCTCTAAAACAGGATATTTGAATGAAAGCTCAGCATTTGTGCTTTTTAACAGGTATTCTCGCACGTAGAAGAAATTTCTCCCGAATGAAAAAGACACACCTCTTAATATGCACAGGAAACCTCTTATTAGTTATAGGAACAGCGGGGTCATGGTTTACTTATGTGAGCGCTGACATTTTACTAATAAATATTTTATGTATTTTGCATTTTGAATATGCATAGAAAACAAAGTAATATAGAAAATAACATGTAACTCGTAAAATGTGCCCACTTGAATGGCTGCCACCTAATATAAAATGTCGTATTAAGAGATATAGGCCCTCATTATAACATTGGTGGCAAATGCCGCCTACTACCACGGCGACGGCTGCCAACATACTGTCGCCGTGGCTACCAACCGTCCTCCAAAATATGACCGTAGCCGGAATTCTGGCTACGGTCATGGCGGCAGACGGCGGTAAGGTGGCGCTGCTGCCAGTAGAAGCCCCACGCTAGCAGATCGCCGCCGACTGTATCATGAGCTATGATACGGCCTGGCGGTGTTCTGCAGGCGGACGCTGCTGCTGACAGCAGCGCCTTGACCTGTCTCCTGCTGGAGGAACCCCTGCAAGCAGGTAAGTCGGGTTCTCTGACAGGAGAATGGGGTGTGTGTGGGGGTGTGTGTGACTGTGTTTGAATGAGTGCATGCATGTGTAATGCACGTGTGCATGAATGGGTGTGAGTGTACATGCATTTTGTGTTGTGTGATTGTGTGTGTGCCTGGATGTATGTTAGTGAGTGTTGCTGTGAGTGTGTATGAATGAATGCATGCGTGGGTGAATGTGGGCATGTGTGTGTGTGTGTATGGGTGTGTATATATGTGCGTGTATGTGTGTATATGTCGGGGGTCGGGAGGAGGAGGGGGAGGGTGGGAGAGAAGTCTGGGGAGAGGAAGGGGGCAGAGGAGACCCCTATTAGTGCCAGGGACAGAGGTCCCTGGCACTGATAGTGCCTACTGCCATGGCTTTCGTGGCAGTACAGAAACCCCGGAAACCATGGCAGTGGGCGGGGTCATAATGCCATGAGCGGCCTAGTGATGACCGCTGGGCTGGAGACTGTAGTCTCCAGCCTGGCCGTCGTTACCGCCATGGCGGTCGGTGTGTTAAATTGGCCAAACCGCCAATGTCATAATAGTGGCGGTATTTACCGCCAGCCTTTTGGCGGTACTACCGCCACTATTACACCGACCGCCGGGGTCGTAATGACCCCCATAATGTGTATTTAGAGTCTATATTAATAATAAAATGCAGTAATATGTCAAACTTACGATTAAATGCTATATGTTAGCTTAAATTAACTGTAGACCTCAAGCTAACAAGGCCTATGCTTTAGTATTACACCATCGTTTATTTGAAATTGCAATGTTAGAATAAAATATGATCTCATGCTTGCTGAATGAAAAGTTAACAAATTGTATCAGTCTTGAAGGTTGACTTAATCCTGTGAATAAGCAAATGTTTTCCTGTCTTCATAAGCTACTGTGTATTAGGAAATGTGTGTAGAAATGTCAATGTATAAAAATCGTTAAAATTTGATTGTTTAGACGTATGAGAAACTAATGCTCCCAGGAACTAAAAATGGATGTACTGACAGAAGGAGCGTAACAAAATTAAATGTTGCATCTTGACAACACGACAATGTGCGTAAAGGGAGAAGAACCAATCATCGACGTGTGAAAGACTGTCTAGTTACATCTCCGGTTTGAAATATTATTCTCATTGTAGTAATAAGCTTTCATATGATTTTTTGACCAATGACAAAGTGGGACAACTTTAATTTAACCACACTACACTGAGAACTTTGGGGAGATTCTTGGCTTCTTCTTGGTGGCCACTTTTCTGAGGTCTTTTTTGAGCCACTTCTTCGATACCTCTCTGATGAGATCTTACTTTACGTGCTCCATGCTTAAATGCTGGTGTTCACTCTTACGCTCAATGCTTAGAGCTCGATGCGTCTTTGCTGTCTGCCTTAGTAATTTCTCTTAATGGTTTGGAGAACTTAGAGTCCCCGATTCTAAACCAATACCCCTGTCATGTCCTGTTGCTGTTGCTTCCTGAACTGATGCCCACCAGATGAAGAATAATCACCGCTTGTTGATCCATAATTAGGACAGGTTTATAATCTGTAAATGTCTTTACCACTGATTTGTCTTTTGTTTTTACGTACCAACTGCTGCTTTTGATAGAGCCATAGTTAGACATTTTGACTAAAACTTTTTGCATGAAGCCCAGCCTGCTAATGCTGATCTGATGACAGAGAGACTTTGTCCAACTGACTAGGGTATTGATTTGATGGTGCTCAGTTGATGAATATCTCAATTAATGTTATTTGCATTGCGCAATTACTCTTATTGTTGCTTTGTACTCTGATCTTAGAAGGTCTGATTATAAATGCTTTAGTTAAGTTGAGATTCTTTAGAAGATTTGGTCAACCACTGTTGTTTTTGTACTTATTTGTGACTAATTTATGTGATACTAGCATTGTTAATCTAGGGAAATACATTTCTAATTATACTAAAGGTGAGGTTATTCATGGCCTAATGGGTCATGGTGTGAGAAATGTACTGGCTCTAAAGATTTTCACTGATTGTTGATATTCATGATATGTACAGACTCGAGGGTGTGAACGTCTTAAACGAGTCCACAGGTTCATCAACCTCATACACGCATCTCCTTATCAACTTATTGTAATAAACTAATAAGGTCCGACGTGCCAACAATTACAAAGATATTAGTTACTCTACCATATAATGTCATCATAGTTAGATGGTTTGGCTGAGTATTATGTTGTTCAGGTGCAGACAAAAACATTTTCAAAATGATGTTCCATGTGGCTTACTGGACTCATTTTTGTCTCTGACAACTTCATATGAGCCGAAGTTTCAACAACGAATATGCAAGTTAATAAAAAAAATAATGCTGTCATAGTATTCTGAGAAGCATTCAGATATGTCTTGCTTAAATTACAAGCTATTAGCAAAGAAAGTCACAATTTAAACCTCTACACCTTTTACATATAGTAGCAACTCGAATGTGAGAAAGCCTGAGGTAAGCTCATTTTTGGACAAAGAGGAAAGTATTGAAATATAAGAAAATGAATCATACCTGAACAAACTCAACTGAACATTGTATATGAGATTAGTTGGCCAGATTAAGCTTTTCTCTGTTCACATGTTCAATTTGTGTTCATATAAAACACATTGGAAACAAAAGGTAAAGTGACCTTACTTCATGACAAGGGAAAATTGAAATGTTTATAAATAATACAATTTAAGTGTATTGTGTGTTCAATGGACAATATGTGTAGAATGACATCACTATATTTATGTATTTCATATGAGGAATGTGAAAATAGGATAAGTGGATCATGTTACCAAACAACTTGCCAAATGTTGTCAAATCTATCTTTACAATGAGCATTCCTCTCACTTTATCACAATGTTGGCATATTTAGTGATCAACCATTATGGGAATCATCATTATGGCTTTTTAGACCTTGGGTGATTCTGTTTTATCTGTTACAGCAGAAAAGTGTATTCATATAGGCCCTGCCTATGAGTCGGGTGGAGAGGAAGGACAGTAAGGAAATCCACTCTGCCTGATTTAAAGTCAGACGGTGTTCCCATATCTGTTTTTTTTAGGTGTGGGAATACCAGGCCATATTTTACTAAATGGTAAGTCTGGCAGGAAGAAATATGGTTTAGGATTTTGTCAGCAGCAGCAAAGCCTTGTTCCACATTTTTTTCTGGTCCTGCCTCTCAGAACTTATCATTCCCTCCTCTCTCCTACTCCGTACAACCCTCCTTTGCCACACCACCCTGAGTGAAAGCATACATTTACCACCTGCTCACAGCAGGTGTTAAATTATATGTTAAACTCCACAGAAGTGGGAATTCTTTGCGGTTTTGTGGCCACAAAATCAGGACCTAGATGATAATTACCCATCCATGTGTTTTGCCTTCTAATTTCACAGTGCTTGTGTGTGTGGATTTACTACATGATAATGGTAAATGTGCATGCAAATTTACTAACACACCAGTAAGTACTATGCAACTCGGAATCAGGCCCATAGATGGACAGCCCTCCTTTCTCTGCTGGCATAGCCGATGGTAAAGGTTTGTTTAATATTAGTTGTTACAAACTCAAGGACTTTGCTTAGTATTTGTTTTGCAGAAATTTCACCACAGGAAATTGTAGAGCACAACGCACACGATAATTGGTATTATGAGAACCGTCTTCAGGCGGAACTCTGATGGAACTCCAGTGACTCCCCTTTCTGGCCCAAACCATCTTTGAACATAGTTGCATTTTCTGTAAAGCCATCACAACAGGTATCCCACCCATCCGGTAGATATGTTAACAACTATGGTGACTTTTGGCACACCCACAACCAGGACATTATCGGACTGGAGACTAAGAAGTGCAAACGAGTAAAAACAGGGCAAAAGTCTTCTTCATTTGTGCACCCAGGTTCCAGGCTAAGACCTCCGGCACTGCCAGGCTGTCGACTGGGGGCAACCTGGTGGTGCTGGTGGTCAGACCGTGGTGACTCCAACATGGTCGTAATGTGGAGGCTGGACTGCTGCTTTGGCGACAGTCCGACCTCCACCGCGAATCTGCTAATCTCCCTACACCTAGAAATAAAAATCTGACCTGATGTAAGGTAATCTGGTGCTCAGGTAAAGCTCTTTGATGCCTTTGGCCCGAGGTTGTGCAATATAAAACAACAAAAAACACAAAACACAGTCTGACACAGTCCTCAAGCTACATACTCTCCAATACCCTCTTTTCCCGATGACCTGGGTAGAAGGAGCCTCACAGATGCCTTTGCCCTGTACATAGGTATAATAAATTCTGGCAGTGATCGTCACTCTACAGCTTAAAGTGGAAGATAAGAAACCTAAAATAAAGATATGGCTTTAAAACTGGACAGCACCCGCCCCACCTTGTAACCATCAAAAGCATTCATATGTTTAAAGAGCTATCATTTAACCTGTGACATCAACAAAAAAAAAAGAGGTGGTAGTAAATGGACCCTAAATTTGTGGTTTTAGGTGTATTTTTGATAAAAACATGAGGTGTCCTAGTCAGTTCTTTTATTGTCATATTAGCGTTAAATGCATGCCTTTTTGAGTAGTGATGGACCCATGCACATGCATGCAGGCATGCACCTGTGATACACCTATGGTGCACTAAATGTGTGAGTCATATGTCCTTGAAACCCAAATCAATCTTTATATTTCATTAAATGTGGACTATATGGGTAGGCTGGCAGAAGGTCATGCAGGGCTTATGAAATTAATGAAAAGCAGATGGATCCCAATAAATGCTGTTAGGATTATTCTGTTTGGCTTCGAGTGAAAGCATCCCATAAGTTTACATATTCTGCTTTCCCACTGCTGGTTGGAAACATATCATTTACAGTACAAGATAAAAAATAATCCTTGAGGTTTTCCTAGTATTAGAACACGCACATATATCTAATATGTTAAAAACTTTGCTTCCAGAATATATGCATTAACCATTTTGTCTTAGAGTGATAGAAGAACTGTTGAATGGTCAGGAGCATCTCAATTTTTGAAGTACTTTGGATACAGAGATAGATTTAATCAACTCCGCATTATTAGTTTAAAGTAGTTCAGAATGTTGAGACCATAGACCATTTGCTCAAACGTGTCTCCACTGGTTTTTTTCCAAAGAGGGCTGCTTTACCTTTCAGAGTATTCATTAAGTAATCCAGGATGCACTGAATATAATATTTGGCCCAATAGCCCATGGACAAACCTGCAATCAGCCTTCTTATATTTCCTTAATTTGCCTAGACAGTGATTGGTATCTATAGGGCAGTGCCATTTTGTAGTCCAAGGACTTCATACCCGGAACGCTCTTTCCATGTTCCCTGAAGAATATGTTGAAAGCTGGGTTGCTCAAGGATATCTGCTTCAAAGTATATGTGAATAGCAACTATAGCCCACTAAGTCTGTTTTGGCAGTATATGCTTATTAATGTGCATCCCTTTATTCATTCATAGGCAAACGTGTTACAGTGAAATGAATAAATGTTTTATTTACAGGATTAAGCCTGTTCTAGTTTGGATTTCAAAGAGATGATGCAATATAAAACCCTCTGACAGGCTAAGGCAATGTTGTGGATATTGGATGTCTAAGACAATATTTATTTAATTATGCAATGTAATTAAACAGGTGGTATCATAGGTAACTTAGTTGCAGTAAACAGAAATGACAGCACTGTGTTGTCTTACGATCTTATGATTTACTGGACTTGTTGATTTAGTACCCATCTTTCTGTTCAAGTACATGAAAGAAGGCTAAAGAAATGAAAATTAGAAATATGATGATCAATAACAACAAAGTAAGTAGTATAAAGACATTTGCTATATAATTTTGGTATGTCATACCAAAGACAGTCTGGCCTGTACCCAATAACCTATTCGAATTCTGGACAATGGAATGTGTGTCTCTCTTATAAAATACTGGCTTAAAGGCTCACTGAAGCACAGCTGCATCAAATTCAAACACCATGGGCCAGATTGTCTTTGGTCAGGTTGCTATCACTCTTTTCCAGTCCTGATGAAGACCCCATGTGATTCAGTTTCAGGGGTCTAAATGTCAACTTATTCGGTTCCACCCAAATCATTGATTATTGGGACTGTTTAAACCTAAATATCTATATCACTGGGTTTCTAAAATGTATTTTTCTCCTAAGGGGAGAACATTTTGACATATTGTAAATATCGTCTGATTTATTAACTGTTAGATATTGCTTGGCTCACTTTTTTGAAATTACTTTGCATCATCACTTGGAGCACCTGTTTTTTCTGACTGTCTATTGGACTCATGTTATGAAACCTTAATATAAAACACTGATAGCTGTTGAAATGTTATTGACTTCATTTAATGATCAAATGATTCTTAGGGAAACACTGTTATGCACTTATTTCTTTTGTGCTTCGCACACAACCGTTGTTCTATGAAGCAGGCTCCTCTGATGATATTTGTATGTGTCCACAGAACTATGGACATACACAGGAGACTCTTCAACCAGCCAGGCATTGTTTCATGGGTGAATTCATGTAGCCTGAATATTATTCGTTAAGCAGAGAGGAAGCATTGTTTAAGTGACTGTTTCTGTTAAAGGAATATTTCAGGGGCTGGTGAGGCTGAACATGACTGAGACGGAGCCAGCAAACAAGTAGAAGAAAAAAGCAGTTTCATCAGCGTCCCAAAACAAAGGCAAAGTATGGACTACTTACATGGGCGTGTCCAGTATTGGATATGATGCACAGTGTACTTTTTGCCATGTCTGGACACCAGTAAGCCAATGCCTGAAGGAGGCTCATCCAAACAAGCCAATGGTTCAAGAGGGTTAACTCAAAATCCCTCTCTTGTGAGTAGTATCATGTGCTGTGACGGAGAGCAAGCTGTCAAGCCAGACCAAAAGAAGAAGTCAGACTTGGGTGGCTATGAGTGTAATGCAGACTATTTTTACATGGAAAAAGTAGTCTGAATACCTCTCAAAAAGATGCCTAGGGTAGATGATAACAGATTAACAAAAGAAAAATACAAGGGTGATAAAACACAACACAAGGAGATAACATGCAGTCAAACAAAGGAACATGGCTGATTAGAGGGACTGTATTGGTTTGTATTCTTTTCAAGCTACTTAATTTTTCTTCTAATTTTCACAAGTGTTAAAAAAAACCTTATTGATAGCTAATTATTTAACATAGTAAAAGAAAAGCACATGCTCACAATTGTCAGTATGGTTAGAAAGGTATAACTAACTTAATTGAATAACCATTTAAAAATAAAAAATAATAAAAAAATCTCTTTTAAGAATAAACTTTGATATATCAAAGACAGAACAATTAAAGGGGACGCTCGTGAAAGAGCATAATTAACGACTTAGGATGTAGAGAGAGGGGAAATACAAAGATATACAGATGCATAAAAAATGTCTCACAGCCAAGTAAAGTTTTATTGGACATTCTGCTAGGAGCCAAAAAACTTAGCGGTTCACACGACACTAATTGGGTTTTTATGTGATGAAAGATGCAAAGCAAACGACCCCCATCTCAGAAATCAGCACTTGCTCTTCCAAAAAATACCACACATGCGGTTTCTTGTTTATTTACACCAAAAGGTTGCTTTTGTAAACCTCGACATCTCCGTCGTATGTAAGCCTTGTCTGGCACACATGCAAACCATTTACATGAAGCAGATCTATTCATAGTGGGTGCCAAGAACTTGTGCGGTATGCCTGAATAACTAACTGAAAATGTGACTTCTTACTCTGAAGGGAACAATGCACAGGAAGATTGTTTTTTAAAGTAAGGAAGTGAATTGATTTACTGTATAGCGCTAGACCAGATTTGAAACAGAATCGGCATGCTTTTTATGATTCAACTCGAGATTAATCTGGAGGCCTTTGGCACACAATGTGAATTTCTTTTCTGCACTTAGAAATTTTATACTTCCACGAATGTATTCAGTTCAAGATATAATTTAACACATTTCGGCGTTTGTGATGTGTTTCCGACACACTTTCAGTTTAACTCTTTCATTACGAAGTGCTAACTTTTAATAAGTAAAAAGATTTGTGGTATGTTTTACAGTTTGTAATTGTAGTCCTGTTTGTTGAGTGCTTGTTCGCCTTTACTCTTGAGTAAAATTGTCAGAATAGAAACTGAATTAATTTTCTCCTATGGTTATCCTAGTTGGCGTCTATTTTCTTTCCAAGAATAAAGAATTTCAGCGCGCTTTTGAAGTGACACATTCTTACCTATGAGCTGGCCTGCCTGACAAAATAGAAACAATGCCAGAAGTATGACCCAAACGGCTAGACGGGACTGATTTTGTGGTCAAAGTGAGCTGCTTTGAAACTGCACCTACGACCATAAACATCCGTGACCTCTCTTTACTGCATGTAACAAAGAACTAAGGGCCAGATGTAGTAAGTCGTTTGCATGGTGCAAACTGCGAAAATCACAGTTTGCGCCATGCAAACAGCCTTCTGCGATGCACATTCACAATTTTCGAGTCAGTACCGACTCGCAAATTGTGAATGCGACTCGCAAATAGGAAGGGGTGTTCCCTTCCTATTTGCGACTCGCATCGCAATTCGCAATTACCACCTTTGTCACACTGGTGGTAACTCATTCGCAAAAGGGAAGGTCCCCTTTGTGAATGTTGCCCAAAAGGTTTTTTCAGAGCAGGCAGTGGTCCAACGGACCACTGCCTACACTGAAAAAATGAAACCAAATGGTTTCGTTATTTTTTTTATTTTGCAACTCGTTTTCCTTTAAGGAAAATGGGCTGCAAAATAAAAAAATAAAACTGCTTTATTGAAAAAGCAGTCACAGACATGGAGGTCTGCTGACTTCAGCAGGCCACCATCCCTGTGAGTGCAGGGACTCGCTTTGGGGGTCGCAAAATGCGACCTACCCCATTAATATTTATGAGGTGGGTCTTTGCAACCCCATAGCGAGTCGCAGACGGTGTCTGAGACACCGTTCTGCAACAGGATTTGCGATTCTGAAATTGTGAGTCGCACCGACTCGCAATATCAGATTCGCAAATTCTGACCTTGCTACATCTGGCCCCAAGGCACATATTTATACTTTTTTAGCGCCACATTTGCATCTTTTTTTGCCGCAAAATCGGCGCAAACTTACAAAATGCCATTGTATTTTGTAAGTTTGCGCCGATTTTGCATAAAAAAAAGACGCAAATGCGGCGCTAAAAAAGTATAAATAAGGGCCTAAATCAATAACATTCCGCACTGTGCTCCACACGTGATAATACAGGGAAACAGCCTTTACAACGCTGAAATTACCAAGCAGTGCCTTTAGAATGCATTTTTTGCCACAAACAGTTACCACACATATACCTTAACCATGCATGGGAAGTCTATTTAAGGTAAGTATAAATGTTTGTGGGTGCATATGAGTGTATGTGTGCCTGTGTGTGTGTGTGTGTGTATATAAATATATATATAAATATATATATATATATATATATATATACACACACACACACCTATTCACAGAAAAAAACAAAGGGTAAAGGGGCATTACAGTTAGGAAATAGAATTAAAAAAACATTAGAAATACATCAAAAACAAAAGTTGAAGGGACATTACAGTTAAGTTCAGATTTGACAGGCACAAAACCATAGAAATTCAACAGTTATAGTTATTTCTAGACACTATACATTTTGCTTTGAGGTACAACTCTAACTCGCACCTCTGTCATGTACAGTTTACTCATAAGTAATTTTATTACAAATGTTGGAATTATATTCTAAATGATGTAATGGAAAATTTAATTACTGATGTAATATGTGGGACAGGTACAAGTGCATGGTGAGGGCCGAAGGCTGTGTGCGACTGGGGATGGCTGCTGGGCCTCTGGTCAATTCCCGTAGGCATCCAACCCTGCACCATGTATGTATTTTGACCATACACAGTAGAAGTTGGTTGCAGGGCCCCTGGCCTGTAGCCAGTTGCCAACCTCCATAAGCATCCAACTCCGCGGCATGCACAGCTGTTGGCTATGCATAGCGGGAATGGCCACAGGGCTGCAGCCAACTCCCCATAAGCATCCAAACCTGCGCCACGCATGGCCTTCGGCCGTACAAGACAGGGATTAGCCACAGGAATGCAGTCAACTTCCCATAGGCATCCAAACCAGCACCACGCATGGCATTAGCTGTGTGCATGGTGAGGGTTAACTGCAGGCGTTTTTCAGTGTGGAATTGCAGAGAAAACACCCTTGCTTTGCCTTGGATAAATTCAATAAGTTGAGAGAATTTGCCCTTTACAGAAGTAAAGCTTCAACTGAGGTGCCTGTTATGTTTCTATTTGTAAGAGTTTACCGTTGAGATTTAATTTATGTGAACTGATCATCGGTGACAGAAGGGATCTTCAGTTGCTTTTTAATCCAAGAAGAGTCCACAGTAAGGCCTGGAGTCACAAGAATGTTTTTGACGCTAGCGCATCAAAGTGCAAGGAGGCCCATTGATTTTAATGAGTGCGTCCTCTTAATGCTTGCTCTGAACAGGGGTTAAAAATGACACCAAAAATGGAGCAATGAAATCTTGTAGATTACACAGCATCATTTTTGCGAGCCTCCTAACACCGGAACGCCCCCTTACATACATTATGCCTGGCGCAGGCATAATGTGGCGCAAGGGGGGGTAAAGTAGTGCAATGCTCTGGTGCATCGGAAATTGCCATATTGGGCCAGACTAGCATAAAAAAATATGCTAATGTGGTGCAAGGTGGTGCTATGGCCTTGTAAATCTGTCCCTAAGAGGCAGATTTAAGAAAGGTGGCGCTGCATCCAATGCAGTTCCACTTTTCATGCGCCCCTTAATACTCCCCTAATACCACTATGTGTGCACCGTATTAAAGATATGGCACACCATTGTGGTAGTTAGGGAACCAGTGTCAACATTTTTTACACTAGTTTGGCGCTTTGCAGCATTAGCGTAAAACATTTTGATGCTAATCATGTGAAGCACAGAGGCCCATTATAAATAATGGTGTGCCTTTCTTTAAATGCCCGCTCTGTGCAGAAGTTGAAAATGCCACCACAAATGGTGCAAAGGAAACTTTTAGATTTCTTTGCACCTTTTTTTTCACCCCCCCAATGGGAGAACACCCCCCTCTTGCATAGATTAGGCATGGTGCAGGCATAATGTGGCGCAAGGGGTTACAAAGTGTTGCAATGCATGCATTGCGCCACTTTGTAAATTTGGTGCTGTGATTTTGGCCTCGTTGGGACACATTGGCATTAAAAAAATGATGCTAATATGGCGCAAGGAGGCGCTGGGCCTAACTGCCTACCCAATTGCAGCATTTTCGACTGGCTAATTAGTAAGTGCTAACTCTTTGGGTAAATTTATAGTACATATTGCATGCTACTGTTGCCTAAAGGACCACAAGGTAATGCCTCCAGTGACCATGTCTGATGTCATTTTCGCAATTTGACTGTTCCTCAAGAGTCTTCCTATTAAAGAAAGAGCCTCAATTCCCGCGCAATCTCATTGATACTGCACGCAGGGAGCAACAAGAAATTCTGCTCCCTGCGTGCAGAAGCAATTGTTTCATCTGTTTTCCTTATTACTGGACAGTGAGCAGAGAAACAAATTTAAAAAGTCAGCTACTAGCGAGTGGGAGCAGTTTTCCTGCTCCCGCCCACTGGGAGCAGACTTAGAGTTTGCTCTTGCTTGGCAGGAGCTGTCATTGCTCCGCCAAGTGACAGCAAATTACTATGTCCTGATGGTGGGCACACTGGGGCATAGGGAGCCGGCCTTGGAGGTAGTGGTTCCCAGGGACATTAATGACTCCAAGATGGGGGCCGTGCAGACCCCCTCCTTTGTTTAGGTAGGGGCAACTCTCAGGAGGTGGTGGTCCTCAGGGCCGAAAATGGCCAGGAAGGGGCTGTGCAGCCCCCCCTTCCACTTAAAATGTGGTCATGCCCCAGAGAGGTAGTGGTCCCCGTGGCAAAATATGGCCCAGAAAGGGGGCAGTGTGGACCCACTCCCACTTTTACAACCACTTTGGCCCCAAAGAGGGGGTGGTCCGGAGGCAATTTGTTGTTGAGGAAAGGGGTCCGCACAAACCCCCACTTATTATTGGGTCAAGCCCCAGCAAAGATACAGTCCCTGAGGCCTTAAATGGCCTACAGAGGGAGCCTATGCTGCCCCCTCTCCTCTGTATTGCACTTTGGCCAGGCCCTGGAAAGGTAGCTGTCCCTTGGGCCCATATCTGCCATAAGGAAGGGGGGGGGCGCATGCATTCCCTAACCCATAGTATATATTAAAATATTCCCCTGAGATCTGGCCCTCCTGGGCACTGAAATACAAACAAGCGTGGGATCCTCCACAATTTTCCCCATAAAAATGTTTTTAAATGTTTTTTTTGGCCCAGAAGGGGTCCTTTGGGGGGCCCAGAAGGGTTCCTTTGGGGGCCCCAGCACCAGTCCTAGAGAGTGCTACCCTTCCACCTTTTCTTTATTTTTAACTTTTATTTTGGGACTCGGCTGAGTCCAAGTCACAAAATGACTGACAACACTTCCTGATTGAAGTGTGGGCAGGCAATCAGATCTCAGCTTGAAATCTGTCAGTTCAGTGGATTTATATTTTTTAACTTTAAATATCTCAAAAACTACTTAATGAATTTACACCAAATAACAAAATTAGATCTTTCTAGGCCAAGATCTACCTTTTTGCCAATTTTGGTGTATTTCCATTCAGTGGACTGGTCTGTAGTTGTGTTTGAAATCCCTATGGGAAATTGCAAAGGGAAAACACTTTTCAAGACCCCCCTTTTTCTTGGCTTCTGCTTGGCAGATCACCCCAAAATTCTCAAGACAGCAGCTAAATGATCTTGCGTAAGGATTTAAAAATGTATGTGAAGATTCATCAAACAGCACCAAAGTTATTGGCAAAACAAAAAATGCTTTGTCTATGGGAATTCGGTCCTAACTGTAACTGCTTATTGGGTATAGGGTGTTAAGTGTATTTTCAGGGTTTAGGGGTGGGTAAGGATATTGGGTGGTAAGGGTGGTTTAGGGTTTAGGGGTGAGTAAGGAAATTGGGAGGTAAGGGTATTTTTAGGGTAGATGGGGTAGGGTGGGTAGGGGTATTGGGTGGTAAGGGTGTTTTGAGGGTTTAGGGGTGGGTAAGGATATTAGGTGGTAAGGGTGTTTTAGGGTTTAATGGTGAGTAAGGAAATTGGGAGGTAAGGGTATTTGTAGAGCAGATAGGGGTACTGGGTGGTAAGCTTGTTTTAGGGTTTAGTGGTGGAAATAGTACTGGGTAGTTAGGGTGTTTTTTAGAGTTTAGGGGTGAGTTGGGGTATTGGGTGTTAAGGATGCTTTTAGGGTTTAGGGGTGGGTATTGGTATTGGGTTACAAGGGTATTTTTGTGGTTTGGGGTGGGTAAGGGTATTGGGTGGTAAGAGTGGAAGATTTGGAGGTTCATCATCCATATCCAACCTAGCGCTTAAGTTCCATGAATCCTATAAACTCCTATTCCTCATTAGAAGGATGCTTACATGAGTTATTGTCAGAAGATAAGGGGGTTGGGGGAGAAATGTGTGTACAGGATACAGGAGGGACAAGAATAAGAAGGGAATTAATTCCCAGGAGAATCATTGCTAAACCATCATATGGGAATCTTACAGGTAGTTCCCATAGTCTGGCCGTATATGGAGAGTGTTATTTTAGTGCATCATACCTCAAAAACAAAAACTAGTTTAGAACAACAGACGAAAGTTCATTTATGATACAAAAAGCAGTCATCATGGGTTGGATGTGAGTCCAAAGATCACTGTCCTTCATTGTGGCAAAACTGAGAGACGCCTTCATTCAATTACATTGTTCAGGCCATCTTGGGTGCTTTTTAGTATATCCATCCATTTACTTGCTCAAGCCTACACCACAATTTACCATAGTATCAACAATTGGCAACACCTCTGTTCTTTCATAAAAAGACACTCACTTGAAGGGACTCAATTTCAAAAGAACATACCAGAGAGACTGACTATCCACAGCATCACTTACCTCCTGCCCCTCACAAATAGTTCAACAAACACAGAAACAACACTTATAGTCACATAAAGCCCACTAAATCTTTTGTTTACCATAGCTGCTAACTACCAGCTCACATATTCACTTGTGACATGAACTACAGTCACTACTGTCACTCATCCGTTACTTTCCGTTACATCTGCTACTGTAACTCACATATCTCTTCACTACAAGTAACTCAACCCCTTAATATAGGCACATATTACAGTCCCACTCTGCCATTCTCCACAGCCACACTTACTACCCTTACACTACACTCTAACAAAATTGAGCATGACTCCCACCTCATGATCCACAAGACAATCACTCATTCAAAACAACACCTACTCAACAACACCACCAAGTAAAATCTACTTCCCCTCCTCAGTACTACTCAATGTTAATTGGTACAACCAGTCATTTAAAACGTTTCTACCAAGACACACCAGAACTTATTGGTACTCTCATGGAAATAGAACCATTCATATTATCACTCTGGGCTCCTTGCAGATGTAGATTTATCCAGAATATACCAACATCACTATTTTTAACACCTATCATCCACCTATGGAACAGTCAACAAGACATTTGCTCCTTCACTGATTCTCTTCAGCGACTCACTCAAGGTACTTTCAACATAAGCACCCATCACAACCAAGTATTAATTAAGGACCTGATTTAGAGTTTGGCGCATCGGTACTCAGTCATAAACGTGACAGATATCCTGTCTGCTGTATTACAAATGCCAAGGATTATAATGCACTTGTAAGAAGGTGGATGGGAACTGCATCATATTTGTGATGGAGCAACCCATTCCTCAAACTCTAAATTAGGCCCTAAGTCTTCAGAAATCTTCCCACTCAGTAACCAGTTTTCCAGAACACCATGTTTAATAGAATTTGCTGACTTCCCCATGACACCTTAAATGAAGAACTATGACAGTCATTAAATGGCTCCAGGTTGCAAATCGGACAGTTACTTTTTCCCTTAAACACTGGACAAAAGAGAAAATGATGTTGGTTCAATGATTCCCCAACTTTCATTTG
This sequence comes from Pleurodeles waltl, assembly GCF_031143425.1. NCBI lineage: Eukaryota > Metazoa > Chordata > Amphibia > Caudata > Salamandridae > Pleurodeles > Pleurodeles waltl. The sequence goes on from NC_090447.1 coordinate 379,920,984, forward strand.
TAATCATTTTCATGAAGGAAGTAACCAGAGAAAGCTCAAGAACTGTAATGTGATCCTAGCTGGTATTAGCAAAACAGTATTTACAGAAAGAAAAGATCACTTAAAAAAGTTTGCAAGCAAAATTCTTCCTCTGTGCACTGAGGACAAGTTTTCTGAGACTATAAATCAAACCTAACTCCATATCAACAGAAATATGATCAACATATGATGAGTTATTCTTCACCAAAATTATCAGTATTTGCGATGCATTTTTACAAAATGTAACCCTGTCACATTTGACAAACAGACTGAGCACCGAAAAAACAACACTTAAACCTTAAACAAAACTTAAACACTTAAACCTCACGCAGTGATGATCCCCACTTAGGGCCTCATTTATTGTTTGTGACGTGGCCTGCCATCTCAGTGGGTTGACAGAGGCCATCACCTACACTCCTAGCAGAGGACCACCAGAAATAATCAAAGATGTCTGCCTGTCTTGAATAGATTTATGTGATGAAAGTGCTACTTCCACTAAGGCAGATGCACTTTCAGGACTGCTGTATGCTGAGTGGACAGCCATAATTGTTTAAACTACTTTTTAGGAACAATCCACAAAGTAGAATTTGTTGCTGAAAAGTAAAAGTAATCTGTTCCCAATTGTCAGGAGGTTTTCCCAATACGCTTCAGGGACTTTTAGACATTTTCATTCCCAGGACCACTGTATCACGTATGATGGTCCTGGAAAAGAAGAAATCAGTTTTATATGCCGGTTATATGTCGGAACCACGGGTGCTTCAAGCACCTGTGGCTCAACAACGAGGTCGGAACAACAACCTCGTTCTAACCACTAATGCCTTTACCACAAATGCGTTTACAATGATTTTACCATTGTAAATGCATTCCTTGTAAAGGCTTTAGCATTCAGCATGCACGGTTCCAGCATGCTTCCTCCCTAGCCTCCCACCGCCAAAAATTACCGTGACCCCCCCATCCCCACAACTACTCCAACCCCAAAATTACCAGAACCCCAAACCTCGCCCCTAAAACCTAAACACCCCAACCCACAACCCACCCCTTAAACCTAAACCCTGCCCCCAAACCCTAATCACCCCCTGCCCCCACCCCACCCCAAAAACTAAAAATACCCTAAGTCCCCACCCCGCCCCTAAAACCTAAACACCCCAACCCACCCTATAAACCTAAACCCTGACCCCACCCTCCCCCCAAACCCTAATCCCCCCGAGCCCCCACCCCCCTTAAAAAAACAGCCCCAGTCCCAGCCCAACTTACCTCCTCCTTTGCCGCGTCGACTCCGACTCCCTTCTTCTGTACCTTACCACGCATGTACGTGGTTCAGACATGCGTGGTTAAGGTACCAAAACCAGGAAGTCGTGAAAAATGAAAGCGTTGTTTAGCTTTTGTTTTTCACGAAATCGTGGTTTCAAAGTCGTTGTTCTGGGTGTTTCCCTTATATGCCCCACCTGACTTCTGGATGCCCTATCCCTGGGTTGGACTGGCCTACAGGGTGATCAGACAGTGCCCGACTGGCTGGTCTGGTAGATCAGTGTTAGAAATTAGGTCTTTGGTTAGCAGTCAGATTACCCCTGTCCAAGCAAAGATCCTCACTTTAGTCAGGACAAAGGAGAAACACACCTGGTTAACACTCACTTACCCCATGGTAGCTTGGCAAGAGCAGGCAGGCAGGCTTAACTCAGAAGCAATGTGTATAGTATTTGTATCAACACACACTGTAATACAGTGAAAACACTACAAAATGGACACCACACCAGTTTAGGAAAATAGCCAATATTTATCTAAATCAAACAAGACTAAACTGACAAAAATCCAACATACACAGTTAAAAAATGAATTTTCAAAAGAATAAGAGTCTTACTACATAGAAAACAATGGAAGTTATGATTTTGCACAAAGGACCTGATTAGCTTCAAAATTAAAGCCGCACTGGCGAGCTTGTGTCGGAAAAGTCAGCGATGCGTTGATTTCTTCCTCGCAAGGGAGGCCATGTGCCGTTTGTTCTCCGGTTGGGTCGACGATGCATTGTTTTTCTCTCTCACAAGAGATTGATGCATCAATTTCTGGACAGGGCACCTTGGATCTGCACAGATTCGAGATGACTTTGATGCCCAGGGACGATGCATGGAAAATCCTGTTGCATAGTGTCAGAAAACCGCGCTGCATGGGGTTTGCTTGGTCATCAGCAGCTACAAGCGGGTGTTGTGCGTCGTTTCTCCAGCCGCAATGTATTGATCCCCCAGCCGTGATGCAGGTGGAGCATCCATTTTAGCAGTGAATACTGGACGCTCATCGTTTATTAGCCACATTCCAGATGGTGGATCGGCGCATGGTGTCATGTGCGTGGATTTTCAGCTCTTGTTCTGCCAACTTCACCTTTCAAGGGCTCAGGGACTGGGTAGGACACCACTTGGCAGATCAGGAGTCTCAGCAGAGAGCCCAGGTGTTAGCAGAGGAAGTCTTTGATGGCCCTGAGACTTCAAAACAGGAGGCAAGTTTAGTTCAAACCCTTGTAGATTCTTCACAAGCAGGAATATACCACAAAGTTCAATCTTTGTCCCCTTTCACAGGCAGAAGCAGTAACTGCAGGATAGTCCAACAAAGCACAGTCACAGGCAGGGGCAGCATTCCTCCTCAGCTCTTCAGCTCTTCTCCTTGGCAGAGGTTCCTCTTGGTTCCAGAAGTGATCTTGAAGAAATCTAACATCTGGAGTTTTGGGTTCACTACTTATACCCCTTTCTGCCTTTGAAGTTGGTAAACTTCAAAGGAAAGTCTCTGTTGTTTACATGATCCTGTCTTGCCCAGGCCAGGCCCCAGACACACACCAGGGGTTTAGGAACTGCATTGTGAGAGGGCAGGCACAGCTCATTCAGGTGTAAGTGAACACTCCTCCCTCCGCTCTAGTACACATGGCTCATCAGGATATGCAGGCTACACCTCAGCACCCTTTGTCTCACTGTCTTAAGGGGACTCACAAACACCCCAACTGTCAAACTGACCCAGACAGGGAATCCACAAACAGGCAGAGTCACAGAATGGTTTAAGCAAGAAAATGCCTACTTTCTAAAAGTGGCATTTTCAAACTACCAATCTAAAAACCATCAGAGATCCCAAACTCCACATTTCTATCTGCTCTTAAAGGGAATCTGCCCTTTAATAATATTTAAAGGCAACCCCCATGTTAAACTATGAGAGAGATAGGCCTTGCAACAGTGAAGACCAAATTGATCAGTATTTCACTGTTAGGACATGTAGCACACATCAGTACATGTCTCACCTTTAACATATACTGCACCCTGCCCACGGGGCTATGTAGGGCCTACCTTAGGGGTGCCTTACATGTAAAACAAGGGAAGGTTTATGTCTGGCAAGTGGGTACACTTGCCAAGTCAAATTGGCAGTGCAAGACTGAACACACAGACAGTGCAGAGGGGCAGGTCTGAGCCATGTTTACAGGACTATTAATGTGGGTGGCACAACCAGTGCTGCAGGCCCACTAGTAGCATTTGATTTACAGGCCCAGGATACCTCTAGTGCACATTACTAGGGACTTACTAGTAATCAAATATGCCAATCATGGATAAACCAATCAACACTACAATTCACACAGAGATCATATACATTTTAGCACTGGTTAGCAGTGGTAAGGTGCCCAGAGTCCAAAAGCCAACAAAAAAAGGTCAGTCAAAATAGGTGGAAGGCCGCAAAAAGTTTAGGGATGACCCTGCAAAAGGGCTACTTCCAACAATCAGCATATGGGGTGCTTTCTTTAGCAGTTTGTGAGCCTGTGTTATTGACAGGTGATCAGTTTTCATTGTTGATCTACCTAATTTTACTGCAAATACTGCCTGCAGTAAACACAAATGCATAGTGTCAGATACCTTGGAAAATGCACATGCAGCATGTCTTTAAAAGTTCAAAACTGGTCTGATTTGCAAATGGGAGCCACAGGTATTTAATTTGTAAACAAGGGCACTTTTAGTTTAGCGCCTGTGCTGTTTTTGTTTGTCCCAGTCTGTCCCTGCCCCAACCTGAGAAGTGTGGGGCTACCACCAGACCACCATGTTACAGCTTTTTGGCAGAAGATGCAGCTGAGGCTTCAGGTTTGTGGGAACAGCATTTCTCAGACCTCTAAATAAGGTAGGGGAATTGCCAGTGTATGATGGTGTGCCTAGCCTGCCATATTCTAAATAAACATTTAGTAACAGAGATTACAGTATAGAGATGAAATTCCATGTACAGCTATAAACACATCTTCAATCTTTCATAGACTCATTTTTCATCAGAGGATTGGACCATCTTGGAATTAGGGCCCTTTCCATTAATATGGTGTACATATATGAGAAAAGTGATATTTGGATTTTAGTCCCAAGTTGACTTTCCTGTGTTCTCCTGCTGCATTAGAGAATAAGCTCACCTCTCTGTAAGGGAGCTATGTAGGCAGAAGATATTGTCAAGGGTGAGACAGGCTGTTTGAACAGCTGATCCTGTGTGATAAAGGCACCTTATATGAAAAGATCCTTTAGGGTTTTCACTCCTTGTCTCTCATATGTTTTGAGAAATACTTTTCAAAGGATACTGTTATTCCTTCAATTTTAGCTAATGAGAAGAAACTGGAATATAGAGTGACTCCACCCATGTGCTTTATGCTGCCATACCTCACCAACATTGTGGATTGTATTGATTGAATCTTCCTACTAAATTCTTTGCAGCCATTAAGGAGTAGTCTGTCAGCTACAGCCACTTTAATTACAATGTGTGACAATTGTAAAATGGACTTATAACCCTATAATTCTGTGACTAATATGCCCCCTAGTCAAAAGCGGCAATCACAATCTCATAACTCACTCTGGGAGACCTAAAAGTCCATATCAGTCTAGTGACCACTGAGCGTAACATTGCAAAGAATAGTGAAGGTATAATGAGATGAAGAGTTTTCGCACTTGTATAATAATTGGCAAATGTGACCATTTTAATAAGGAGAAATCGAATCACCAATGAAATAGGAAGTTGTGTCAAGGAAGGCATTTTTGATTGCAAAGAAATACGAGTTGACAACATTGTCATTATTTAAGTTTAACTGATTACTTAAGTCTTATCTCTTCAAGTATTTAATAGACTGCAGACAAGCTGAAGCAAATGCATTGGAAACTTGCACAGTGGAAGAAGTAAGGGGTATCAACTCAGATGTGCTTCAGTTGATCTTCCTCCCAGCTAACTCACAAAATCTACGGATACCCTCCATTATAGAAGGCAATTTCAACTGTGGATATTTGACATAGAGGATGAAATTCCCAGTATCCCTACCTGGATCGTGCAGTAATAAGAGAGAGTATTTGACATGCAGTGTACTAATTTGATTGAAGTGTAGTATGTGAACCAAAGAGAGTAAATATTTACCCACCTATAACCTATGCATAACCTCAAATAGAAGGAGCAGTTTGATGGACTTAAATGCCTTCTCATCACTGAGGGTTGCAATCACTGCCCGAATTTAGGGTCGATATTGTGAATGGTTGAAAATGGCCTCCTTAGGTTGTTCCACTTAGGTTTGGTCTGGACAAAACTCAATTCATCATGGAAGATAAAGAATAGCATCTAAGGAAGCAATCTCCTGGCTGTTAATTTAGCAAGATTTGGATTATTTTCTTTAATTAAGTATTCATCGTCCCTACTGGACTTGTTTGGGACTGTTTGCTACTGCTCCAATGTTTGGTCCGCCTTTTTCAGGATCCCTGATCAACTCTAGCTTGTGCTGAGTTTGCTCCTCTTGAAGGTTATGCAGATCTCTATCAAAGTATATGCATGCCCTTGACTAATGAGCTTAATTATGTTCAATTCCCGTGTGCTCCCTGACTGGTTTGGGGTTTGGGTGTACCTGCTAGTAGAAATGTCATCTTGCCCTCAACACTTTGCCTTCATTCCCCACTTTGTATGCCCTTGTTTTTGCTGGTATTAGGACTCTGCACACTTTAACACTGCTAACGGGTGCTAAAGTGCCTGCGCTCACTTCTCTAAATATAGTAGTTTTAGCTTATCCCCGATTGGCATAGTCCCGAGTAAAGTTCAGTGCATGTGCCCACAGCCTGTAAATTAAATGCTGCTTATTGCCCTGCAGTACTGATTATGCCACCTACTTAAGTAGCCCTTGAGACATGTCTCAGGCCTGCCAGTGCAGAACCTGTGTGTGCAGTTTCACACCGCCATTACAACCTGGCAAAAAACACTCTTGCCAGGCCCTAGTACTACTTTTTAGTACATATAAGTCACCCCTAGGGTAGGTCCTGACAGACCAGATATATTTAAAAAATAGGACACATTCTTTTAAATTTCACGTCTTGGTAGTAAAAAACCACCTAAATTTGTTTTTCGCTTCAACAAGGCCTAACTCTCCCTTAGGATAATGTTGGAGTTGCCTTATTACTTTTTATAAGTGTAATTTTCAAATGGGTAGAGATAACCTGTTAATGTTTGGTGTCTCTGGAATCACAATTTAAAATCCCACCTCTAGGTGAAATTGGATTTTAACTTATTATTCTAACTATGGCACTTTTAGAAAGTGCAAAAAGAAAAAGTGATGGACGGAATGCTGAACAATCTCAACCATTAACCCCCAGTACAGAGGTCTGGACCTAAATCTATAATTTTTTGCTACCTATGTCATTCCAGCCATATGCAAATCAGTCTTGACCCTGCTCCCCGTGGGAAAAGTCCATCCTGAACTGCTAAGCCCAGTCCTCCCTGGACTGGAAACAAGCAACCTGTGACCTGTTTCAGGGTATCACCCTTTAATCGCCAGGCTAGCTTGACTCCAGTGGCATGGGGAGTGAGGGTCCCACGTCTGGGCATAGCCTTTCCTCTTTGGGCAACAAATGCAAAAAGAACAAGTGATGGACGGAATGCTGAACAATGACAAACATTTACCCTAAACACAGAGATCTGGGCCTAAATCCATCGTTTTTTTGCTGCCCATGCCATTTCAATGTGGACCCAGCCATATTGGCATTTTCTTACTTTAGTCATTCGGTACCTGCAGCCTGTCTTTAGTTACATGACTGGGTGTAGTTGGGCATTAGGGCTTTGTGAATTCCCCCTTGACAGTCACAACCAATAAGAACATAGGTGTGACTTAATGGGCCATTACTGGCAGGATGAAAGGGAGGACCAAGACACACCATCACTTACACCTGAATAGGCTATGTCCTGTCCACACACAAAGGACTTAATGACCCTGTAATGTCACTCCAGACAGCTTGGAGTGAGTGCAGGGAAGCAGGCAATTCCTTGCATTTCAAAGCCACAGTGTAGACATTTCTCTCAGCCTCCAGAACCAAAGTTAAATACTGTACCTCAGACACCACTTCTGGCCTAAGTGCTTGTTAGCGAAACTGATACATCATTTCTGCTGAGCGACACATCCTCAAAGAGAACCAATGCATTTTCTCAGCTGAGCGGCACATCCCTGAGCAGAACCAATGCATGGCTGCTGGTGGAGGATTGGACCTATCGCAAAAGACTTTCATCAACGCCGCTACCGGCATCTTGACTCAGGGACATTGCCTTCATAACCACAGCTGTGCAACACTTCCTCAAAGCAGATCCTTGCATCGCTCATCAACAGCAATGCTGAATCTCTGTATTGTAGCTTCACCACTCTTTGGAATTTAGGTATTGCTTCAAATGTGCATCTCATCCCTGACTTTGGACTTCAATTCCTGACAATGGGATCTTGCTGGACCTTGCAGCACATTCTTGCTGTGTCTCGCAACTGACGAATTGCCTCAAGTGTTTGACACATATTTGATGCAAATCCACACAAAACCCAGCAACCAGGATTTACAGTACTTTGTTCAGTGGTCCAAACTGGGTCCTTGTAGTCGACCCTTGGTCCATTGCGGTCTGCCTGAACTTGTGACTTTGTCCCGGTCCTGCTAGACCACATATCCCCAATAGAGCTTTGTGCTTTTTGGTGCTATTTTTACTGAAAACTTTAAGATTCAACATCTCTGGTTCTATTAATTGGATTTTTTGTTTGTGGTCTTGTTTTATTTATTAAAATCTATTCTATTCTTCTAAATCTGTTGTGGGCTCCTTTTATGGTGTGTTTACACTGTGTTACTTTTTGAAGTACTACACAACTACTTTACACATTGTCTCCAGCTAAACATGGCTTCTCTGTGCCAGGCTACCAGGGGGTTGAGCACAGGTTAATTTGGGGTTTGATCATGCGTTACCCTAACAAGGATTCAGGTTGCTGTTTGACCAAGGCTCACACCCTGGTCAACCGACAACCACATTTTTTACTCCTGCTATTTGTGGGATGTGGAGTCAAGTTTTTCACCCATTTTTCCTGGATCGTGGCCTGCATTGTGCTTCCCCCTGTGCTCTCCACTGGTTGTGGGCTTGTCGGATATATGCACTCTCTCCATGTCTTGCATCCCCTTGTTTAGGTTGTTCAGGTTATGTGTGTCCTCAGCTCTCTCCTGAGCATCAACAGACTGCGTGGCAGGGGTTCCAATGATATGTTTTCCTCCAACTAAAACCTTGCTCCTCTACTAGTGCCCCTGTTTCATATATGATTATATGATGCTGATAGGCTCCTTCAATGGAGGACTGTTGAGTGCCTACCTTTTTTCCTGTAATATGGGCTTTCTGACCAACATCCTCTAGTCTATGCTAGGATTGGAGTTTCTGATATGTGTGCTGTCTTCCTGTTTTGTGTTCTATAATGTGCCCTTGGCCTTCTTGTGGTATGTGTGGTACTCTTTACAATGTTTTCCCTGCTCCTTCCTAGCTCCCTTCTGGTGTCTAGACTAGGGTGTTTGTTGGGCTTGGTTTCCTCCAGTGCGCTCTGTTGTTTTTTGGGGCTGTGGAACAGGTGTCCTGCCAGGTTGAAACCTGCCTACATTGTGTACTTTGTTGGATGTTATGGTGGTTGTGGGATAAAGCTTTTTGTTTCCCTGCCCGACATAGGTCCTTTTTTGCCCATATTTAAATTTGATGTGGAGATTTATGGTGGACTGTTATTTGCGTTCCTTGTGCTTTTGGGGATGCATTGGGGCACCTCCTTGCTTTTCGTATACCTTTTTTAATTTTAACTAATGGAAGTGAGAGGGGCTGTGGCTTTCCCACATGGTGTCTGATTTGGAGCCCCCCAATTCTTCCTGTCCCTTCTTTATTTATTTGGTGTGGGAGAATGAGGTGGGCTAGCTAATGCAACCAGTGTTTTGGTCTCAGATTCTGCTTGCCCTGAATGTTCTATACATCTACTTTTGTATCTCTTTGCACCCATAAGCTCAGGGTTTCCTGGACATGCTTCCTCTGTGCGGCAGTGACCTCCATCTAGATTGGCTCATCTGCCATGTCTTTTTTTTTCTCTGGGTAGTGTTTGGTGCTGGGCTGATCATTATGCTTTCTGCTGTAACTTAGTTTGGCTAGTGCACAATGATGTGTTCTGGTGTGCAATAGTGCACAGATTTGCTTCCTGATGGGATCAGCACTTGTTCACTGTTGTGCTTGGTGCAAGGAAGTTGCTGCCAGTACTTAATTCATAAAAACAAATAAGTGCCCTGGCCAAAAATATTCCACGGAAATCCACTGCAGGTAACACCACCAGAGTTTGTGCCACCACTGCCTTATGGTATTTTGGGCCAATTCTGCCTTTTGACCTTTTTCATTATACAGCATCTGCGGTAGGGGTTAAGATTTTGCTCCAGGCTGACACCTCTGCCCTATATTGTTTGTTTTCCCTGTGCTTTCTTGCTCTCCAGTGGGTGTGTGACTCTTGCTTCCTGTTGTAGTTGGGGCTCATTGCTGCTAGCCATGTGTTCTTTCTTGCCTGTTCCTACTCGTCCCCCACAGCTTTGTGTTGCTCTCTGAATGCAGTGTTTCATAACACAAGGGTAACCCTGGGATTCATAGGAACCCGGGTGAATTAGCAGTATTTCCAAGAAACAGTGGTCCCTGAAATAAAATACTTAAACACCAACTCCTGAATAAAAATGTATTCCAAAACAATGTTTTAAGAAAGGAAATAAAAAAAAAAAAAACTATTCAAATCGCATGTATGACATTATGGTGCGATAAACACCTGAGCACCGAGTACATTTTTAGCATTTTTGTTCTTTTATTATAATTTACCATTGTGTTATAAATCTCACTCCTTTCAGGAGCACTCGTAATTGGGACCTTTTTGTTCGCATTTTATCAGTGATGTCTCCCCCTGCCAGCATCAACAGCTGCAAAACTTTTACAATAAAACCATAATAAACTATGTTTCTTAAGGTTTTATTGTAAAAGGGACATGACCACGGATGATGACAGGGACGGGTCCCCCTCCCTCAGAGTGCAATGTATGTTTGGCCAACCGTCTCGGGCCAGCCAAACTCACATGAGCACTGAGCTATCTTCAGCCCGGCACTGTGTTGCTGGGTTGGAGAGAGAAGGCAGAGGCTTCCACTCTGCCTCAGAGAGCCAAGCCAAGGCGTTCCTTCCAATTCTAACGCAGCTTTCATGCTGCCAGCAGCATGAAAGCAGCATTTGTACTGGGCGCAGGGCAGACTGGGAGCCTGTGCCTGCAGTGAGGACAGCGGAGCGGCAAGGAAGGTAATTTTTTTAAACTGATTATTTTCATTTTTTGTCATTTCCCCCTCTCTCACCTTGCGCCACGTCAACCCTCCCCACCACCCCCCTGCGAGCTGCAACTTCATTTTATTAAATCTTCTTGAGATTTACAAAGATTTCGGAAACATTCTAAATCAGTACCTTCAAGCAACTGCAAAGCACTATGTATGAAATAAATATATAAGACATGGTGTTCTGTGCAAAACAACTTTAAGAGCCAGTAGGACATCCAGCATTTTAATGTATATTTAACAATATAAGTATACCCCAGTCCTTCAACCATAATACTTCTGTGGTGCTTTGATTGCATCAGTTTAGTCCTCTCTCCTGTCAAGCCTTAGATTTTTCACAGATTTCAAAAGCATGCGCTGCTCAAATTCAACAGCAAAGCCAACTATAATTCAAAGTACTGTACACCACAGCACTCCTTTACACCCCAGATCTGGACCAAGACAAGAGCTGAAAGCTTCTGAGTGTACATAATTCCTACGTGTTTGCTCGTAGTGCAATGGTACAAATTCAGTTTAGTGTCTAGGGACGTGAAAACGCAAGCATTTTTATTACACAGCTGAAAAGGACAAAAACTGGCAGATGATGAAGGAGAAGCTCTGAGACGAGCACGAGGGAGAACAAATTACGGACACGCATCACAAGGGCACCGCCAGCGGCATATCAAGGCGGTTTCAGAATAAATATCTCTTATTTTTCTGCTTCAACAAAGACATTGATGTTATTTTCAAGAAATGCGTTGTCGAAATTAAAATAGTGGGAGCAGCATGGACGTCATTTAGGGGTCGCCAGGGGTCTCAGCTCCAGTTCCTGGTTTACCCCTTGCTACCCCGGGCACTGCCTTTGTAACCTCTGGCCTCAGAGGTGGCGAGATCAGTGCCAGGAATACAGGGACAGCTCGGTTGGTGCTCCACTCCCCATGTTTTGCGGTATTTTTTGTATTACTCTAACAGTGAATAATGTTGCATTATTCACTATTAGTGTAGTAAAAATGAAGTACAATTAGCCGGAATATGACCTTCCCTAGTAGCTGAGGAAAGAAAAAAAATGTTTACATATGCATGTTGTGTGTGTGCTTGCAGGTGAGAGTGTATTTGTGTGAGAGAGATTGTGTGTATATGTTAATGTGTGTGTGTGTGTGTGTGTGTCAGCATCTATGAGTGAAAGGGAAGGTCAAAGGGCGTGTGTGATTGATGTTCATGGAAGCAGTGGTGGCTCCTGCTCTATGGCAGAGGAGCGCTGCCCCTCCCCCCACCAGCAGCAAGTGCTGCAAATCCTTTAACAATGGAAGGATAATAATCTAAGTTTTTTATCCTTTTATTGTTAAAGGGGCGGGGCATTGGAGATGACGGGCACTGAGGGGAGTGCACTGTGCACTTCCCTCAGAGCGCATGTGTGTTTGGCCGGCGGTCTCGGGCTGGCCAAACACACACGCGCAGAGTGCTCTTTCAGCCCGGCACTATGTTGCTGGGCTGGAGAGAGCCTGTACAGGCTCCCAGTTTGACTGGGAGTGCCCTGGCTGGGAGCTCCCAGCCAATCGTGATGAGCAGCGTCAGGATTAGCCACAGGGCAGGTTGGGAGCGCTTGCTGCTGGTGTGGGGACAACCCTCCTCTGCCATAGCAGATGAGCTGCCACTGCTTCCATGGACATCAATTCATCAAAATGCCAGGGGTAGCACCCCCCCCACACTGCCCCACCCCCTGTAGCCTCAGCGAGCCACGACTGCATGGGAGCACATGTTTAGTTTACAAAAATTAGTAAGTGCATGCCTTCCAGCCCCCACGTTATTAAGAAAATCTTTAAAATGTGATGCAGTATCGGTATTGCTACTTTACTTGTTAGCAGGGAACGTGTCTTTAGCAGTGATGCCTTGGACGAGAAATAAAAAATGGCACTTGCATAAATAACTTTGCATGGTTCCTGCTTGCAAAAATATATAGCTGCTGGTGGGAACTTAGACCCGTGGGTAGGGGCCTGTCTGTTTAGTGATCGTCCCACATTACAAGCATCTCCAAACTGCCTGTGCCAGTGCAGTAATACTGCGCCTGAAATCTCAATATCATGAAGTCCCGAAATTATAGGGCTCCTTTCCGAAGAATAATTCTGTCTGTTTTTAGCAGTTAAAGTGTATCCAGGAAAATACCTGAAATTGTGGAATTATTCCCTCTAATGACATGAAAGGTTGGCAGGCATACGGAGGCCGGGTGAGTTTGACGGGGTGAGTAAGATGCACTCTTAAGATGATACATTTGTCCACTGTATGTTCGTGTTCCTCCTCATACTTAGGCCGCACTGCATCTAGAGTATCTCCGATAATACTGCACTGGTGACGAGGCGAGCAACATTGTGGCACTCTGTATGCAAACCTGCAAAGTGACTCCTGAGCTGAATTGTGCCACTGTCACATAGAAGGAAGGTCAGCCCGGTTCACAAACCGTAGGCGTGGCAGTGCACAAAGTGCCACAGTGAGTCAAGCACTATCCCCTTGCAAATCCGAATGCCCAATAAACTCCCATAGCACCCTGGTGCTGACTGACGACTATGAACCCTCTTGACCAGCATCAACTTTAGGAGACACCAAGGTGCATAACAAGTCAGAGACCATTTGGAAGTAACTCACGGATGTCATGATCCACCTAAGCCTAGGCATTTAACAATACAGTGGGTAAAACAGGCATTGCCGAGCCCTGTAATAGCAAATGGTGTGAAGGCTGACTAAAGAAGGTGATGGTACTGAAGAATCTATTATTTTAGCCACCATACTATACTCTCCAACATTGCATAAACAGCTAGTAAAGAAGGTCTGCAACTACCGCAGCAAGGAAGCCTGCGGCATAGCCATCGTTAAATCACATGGGTTCAATGATCAGTGAGAAATGAGAAACCAGCAACCAAGCACTAGGCCCAGAATTGGCAACTGAAATGGTGGTGCCATCTGGGACACTCTAGGGAGCTGACAATTCCATATGCAGGAAATTCCTCACTACCTTCGACCAAACTCTCAGGCACTGCAGTGACAGCACCAAGGTGGTGGATGTGAATGGTGCGAATAAACAGCTATTTCAAAACAACTTAAAAAATCAACAGCGGTGTAAAGCAGTCCATACTACTGCACTGCACAGGCAAAGATATATTCAAGCTATTAGAGAACCTCCCAAGCTATAACAAGGCATAACTGCCCTGAAAGCATACTAACTAAACCCGGACTATTAGAGACTCAAGTTGAGCTAAGCCAAGCAACAAGAACACAGATCTATAATGGATTCCATGCCTGGTTACTGACTTGGTGAGCAGCTCCACTGAAGATAACCCGATTAAAGAAGTGTGCATACAACAAATCCTAGAGGGCATGGCCTCCATGCTGATACACTTAATCCTACAACAATTTAGGATATTGCTACACATGATTCTGATAACAGGCTGGGGCCTTGCAGAATGTACAGGACTCCAGATTATAGAAAATACATTTTTAAGAAGTTTATTATCAGTCCCTCAATCCACATCAGTAAAGTTCTGTCATAAAGAAGTAGGTTTGAGACACATATCTAGCTACATAAAACTGCAACCTCTTATATTGTGGGTAAAAATCTGGACTAAGCCTGAAGCGCTTTTATGTAGAAAGGTGATACAGGACTGTCTCATTCTGTCACGATTTCTAGATATACCCTGGCTTAGATATGTTTATCTCTCTCTCCTATCATTAGGATTAGGAGACTTTTTCTTGAAACCTGATACTCTAACAAGACAGGACGTTAAGAAGGTTAAAGACATATTCTGGCAGAAAAATCAGGTCATGGACCCACCTTCTAGTGCAATGAGACTATGGACGAGGTATGAGATACAACAACTTCAACCAAAGTTGTATCTGACTATTATCAACCATGAGCGACAAAGGTTTTTACTTACAAGACTACGGCTAAATACTTTACATTATCTGGTAGCCTTTCCAGTCGCTGGAACCTGGTTTAAGCACCTTCCTCCTTGTTGTTGCGATGGAAAAACATCTCAGAGTACATTACATTTGATGCTTTTTTGCATTTTATATGCTGCTCCAAGGAAAAGGTTTTTACGTCCGTTATTTCAGTTTAACAGTATTAGAACTAGCCAGCTTGCTTATTCCTACTTACATGATCTGGGAAATATGGATATAATCCAGGCTGTGTTAAATTTTATATATGCTGCTTATGGTGTTCGGAAAATGTATTAATAACGTTTTTAGAAATTTTTATGATTGAGAAATTTGTATGTTATTTATTTATTTTATGTCTTTTATGGTCTTTTTGCACCGAATAAAGTAAAGTAATGAATGAAAGGATTCTGATAACAGGAAAGTTGGTGTGCTGTCAGACATCAGAGTTAAACAAATGGAGGCCGCTCTAGATATCCATAATAGAAGAATTTGACATAACACCTCTTATCAAGATGGAAATGATCAAGACTGCCAGAGCGGGATGAAAACCCAAGGGGCACTTGTGCAACATAGTCAGTGAACTGCGGTTACAGCAGAGACTAGCCACATTCCAATGCTCAAAGCCCACTACAGAGCATTTCATGCTGTACTTGTGGAAATGCACAACACTTTACCAGTGTGTAACAATGGGACCACAGAGGACGTAGCCCACTATGAACAACATAACAGACACGATGTGCCAGTAATGGAGGAAAACGATGCACTGCACTGAATGACCCAATCTGCCACAGCCTCAAACTAAGAGAATGATGAAGAAATATTCCTAATCCCTTTCACAGACCACATCCACAAAAATAAGCTACCAGGGTCCACCTACAAGGTATGAATACAGAGACATGAGATCCACACCCTCATAGACGAAGGGGAGTTAGTAAATGTCATGAGTGCCAGAAAATGGAAACGATTCAACCATGCTGAAACTATTACCTAACAAAATGAGGATCTGTATTATCAGAAGCACTAAACCTATATGGCTAGCCAGTACACTTATAATGGACATGGCTTCTGGATCTTCACCAATGACCACAAAAAACGTCATCACTAAAATGGATGTTGACATGCTGATTAGATGTGCGGTCCCAATAGAATTGAAACTAATCGCCTTTGCATACCACATGCACAATAATAATATTGACAGATTTTCACTTTCCTTTTCAATGACTAGGGGTGCCTTAAAGCAAAGTCTGTTTGTTTTCAAATTGACCACACCATCAAACTATCAGGGACATATTTATAATGCCCTAGCGCCACCTTGCACCACTTTAACGTCATTATTTTGTACGTTAATGTGGCCCAACGAGACCGACCTCCCCGCGCCGTATTTACAGGGTGACACAGTGCATGCAGTGCGCCACTCTGTAATCCGTTACGCTACAATATGCCTGCACCAGACATAGGGCCTCATTATGACCCTGGCGGGCGGCGGAGGCCGCCCGCCAGGATCCCGCCCTCCAAATTACCGCGCCGCGGTCAAAAGACCGCGGCGGGTATTACGAGTTTTCCCCTGGGCTGGCGGGCGGTTCCAGTTAAACCGCCCGCCAGCCCAGGGGAAAACGACCTTCCCACGAGGATGCCGGCTCGTAATCGAGCCGGCGGAGTGGGAAGGTGCGACGGGTGCTACTGCACCCGTCACGTATTTCACTGTCTGCAAGGCAGACAGTGAAATACATTTTGGGGCCCTCTTACGGGGGCCCCTGCCGTGCCCATGCCATTGGCATGGGCACGGCAGGGGCCCCCAGGGGCCCCGCGACCCCCCCTACCGCCATCCTGTTCATGGCGGCTTTCCCGCCATGAACTGGATGGCGGTAGGGGGGGTCAGAATCCTCATGGCTGCGGAGCGCGCTCCGCAGCCATGGAGGATTCCAATGAGCAGCGGAAAGTCAGCGGGAGACCGCTGACTTTCCGCTTCTGACCGCGGCTGAACCGCCGCGGTCAGAATGCTCATTGGAGCACCGCCAGCCTGTCGGCGGTGCTCCCGTGGTCGGTGGCCCTGGCGGCCACCGGCCGCCAGGGTCAGAATGACCCTCATAATGTATTCAAATGGGGTGTTCCCCCGTTAGGGGAGCCGGAAAAATGTCACAAGGAAATCTATGAGATTTCCTTGCACCATTGTTTTCAGCACTTTTAACGCCTTCTCAAGAGCAGGCATTAAAAGGGGGCTTCCATTCTTTAGAATGGATCTCTATACTCCACAGGAGTAGCGCCAAATTCTGTCAATCTGCAGATTTAACAATAAAATGTGTTCCTAGTTTACATTGATCAAAGGTTACTAAAAACATGGTAACATGTTGCTGCACAGTTCAAGGACCATCACAAAGGTTGTCTGTTTACCTTTCTGTTGCTTATTGCTCTTTTTGGGTGTTGAACTGGTACTAATGAGGTGAAACGATTGCCCAGACAGTGTTAACGTTAAAAACTTTACAAAATAATGAAGTAATACTATCTAAAAATGTGTGGCATTATGCCACTTAGTTTGGTTTTTCTTGCTGCCCATGCACCCCTGCTAGCTTTGAGACACCAGGCTGTTCCTCTGCTGAAGGGTGGTGCACAGATTCACCTATAGCTTTGGTCTCAGGCTCAGCTGTTCACAGTCTGTCTGCCTAGAGCAGTTGGGAGTGCTGGGGAAACTGAAGAGGAGATGGAACAATGGTTTCCCGATGAAGAAAGGCCAACTGAGAGGCTTTGTTGGAGGGCTGTGTGGCCACTATGACTAATGAACATCAGCCAAAACCTGGACAAAGACACACTAAAGATATGGTTGAGGGAGAGTCTTTCCATTGTTGTTGTGCTGCAGAAATGACTGGGTGTGCTCATGACCCTGGGATACACAGGCTCTACTCCTGGTACCTCTCCCCAGCCTCCGCTAGCACTGCAGGCAAAGATGAGTGGGATGCTGACCTCTGTTTCTCCGTAGTGATGTAGGTGGTTGGTTGGTGGGGTGTGGCAGCAAAGGCTCATCTACAGCAAAGGCAACCATGGTCCTGCTTGCGGCCTCAATCTTACTCTCCTCCTCTTGGAATCTCTTGAAGGCACACAGGAATCTTTTCCCTGGTGTTACCCTCTGTAAACCACCTTTGGAGTATCACAATGTAGGGAAGTACCCTCTTTCTTAGCATGGTTACCCCCATTTACTGCCTGTTGTCAGTATGTTTGATTGTGTCTACTGGGTTCTTGCTAACCAGGACTACAGTGGTTTTGCTCTCACCTCTAAATTGTACCTTTTTCTTCCCACAAGTGGCATATTGGTGCCCGTATGTAAGTCCCTAGTATATGGTACCTAGGAACCCAGGGCATTGGGGTTCCAGGGAATCCCTATGGGTTACAGCAGTTATTATTCCACCTATAGGGAGCCCATGCAAAGGGTTCTGCAGGCCTGCCATTGCATCCTGCGTGAAATGGGTGCATGCACCCGTTTTCACTACAGGTCACTATACCAGGTCACTATAAGTTACCCCTATGGTAGGCCTTCTCAGCCCATAGGGCAGGGTGCAGGTACCTGTGTGAGGGCACCCCTGCACTAGATGAGGTGCCCCCACAAACTCCAGATTCATTTTCCTGGACTTTGTGAGTGTGAGAATGCCATTTTATGGGTGTACTGGACATAGGTCACTACTTATGTCCAGCTACATAATGGTAACTCCGAACCTGGGCATATTTGGTATCAAACATGTCAGAATCATACCCCAATACTGTTGCAAGTATTGGAAATATGATTCCATGTACTCTGGGGGCTCCTTAGAGGACCCTCAGCATTGCTACCACCAGTCTTACAGGGTTTTCTAGGCAGCCCAACTGCTGCCACCCCTCAGACAGGTTTCTGCCCTCCTGCTGCTTGATCCAATCAAGACCTAGAGGGCAGAACAAAGGATTTCCTTTAGGAGAGGGAGGTAACACCCTCTGCCTATTAGGCGTGACTGGCTTGGGAGGAGTTGGTTCCCCAAGCCACTGATTTGCTTTGAAGGGCACATTTGGTGCCCTCTGTGCATAAACCAGTCCACACCAGTTCAGGGACCCCCAGTCCCTGCTCTGGCGTGAAACTGGACAATGGAAAGGGGAGTGACCATTCCCCTGACCATCACCACCCCAGGGGTGGTGCCCAGAGCTCCTCCAGAGGGTCCCTGGGTTCTGCCATCTTGTTTCCAAGGTTGGCAAGGAACTCTGGGAGCATCTGAGTGACCAGCCTAGGCAGGTGATGTCAGAGCCCCCTCCTGATAGGTGCTTACCTTGTTAGGTGACCAATCCCCCTTTCAGTCCTATTGAGGGTCTCTCTCTTGGGTGGGTCCTCAGATTCAGTTTGCAAGATTCCAGCAGGACTCCTCTGCAACCTCTGCTTCAACTTCGGGCTACTGCAACCGCGATTGGACCCTCCAGGAACTGTAAAATACTGCTACAACAAAGAACACTCTTCTGCAACTTTATTTTCATGTCTCCTGTCAGCATTGCAAAATGTCCCCGGCCGTGCATCCTCAGAAGACTGCAACTATTCAGCCTGCACAAGAAGAAGAAGGGATCTCCCTTGGAGTGAAGGACTCATTCCCCTGCAAATGGAGGCAGCTACAACAAGTGACGGCCGGCTGTGTGGATCCCCTCTCCTGCTGAGTTGCGTGGATCCTGCATCATGGGTGGTGGTCTGGAGTAGTCCTCATGGTCCTCTCTGCAGCTGTCTAACATTGGTGGAGGTAAGCCTTTGCCTTCCCACGCAGGAGAGCACCCATGTGCACTGTGTATTTGGCAGCTGCCAAAGCTTGTTTTCATCTCCTCCAAGGGATCTTCAGGTAAAATGTAGATCCAGCCTCCAGCACTCCATCCTGCAAAGCACAGCCTCCTGCGTGGTTCTCCTGTGGCATGGGATCCTCTTTTGTAGTGCTGCATGGGATTCTTCTGCGACTCCTGTGTCCTCATTCTGTGGGACTCCTGTGGGTGTAGCCTTTGCTCTTGTGTACTGTCTGCAATGCTGAGGGTCTTTTGTGACTCCCCCTCCTGGGTTGAGTCCTCCTGGGCCTTGCTAGTCCACGGCAGCACCTCTTTTCCACTAACCGCGAGTTTGCCTTTGCCAAGGCTTGTTGGTGATTCCCTGCACCGACACCCATCTACAATATTCATTCCAGCTTGGGACTTCATCTGCATCCATCAGGAACTCTTGTCCAGCTCCAGGGCTGCAGCACTGACCTGTTCTTCATCACAGTTGACCATCTCCTCCATCCACAACTGGGTGGGTAGTTGCCTCTACTCCTCCTGCACTCCACTGTGACTCTTGGACTTGGTTACCTCTCTCCACAGGTGTTCTTTCTTCAGGAATCCACCGCTGGTTTTCTTGCAGTCTTCTCTGGGTGTCTGTTTTTCTTCCTTTCCTCCTTTTGGGCTGTTTGGGGAAAATCCAGTTTCACTCCTGTATTCCTGGCCGCTGGGGGGTACTGTTTTACTTACCTATGTAGTTTTCTAGTACTTCCAGCTCCCCTCTACACATTTTACTTAACTAGATGGGGTACCTTGTTCGCTTTCCACCTTTTAAGTATATGGCTTGTGCTCCCCCTAGGGTCACTATTGGTTATTGCTATTTGAACTGTTTTCTAACCTTTTCTATGCCTGCTTCTGATTAGGAGTGTATATATTTAGTGTATTACTTACCTCCTAAGGGTGGGTTACCTGTCTAGTATTTTGTGGTGATTTGTTCCAAAAATAAAGTACCTTTATTTTCGTATAACTGTGTGTTTACTTTCATGTGTGTAAGTGCTGTGTGATTACAGTGGTATTGCATGAGCTTTGCATGTCTCCTAGATAAGCCTTGGTTGCTCATCCACAGCTACCCCTAGAAAGCCTGGCTTCTGGACACTACCTACACTTCACTAAGATGGGATACCTGGACCTGGTATAAGGTGTAAGTACCATAGGTATCCACCACACACTAGGCCAGCTTCCTACACACAAGCACACCAATTCACACTCGGAATAAAGTACTATCAAGACCTCCTTTCAAAACCTTGTAAGTCATGTACAGAATTCTACAGCACACATAGATATCGGATTATGCCTCTCAGGGTTGTTTTTGTGTAGGAAGGTGTTCTTCCTACACAAAAACAATCATCCTGCATGTACCACAGACACCCTGGTGCAAGGGTGCCTAGATTGGTGCTAGCAGATAGATTATTGGTCAATGCAAGGGGGAAGTAACCTAGACTTCCACGGTAATCAAATGGCTAAAGTAATTCTATGCGTACAAACAATGTAACAACAGTAGAAATGTATTGCATTATACATTTCTTTAAACATGTTGTTCCAGACATGAGGTTTATATTTTGTTAAACGTGTAATTCTAAACATAAAGTTTTGCATTTATCTGAGAAGGTGCTCCTAGTAAAAACAGTGAAGGTGATACAAAGTGCAGGGGCTTTGTGATGTGGGTTTCCATGCAGCTAGACTGCAAAGTTGCCCAAATATCGGTGGCTAAAACCACTGCAATTATGTTATATATAGGTTGATCAAAGAGGCAGATCAATATCAAATAGTGGACAATGTGAATGTTTTTCTAGTTCTTAGATGGATCCCGAAACATAAGGACCAACTCATCATCATCATCAAATACTTTATTCGGTTCAGATAAAAAATCCATAAAAGACATCAAATATATACATACATGATTCTTATACATACAATAAATAACAAAGTTAACAAGAATTTTGGATACGAAAAGCAGCATATCTAAAATGTAACACAGCCTGTATTATCCCTTCATTTTCAAAGTTGTATAAATAAAAAAAAGCAAGGTAACTAGACCTAATGCCCATGGACAAAAATATTGGGCGTAAAAACCTTCTTCTAGGTGCAATATATAAGGTACAGAAG
The DNA here is from genome assembly GCF_031143425.1 of Pleurodeles waltl. Taxonomy (NCBI): domain Eukaryota; kingdom Metazoa; phylum Chordata; class Amphibia; order Caudata; family Salamandridae; genus Pleurodeles; species Pleurodeles waltl. The sequence goes on from NC_090447.1 coordinate 379,942,445, forward strand.
AGGACAAAGTGCAAAGTGCTTTGGACTCATTTACCATCAAAACAGCATGGGGAAGTTTCTTAAACCATGTGCCTCGGGTGGGGAATGCTACTGGGTAGTGTATAGTATTCAGACGTAACCCAGTAAGTAAAAACCAATGCCGCTCAGAGCTAATAATATCCAAATATAACATAGGATGTAATTGCCGTAACGGCAACCTCTCCTCCATCCTGGCTGTATCAGTAGATAATTTTTGATCATAAATTAAATGCCAATATATCTCCTTGATCCTTTTAATATCCCGTCCCGCTAAAAAATCAGGGGAAGGAAAATACTCCCCTGCCCCAAGTTGGAGAAGTGTGGAATGAACATATCTAAGGCAGGGTATGTCCATCGACCGTGACAGTGACAAACAATCCTTGATCACTGATCTGCACAGATGGGCTTTAGGGTTTGACCAAATCCTTAACCATAGCAATACAGGTTGGAGTTTTATATAATTGGATATGCCCCTCAAGCCTACTTCTTCATGACAAAACACTGTTGGGGTGGATTGTGGGACTGCTAATAACCTTCTTAAAAACTTATTTTCAACTACCTGGAGACTTGAGCAATCAGTTTCACTCCATACTCCTGCTCCAAATGTTGCAATAGAAGAACATTTGCTTTTAAAAACAGTTAACATCTCTTTAATAGGTTTGTGCCCCAACTTTTTAGAAAATCTAAAAAGAGCATCTATGGCTCTTTGAAATTGCAATACACGAACGGTAATTAAAAATTTCCAATTAAAATCCACATCAATTGGGACCCCCAAAATAAGTAACATTGTGAACCTTAAGCATCTTTATACCTTTCATGACAAATGTTTCACTTTTTGATAATTTTGGGCCGCTCTTCATCACAAATGACTTTGTTCTGCTAATTTTAAGACCAAGGTTTGCCATAAACATATAAAAAGCATTTAATAAAATTTGAAGACCATTTGCTGTCCTTGAAATAAGTACAGCATCGTCCGCATAAAGCTGAACTGGTATTGGGTAGGTATTAATGAGTGGCAAGTCCTTTCGCATAGCACATACAAAGTTTTAAAACCCATTTACATAGACAAGAGACCAACTCAAAACCCTTGATGAAGTGATTTGTGGTATTAAATTAAATCTATTGTTAATCCTCTTCCCAAATATGTCCTGGCAATATGCGGGGACTTCAATTTCTCCTGGTCTATGACGAATCTGGGAAGATCACATTATTGAAGAAGAAACAAGCTGGGTTATTCCAGTACCAGATCTATTGAATGGCAACAGTCTGAAAAAACAAGAAAAGACAGGTTTTATTCCAGCTTGCTGTCAAACTGCCAACTATTTTTCTTAATGGTCACACCAACTCAGATAGCATAGCTGCACCAACCTTTAGGTACAGCAGAAGATCTAACCTGCTCAATTACATCCTACTCAACATAGAATCCTGGAGCATGTCATAGATCTGAAGGTTGCCCAATGCTTGGAAAGCGTTCATGATCCACTAAACCTGATATGTGAAAATAATCTTAAATCTCCCGTTAATATTGCATATATCTCAGGAATTGCACCTTCCAATACTGAAAGAGCTATGAAATTGAACCCAGAAAAAGAAGGTAGTTTGTTGATAAACGACCTGAGTGACCAATATACTGCTATTTGTAAACTTGAGTCTAAGGAGCCCAAAATTACTTTGGGCATTTACAATGTCCTAATGAAATAATTTTCTACGTTTTGGTGAGTGTCCCATAGGAGTAAGATCTATGGAATCAAAAGGAGCAAAAGCTAGTTTGATAATGCTTTTGGAGAGAATAAATTTGTGTTATTAAGCACAAAAAGCCAAATAAAGAGCACTTTATTGTTCTAACAAGGGAGCACAATGCTTTCCCAAGGCAAAAAACATGCACACTGACAAGCCCTCTGAAATCTGAGAAAGGTGTCTGCTATTAAAAAAATGGAAAAGATTCTGGGGTCTAATTTAGAAAGCCTACAGAGGAGGCGCAAATAAACAAGAGCACCATATTAGTTCTAATGCCATGACACAAATTTCACACAAATGGCACACCAGAACTGATTTTAACAGGTTTGTTTTTCTCCAGATATAAATTAAAATTACAGTTGGAATCAATTATGGATTCTCCAAGAACCGTTGTAGCAATCAGCAAACAATACATAGCACCCAATAGCTTAAAGTAGATGAGAATTATAATTAGAATATATGGTTGACTCATATCAACCACTATCACCAAAGCAACACAATAAGTAAAGATCTCCAGGAAAGGAGCATTTTAAGAATCTCAAGAGGAACTACAAGAGATGAATTGACACATGGCTGGGCGCATGGAGACAAAAAGGTAATAGAAGATCTACAGTGCATGTTTTTCCTTCGTCCTGAAATAGCAAGGTCAATTTGGGTCTGATAAAAAGAGGGGGATGCTGTGAGAAAGGGCCTCTTTCTGACATGGTTAGCCCCACTTTTTGCCTGGTATTTGATGTGGTTTCAAGTTGTTACTGCCCAGGGCCTCTGCTAACTAGGTCGTCTGGGCCAGATCTCTTTCATAAAACTGTTTTGATGCATTGGCACAACTAGAAACACCTTTAATTGCCGGTATTAGTCCCTAGTCAAAGGTATTAAGGTCCTCAGCTCATGAGGTATCAAGGGTAGGCCCCTAAGGGCAGCAACACAGATTGTGCCACCCTCAGGGACCATGCACCCAAATACATTCAGCATTGCAGATTGAGGCCCTCATTACGATCCTGGTGGTCTTAAGACTGCCAGAGTCGCTGTGGTAGTCGGAACGCTGCCAATGTGGCGGTCTGACCGCCACATTATGACCGTGGTGGCAGTGCTGCAGTCGGACCGCCAGCGCTGCCAGTTTTCCATCCACCGAAGTTATAATCGATCCCTGAGTGTCCTGGTGCAGTCTTCAATTGCAAAACTGACATGGTACACAGCCTGTGTACCCTGTCCACTACACACTGCATGCAATATATGTAAGTCAACCCTCTGGCATGCCTTCCAGCCCTATGGCACGGTGCATTATACTGCATTTGTGGGAATAGATGCATGAGCAATATGCCCCTACTGTGTCCCTTCCAAGCCAGGGGCATAGTAAGTGAACAGAGCTGCCATTTTACATGCATGTGATGGACACTGGTTAGTATGAGTTTCACAGCTACACGATGGCCACTCTGCACCCTCGGTTCTTTGCAACTCAGAATGATCAATCCAAACTGGTATCAGAATTGGATTTGTTGCAAACTGTACCCAGGGGCCACCTCAGAGGTGGCCTCTGCAAAAGCTAACTACCCTGGCATGGTTGCTGGCCAGTCACAATCAGCCTGCCACAACCAGACAGGATTCTGGAATGCTGGGGTGAGAGTCTGTGCTCTCTCGGTCCAGAGAACAAAGCCCTTCCTGGGCAGAGGAGTTACATCTCCTCCCCCAGTAATGTCACTGTCCTGTCAATGAGCTTCAAAGGGATTACCACCCTTGTTACTGGACCCCCAGCCATGCTGCTAGCCCCCAGTGCAAACACCAACATTTTGGAGGGAACAACAGTGGGAAAATGCACAAAGGACAGGAGGAGTGGCCATCTCTAGCTTGCACCACTCATAAGGTGTTGCATGCGAGGTGACCCCTCCATTTCATTTTCCTCCATCTTGTATGGTAGGAAAATAGCCTTTCAGTGAAAGGCAAGTGACTTCTGCCCACAGGAAATGGTCACATAGTGGGTACCCACCCTCAGGTAGATGACACATTGGCCACTACTAGGTACTCCCGTAAATACCCACTAAATGCAGTATTTAATGGGCACCACTAGACCTGCATATCAGATTCCAATGACTTAAGACAAGCAACAAAGAAGACCCCAAGCTCTAGAACTGCATTCCTGTTGCACAAAATAAAAGGCTCCAAACCCTGCCTGCTGCACCTAGCAATTGACAATTGCCGCTGAGGGGTTGCTCAGACATTGTATGGACTTTAAAAATCCCCCTCCACTCTCCTAAAAATCACTGAAGACCTCCCTCCAGAGTGAAGGCATCACTCTCCTGCAACAAAGACCCAAAGATCAGTAAAGTGTAGTTCACTGACCGGCTGCTGACCAAGAAACCAAATGCCGCAGCCAGACCAACTCTAACCCAATAGATTTGGAGGACAAATCTTGTAAGTGTGTCAAGGTTAGTGGCCCTGCAACCTCCAGTGGCTGAACCATGCAATAGCCCGGGGTACTGTTCACTCATTGTCAGACACCAAGAAGAAAAGTGCACACTGGGCTCCAAAAATACCAAGAGGAAGCCCCAGTGAATGGACTTCAGAAACCACCAGAACCACCCACCAGAGTGGCTCTGCTGACCTGCAAGTGGCCCTCAAAGTGACCTCCCTCCTGCTACAGACAGCACCTTTGCAAACAGCTCTTGGCTTATCTATCTGCTCTGCACCCAGCCTCCCTTGGCCCTGCACCAGAGAACCAGCTGTACTGTAAGGGTCCTCCACACCTTGTAACCTCTACACTCAAAGGGGAACCACCAGACTCACCTTGAAGTCCACCTGTGCATTGCTTTTCCAAGTGGCCCGAGTAATGTTCCTGTACCAGCTCCAAGGTCTTTTCAGCAGCTCTTCCCGCCAAAACCAGGGACCACCCCAATTCCTCCAGCTGGCCTCGGAGGACTTCTTGACGACTTCGACCTTTATGCAAAAGGAGAAATTGGTAAACACTTTGCCTGATTTTATATGCATTTTTAAAGTTTTCTCCCATTGATTCCTAGGGTGCATAATTACGCACAAAAGACTATTTTTGATAACCTTTGAAAATTCCTAACTTAAAAAGTACTTACCTGATTGTGATGATCTTGGTCTTAAACTTTTTAATAAAAATCTGAAGTATTTTTGTAAATTGGTCTTGAGTTATTCCTTTGAGTGTGTGTCTTGCTTTATTGATACTGCAAGTACAACAAATGCTTTGCACTTCTCCAAGATTGGCCTAACTGCTCAACCAAGGTACCATAAATATAAGAGCATTAGATGGTCAAGTCTTTTTTTACCTCTGTATGCCGACATGTGGTTTCCCGGACTCTCTGCACAGTGTTCCTAATGTTGCACACTACATAGAGAGCCAGCCTCCTACAGGTGCACGGGGCCCCCCTCCTAGGGCTTATAGTATCCACGGGGACCGCCAACTCCAAGGGGCTAAGATACAAAAATATGTGGGGCCACATGGCCACTGAGTGCCCTAGGGACCATCACCTTCCTGGGGCAATATGTAATAGCAGGGGGGTCCTACAGAGCCCCCGGTCTCTGGGGTCCGCCACCTCCCAAGGGCTAAGTTTGTAATATATGCTTGGGGGCCATGCATCCTCCATGCCCCGCTGACCACCACCTCCCCAGAGTAAAATGCTATTAATATAGTATGGGGGGACCCTGTGGGTCCCCTGGTGGATCACCACCTCGCCAGTGCTGACACAAAAATATGCGGGTGGGCCGTGTGGCCCTCCTGGGCCTTAGCGACCACCACCTCCCTGGGACTAAGTTTATATTATATGCATGGCTCCCCTCCGCCCCGGAGAGCACAACCTTCCCAGGGCAAAATGCTATTAAAATAGTAGAGAGGTCCTGTGGACCCTCCCCATGCCCCAGGGACTACCATGGCGCCGGGGCTACAAAAAGATATAAGAAGGGATTCCATCATGGATCCCCGGCCTTAGGGACCACCAACTTCATGGGACAAAATTTAAATGGAGGAGGGGGCTGCACAGCTCCCTCATGAAGCCATGCATTGACTTGGGGAATGCTGTCCCCCCCAGGGCTGGCACTTGCTACCTCCTGAGGTGTCCACCCTCGGGAGGTAGGTGTTTATTTTTGCTGGGTCGGAGCAAACATAACTCTGTTTTCAACAAGCAGGAGCTTGAAACCATTGCTCTCACAAGCAGGGAGCTGCTGTTAAAAGCAGCTCCCTGCTTGCAGGAGCAATGCCGGCTCCCGCAGGAGATAAGAGCTAGCTGGGACCACAGGGTCTTTGAGGTTCTCCCCATGGTACCCATAGGTTTTCAAGGGTACTCTTGGCACTCTTGTATATATAGCCAGGGCCTAGAAAATGGGGTCCAAAGAGTCAAAATTTATCTTGGGAGGCTGTCAACATTGCCCCCTTCCTTTAATCAAAAATATTTTTCCCCAGGGAGGTGGTGATCCTTGGGGCCCGGGGGGGTGGGTACTTGAGACCCCCCTGTGAAATATTATATGGCTAGACCGAGGGAGGAGGTGGTCCCTAGGGCAGGTGAGGGTTCCTCATGGCCCGCCTACCATATTTTTTCCAATGTTGTCCCAGGGAGGTGGTGGTTTGTGAGGCATGGGGAGGTCCATGCGGCCCCCCTTAATGGTTGGTGTGCGAGTTTTAGTTACCTTAAGGCACAACTTATAGTTACTTCAAATAACTCTAACTATAACAGATGAATTTTTATGGTTTTGTATGTTTAAAATATGATCCTAAATATAATATTTGTTTAATCTTTGGCTTTTTAAGTGGATACAACATATATACATATATATATATATATATATATATATATATATATATATATATATATATATGATAGTAGATAGTTAAAGTGATAGCTACTTTCCATGGTAAAATAGTTTTTTTGTTTTGCCAGTAACTTTAGTGCTGTTTGACAAATCTTCACGGAATTTTCAAAACTAGTACAACAGTCAGTTCAACTACTGTGTTAAACATTTTGATGGGATTCATCAAGCAGGGGCCGAGAAAAAGGGTGGTGGGGATCCCTAGACACTCCATGCAATTTCCTTAGGGATTTTTAGACACAACTACAGCTTGAACTGCTTTACAGAATTACACCAAATTTGGCAGAAAGGTAGCTCTAGGTCCAGAAAGAGCCTTTTTTGTTGTTTGGTGTAAATCCATTCAGTAGTTTTAGAGTTATTAAAGAAAACACAAATATGTTTACCTAGGGACTCGGAGCCTCCATGGATCCCAGGGATCTCATGCTGACATCTGATGGGCTACCAACACTTCAACAAGGAAGTGTTGGCAGCCATTTTGGACTTTAACTCAGCCGTGTCCCCCAAAACAAATTAGAAAACAAAAAGGAGGCAGGGTAGAAGGGCAGTTTCCTGTGCTTGTACAGTCCAGCTCTGAGTTGGGCTAAGTCCCGGGAGAATACGGGATTTATAAAAAAGGAGGTGGACACCTGCAGCCCCTTTCCTAAGGCTTTTTTGAGACCAGGGGACATCCACTTCCCCAGGGCTTTTTTTTACATATTGGAGGGGGGGGCTGAGCAGACCCCACTCCATAGGCTTTTTGAGCCCCAAGGACCAGCACCTCCCCAGTGATTGATTTATATTATGCAGGGGGGCACACTGATCACTCTCCTGTAGCACATTAGATCCCCAGGGACCACCACTTCCCCTCGGCTTAATTTCAATTTAAATATTAGGAGGGGAGCTGCAAAGATGCCTTGGCTCAGAGACCACCACCTCCCCAAGGCCTGAAATAAAAATAAAAGTTGCAGGACGGCCCCTCCTCCCAAGCCATATATGGCCTTGGATATCTCCGTCTCCCTGGGGCTGGCCCTTGAACAATAAAGGAGGGGGGCTCCATGCCACTGCCTCTCCTGGAGCTATGAATAGCCATAGGGACTACCACTCCCCAGGGACAGTTCCCTATCCCCCAAGGTGCCCAGGGAAACTGCTCCTTCTCGCTGAGAGCAGACTTTTCATCTGTGTTCCTGCCAGCTGTCAATCAGGCAGGAAACCAGGTGAAAGGACTGCTTGTGCACGTAGAGAGTGGAATTTTTAGCTGCTCCCTGCTTGGAGGAGCACTGCCGGCTCCTGCAGGAGGGGGGCAGCCAACAGGAACCCTGGGGGCCTTGAGGCTCTCCAGCAGTCCACAAAGGAGGGGTTGCTCGGCTGTTCAGAGCAGAGTTAATCATTGTTGCTTTTAAAAAAGTAATGTGTAAAATAATCTAGAACCCCAGCTCATTTGGCCACGCCACATCTACCTTAGTGGTATGGAACTTCTTCCAACATTTTTACAGGATGATAGACATCTTACTAAAAAGCCCCCAGAGGCATTTGCCACCAACTGCCTCTATACATTACTGAAGGCCATGCGTGGCGTGGGGTTGAATGCCTACGTGGGACTAGCCAACCCCCGCTGCGCTAAAAAAAGTTGAAATTCCATGAGAAAAACAAAGTTTCCTGGGACTTTATAGATAGGTTTTGAATTTTCACACCTACAAAACCATAGAAATTCTTCTGTTTTAGTTAGAGTTATTTCAAGTAACTATAACTTGTGCCCTAAGGTAACTATAACTCGCCCCCCCACCAGGCACTGCTAATTACTTCACATATTACGTAATTGATGACATTTATAGCATCATATATATTATCACTACAACATTTGCAATAACATTATTGATGATAAACTGTGCTTGGCAGGGGCATGAGTTATACTTACCCTATGGCACGAGTTATAGTTACTTGAAATACCTTTAATTTTAACAGCTATTACTATTTCTACTGCAGTCTAAAGACTAGCAAGGAAAGTACTTTACTTCAGAAACATTACATATCTAAGTAGCACCATGAATGTAGAAAAAATACTAAACTGTTGAGTTAACACATATATACACACACAGATATATATATATATATATATATATATATATATATATATATATATATATATAATGTATATAAACACATCTGTAAAAATAAAAACAATCATTTTAGATAATTGCTATTGCTATTCATTAAAATAACTAATTATCAATTGCTGAATAATTTTTTGACAATTATTAATTAATTACCTCCCCACACTATACACCTACAATCTAGCAGCCCACACCTGAAATATAACTTTAAAAATGTTTTCCATAATTTACGTATTTAAAACCAATTAGATAAATAATTAACAATGAATAAATAATTGTTAATTGATTATTACCTAATTAACTTCCCAGCCTAGACCTCTACAAACATAGCAGCCCCCAACTAAAACATAATTAAAACAATTTCGTAGTCCATATTTTAAAAATGTAAACTTCAATTAAAAAACTAAATGACAAATAATAATGATTAATACATTATTGATTAATTAAATACATTCACATCCTATGCCCCAATAAACCTAGCATCCCGCAACTAAATTATTAGTACAATACCTCAGTATTCCATATTTACATAATTATAAATACTTAAATAATGAATTAATCATTATAATTATGTTATTAATTATTAATTAACTTCCTATCCTAGACCCCTACAAACCTAGTAGTCCACAACTAGACTATAAGTGAAATAAATAAGTATTCCATAAATTACGCAATTGAAATCAATTAAATATTTAATGAACAATTAATAATTACTTATTCATTACTTATTACTTAATGTAATCGCAACCCTATCCCCCTACAAACCTAACAACCTGCTACAACACTGCATATTACTATCACAAAACAAAAAAATCTAAATCATTCAAACATACAAGCTATATTTAAAAATGATAACTATTATGTAAACAATAGTAACACTTAAAATTAATTCATGAACTAAAACACAATAATATAATTAAAGAACAATAGTTTTACCACTATATTATTGAAAATCTTATTAAAAAAGATATTTAAAACATTGATATTATTAAAAACCATATTACTTACCTAACAAACCAATATTCTTGTCAACGATATTCGTGCATCACGATATTTGTTTATCACGGGGGCGCTAGAGGGCGGCCGAGCAAGATGGCCGCACTATCGTGAGGCTCCTGCAGCCCGGAGAAAAAATCCATTAATATCCTGCCTGGGGCTCAAGTGCCAGACCCTGGACCTGCCGTGGGGGTGTGCGCTGATGCCAGCCCCCGCTATTCGTGGTAGTTATTAGCGGAACACCACTGAGTGACGACGGGAGAGCAGTGTGCGTCAGATGTGCCTACTGATACTGGGCTGTCTGCCTGGGTGCTGCTGCGCAGAGCTGCCGGCTGGAGTGAGACGGCAGGTGGCTCTGGAACGCAACAGCCGCTGCGGGAGAAGCGGACGCCCAAAGTGAAACGTGTGCGCCGTTGTGGAGAAGGGGACATTCGCACAGTGCACCAGACAGGCGGTGAGGCACGGCCTGAACTGCAGCGCGGAGACGTGCGACCTGGGTGACGGGACAACAACACACAACGGAGAGCCGGGGCCTAGCGGGCCTGATGCGCCAGACGACGGTGGACCCGGTGTGATGCTGGAGGTGAGAAGCACTAGACCGCACCCGAGAACACAGGAAAGCTAGGTCATCCCCGGAGGACGATGCATGTTGAGCGTGGTGGGGCCTAGGCCACTGTGAAGGAGGGTGTGGATTGACCTGCGAGAGGGCAGCACACTACAAGATATCAAGGCTTTTGGGCCTGAGGGGGTGAACTGCGCAAAATTAGATAGGACTTTCAAGGTGGGGAGCGCTCAAGCCCGGAAAGGTAAAGACATCACTGTGACACTTGCTTATGGCGCTGGGAAGGGTGCAAGGGCTGGCGGTCCCCCCCCTCCCCTCAGGCCTTCTACCAATAAATTTACACCAGTGCACCCATTTCGCGCGGCGCTTAGACTGCCCTGTTGTCCAGAATACGCAGGGGGACGCCGGAGGTAGACTTGCGGAATTCCCGTACCGTGACCACAATGGGCAAAACTCATGCAAAGCAGCAGAGGCTGCAATTTGGGGCCAAAAGACACACCGGGGCCCCCCCAGAACATGTGGAGGGAAACGCTTCGCTGCCCCCACAGGACGAACAGTCTGGCCTCGGCGAAATGAAGGCGCTTTTGCTTACTATGCAGTCTAGTCTGTCCTCAATAGATGGCAAAATGGAGACTATGACCACAAGACTTGACCTACTCACCGCTGGGCTAGAGAAACAGTCAGGGCAGATAACTGACGCAGAACAACGAATCTCCCATGTAGAGGATGTAATGCAAAAAAGACAAGAATAACTCTCACAGATGGATAAACTCCTCAAAGTCATAGCGGTAAAGAACGAAGACTTAGAAGCTAGGTCTAGGCGGAATAACATATGCATAGTGGGTATACCAGAATCAACGAACACTTGCCGGATGGAACAATTCGTGGAGCGGCTACTTTTTACGTTGTTTGGAGAAGATGCTTTTTCCCGCCTGCTGATAGTAGAAAGAGCACACTGGACTCTGATGGCTAGACCTCCGCCCGGCGCCCCGCCTAGACCGATCGTCGCTCGCCCTTCTTACAGGGACAGAGATACTACATTGCGGTTGAGCACAGAAAAGCAACCCTTACAATTTGAGGGTAGTGCACTATCGATATACCCTGATTTCACTACAACTGAAAAATTTGCCATTGTAAAGCAGAAACTGCGACAGCATAATATACAGTATGCTATGTTATATCTGGCGAGGTTGAGGGCTACCCATAATGACAGGAGTATGACATTCACAACACCCCAGCAGGTACATGACTACCTAAAGCGGATTCGAGGAAAAGAGGATCCAAAAACTTCTGGGGAGGGGCCGCCGGACTCTCCCTCCACCCTATCGGATCAAGAATGAGCTTGCTCCTTGAAGTTCTGTGATCTTCTCTCTGCAGATGAGACCCACATGCGCTCTTAGTAGCATTCATATGTCATGGTTGTTCGGTGCCTGGTCCTGGTGTGCGGCCCCCTCTGCGGACTGGTGGCTACCGGCACACCTGGACTAACATTCTACTCCGGGCACCCCCCTAGACAACAGGGGGTGTTCTGAGGCGGCCCTCTGGAGGTCCTTCCATTGGGAAATCCCCACTTAACTTTGTTATTCGTTTTCTTCTTTGAAATGTCAGCCTGTTTATGGATTGATGTATGTTTGGGAGTTAAAGGTAGGGGCATTCCAGATGGGACTGGGCCGCTGAGGTGGGTGGGTGGGACGGTTTCGAGGAAGTTTTTTACTTGTTCTGGGCTGCACAGTTACATATCTGTAGGGCACTGGGCTCTCTACTCCCCACTCTTCGATTGTACATTTTCTCAACCATGACTGCCTATATTAGCGACTGTACACGATGACGTCAGGGAGTAGGGTACAGGGCCTACCAGATGGGCATACACTGCTTTGCTTGACATGGAATGTTAGGGGGCTGGGAGATCCCCACAAAAGACGACATAAAATGGCATATTTAGAATGGCACAAGATACATATTGTACTCCTACAGGAGACACATTTTAAACCTGGGAGGCGCACCATGTTTGGGAACCGATGGTCTGCATACAGCCAACACTCTGCCTACTCCTCCTACTCTAGAGGCACCTCTATCCTTGTCCATAGCGGTACCCCCTATACACCACTCGGATTTAAAAATGATACACAGGGGAGGTATACCATTATCTGGGGCCGACTGTTGCAATATTCCGTGACCATAGTTAATTGCTAGGCACCTAATACTGATGACCCCTCTTTCTTTGACGCTCTCTGGGGCAGTATTGCGGAAATAGGCTCTAGATATATACTTTGGGGCAGAGACCTCAATCCAACGCTAGATTCTCGCAGGGACGGAGGGATGGAGGCCGCGACTCATAGACGTAGATCGGCGGAGAGGCTGGGGGCTGACATGGCGGCGCAGGATGTGGTAGACGGATGGCGCTGGCTGCATCCCTGTGCTGAAGAGGGCACCTTCTACTCAGCGGTGCACGCAAGCTAGTCTAGGCTAGACTACTGGCTTATATCGCGCCCCCTGACACCCTGGGTGGTAGATATCACGCATCTGGCGCGAACATACTCTGACCATTCCCTGGTTGTGCTCGAGCTGAAGATCCCCCTTGTATCCCCGCCTCTCTTGTCCTGGCGCCTGTCCCCTCACACTTTGTTGGACGACGTCTTTCGTGACGAATTACGCGCTGAAATAGCAGATTTTTTTGACCGCAATAAGAATACTGTAGACAGAGCTGGCATGATCTGAGAGGCGTTTAACGTTACTCTTAGAGGGTACAGTTTGGCTAAAGGTGTGGGTATACTACGAGAACTCCGAACTACCTTAGCGAGTTTAGAGTTAGAGATTAAACGGCTGGAGATGGAGCAGATGGAGAGGGCATCGGCGGACGCTACACGATGCCCGCGAGAAACCCTCACTGAATATCAGGAGGTCTCGGAGCGTGAGGTACTATTCAAGGGCAAATATGCTAGGGCCTGCTCCTATGGAGAGGGAGAGAGACCGGGCAGGTCCCTGACTTATGCTTTACGTACGGTCAGACCGGAAAAATCTATACCTGAGATACTAGATGCCACTGGCCGTCCGCTCAGGGACACCTCTGTCATACTCAAAGCTTTCACTGATTACTACCAGCATTTGTATTCCTCCTTCTAGATCGGATCCCCCAGATGTTGACGGGTACTTGGGGGGGGTGGCGCTGGCCTGGCTTAGTGACGCTCAGCGTGCCTTTTTGGCAGCTGAGCTTGAACAGGACGAGATCCGAGAGGCTGTGATGCAGCTCCAATCAGGTAAAGCACCGGGCCCTGACGGCATCCCAGCCAAGCTCTATAAAACATATGTGGACATACTTGCCCCATGGCTGGGACTGGTCTACCGAGAGGCGAGACGGAGTGGAACTCTCCCGCCCACTATGAGAGAGGCCCTGTTGACTACTATATTGAAACCGGGTAAACCTGCGACACGCTGCGATTCATATTGCCCATTGTCCCTTATTAATTGCGATACCAAGATACTAGCGAAGGTGTTGGCGAACCGATTGAGTCTCTTGATGTCCTTTTCGGTTAGGCCCGATCAATCTGGATTTATTCTGGGCAGATCCACCTCACATAATCTGCACACTTTCTTTACTATACAGCAGTGTATAGATCCCGAGATCTCAGCGGCGGCGGTATTCTTAGATGCCGCTAAGGCCTTCGATACCCTAGAATGGGACTACTTGATGGCTATTTTGGGGCGCATGGGCTTCCCCTGCATGTATATGACATGGATCACCCTTTTATACTCTGATCCAGTGGCCACTGTACAGATTAATGGTCATCGGTCCACCCCAGTCCACATTGAGAGAGGCACGAGGCAGGGGTGTCCGCTTTTGCCACTGCTCTTCGCCCTGGCGATGGAGCCACTGGCAGTGATGCTGTGACAGAATCATGCCACCTTTGCAATTCGCACCCCCTCCACACACATCCTAATCTCGCTATATGCAGATGATGTCACATTATATCTAAGAAACCCAGAAGACAGCCTAAATCCTGTCCTGTGGGACTTTGTCAAATTTGGCCACATCTCTGGGATACGGGTGAACTGGAAAAAGTCCTTGATCTACCCATTGACGGATCGCACGGCGCGATGCTCCCCTAATTTCCCCCTCGGGTGGGCAGACAACTCCCTTAAATACCTGGGCATTGTGATCACTCGTGACAAGCATGAATTGATGCGCTTGAACTATGGTGTATTACTTGATAGCATACAGGAGATGGTCACGCGTTGGATTGCTCTGCCCTTGTCTCTGGCAGGACGCATATCACTGATGAAGATGATTGTGCTCCCTAAGCTTCTTTATCTGTTTCTCAACATACGGCATCCCCCCGCCCGTCCCTTCTTCAAAGAACTAAGAACACAAATGATTAGGCTGGCTTGGGCTGGTAATCAACCGCGACTTAAATGGTAAATTATGACACAACCCTATGAACGTGGGGCTTTGAAGCCCTGGATTTTGAGCTAAATTATGACTGTGCGCAAGCGTAATTCGCATATTTTTGGTACCACCCTCCCCCGAATATGGCGCATCTTGCGGTGGAGCAGGGAAATATGAAGCCGGTGCCCAGCACTGCCTACCTTAGGCCTGACCTGGCAGTGGATGGCCCCTGGGACTCAACCGTAGTGTTTACGCAGCTGGCTTGGAAGAAATTAGCTGCTAGGGTGGGTGGTGGATTACTATACTCGCCACTAATGCCGCTCGCGGGGCACAAAATGATCTCGATGACTTGTGAGCCGACTGGGATGCGGCTACTCGCTGCGTTGCAGACTCACACATGGGGTGACTTGTATGTGAACTTCCGCTTTAGAGAACAGGTGTCAGGATACTTCAATTCGGTTTCCTCAGAAGCAGAAGATAACTCCTCAGTCCCGACCCGAGCTACTCACAACGAATATTAATCCTTCGTGCTGAGTACCCCGGAGGGGGAAAGGGGAATGGGATGGTAGAGAGACTGCCACAGAGATGATGAACGCCAGTACTCAGTCTGCCTCTTCACATCTAAGATTGGATACAGCACCTGCAAGAGTCACAGTCGCAATTACTAGGGACATACAACATCAGTTTTTCACTTTCTACTCTCAACACTTAATTCTCTTTAATTCTATTATTTCTTCACTCACCCTGAGTTCTCTGTAGCCTTGCTTCTCTCTATAAATGATAGCTCTTCTTAAAAAATGCTTATTACTGATTCTGGAAGAACTTCTCAACCTTTGTTAGAGATTGGTTTTATGTTGCTATATATATATATATAGTTGTGAAATAATGCGTTCTTCAAACCAGCTGATGTTATTTAATTTCTCCTGTCTTATTGTGACTTCTGTCAATACCTGTATTTGTAAATGCTTGTTTCTTACAGTTAGTTTCTCCTTCCTTACTTCGACATCTGTCGATAACTTGTAGTTGTAAATGTTTGTTTATTTAAGTTTGTTTCTCTTTTAAACTCTATTTTGGTTTATTACCATTGAATTTGTAAATGCTTATTTGTTAACAGTTCGTTTCTCCTTTAAACTTGGCCTTTGTTTATAACCTTGACATTTGTAGATACTTGCTCTTTTAAAGTTCGTTTTTTCTTTGACTTTAATATCTTAAACAAGAACCTTGTAAACATAAGGTTAATTCATACATTAACTCTGTAGCCTTGCTGACTTCCGCGGGAACGGTCTACTATCAAACTCTTCGAATAAACCTTGGCAATATTTATCCGTTTTCTGTAATATAATCTTCAAATGTAATTTTACCTCACAGGAGTTTCTGTTCTGAAGCGCGCTCTCTCTCCACACAGCTGATTCCTGTCAGACCTCAGTTGAAGTGCAAGGCTTCCAGCTGGAGAGCTCGTAACCTAGCAACCAACCGATTGCAAGACTAGAACTGTAACTAACCTTCAGGACTCACAGCGGCCATCTTGGATCTTCTCTTCTTGATTCTTCCTTTGAAATAAGCGCAAGATTACTCTGCAAACCTTCTTCCAGTTTGGGCTTTGCTGTCTCCACTGAGGATATCTCTTTGCTTTTCTCATGCAATTCTTTGATTTGACTTGGCAAGTTTGTGTGGTCATGACAACAGGACGAAATCAACTCCGATGGCCACCTCTCCCCCTTGGAGGTCTTTTTGTATATCCGCCTCCGACGCTCTATAAGGGCCCTCTCACCCTCCTTTCCCGGGGAGCCGCCATGCCTGCAAGCATTTCATGATTTGCTGCAATGCAGCGCCCCGCCCCACTTAGTGACAACTCAGTATCGCTCGGTACAGCGGGACCAGCCCGGCATTGAGGGCGCGGCGCATAGTAGATGGGGGGAGGAGCTGCGATTTCCGATTACTGAAGCCCAGTGGACATACTGTTGCCAGCAAACCGGTAAAATTACCGCTAACAGCAGGCTATGGATCATACACTATAAATACCTCCACCGTCTCTACTACACTCCGGCGACGCTCTATCGACACAACCTTCGAGCCACTGACAATTGGGATAGATGTGGGGCCGAGGGGGCAAACTTCCTCCACCTAGCCTGGTCTTGTCCAAGGGTACTGGAGTATTGGGGAGAGGTGGAAGGAGCGATATCTACTATGGTCTCTACGCCACTGACACTTACGCCGCTGGTTGCACTCTTAGGACACACTGAGAGAATTACCCCAGATTGTCGTAGATATGTTGATTTTGCACTCTTATTAGCTAAGTGTAGAGTGTCGTGTCGCTGGGGCAGGGGAAGGGCCCCGAAGTTTAAGGACTGGCTGTCTGATCTAGTGTACGGCAGGATGCAACTTGAGACATATACTGAGCTGCTGCCGACCTCATCCCACCCTAGAGATATCTGGGCTCCACTGGACGTGTACTTGCTCAGACAATCAGAATCCAATGATGATGCAACCCCAGTGAGATGCCCTTTGTGAGATGTGTGACCACTGGGTCATAGAGGCTCGGAGTCTGAAGGTGGGCCGTTAAATGCAGGGACAGTGGGCAGGTGTTGGAGGAGTCTAAGATATGGAAGCGAGGCGCTCATGCCGCCAGACCTCGGTGCATTTCTACAACGTGAGGTGGGTTAATGACAGCTGAACCTTGTCGCATTTGGAAGTCTGGTTGCTGTCATGACTGTTTAACTTGGATGGAGTGGAGCTCAGACGAGTGGTTATATGTTAATTGTTTTAACTGTTTTAAATACTCGCATTGAATCATTGCTTACCTCGTTATGAGGATATGATGTATACATTGCAAAACCAATAAACAAAGATTTAAAAACATTATATTTGTTAATCACAATATTTATTTTCCAATATTTCAGCCTCCTAATAATTTTAATTTGATATTTTATCCAAATACTTTAAGTGTGCCTGCTCGTCCCACTACTATTTTGCCTTTTTCTAAATGATGTGTGAATTTTCCTGGAAAAAAGTTAATCCTGATGCTCTGAAACTGTGCAACAAAATGTAATTATTTTACTATTTGCTTATGATGCAGTTATTTTATTTTGGACACAAATGTGCACAGGTCAATAGCCAATTTGTATACATATTGCAGTAATAAAGATCTCCAAATCCACCCTGTGAAAACAAAGATTATGGCGCACTCACCTTCACCCACTTTCAAAAGGCTGCCAAGAGTTGGTGAGCAGACCCTTGAGAGTGTATTGTTGTACGATTACTTGAGTATATACTTGAATCACAAACTGAGTTACCGCGACCATATTGACAAGGCATTTGCTACCGTCAAACATTAAACGAATGGCATACTACGTCTCAAAAATAAAATTGAATGTCAAACTCTGAGTGTCATCCTGTAAACATACAGGCACAAAGCAGTTGCATCCACAATCTATGGAGCTGAACTCCGGGGCCACTGCAAATCTAAACAGCGGGAAATAAAAAAGAGAATAACATTTTAAGGGTGCTGCTAAAACTGGGCCCCAAACCACCTCTTGTCTCCTGGTTCTTGGAGCTGGCCATAAGATCAATATTGGATATCATTGCTTTCTACCCATGTTACTCTGTCTTCGACTGAACAGAACATGGGGAATCTGAGCACTCTAAGCTTTCCAGTAAGGCATGAGCACTTCATGTTAAAAGGACATTAACAGATCTGCGGTATAAAGATCTATGGTCAGACCTTGCATTAATTACTCCTCATCTTTTCACAAAAGACAAGGATTCTTACTGGTCCTGTAAGCTCAAGCTTCTGTCTGTGATCACAGAAACTTCACAGCTGACTGGGAGAGAGAGTTTTTTATTACATTTTACCTGAGGCATGCCACACTCTATGTTGACATTTAACTGCAATCAAGCACTCGGTGAGCTTTGTGATGTGACTTCAAGACAGATGATACAATATTGCTCGAATTATTTTTCACAAAGGCCAAAAAAAACCATTTTAAGTGATTAGTGACCTTATTTAAGTTGTTTGCAGTATCAACGTGTACCAATGCACTTGAACTTTTCTACATGACTAATATCCCTTAGTTTATATAACTTTATTACAATATCTTTGGGATGCATGGACTATGACGAGAAGACGAATTTTAGACACTAATACGGAGCTATCAGCGTTGGGGGTGCCATTCGATGTGATGACGGCCTCATTTACAAGAATGAGACTCATCGGAATTGATGCGTCAGATTTCTTGCGCCTGCCCCAAATCCCCTAACAACGCCATGGATGCACTGTATTTACGATACAGAGCTCTATGGTGCACATTTTCATGGATTCATCAGAAATTCTGACATGTGTTGGCGTTAAAGTGACACTTTCCAGGAGTTGCGCTGTAAGACTGATGCAACTCCTGCAATGATTCCGAATACAGTGGAGAGTCCCACTGTAAAAAGCTTTGCATCCATTTTATGCCTGTCTGAGAAGGTATTAAAATTTTGACATAGTGAAATCCTAGAGTGACACAGTGAAAACCTGTAAATTTTATTGCGTCAGTTCTACATTGCTTTTTACGTGGGAACGCCTACCCTGCATACATTATTCCTGGTGCAGTTAAAATGTGACACAGGCCTTTACAAACTGAGGCATTGGGCCCAATGGGTCAGTGTAAATATGGAGCAGTGTAGAGCACTGATTGCACCGTCCCCCCCAAAAAAATGAAGCAGTGGTGGCGCAAGGGGCTTGTAAATGAGGCCTGACATTTTCTTGCTGTTTTGCACAATAAGCAAAAACCAAGGCCTTTACCCATCTCATGTCTTTCCTTGCTCTACCTTGCACCAAAGCAGTCACACTTTACTTCTGACTTGATAATTAAATTATAACAAAACTTGCATATGTGTCACAAGCCAGGACGGGATTTGAGACTTTTCTTGAAAAGACTAACTTAGAGTTCCTGTACAGGTCTGTCCGAGTTTCCTCTTTGTCAACAGAACCGCAACTGCTGTGACTGCTGGTTTGCTCAGAGCTGACCTAAAGTACTGTTTTCAAAAGAAAATGCGATTCTTTAATGCGTAAATTAAGTTCCTGTGTTATTTTCCCCTTCTTTTCTCCTTTATCTCGTCCTTTTTATGCAATGTACTTTTAGCGTTTTTATTTGTGTAATTTTAATCTTGCATTTGTTATGACATTGCTGAAAACAATAAAGATGATGATGAGTTGGGATTTGGGAGTGGCGATGACAAGCAAATGACACGGTGTTTTTAATAGATTTCCCTTGTTTTGCAGCATGGTGATAAATAAATTGTATAACAAGTTAAGTAATAACGACACTTGAGTGGTATAAACGATCTGCCTCCATGCTGCTTGTTTGTGATGCGTTCTTCCAGCCGCAGGTGTTGAAAAAGTAATGAAAAAAGTAGTTTGTTTTATAATAAATGAAGGGTTGCTGCTTTTATTTGAGAAACCAAGACACCTCAGGGAGTTGAAAGTGGCCAAATCCATTTCACACACGCGCCAGGGGCAATGTAATGAAGCATTTCTAAATCTATTGTGCTGTATCTGCTAATCATCACTGGGTGCAGTGTCCTGAGGAAATAAGTCGTGGCTCTCTGTCTTCAGCGAGCATATATGCTGTGCACACAGATATGAACTCCCTCTTTTACACGAGACCTTGGACCCATGGCAGAGGACCCACACAATGGGCCAGATGTATCATCACAGCCCTTTGCGATTTGGAAAGAGCGATTTTTAAGAAATCGCTATTTCCAACTCACAAAGTGCCATGTATCACATTTGCGAATTGGTAATAGCGATTTCTTAAAAATCGCGAATGCTATTACCGATTCACAAATTGCGATACCGGCCCCATTCGCAGCTATGGGCCTGTTGGCCCATATCTGTGAATTTTTTGCATTTCCAAAATTGCGATTTCTGAATTAGAAATCGCAATTTTGGAAATGCAAAACTCCAGGGTGCTGGGGGGCTAAGGCCCCCTCTGCTGCACCCCAAATGTTTTTTGGGGAACATGTAAGGTGCACACATGCCAAAAGGGCATGTGTGCTTTACATGTACAATTTAAAAATGCATTTTAAAATTTTGCACATGGTTACCACCAAGTTCAACTTGGTGGTAATTAGCGATTCCTAAATGCAAAAATTGCATTTAGGAATGGCTTCATACATGTGCTAAGAAATCGCAAATAAGGAATCCTTATTTGCGATTTCTAATTTAGAGAGTCGCAATTTGCAACTCTCTAAACAGGGTCGCAATTTTAAGGAATCGCTATTTTAGCAATTCCTTACAATTGCGTTCATAGTGTATTTAATACATTCTGAAATGGCATTTTGCATTCGCAAACGGGCATGCACACCATTTGCGAATGCAAAATGCTTTCATACATCTGGCCCTATATTCGGAATATTTTTCAAAAATGTTCTTTGACTTATTCCCTTCTTGTGACCTGTCTCAGACCTCCGGAAAAGCTCGAACTATGGTGCTTACATACAGACGTGCATGCTAAGGAATAGGATATTTGTCTCTGACTTTGCATTTTAAGGTCCATATTCATACTTTTTTAGCGCTGCATTTGCATAATTTTTTGATGCAAAAGCGACGCAAACTTGCAAAATACAATTGTATTTTGTAAGTTTGTGCCGTTTTTGCGTCAAAAAGCAGCGCAAATGCAGCGCTAAAAAAGTATAAATATGGGCCTAAGGACCAGATGTAGAAAAGGGTTTTACCCATTTTGTGTCTATGGGAAAATGTGTTCGTATATATGGCCCTAAGTGTGGGGAAATTTCCTGAAAGTGCTGGGTTATAGGTAGCTAAAGCGAGCTGTTATTGTTTGAGGACCGCAAAGACCGTCCCTGAGACCCAACAGATCGAGCTGTTTTTAACTTGTTAAGCTTGGAGGCAATAGTAAATTGTTTACACAATTGCAGAACTGATAGGTGGTTTGAGTGGTACCACTAAAGAAAAGCTAATCATACGTTCTTTCTTGACCTTTTCCATACGATTTTGTAGTCATTATGCTATATTTGTAGACCGCACGTCATGTGGTTTGATGATCCTTTTGGTCCCGACTGCCAGTTTATTTTATTTGTTATTGTAATCTTACCCTCGCTCATCGACTCACTCCAGGAACAGAAATTAGAATACGCTCTGGCTCTGGTACTCAAAGATCACAGACTACTAATGCACAAACCCACAGAGAAGCCCTGTCAAGATGCAGTCATGAAATACCTTCGAAAAAGCAAGATTTGCGGATCACATACATCAGAGCCTTTCCGGCTAGCTGGGTGATGCCAAATCTGATAAAACTGACCAACAAATATTAAACATTTTGAATAAAATATTGACTCTTAGGCATGCCCCTCACAAGCACAAATAGATCTCATATATTCCTTATGCCATTGCTCAAGAGAAAAGGTTTTGGGATAGCTACCTTTGTTAAAACAAGAGCACTAGGGCCCATATTTGTGTGATTTTTTTGACGCAAAAGCGGCACACACAAAATATAATTGTAACTTGTAAGTTTGCGCCGCTTTTGCGTCACAAAATGACGCAAATGCGGTGCAAAAAAAGTATAAATGTGGTCCTAGGAATCCCCATTAGCTGGATCAGGGGCCATTGTGCTTGCACCTGATTTTACCCGCTTCCACTGTCTAAAGTACATCCCTTTAACATGATATTTCTAAGTATTAGTGCATGATTTTAAATCTCACAGCTTGGTCACAGAAAGAGGCAAACACTGCTCACTGTATCTTTTCTGTACTGTCTGCAAATCAAGCCCCGACTCTGAACGTTAAGTAATGCAGGCATATAAAAACGGGCTCTGGGCTATCCGCTGAGCCAGTGCACCAGTTCATGATATGGCCCCTGATCATTGGTTAGTACGTTGGCTTTTGGGCTGCAAATAACCGTTAAAGTAATCCCAGAGGGAAAATAGCCAATCAAATGTTTAGGTTTAATAATTTATTAAATCTAACGCAGATACTAGAGAACTGAGATGACATGATTACACAATGTATGCGCCTGAAAGGGGTCCCACTAAGATCCAGACAGGAAACCTTTAAACCCCATTGATAGAAGTCTGAGTATTATGGGTATTTATCATCAGCTGTGTTTGGGCCTGATAAAAGTTTGTGGATGCAGACAGCCCGTCAAAAACGATTGTTGATCTTTCTGCTGCCATATAGGTCGGGCTGTCAGATTTAGAGTAAGGCAGATTGATGGATGAAAGTCCAAAAGAAGGAGAGATGTAAAGCAACAACTCTGTCATATTTAGTGTATATTTCACATCAACAGAAACATTGTGGTTCATCCTCCACACCAGTGTTAAGGACCACACAGCCTGCTCTGTTGTCATGTCCCTGCTAATCCAAGGCCTGGGACTTTGGGCCTCATTATGAGTTTGGCATTCTGACCGTAGGACCGCCTTGGTGACGGTTGCCAAAAGACTGTCATGATGGCAGTCATACAGACCACCGTATTATGAGTTACACAGCCACTCCCGCAGAAATCCAGATAGAATTCTGACACTGCCAGGACTCTGGAAGGCGGGAAAGAGATGGTCCCACCACCAATGTTCCCTGTAAGGTGCGCGCGCAGGCCCCTTTGGCAAGCGCGCACGTTGTGCTGTTATCAAATGTTCCACCATTCCTATACTTTGTGGTAGTTTATATGCGTTATCACTTTCTAAGCCTAAATAAGCCTTTTAGAGCGATATACGTGCTCCCCTAAGGCAGAAAATGCTCATATTTGAATCTGGATTGAAGTCAATGAAAACAGCGTTTAAATGCTGCGGGGAGTATTTTAAACATCATTTGGCGTACTTTAGCATACAAGCGAGCAAGTGATATTCTTGGAAATTAATGGTTCATGAGCTAGGAAATGCTTCAGAACAGTAGAAAATGTGCTGTTATCAAATGTTCCACCATTCCTATACTTTGTGGTAGTTTATATGCGTTATCACTTTCTAAGCGTAAATAAGCCTTTTGGAGCGATATACGTGCTCCCCTAAGGCAGATAATGCTCATATTTGAATCTGTATTAAAGTCAATGAAAACAGCTTTTAAATACCGCGGGGAGTGTTTTAAACATCATTTGCCGTGCTTTAGCATACAAGCGGGCAAGTGATATTTGTCTTGAAAATCAATGGTTCATGAGCTAGGAAATGCTTCAGAACAGTAGAAAATGTGCTGTTATCAAATGTTCCACCATTCCTATACTTTGTGGTAGTTTATATACTTTATCACTTTCTAAGCTTAAATAAGCCTTTTAGAGCGATATACGTGCTCCCCTAAGGCAGATAATGCTCATATTTTATTGTATAATTTGAAAACCCCACACCTGACACACATCCACACATCCAACACACCTGCACACTGCACAAAAAAACACACCCCTCCACACCCCACAATCCTTTGCAACCAGAACGCCATACAAGCTCAAAAAAGCCCACATTCAAATATCACTATCCATAAAATAGGCACCCCTACACACATCACATTGCACACATCATACACCTGCACAACACACCCAACACAACAATAAGTACTTCACACATTAGACACCACGGTCATTTTTCTGCCATATGTAACTGTTGACTGTAATACCTCTTGCACATAAAAGATATGCAAAAATGTACCATTTTTTTCCAGTCCCATCTCACATGTACTGTTTAATCAGGGTACATTTTGCCTTTGATGATACTGATGGACAAACCTATAATCACTTTCATTGCACTTTCCTACAAATAGGTTGGGAAAATGCAAATGACCGCACAGTAAGGTACTGATGCTCACTTTAATGACTCAGCATAGGTGTGAATAACTAGCACCCCACAGACCACAGAAGCAAGAAATATCAGTCTTTCACTATCCTAATGGGAAAACATATTGAATACACTGTATCATCAGATAAAGCCTTATCAAATACCCATACCATTCCTCCCCAATTACCATACCCCTTAATACAGACAGAGGTCTGTACAAATACCCCCAGTCATGGAACCTTCCACTTACCATGGACAGGTATCAGTAGGCATGCTATTCACCTATGTTAGTCTAGTTACACGTGCACAGTGGCATCAAATGATGAAACACAGTGTCAGCTCCATACAAATAAGATATTACTAAAATCAAGCCATTAAGATGGTTGAGGGTATGGATTGCACAGGGTGACTTGTCAGAGACACAAAACCACACATATGGTAGCACTGGGCCCACCTACAATGGCAAAGAGGTCTATAGTGTGGAATAGGACACTACCATCCCACTGTCCAAAGACTATAGGAATAGAACTCACACACCACAAATCTCATGCCTGACAGTACCTGGTTCAAACAATTTGCACTTCACATATCAATCTGCAAATCCCAACTGCATGTGACACTGTCAGATATTGCCAAATGAGGATGACCTTGTGAAGTAAACTTCAAAATTAAAATGTAATACATGAGGTATAGGCAGGAATTGATTGTAAAACATCATACAGCAATGTCCTATATACGACAGTAACTTTCATTGTGCATTGTGATATTCTTAGACTATGATGACCAAAAAGCTGCACTCTACTCAATGTAGTATTCAGCATGCACATCTTAGTAATGTGCTTTGGAGCTACTTATGACCTGTCTGATGATCATGCTAAGACCCGTATCAAGCATAACTAACTCCCCAATGCCCCACTGATTTAGTAATATTGCAGGACATTATGGCCCATATTTATTTTTGTTAGCGCTGCATTTGCGCCATTTTTTGATGCAAAAACGGCGCTCACTTACAAAATACAATTGTATTTTGCCAAATTGCGCAAAAAAATTACGCAAATGCAGCGCTAAAAAAGTATAAATATGGGCCTACATACCTACAGCCAGGTGAAGTACTGATTGATGAGATCTGCCCGGATGCCTCCAGCTTTATCCTCATCATAGTCATCTTCACTTGGCATATCTGCACTCTCACCCACTGGAACTGCTGTCTCCCCCTGAACTGGTACAAAAGGAATTTGATGTTTTATGGTGAGGTTGTGAAGCATGCAGCAGGCACCAATAATCTGACATACTTTGGTGGGTGAGTAGAGGAGGGCTCTAACTTAATTCTTGGGCATCCACACATTTGGTAGCAGAATAAGGTTACAGACACACATGACATATATGTCTTATCAACTAGCTAGGCCCACTCTGTTTGCTGTTGTATCATCACCAGTAGGATATTGCTGTTCCTCATGATGACGGCATCATGGACTGACCCCGGGTACCTTGCACAACTTGTGAAATGCAGAGGTCAGCCAAACAGACTACTTGGACATTTATGGAGTGGAAGTGTGTCCTGTTCCCATACTTCTGTTTATTGGCTTTTGGGGGAACCAAGGCTACATGGGTGCCATCATTGGCACTCACCACATGAGGGATGTGTGCCAAAGCATACAAATCTGCCTTCACATGGGCCAAATCTTCACGTTGTGGGAATCTGATGTAGATGTCCAGGTGTTTCAACAATGCAGACAGTATAGCCTTCAAAACCAGACTAAACATAGGGTGAAACATCCTTGCCGTTGGGGCCACAGTATTTTGAAAGGAGCCTGTGGGCAGGAAGTGCTGCACTGACATGACTTCTACAATGGATGGTATGTCATAGGGATTATGAATGAGAGGCATCAGATCTGGCTCCAACTGATGACAGAGATCCATGATTGTATGCCTACCCAGGTGGTAGATTTGGATGACATATTGATTCTCCATCGTCTGCGGGTCTGCTAGTGGATGGTACACTGGAGGTTCTCTCACTGTCTTCTCATGCCATGCTATATGTGACAAAATCAAGATGTATGTGTTTCACTCTTTCTGTCCATTGTAATTGTTAAAAAACGTATGTCACACATAATGCTCTGACATGCCACATGAAATTGTAGAAACAATTTACACAGCAACTACCTAGGCAAATAATGCCTTCTTACTGCAATCACACACCCTTTCCTCACTCATGGTTTAGAAATAGAGGAGGATGTCACTAAAGTCTCTGTGATAATGACATTCATATCATGTTTCACATTGATAAGTCACAAATGCCATATTTCTGATTGCCATTGGTGTGTTGACTATGCCACTAGAGTTGCGTTAGTATTAACTCATCATTTTACAACCTGGACATAAATCCTGCATTTTCCTACGTTTGCTAAAAGCCTGCAGTGAACACAGGGTCGTAAACATGTCTCACAGCTTGTGACACAACTTTGAACAAACCTTTCTGATCAACTATGAGCCTTAAAATGGCAGCTGCCTGACCTACTGTATTAGACATTGGAAAATGACCTAACTCCGCACGTGGAAGTCGTCATAGTAGTAGGTGGATACAACAGTGGTGGACATTGTCATTGGAACACATTGCTGCCTGTGGCAGTCTTGCGCCAATGGTGATGTCTTCCAGAGGTGATGGTGTATTATGTTGCGGATGTGACTGCCTTCTCATACTTCATCTCTCACTTGACTCCTGACACTGCTATCAGCAAGACCTCCTTGACCTGAGCTGTTGTGTACTGTCCCTGGGAGCAATCATGCCATGTCTTACAGGTGATAGGGCCACTGCTTTCACCCCAGAGGAGCTTGATAAGCTGGTAGAGGAGGTCCTACTCCTGAATGAACATCTGTATGGTGCACCAGAGGAACATGTGAGTGCACTGTGTGCACATATGTATATTTCCCCATCTATCCTTTGTTATGACAAGCAATGGAAGATGGGTTAAGTTTGTAATGCTGTCCAGGTAATGTGGAAGAATGAAGAGTTGCGGTGATAGATGTGGGTAGATGAGCATGTGCATATGTGTTTTGATAGATTTTGAGTACTTATACATAGTAGAGATTGTGTGATGTATGTTCCGTGATCCACCTACTGACTGTAATGCCAATATAAAGCAGCAACCAACAATCATGCTGCATAGAGCAACAAAGAGATTCATACAGTGTCTCCTTTATCAGAAATGTAATGGTTAATCATTAAATTCCTCAGTGAAATTCTTTTTTCATTATGTGCTTCCATGGATGGAAGTGCTGAAATAAATATTTACCTAACTTTGCGATGGGAACCATTTGGTCAAAACATTCTAGTCCCAATTAGCAAAAATATTGGAACAATAGAAGGAGGAAGACACTTCACAGCTATAGGATGTTCTAATAGAACTGTGCCTACACAGAATTTTTCGTTATGTCCAAAAGGAGATAAATATTATTTTGTAAACTTTGTGGACCCATGTTTTAATGACAAAATGTATGAATTCTTTCCTGGCTTGTTTCAATGGATTCTAGCGCTATGCAGAGGCAAGCCTGTGGTGAGAGTTGAGATATTGTTGTGTAAGGACTCAGCATCACTGAAGAAGTCCCAGATACAGTGGCTGAAAACATCAACAGTTGTTGGTGGGACATATGCTGTGGCAGTGCCGACAACAGTATAAGTTGTCTTTGTGAATTAGTCTCACTTTCACAGAATGTGTCTTTGTCCCATTAATGGTTAGAGTAGTACCTTCAAATGTGGTTATGGAATTCGGGAACATTATTACAAACAATTTGGATGGTCAATTTATGATGTCCTTTTATTGTGTCTAAATAAACAAATGCAAAAGAAAGTGGTAGTGATTCTATTTGAGCCCAGGTTGGCATCTGCAAATTGTAGGTGGTGGCCTTTGTAGGGTGTAGCAAGACCTTATTCCATCAAGTCCCGCTCCCAAATTCCCTCCCCTCTGGTTCATTAAATGCAGAGGATGGTGTGTAGAAAAGGAATGTGATGGTGTTCATCATTCAAATTATTATGAAGATATATTGGGCTACTGAAACAGAGTATCTCCTTTTTACTCGTGGAATATGTTTCAAAAGACTAATGAAAGATTTTTGGACAGGGTACGTGAGAGATAAAATAATCAATACACTTTTTATTGCTTTGCTAACCTGATGCTGGCACCAGAGGAACATTTTGTGTTTGAATGCACTTTATGTGTGGGCAGAAGTGGACCAAAGGTGAGTCACACCCTTGTTATTATTTGTTCTATTTTGATCCCATGTAATGTTGGAGCAGAGGGTAAAGGTTTGTAGTGTTTATGTGGTAAGCACATACTTATGTTTTTATTTTATCTGGATGATACTGAGCATGACCAGGCTGTAGTCTGTCCTTAACTCATGATGATATGGCAGTGCAAGCACTGCTTTTTCAGTATGTGCCGCAAGAGAAAATTTCTGGTTGATGGTTAAGGATTGTGGCAGTGGTCCTTGGAAGTATGAATTTAATTTTTAATCTTCATGATATACATGACTGAGCCATCTTTACATAACATTTTTTTCTCCATTTATGGTGATTTTTGACACAGTGTGTGGTTGGGTGGCAGCAGGCTTAGCCATAGTAGGAATGTTGAAATCTATTTCAGTTTACTTAGCACTTGTCTGTGATGAATATGATGGGTGCCACCTATATATCTTTGTCGATTCAGCCAATAGATAATTAGCCAGCAAGAGCCTTTCTTGACATGTCAGTAGTGGGAGGGTCAGTAAGGGAAGCATTTCATCATATTGCATATATATTTTTTTGCTGATCTTAGTTTTTACTGAGGAGGGAAGAAATATGACTCAGTTAAATGTACCCTACAAGAATTTTATTTTTTCATTGCTGAGCCACCTTTTATGTGCAATATTATAGAAGGAGGGAATAATGGGATGGGTAGGTGTCCTTTTCTTTGAGTGTTTTTCATATTTCAAGTACAGTGATAGTTAGTGGGTAGTGGCCAACACAGAATTGGGGTCCTCATCTTTAGGGGTTCTAGGCATTGTCTCATTGGTATACTCTCAACATGAATGAAAATCATACTCCCAGTCCCACAGGTTTGTAGTCACTGTACTTGTGAATTTCTCTTGTGGGTTATCTGCTGAACATAGGCATGTGTATTATTTGATGAAGTGTTTTTGTATTCTTCCTCTAAAGCATTTCCTATGGTTGGGCACAGTTCTGTATCAAAAGAAGGGGTGGTAGAAGAGGTTCACATAATCAGAAGAGTAAGTGTGATTTCCATTTAACTTTATTTATGATGCTGGTGGGTTTTACTAGAGTTGGGCTGATATGACAGCGCTTTGCCACACCACTTACCTTTTTATGCTGATGGGTCCACTTTCATGAGGCATGACTGAGTGGTGCTATTCTTGACAGTCACACACTGCCCTCAGAGCTGGGAAGGCACTGGTTGGTATTGCTGCTGACTGTCCAAATATGGGCACAATGAGAGGCATTTATGTAGTGGTGCATGAGGAGTAATAAGATAGGAGTTTTATGCCAAAATATTATTTTCAGAAATTTCTTCTGATATTGTAGATATTGTATCCTAAATATCATTACCAACACATTGTCCCATTAGGTGTAAAGTTTTAAGTAGTACCTGCTGTGGGGTGTTATTTTTTAACACAATACATTGGCGACACTATTTAAGTGTGATGATATTCTAATAATAATATTCTGATACCATACTTGGTTGGGAGAGTACAGTTTCTTAAGAGTTTTCTATTTAAGGGAAAATTGGTTTGAGACATCCTTTAGTTTGTGTGTTCTGTAAATTGTAGATGCTCTGTTTTTCCAAGGAGTGGGCAGGCAGGATGGAGAGTTGCCGGGCTGGAGAGAGCCTGCACGGGCTCCCAGTCTCCCTGGGAGTACCCTGGTTGGGCACTCCCAGCCAATCCTGATGCTGCTTTGAGCAGCGTCAGTATTGGCCGCAGGGGCAGGCTGTGAGCATGTGCCTGCCGTCAGCAGAGAAGAAGCAGATGGAGCGGTGCGGCGCGGCAAGGTAGGTAAGTGTAATTTATTTTAATTGTAATTTTTATTTACCCACCCGACCCCCTTGCATGCTGCCCCGCCCCTTCTGTGCCCATGTGAGCTGCTCCTGGTTTTGTGGTTTCGTAGCGCAAGGATGATGCAAAATCTTGATGATTATGGGCACTAGTCTGTAGTCACTGTCCTCACTTTCCTCTTGTAGTCTGCTGATTTTGATTTTGCCTCTCTCATTGCCTGATTTCAGCATCAGCATCAGCTTGTACAGTTGTGGGCTTCAGGAGCACCAATGGCTTCCATGGTAAATCACCTCACATGTGAGACTGCTAGCACACTATTGCCACCATCCAGTAAGTGGATCCAATCCCAGCATCACAGGATTGTGGCCCAGGGTGTTTGAAATCCAACAAAGTATATGGGTTTGGAGGTCTGAGCAAGTCTGTTAAGGTTGTCTTTAGTATTCTGAGGGGGAGCTTGGTGTCTTTACCTTGTAGTTGATGGCATAGTGCACAGCGTAGAAGCAGTTTGGAGGGGAATAGTCTTCTACTCCTCCACCTTGCTGGTCGTTATGTTCACAAATAATTGAACCACAACGTCAGCCGACGTTAGTGAATGCTGTGCATTGGAGATGTCTTTCAGTCACCAAGGCACTGGTACTCATTTACTCAGCAGAGCTACTGTATTGCCATTTAGTTATGTCAGGTGGAGTTGCACTGTAAAACTGCCCCCACTAGGTCTCCTTTGAAGCATGCTGTTCAAAAACATATTGCACAAAGCATTCTGTTTCATTAAGAAGTGCCGTTTTTATATATGATTTCAAAATGCACGAGAACGTTATTCCATTTGGAAGGTTTAAAAAACTACAATATGTTCCTATGGTTGAATAGGACTGGGTGCCTCTGTAAACTTTTATTTTTCTGCTGTTATGTCTCAAATAATTTGATATCATGCATGCGACAAGCGATGCTCCCTGCACACAATATTTGGATGGACACTTAATCACTGCTGTGTAATTTTTCCTCATACTTTAGAACACATATTTCTAAGTATGTTTTTAAAACATTGACATTTATTGGATAGGTTGACGTATTTCTCTGTCACCCCGCGAAATTACAGCCAGTCTTCATCTCCCTCGAGGAAGGATTAAGGACTGTGGACTTGGGCACTAATATGTAATGAACGCGGAAATTAAATTTCGTTATGATTTAAAACAGTGCTTATATTCTAATGGTTAGCGTGTCTGCCTCTTGTTTACTCTGCTACAACGTAATCATGCGGCTGCGTACATATGGACAGATCCTTACATATACGAATATGTAAGAGCTGTTAACTGATGTGATTATTTTCTGTACAGGCTCAAGGTACCTCAAGCTGCATGTGAAGGTGAAAATATACATGAATATTTCATTATTGTGTTTATGACACATTGGCATCGGTTAAAGAAAATTATGATTTAGGTGCGAAAAGGGGAATATGTGAGGGTGTAATAAAAACATCTGATTTAAGGAGTAAAGGCGGGTTGAGTTCTGTGCCCCAGAAATCCACTTGCCACTGGGGGAAATGGCACGATAGAACGAAGATGTTCTGAGTGGACAGGCAAGACATGATCGAAGACACCAGGTAGAAAAACTACAACATTTTATGTGCATTTACAAACCTTCTCGATGGCCTTTCATACCAATTTTATACCCATATGGCTAGGGCCTCAAAAGACAGACGTTAATGTTCAAAGTAGGTATGGAAAAAATGAGCCACTATTTGAAAAAAGTGTCGGTGAATTGCGTGTTGTATCCTTATGCAGCTTGCACACACCGAATGTAACTCTGGATTGAAGAGATGACTGACTATTTGATTAAACTCTCTAGCACTCGTCTTTAGGTTTTGCCTACTGGACAGTGAATACCCTCTCTGTTGCAAGATATATTGTAGCCTTTCCATTGTTTGGTTTTCCTGTCACTCTCGTTGGCCTTTTTCGAATTCATGTCCCAGATTCTTGTGTTTGTCCCTCCCAAGGGACACTGCCTCTGTACTCTCACCTTTTATGGCTGTCTTCTCTGGTTCTACAGCCCGCTTTTCAAACACTAATTTGATCTTTTCAGTTAAGCACTCCATGAGTGTGCATGTTTTTGTTCTAGCTGTCTGCTTCATGTACTTCACTCTTGCTGCACTTTGCAACTCTCTGTCGTTTGTGTGCTTTTGCGCCCTCGAGTACTCACCCTGTTTTTTTTTTCTCTCTTGTGGCTTCTCTCTTGCCCTTTCCATGTTACCCTCTCACCTTTTGCTTCTTCTTTCGACCCCAGCCTCCTTGTGTTGCTTTCTCACTCCCGACCTCTCTCAGCCTTTGCTTTTCCTCCCCAACTTCATACTCTACCCGCTGCCTGCTCATCTATGTGCTTCTCCCTTGCCTGCTCTATGGTGCACTTTCACTGGTTGCTTCTCCTCCCATCACCTACACTCTCTGTGCTGCTTCTACCATGTTGGGTTGTTTTCATCCACTCCCCTTTTTGCTTCTGGTCCTCTAGTGTTGCTTGTGGCTCTCCTGTAGCTCCATCCACTCTTAAATAAATAACACATTTGCATATTTTTTCTATTTTGGTTACTGATCCAACTTTGATTAGTAATTTAACAGAGACATAGTGCCTGCATCATTTTGAAGGAGGGCATATAGTGATCACGTTAAAGCTTTTTAAAAATATTCTTTAGCCATGCTGCACAGCATCGAGTTGCTATTCTTTAGCCATGCTGCACAGCATCGGGGATGCTGTGCAACATGGCTAAAAAGCATTAGGAAAGTCAATAGGTCCCAAAGGCAAAACCTATTGGCTTTGTCAATGCCTGATGTACTTCTGGTGGAACTTGTCTCTCACCATGCCACTACAAGTGTAACCTGGTCTCTAACTAGATATCCTTTGCTCACCCCACTTCTTGTCCCTGCCTTTCCAGAAAGTGATTATGAGTGTGCAGGAGACATCCTGATGCTCACAGGGTCCTGAAGCCCACTCTGTTATCCTCACTGTGCATCATGTCTTGTGTGTACAGGATCAAGGGCACTCAAGTTGGTTCCAAAGGCGAAAATAGACGTTAATAATTAATTACTGTGTTGATGACACAATGAGCCTTCGGGAAAAAGTTGAATTTAGGTTTAAAATAAGTGGAGTTTGTGGGTTTAATGGGATTCCAAAGAAATAATTGCTTCTTTGTGGAGAAAATAGAAAAAGCAATTAACAGTACTTTTGCATATTTACGATTTTCTTGAATATGAATATTTTACACTGAAGGAAAATATGCTTGTTTGTGGTTATTTGTGTCCTCGAATATAAACTATTTTTATTTCCATTGTGCAAAGGTGACTTTTATGAAAAAACAGTAACAATGAAATTAGTTGCAATTGTTTACTAACCATTTTTGTAAAATCCATATTAGGAATACATTTAGGAGATATGAAGACCTTTTCTTCTCTTACAGATTCAGGTAAGAACTTTTTAACCGGTTGCTGGACCTGATATTTTCAGTACATACACTTATGTTTTATTTTGGACGTCACATATTCTCTTAAGGGATACTAAGTAAGATTTGCAAAAAATGTCATATGTTCAAGCTTTGCTAGGGCTTGCAGGATTGTGGTCTGTGTTAACTGAGTAACTGTTTTGCCTGCGCAAGCGCACAAATGTGTTTTTTTCTAATTCGCACAGCACATGCTTGCACTTAGGACATGGCTTAGTGTTGCAGCAGGCCACCTTTAACTGACAAAGGCTTGCTCTGCAATTGGACACTCTTAAAACACTGTTTCATTATAGCCAAGCCATTCTTGCTACACGTAAAAATAATGTTTTTACTTTGTATGGTATGCTGTTGAATGGTAAGTTTAGTGGGGCTGATGGACAGCTTCAGTGCAGCTACAAAACATTACCAGCGCAATTCACAAAGGTAACAAACACTTTCAAGTGATTTACTGATTTGAGTAAGTTTGCTATTTTTTGCTTATTCACAAAAATCTGAGTGTGCTAGTTACTATTAAAAAGAACAGTAGTAATTCCAGCACCACACATGGCCAAGTGCGGGTACTGCAACACCCTCACTTAGAAAATAATGGAGGTAATCATAACAACAACAACAACAATAATAATAATAATAATAATAAAATAATAATAATAATAATAATGGGAGAGAAGAGAATCTTACATTTATAAAATACTCTGCACCCCGTTGACACCCAGTAGGGGACCTTTTAAATGAGCTGGAAAAGAAAGCTACAATTTTCAACATCCATAAATAAATTAATCTCTCTCAGGAGTCAATAGTCAGGGTTGTATTTAAAGTTTATAATCATTCTTTATTAGTCGAATGAGTTTTACATAACATTGTCTAAAGCGTGTCCCATAATCTATCACTTTCCTAGCATTCTAAGTCAGTAAATGTAATTATTTTAAGTCAGAAAATAGCAAAAGGGAATAAGTGTCTAAGAGGCAGTCTGGTCAGCGAAGCTATCAGTACTTATAAAGAATACTGTAACAGACTCAGATAGAGAATAGTCTAGGCAGAGAGCTAAGACTGTCCAAGTCTCGCAGTCACAAACTCTACACAAGAGTGAGAGAATGGATCGATCTTGAGAATGACTATGATCTGACTATGATTAAGATTAAGATTACCTGTTCTTTCCGTGGGACACTTTTATAGTAATAATACAATGAATTACCATTTGTGACAATTGTTTCAGCTGAGTTTTTAGTCATTCAACCACAAACAAGAAAAGCTGTGGGACAGGCACAGTTTTTGTCAAGATGGTAACTTCTAACAAAGGCAGCTCAATACAAGACAGATTTGACAAACATTTTTATACAGGCTGATAAACTAAAAGATTTTCTCAGGCATCTTGGTCTCTAAAAGCAAATCCACTCATGTACATTTTATGCACACATAGCTTATGTCATTTTAATTCTTATACATCTTCACACTAAAAACTACTCATACAGACCAAGTTTCAGATAAGTTTGCAGGTTTCAAGATTCCAATGCAGGTCAAGCAGTTAAAAAGAATAAAATAATATAGCTCTTTTTTAGCATAGGAAGTTTGCATCATGCAAAGGCAATGCAAAAGACACAATACAAACATTTTTGCTGAGTTAAATGCCCTTTGGAATTCGTTAATATTAGCAAATCAAGCTAAGCAAGGAAATGTTGGTCATGCAAAGTTTAGAAAGGAAATACATGTTTAAAATATAGCTTTTGATTAGGCCTAGATTTCACTCATATGAGTTATGAATGAAATAGATTTTAATTTTAATGACATCTCTAGCAACCCCCAAGGGATACAGAGATAAAGTCAATTAAATCATTTATGGTAGATACATGAAATATGAATACATATAATTTAATGTTAAAGATATAACAAAATAGTACAAAGTTATTATAACTTCATGACATGTTTTAATGCCCTAATCTTTTTAGTGGTAACTTACACTCGAATTGTGTGAAAAAAGCAAAAAATATTAAACTTACTGAAAAGTGTAAATTACTCATAAGTTGCCTCTATAAGGGCCCAACATATTTGAAAATCCCCTGATATCCAGAATAGAATAGACTCTCAGAAACAAAAAGTTGACAGAGACTTGCTGTCTCCAGCATTAATGTGACTTTTTTGAGAATGTTTACTTTTAATTATATTTGAGTGAAATTCATGTAATTTGTTTTTGTGTGATTAAGTAAAACTTTGGAAATATTGTGTGAAATCATGCTCAATTACGAGAAATGCAAATTTGTTAATAAGAGCAATATTTTAGCATGAAAAAACAACAGGGCCATGAACAACACATGCTTGTGTTTTGGTTGTTCCTTCTCTATAATGTTGCTGCAAACAGTGGAGTAAATATGCTAGGTTACAATTCTGGAACTTCGCATAACAGAAGTAATGCAAAATTCTGGAAATTACATGTATTATGCTAGTGTGATCTAAATTTTGTCCCGCCTTGCTAAATGGCCGGCAGTCCTTTAGGGACTCAAGGTCATTGCTAGATGAGGTCATTAGGTGAAAAAAGGTGTCACCTCCTGATTCTTAGTATGCTTACCAGCCAAGAGTATACTTAGAGGTAGATGTAGAGACTGGTAATATTATAGAGCTATTAGGAAACAGCAGCTCATCTGGATGCATTATGATTTTGAAGAGTTAATTTTGATGAGCTGGTCTCTGTTGTTCAGGTATAAGGACAGTGATTTGAGTATGAACTCCAACAGGGGGTCCCAGTAAGCCTACCTCTGGGGCCAAAATTTGAGAAAATGAGGAAGCGATAGCGCAATTCCACTCCCTAAGCTTCTAAAGGCACTGGACAGCCCACGTTCAGGGCCAAAAGTTTCCAAAATGGTGTAAGGGGCAAAACGGGGCCCTCCTCGAGCCACTACAGGTCCCAGGGACTCCATCCCCCACAGCTGGCTCAGTAGCTATGTCCTGGTGAACCCACCCCGGGACATAGGGGTTTCCCTGCCCACAGCGGTGTGGGTATGGGAAACTGTGTTTCATCTTGCTTGCCAGGAGCATTTTCAAAATTCTACCAAGTCTACTCCCAGTGGGTGGGAGCTTTGAAAATGCTCCTAACCTCTGTGAGCAGACGTCTGATCTGTTTCCATGGCCACACTGAAGTGGCCTTGAAAACCAATCAAACTATTGCATTAGGAGCTGCTCCCTGTAAGCAGGAGCAAAGCCTGCTCCTGCTGTTTGTGGAGTGCTGGCTAGGGCTACAGTGACTCTTGGACTCCCCCCTTGGCCACCTACAAAAGGATGGTGTGTGCCTGGAGTGGGCACCCACTTTTAACTGTGTTGGCCCTGGGGGATGGGGGCCCCAGGGCTGAAATCAGCCCAGGGAGGGAGGCCACGTGCCTGCTCCCTCTAAAAAGTAGACTGGGCCCAGAGAGGGAGGCCGTATGCCCTACTCCCGCTAAAAAGCATGCTGGACACTCAGGGAATGGGATCCCCGGGGACAAAATTGGCCCAGGAAGGGGTCCACTACCCCCTCCTGAAAAGCATGTTGGGTCCCAGGGGATAGGGTCTTGGGGGCCAAAATTGACCTGGAGAGGGGGCCACAAATGCCACCTCCCCTTTTTCTAAATTCGTGTACTTAGGGGATGGGGTCCCCAGGGGCTAACACGCCACACAGTCCCACTCACCTTTAAAATAAACTAGGCCCTGGGGAATGGGGTCCCCAGAGCCTAATGAGGCTCAAGGAGAGGAGCCACGTGGCCCCACTCCCCTTTAAAAACAATGCCACGGGCACATGGCTGAAGACTGTGTGGAGCATGGGGTTTGTGCATGTGGGGATCTGGCCTGAGGGCCTGACCACATGCTAGGCCCCTATAAAACCAACCCTGCACTGTGCACTCCAGAGGTTGAATTTATGCATTGCAATTAAATATTACTTTAAGTTAAAAAAACTTAGAAATTCACCGAAAAAAACAGAGGTTAAAGTAATGTTATAGTTATTTTAATTTGTAAATTACAACATTCATGTTTGGAACTAAAAATTATCAAAGAAAATCACCAATTATAGCTAGCGGATCTAAGTATAACTAGTGCCCCTGCCATGCCCTGCTTATGACCTCACACATGACATCACTCATGACATATTCTAATGCATCATTTATGACATCACTAATGCCATCTCAAATGACATAGTTGATGATAACACTGATGACATCATCCAAGTTTCTTTTGTACACATTGCTCTTTAAACGGGTATACAATTGGAGCTAACAAGTAAGTGCAAAATAGCTCAGAATAATATGAAGCGTCTTTACTGCTGTCATACATACAACTCGCCCATAGGTAAAGCAAGCGTGTTTGGAGCTATCAAGTAAGTGCAGAATAGTTCAGAATAATATGAAGTTTTGTTACTGCTGGCATACAAACAACCCCCATAGCTTAAACTAGCTTGTGTTATTTGCAACATCAACACTATATAATACACTTAATGGGTAGCCTTGCTCACGGTGACTATGAACCACAGATGAATGGGAAACCTATCCTGCACGTGGTGATGAATCTGTATACAACTGTTCAGGGAAAACCAAGTTCCCTCAGATACTCAAGCCCTGTTATATAACTAAAGATCTGCTATGGGCATTCTCTACCTGTATCGTACCCCTAATAATCACTGAACCTGCATTGAGAAATGAAATGAATATGAGTAGTAAAGTGGCTACTGTTAACAGTATTTACTTTATTGAGAGAATTTACTTTGCACCGCACTGAGAAATACACTACATAGAATCCAAGAGAAACAATCTGAATATATGTATATATATATATATATATATATATATATATATATACCGGGCAGTAGAAGGCTTCAGGCTGAAATGTGTCACCATTTTTCCTGAGTAGTACCTAGCACTTTGCACTGTAAAGAAGAATTAAAATCAATAGAATCTTCAAACTTCTGATTTGGTGATGCCGTCGTTATTCTTGCGATTTGACCCAGGGAAGACTGGGGGGCAGTCGTGGAATGACATTATATAATATATATATATATATATATATATATATATATTTATATATAAAAAAACAAATGTTACAGGGACGTTAAACTTAGGCTCACATTTTAAACATACAAAACCATAGAAATTCACTAGTTAGAGTTACCTCAAGTAACTATAACTCATGCCCTGAGGTAACTATAACTCGTGCCCCCGCATTCACAGTTTTTTTGTCAAAAGTTTTACTGCAATTGATATTATCAATGAAGTTAACAAAGATGTCATGAGTGCCGTAATTTGTAGAGTAATTAATAGTGCATGACGAGGGCATGAGTTATAGTTACCATAGGGCACGAGTTATAGTTATTTGAGGTAACTGTAACTATAACTGGTGAATTTCTATGGTTTTGCAAGTTTAGAATGTGAGTCTAACTATAACATCCCTGTAACCTTTGTTTTTTAAGTGACTTTCTATGTTTTTAAACATACACACAGCAAATTCTAGTTCCTAACCATGACGTCCCTGTCACCTTTGATGTTTTCAGTGAATTTCTATGGTTTTGTTAACATATAGTAATTTTCATTACTGTACTTTAATCCAACCACCGCCATGCACAGCCTTTGGCCGTGCTTGGCGGTGGTTGGAGAGGCCCTGAGACCAACCCCCTCTAGGCATTCAACCTTACACGTGCACAGCCTTCACCTGTTCGCAGCGGACGTTGTCCGCAAGACCTGGCCTGCAGCCAGATCCTGCAGCCAGATCCTGCAGCCATCCCCCCTAATCATCCAACCCCATGCTGTGCATGGCCCTTTGGCCATGTGTGGTGGAAGTTAGCGACAGCCTCTCTGGGTGTTAGAATAAGTGTGAGAGGGTCTATCTAGGGGTGAGTGGCTGTGAAAGTGTCTGTCTAGGTCTGTGAGTGGGTGTGTGAGAGTCTGAGTTGGTCTGTGAGTAGGGGCGTAACTGTCTGAGTGGGTCTGTGAGTGAGTGCATGAGGGTCTGACTGGGGCTGTGACTGGGTGCACAAGGGTCTTAGTGGGTCTGTGAGTGGGTGTAGGAGTGTCTGATTGGGATAAGGGAGGGAAACAAGTCCTACTAGGCTCAAACCCTCAGCATAAACGTATGTGACCTTCACACTTCAGCTATTCTTTTTTTGTTGTTGCCCTTTATGGGATATCTGGGACCAGGAGCGAGCCATCAAGGGCTCCCCAGTGGTCCCTACATTTCTTTTTTAAAAATATTTTAAGATGTGCCCTTTATGGGCTATCTGGGACTGCGGGAGAAGTCTCAAGGCCTCCTCCACAATCCCATTGCTTCAGCAAGTAAGGAGCTGCTTCAAGCAGCAGCTTTGTGGTTGCTAAAGCAATGCTTTCATCTCTGTTCCCTGCACGCATACCTGTGTGCAGGGAACAGAGATGAAAACTCTGCTTTTTGACAGCGGAACCTGTTTGAAAGGTTCCGCTGTCAAAAAGTGGAGTGTTTGCTGTGACGTGGCTGCAGCTGTCAAAGCATAAGTATAACTATAAGTATACCTATACCTGCTGAATTTCTATGGCTTTGTGCGGGTAAAACGTCAACCTAAATATAATGTCCCTGTAAACTTTGCTTTTTTCAGTGAATATATATGTATATATATTCTATTGGTGGTCGCTGGTGGGCAGTTATAGTGGGGACCTAGGCCCATATTTATACTTTTTGACGCAAAACTACGCCAACGCAGTTTTGCGTCAAAAAAATTAGCGCCGGCTAACGCCATTCTGAAGCGCCATGCGGGCGCCGTATTTATTGAATGACGTTAGCCGGCGTTAGCCACCGGCGCTGTCTGGTGTGCGTTAAAAAAAACGACGTACACCAGGCAGCGCCGCCGTAGGGGGAAAATGGCGT
This sequence comes from Pleurodeles waltl, assembly GCF_031143425.1. Taxonomy (NCBI): domain Eukaryota; kingdom Metazoa; phylum Chordata; class Amphibia; order Caudata; family Salamandridae; genus Pleurodeles; species Pleurodeles waltl. Next base: position 379,983,177 of record NC_090447.1, read on the forward strand.
ATGGGCGTCCAGAAATGGTGCAAGTCAGGCTGAGGCAAAAAATTCGCCACAACCCGATTTGCGCCATTTTTTTACGACGCCCATCCCCCATTGAAATGACTCCTGTCTTAGCAAAGACAGGAGTCATGCCCCCTTGCCCAATGGCCATGCCCAGGGGACTTCTGTCCCCTGGGCATGGTCATTGGGCATAGTGGCATGTAGGGGGGCACAAATCAGGCCCCCCTATGCCACAACAAAAAAAAAAAAATACTTACCTGGACTTACCTTAATGTCCCTGGGGTGGGTCCCTCCATCCTTGGGTGTCCTCCTGGGGTGGGCAAGGGTGGCAGGGGGTGTCCCTGGGGGCTTGGGAGGGCACCTCTGGGCTCATTCTGAGCCCACAGGTCCCTTAACGCCTGCCCTGACCCAGGCGCTAAAATCCGGCGCAAATGCGGGTTTTTTAGACCCGCCCACTCCCGGGCGTCATTTTTGCCCGGGAGTATAAATACAACGCATATGCATCGCAGTCATTTTTTAAGACGGGAACGCCTACCTTGCATATCATTAACGCAAGGAAGGTGTTCACGCAAAAAAATGACGCTAACTCCATGAACTTTGGCGCTAGACGCGTCTAACGCCAAAGTATAAATATGGAGTTAGTTTTGCGTCGAAATTGCGTCAAAAAAAACGACGCAATTTCGGCGCAAACGGAGTATAAATATGCCCCCTAGTTTTCATAGAAAAAGGGTGTTTTGACATGACTATATCTTTAGTGCTGTTCGGTGAATCTTCACAAAATTTTCTAAAAACAGTGTTCCAGAGAATCTTGTTGTGCATTTAAAGTTTCAGGGGGATTTGTCAAGTGGGGGTTGAGAAAAAAGGGGGGGGGGCAGAAAAGTGCATTTCTCATTTTAATTCCCATAGGGATTTTGAACACGACTACAGCCAGCCCTGCAATTACAAAATAACACCAAATTTGGCAGAAAGGTAGGCTTTGGCCCAGAAAGAAACCTTTTTGTTATTTGGTGTAAATCTGTTCAGTAGTGTTTGAAATATTAAAAGACAACCAAATTTGTAAACCTGAAGGCGCTAAGGCTTCGCAAATACTCCCCATCTCATGCAGAGATCTTATTGCCTGCCAACACGTCAACCAGGAAGTGTTGGCAGCTTTTTTGAGACTCGGCTTCAGATGAGTCTAAAAGTAAAAATAATTTTAAAAGAATTAAAATGGGGTAGGGTACTGTTACGCTACCCCTCTTGCCTTGGTGAATGGATTCCCCAATGGCCCCGGGCCATAATAGTTGTTCTTTTTTAAATCACTGCAAAAAGCACTGCAAATCCGCAATGCCCCCCCAGTCCCAGATTGCCGTAAAGGGCAGAAAATGAAAAAAAATAATTACCTAATGGTTAAGGTCTCAGTCCCTCACACTGGAAGTTGAGGGTTCTACTCCAGGAGTGTCCGTGATCATTTCCCTCCTTTATTTTTTTTAAACTTCAAATGTTTGAGGCTTATTCTGACAAATACATTTAATTGACAAATATACTTTTCTTTTCCACTTGTCCAGAAATGTCCCATTCTAAGTATATCATTCATCAAAGCCTAAATAACTCTCTCCCGCTCACTCCTTTTCTCTCTCTCTCTTTCAGTCTCTTTCTCCCACTCACACACCCACTCAGACTCTTACGCATCCCTTCACAGACCCACTCACACTCACACACCACTCACAGACCCAGTCAGACCCTTGTGCACCCACTCACAGCCCCAGTCATACCGTTATGCACCTAATCACAGACCCACTCAGACACTCACACACCCACTCACAGACCCACTGACACCCTCATGCACACACTCACAGACCTGCACAGACACTGACGCACTGACCAAGACACTGATGCACACACTCTCATACCCAGACAGAGACTCTCACAGCCACTCTCACCCCCAGATACACCCTCTTACACATATTCTCACACCCAGAGAGATGGGCTGTGGCCAACTCCCACCACACACAGCCAAAGGTCTGTGTGCAGAGTAGGGTTGGGTGCAGGGACTAGCTGCGGGTCAGGCCATGTAGGCAACTCCTGCTGCACATGGGTGAAGGCCGTGCATGGTGTAAGGTTGGGTGCTTAAAGGAGGTTGACCTCAGGCCCAGGCCGCAGGGACGTTATAGTTAGTAAATAGAATTTAAAAAAAACATAGAAATAAACTGAAAAAAACAAAGGTTACAGGGACATAATAGTTAAGCTCACATTTTAAATGTACAAAACCATAGAAATTCACCTGTTATAGTTAAAGTTATCTCACATAGCTATTACTTGTGCCCTAAGATAACTGTAACTTGCACCCTCACCATGCACTGCTAATTACCTCACAAAATACGGCACTCATGACATCTTTTATAACTTCTATGATAACATTAATGTAATATTTGAAGTTTACAAAAAAACTGTGCATAGCGGGGGGCATGAGTTATAGTTACTTGATGTAGGAACTTGGCTCTGTATATACTATCTCAAAGTGAGAGATAGTGTGCACAGAGTCCAGGGGTTCACCTTAGAGGTAAGATAGTGGCAAAATTAGATAATTCTAATGCTCTCTTTTGTGGTAGTGTGGTCGAGCAGTACGCTTATCAGAGGATAGTGTTAAGCATTTGTTGTACACACACAGGCAATAAATGAGGAACACACACTCAAAAACTTAACTACAGGCCAATAGTTTTTACATAGAAAAATATCTTTTCTTAATTTATTTTAGAACCACAAGATTCAAGATTTGAAGTAAATACATATGTAAATGCAAGAGACCCAACACAGGTAAGTTAGGAACTTTGAATTAGAGCAGTAACATACACAGTTTCAGTTAAAATGACAATAAGCTATTTAAAAAGTGGACACACTGCAAATATCAACAGTTCCTGGGGGAGGTAGTTAATGGTTAGTTTTTTAGGTAAGTACAGAACTTAGAAGTTCAAGTTCCTGGGCATAGGCAGCCCACTGTTGGGGGTTTAAGGCAACCCCAAAGTCACTGCACCAGCAACACGGGCCGGTCAGGTGTAGAGGTCAAAGGAGGGCCCAAATCACAAAGGTGCCTATGGAGAACAGGGGTGCTCCAGTTCTAGTCTGCCAACAGGTAAGTTCCTGCGTCTTCGGAGGGAAGACCAGGGGGGTTTTGAGGAGCACTGGGGGGGACACAACTAGGCACACAAAACATACCCTCAGCGGCACAGGGGCGGCTGGGTGCAGTGTGCATAGCAGGCGTTGGGTTTTGAATAGGAATCAATGGAGGGACCCGGGGGTCACTCTAGCGGTGCAGGCAGGGCACAGGGGGCCTTCTCGGGCCATCCACTGACTGGACTAGGCAGAGGGTCTACTGATGATCACTCCTGCACTGGAGTTTCGTTCCTTCTGGTCCTGGGGGCTGCGGGTGCAGGAGCCTCTGGATTCTCGCTGCATGCGTCACTGTGGGGGCCCAGGGGGGTCGTCTTGGGTTACTCACGAGGTGGCAGTCGCCCGGGAGTCCTCCCCGTAGCGTTGGTTCTCTGGAGCTCGAGTCGGGGGCGTCGGGTGCAGAAGGTGAAGTCTCACGCTTCCGGCGGGAAGAGTGAAGTCTTTAAAAGTTGCAAGAAAGTTGCAAAGTTGTTGCTGTTTTCGAACAGTGTCGATGTTCTCAGGAGGTTCTTGGTCCTTCTGGTTCAGGGCAGTCCTCTGAGGTTTCAGAGGTCACTGGTCCCTGTCGGATGCGTCGCTGTGCAGATTCTTTGAGTCTGGAGACAGGCCTGTAGGGCTGGGGCCAAGTCAGTTGTTGTCTCCGTCGTCTCTGCAGGGCTTTCAGGTCAGCAGTCCTTCTTGTTGTTGTAGGTTGCAGGAATCTCATTTCCTGGGTTCTGGGTTGCCCCAAAATACTAGATTTAGGAGAGTGTTTAGGCCAGGAAGGCAGTAGCCAATCCTATTGGGAGAATCCTCCAATCTCAAGATGGAGGATTCCTAAAGGCAGGGGCCACCTCAGCTCAGGGCACCTTAGGGGCAGTCCTGACTGGTGGGTGACTCCTCCTTGTTTTTCTAATTATCTCCTCCAGCCTTGCCGCCAAACGTGGGGGCAGTGGCCAGAGGGGCGGGCTTCTCCACTAGCTGGGATGCCCTGGGGTGCTGTAACAAAAGGCATGAGCCCTTGAGGCTCACCGTCAGGTTTTACAGTTCCTGCAGGGGGAGGTGAGAAGCACCTCCACCCAGTGCAGGCTTTGTTTCTGTCCTCAGAGAGAACAAAGGCTCTCACCCCCAGTGGGCAGAAACTCATCTCAGTAGCAGGTGGGCACAGACCAGTCAGTCCTGCACTGAAGGATTTTGTAAAATACAGGGGGCATCTTCTAAGATGCCCTCTGTGTGTATTTTGCAATAAATCCAACACTGGCATCAGTGTGGGTTTATTATTCTGAGAAGTTTGATACCAAACTTCCCAGTATTCAGGGTAGCTATTATGGAGCTGTGGTGTTCGTTTTTGACAAACTCCCAGACCATATACTTAATATGGCCACACTGTACTTACATTGTCTAAGAACGGACTTAGACACTGTAGGGGCATATTGCTCATGCAGCTATGCCCTCACCTGTGGTATAGTGCACTGCCTTAGGGCTGTAAGGCCTGCTAGAGGGGTGACTTACCTATGCCACAGGCAGTATTTGGTGTGCATGGCCTCCTGAGGGGGATGCCATGTCGACTATGCCTTTTTATCCCCACCAACACACACAATCTGCAATGGCAGTGTGCCTGTGTTAGGTGAGGGGTCCCTTATGGTGGCACAACACATGTTGCAGACCTTAGGGACCTTCCCTGGTCACAGGGCCCTTGGTACCACTGGTACCTTTTACAAGAGACTTATCTGTGTGCCAGGGGTGTGCCAATTGTGGAAACAATGGTACATTTTTAGTGAAAGAACACTAGTGCTGGGGCCTGGTTAGCAGGGTCTCAGCACACTTCTCAGTCAAGTCAGCATCAACATCAGGCAAAAAGTGGGGGGTAACTGCAACAGGGAGCCATTTTCCTACACTTGAGATAACTCTAACAAGTGAATTTCTATGGTTTTGTGCACTTAAAATGTGAGCCAAACTATAAGATCTCTGTACCCCTTGTTTTTTTCAGTGAATTACTTAGTGGGGGTCGCCAATAGGTAGTTATAGTTAGGACTTAGTTTCTATAGAAAAAGCTGTTTTTTGCTAGCCTATATCTCTGGCGCCGCTTGATGAAGCTTCACGAAAATTTAAAAAGTAATTCAACAATCACGTGAGCTGCTGTCTGGAAAGTTTAGGGGTGGTCCATCAAGCGGGAGCTGAGATAAATGGGCTGTGAAATTTAGAGTGTTTCCAATGTTAATTCCCATAGGAAAAATTGAATAGAGATAGCGCCAAAACCACTGGACGAAATTTCACCAAATTTGGCAGAAAGGTAGCACTTGATCCAGAAAGACCCCTATTTGCTATTTGGTGTAAATCTGCTCAGTAGATTTTGAGAAATAAAAGGAAATCTAAATTTGTAAATGAAGTGATACAAAGGATTTGCGACTTCTTCTGATCTCTTGCTGAGATCTGATTGGCTGACAACACTTTAACAAGAAAGTGTTGTCAGCCATGTTGGAACTCAACTTGAGCCGAGTCCCAGACAAAAACGTATAAAAAAAAGAAAAGGGTACAGGTTACAAACACCCTGGCCCCTTAGCTCTGGTGGTGGGGTCCCAGAGCCCCCTCCCCAAAGCAAAAAAGCATTTTAAAAGACACTTTCATCCATAAACAACAAAAATGGGCAATGTGTACTATGGTGTCAGGACAACTGCATCCTAACCCCTCATATGGTTTTTAGACAGTTTTTCCAACCCCTCCAGACAATGTGAGAAACAAAATGGTGGCTGCAACTTTTCTGTCAGGTTGCGGCCAGCCAATCCAGGCCTTGCTTTTTCAAAGGATCCGAGGAGGATTCGAGGAGGATCCAAGGCCGATTCGAGGAGGATCTGCGTCCCTATATTTACAAATTTGGTTTTCATTGTATAACTAGGACACCACTGAACAGGGGCCAGATGTAGCAAAGGTTTTTACCCAATCTGTGTCTATGGGAAAATGTGTTCATACATATGGCCCCAGATTCACACCAAACCACAAAAGGTCACTTTCTGTACCAGGACCTAGCTTTCTGCCAAATTTGGTGTAAATCCATCCAGTGGTTTGTCCGCTATTCCTCTTCAAAATCGCTATGGAAAAATGAATGGGGTAAAAGCATTTTGGGACCCCACTTTTTCTCGCCCCCCGCTTGACAGATCACCCCAAAACTTTCCATTCAAACGCTGGAGTGAGCGTTATATCTTTTGGGGAAATTTAGTGTAGAATCATCAAACGGCACCAAAGTTATTAGCAGTACAAAAAATGATTTTTCTAAAGAAACTAGGGCCTCACTATAACTACCTACTACCTATACCTATATGTCTACGGAAATACAATTGGAAAAAACTGTATGGACTATAAAAGGTACAAAAAAGTAACTCTTACTTTCTTTACAGACCTTCAAAGTGTTTGGGATGCATGTAATACTCCCTTTTAAACAATGTAAAGACTGAGCACACCGGATGTGGGTAGCAGAGTGTTTAAAAATAGATTGTGTCTTAAAGCCAAAGCCTGTTGCAGACAATCAGTGAGGAAAGCCAAAGCTTCTGTTGACAACAGATTAAACCCCCAAAATGTGATGGCGGGAATGCTTGCAATTTTTCTAACCACTGGCAATCCCCAAAGGTAGCATTCCAAGCCATCGTTCTTTAGCCTACCATGCCACCTCAGTTAGATCTAACCATATGCAAATCAGTCGTGACTGTGCTCTAAAGGAACATTCAAGCCTGAACTGCCAGGACAGCAAAGTGTGAACTGGACCAACAGGAGGATCTAAAAAAGTTAGGACAGTATTATCTTTTGCCCCCTTCTCCTTTGCAAAAGATGGTATCTGGTGGTTTAGCTGCTGCCTCTTAGGTTGAACAGTATATGTTTGCAGCAAGTGATTTGGGCTTGCACAGTAGAGACACTCGCCACTCTTATGTCTTCAATCTCTTTCAGCATTAAGTAATGGGCCTCTAGGGGACCCAAGCTGCATTGGTTCATAAGGCACATGAGGCGAAGGAATTGTAAACTCACTAATTGGCTCAGTCTGCCTAAAACCTCAGGAAGATGAGTCAAAGAGAAACTTTGGTTTCCCTGCTTTCCTGTACTCCTTTATTTAAGTCTTTGTTAAATCAGGAGAACTTCATCCTGGAGTCCCGCAAATGAGGACGCTCTGGGAACTCTTGCCAACTCATCTTTTAACTCCTCTTTAAACCCTCTTTGGAATAAGGTCATGTGCATGCGCTCCACCCTGGTGGAAGCTGCAAGCTCACAAAATTCTTTACAATATGACAGGTCATCAAAGATTTTTTTTTAAAATAATTTTATTTTTAATTCAGGTGCAATTACATTCCATAATTCAGAACTTGATCCTATTACATCATCACAACATACATTTGTTTTTTTACTAAGCTCGATCTAATTTATTTTAATTCTTACGAATACCCTTGTCCCAGAAATATTTGAACCTATATATTTATAAGTGTATCTACAGGCGCGGCCTACTAGTTTTAGACTCTAACTCCCACCCTAGCCCAGTCGTTTTACACATTGTTCATCTTCCCCCATATACCATGGTATCTCCCTAATGCTCCGATTCGCTGGGCATACAGCTTTTCTTTCGCAGGTATTGCCTCCATCCTTGCCTCCCAAGCCGCATACGTGGGGGGTGTTGGTGATTTCCACACCTGAAGAATCAGTGATTTAGCTATCAAGGTGCCCACAAATACTATTTGTCTAGCGATAATAGACAGATCTGTGTTTTGTGTGATACCCCATAGTGCTGCTAATGGACTAGGAGCTAGGACGTGTAATAAGGTCATCAAAGTTTTCCAGGGATATCCAACACAAGACTTCCTGTGCGGAAGCTTCACAGCCGGGTCTCAAACATCTTCTTGAGGTTTTCCAAGAAATCATAAAAACAAATGTCATCAGTAAAAACTAAGGATGTTTTTCGATCCATAGCTGCACATGTCAAAGAACAAATCATGTACCCCACTTTAGATATGTCAGAGGAAAATGATCCAGGTCAAAATGCTAAATAAATCACCAGAACATCCAAAAACTTCCTTAATCTCCAAGCATCTCTAGAACAATTGGAAGCTGAAGGATTCTTCACAGGAAAATCTCAAGACATGGAAGGATTGCTTGGCAGAGGGCAATATTCCTGGTCATGAGCTGGTCCTATTTCAGTGTATTTTGCTGAAGGGCAGTGGTCGGTTCCACACCAAGACCATGCCAACAACAGTCAGAAATTCTTTTGGCCTCACAACCTGTTCAGGTCTCAATGCTTACCTGTAATCTGGCCCGGGTCGTCTGCTGTCTGATGTATGGGTGACTGCTCCTTAAACCATTATGTCACCACACACTAGAATATGTGGTAGGCAAGCACCCCATCAAGAAACTGCCACTTTCTCAAGAGAGAAAAGGTGTGAAAAACTCCTTGCTAGACAAAGACATCAGAGGATCAATGAAAACGAGCAATTCAGAACCCAATAGTGGAATTCTTCTGGTGTGAGGAGTGAGGATCAGCAAGTGGAGGGAGCAAGGAAACAAGCAAAGGAACACAGCTGTGTTGTGACACATCCTTCAACAGGAGGGAGGCCTCTGCAAAGTAAAGGAACAGGAAAAGAAAATTACATCAAACATCGCATGACAGGAAACATAATGGATCTAGAAAGTCAGGAAAAATAAAAGGATCAACAGCCATGATTGAAAGGGGAATGAAAAGAGAAGAGAACAAAAATCTGAAGCGGACTGCCCACAAAGTCCCCTTAAAAGACAGTTGCAAACACTCAAGCAGGTGATTGCAATTTTGGAGTTGAAAAAAAAAAGTAGCAGTAAGAGCCCAGGGGCACAAGAGGAAACAGGTCTGGATGAGAGACTCTCAGCCCGCAGCTGCAGGCTTTGTATAGTGTTTCCTGAGGCCTGGAAACCATTGGACCCTGCAAAGTATTTTAATTCCCATCTCCCTTCACATCCCTCGAGTGAGCTAATAGTCACTTAATGCAAACAGCAGGGGATTATCAGGTGGGCGCTTAGAGCAACAGCACAAAGCACTTTAATCTGCACCATAAGCAACACCTTACTCCACAATCTTGATTTCCTGTAGCTGAGGGGGAAGTAAGAATGGAAATTCCAGCTTCCTATTTGAGACAGACGATAGACATTCCTTATAACTAGCAAGGAGCACTAGGTGGGAACTTATGTAACATTTTATGTACTGATGTTAGACCAGTGAGCCTTGGGTGGTCTTGCTCCAGACTTTTTACCTGCTTGTCTCCAATGTTGCTGATTTTGTTTTTGTTGGCCTCAGGACTCTGTGTAGTTTACCACTGCTAACCAGTGCCAAGGTGCTTGTACGCACTTCCCTAAACATATTTTGTTGAAAGGGGTGAGTTCCACCAGTCCATGACCAGTCCATAACCACCCAGGGCAAGGAAACAGAAACAAGTCAAAGTACAGTGTGGAGTGATTTCATACTTTACATATCTTAGTTGACATCATAAATCAACAAGTGTTCAGAGAGCAGTTTGCCTTCAAGGGGGCTCCTCATCATCCTTTGCTTCTAACCTCAGGATGTACAATGTCCCACATTGTGGAGTCTGTGCCTCCTCCCACGTCTGTGGCGTTTTGTCAATACCCTCACCTCGGCCTTGGCCCATCGTAGATCTCAGAGCCAGCACCCTATCTCTTGGGCCGAGCTGGCCTTCCTCCTCTCTGCTATTTGTCTCATAAAGAGTATTAGGGCCAGCACTATAAATCTGCCAGTGTATTTGTCACCCTTGTGGACGAGTCGGATGCCCAGTAAGTAGACATCCATGTCACCTGAAGCGCAGGGAAAGCCCACACCATGTGGCAAAAGTCTGCAGGTTGCATGTGGCATAGTGTGCACTCCAGGGAACCTCCTGTGAATATTCGGTTTATTCTTTATGGCATCAGATAATTCTGATGAATGTAATAGAACTGTGCATAATGGACTGTGGGTAACTGGAGAACCCCTTGACATGTCCCTGACCCTTGCCCACTGCTTGTCCGTAAAGTCAGACCCCAGCGCTGTCATCCATTTGGCCGTGCTGGAAGTTCTGTTCCACAATGCTGGATGTGCAAAGCATTGTACATCACCAGTTTTGCTTGAGGACATCCCCATGTGTGACCATGACCTGTAGCGAGAGTGATGTCTCCAGTTGTGCCACTCCTCTTCCCCATAGTGCATTCACTATCTGTTGAATGGCATTGTAGTCCAGGAAGTGCACCACTGGTATATCATAGTCATCCCTCATGGCCTGAAAAGGCCATATCAGCCCTTAGTAATAATCTAAGGGGCATATTTACAAGGAGCTTGTGCCGCAGCTGCATAATTTTTTTCATGTAGCTGCAGCACACCCATGCACTATATTTACAAAAGGAAGTATTAGGCATAATGCGTCACTTTTTGCTGTCCTGCATTGTTTTTTCCTGCGCTGGAACCGGCTGAATCAGGTAATGTTTAACATGCAAGGCAGGCGTTCCCCTGTAAAATCCACAGCAGAACCAACGCATCAATATTTACAAGTTTATGGGAAAGTGATGCGTCATTGGCAAATGACACCCAGAGTCCAAATTGCATCAAATTTCCTGCACATCAGCAACCCAGGCTTAAAAATTATGCATTGGCACTTGTACATAAACAGACCATACCCAAAGCACTTTGGCAAGCTCAACTACGCCCTGGAGCTACTCATACTGCAGCTAGGAGCACTGAGAAGACGACTACCACCTCCATCACCATGGAGGCAGTACTTGAGAAGGGAACATGTCTACCACAAGAGGACATCCCTCATTGACCTGAGGGAGGAGGAGGTCATCACCTACTATAGGCTTAGGAGCAACTCCGTCATACAGCTCCTGAATCTGATTGCACTAAGGCTGCAGTCAACATCCCAGAGGTGCACCAACACCCCTCCGCAGGCCCAGCTGATGGCAATACTCTACATGCTGGCACCTGACTCATTCAAACCACCACAGTCAGAGTGGCAAGAATATCACAGCCATCCTATTTAGCATTCCTACCACCTGTCTGGGAGGCCATCATACTCTTCACACCTCAGTTCCTCATGTCCCCAAATACACAGCAGAAATAAGTGGTAAACAAGCAAGGGTTCTATGCCATTTTCTAGATTCCCACATGTGTTGGCGGCAATGGACTTCACATGCGTGCAACATGTGCCTCCTGCTGCTGCATCCCACCTGTACCCTGTTAGGAAGCACACATATTCCATTAACTTGCAAGGAATACTGGACCGTCTGGGGATGTTCATCAATGTGCTGGCAAAGTACACTGAGAGTGTTCATGATGCCTACATCTTCAGGCACTCATCTTCAATGAGAGCTTCCATAATGGGAGATAAGGGAATAGCTTACTGGTTGGTAAGTACATCTGAAGTACATGACTGACCTCATACCAGTAAATTATGTAAGATAAAATAGCCATTGTTGTGTTGGGAGACTAAAACAGTCCATATGTAGGAGTTGTCGGCCTTATACTTGCACTAATCAACATGGAACATGTGCAATACAACTCTGCCTGTCACACATGACAAGATCTGCTAAGCCACTGTGTGTGTATATGTCCTCACCAATGCAAAACTATGAATAATGCTAATGCAAGGAAGGGTCTCCATGTCTGTTGTCTGTGTCTCACCAGGCAACTCCCCTGGTCATGAGAAATATCAAATATCCAATACCAGTGAAACTTAGGAAGTGTCAAATTATTTGCCCTCTCCAGATCATGTGTATCATGAAAATTTACATTAGTCATCATATACACTCTTGCCATCCCATGTGTGGTCCATCTTGTGGCACATAGACCTACTTTAGCAGTCTAGGGGTTCAGACTGTGCAGCAATATAGACCCTCACACACTAAGTTCACCTCTTAGGAAATTCAGCCACACAGTCACCATCTTGCTAATGTGCCTGTCTTGGTGCTATGCTGCCCATTCAGTGTCAATGCAGCCTGCAAAACCAGAACAATGTTGTATGTCAAAACATATGTCCTACACTGCCCTTACTCAGTGAGACAGTACAGTCTTGATAGTTTACCAGTTGCACTGTACAGCACAAGAATCCCATATATCTCCCCCCTTCTGTTCTGTCAACATAGTGGACACAGTGCACTGCCATGTGTAGACAATGATGTTCAACATCAACATGAACTTGCAAATCCAGCCATGGCAGTAGCTACTGAACAACAGTGACAACTACTGTCAAATCCAAATATGTGTCAATGAATGGGACCACATCACCTGCACAAGGTAAATATTGCAAATCCAGACATGTAGTAGGTCAGAAATGCCAAGAGTATCCCCAAACCAGCACAATAGAGAAGTGTGAGAGAAGTGTCTCCTCAATGGCTAACTGACTCTCCATATCAGTAAAGATACAACACATTCATGACATTGGCACTCACAAGCATTAAAATAGTAAGTGTATCACACAAGCAAGTATACTTGTATGTGTAGTACAGTGTCAGTTAAACTAAAAATGAAAGGGTGTGTATGCCAGGAAATGTCAGTGCATGCCTCACACTGGGGAAAATGTGTATGAGTCATCAGGACACATAACAGACAGGTACTTGAATGTGGGTCCAGCAACCATCATGATCATTGACTGATTGTTCCTCTCCTTGCTTTTCAGCTGACCAAGGATATGGTCTGTAGCCATGATTCATGATCCCATTTGCACATCCCTAGATGGAGGGCCAGCGGAGCTACAACCATGCACTTAGCAGGACCCGGTCCAAAGCGGAGTAGACTTTTGGAGTTCTTAAATTGCACTTTCACTGCCTCAACATGTCCGGGGGAGAGTGCTCTACTTCCCCTATTGTATTTAAAAATCATACTTGTGTGCTATATATTGCACAACATATGTGTTTGCACCAATGTCCCATGGGACGAGGGAAATTAGGACTATGAAGGCCCAGGTGAGGATGATGAGGAAGATGAGGACCAGCTCCTAAATATACCTACAATTGCGTAGGCATGGTGAAGAAAAAACATAGCACAGAATTATTTTACTGACGCATGAGTCATATTGATGGACACCAATGTCTGCACTTTATGAAAAAGTGTTCCAAAGTGGTTATACATTTATGAGCACTGCCATTTTTAAGCTATCTTACTTCCTAGTCACTGGAAACATCAAAACACTCACATCTCACCAAATACTGATTGTCCCGTAATAAAGGTGTGTTGCAATGTATAAAAAACACTGCAGGACAACATCTTTTGTATAAAAACATGTGTGCATGTCAATAACTTGTGCCAAATGCATGTGTTTTGGGAAGACATATACAAAACAATGAAAGCAATTTGGCACAATTTGGACATGTTGTGAGTATGTGTGCTTGTGCAGTGTACTGACTGAGTGGGAATGGGTGCACAAATGTAAATAGTTTGGAATAACTGCATGTGTGTATTGTACATTTAGCCATTAGTACAGTCCCATGCTTGTGAAGGCAGAGTGAACTCATAGTCTGCTGACTGTGAACAGAGGCACATAGGATGTGCAAGGGAACACACTGCAACCCACACAGTCTACATATGCTGCATTAATGTCAGCAGGCACATAGTAAATTCATCGTGGAATCCCACATAACACACATAAATGCAGAATTCTCAACTGTGCCAGTGAGGGCTACCTAGAACAAATGCTGTCACACTTGCCCCATTAGGAACGGATGCAACTGGAACCCGCAGGGATGTATTTTAAGATGCTGATGTGCCTCACGCAGATACAAACAATAAGGTCACTCCTATAGCTCTGTCTATGTGTAAAAACATGACACAAAGAGTTGGAATATAAAACAACTGCTTTGAAGCAATGACTACATGCAAGGTAACCCCTGCCAATGTACCATGCACAGATGCATTTCAGGTCATAGTGGCAGAATGTGTCGTTCAATGCCCAGATGACTATCTTGTGTGAATGAATATCCACATTCTAAGTTCAAGTAGACCCTCAATATGGCAAAATAATGTGGTGTATGCAATTATGAACATATACCTCCTTGGAATAAATCAGACTTGTTTCATCTACCCAAGCTGGCCTTGTGATCAACAAAATATGGGCAACGAATTGAGGGAAACACTAATGTGCAGTGGTACTGTGCATGTGCCACACATATTCTTCCAGACCCAAGCCCATACAGCAGATGTGTGTGTACCACAACGTTATCTGGTGGCTGGTGGGTACTTCTCTACGGTAACTGTTGTTTTGCACATATCAACATGTGTCATACATGCCTAGCCACATCCATTATATATCTAGACAGTCAATCTGTCCCCCGGAAGCCACATACACTGTAGACTGGCTGAGCTAGCCAATGTATGTCATTCCCTGAGTGGGTAAGTATCCATAATATATCCTAGGATGGCAATGTATCCAGATATGGGCCTATTTACCAGAGGCTGGCACCGTTTGCAGTGCATCATAAATATGATTTAAAGTCCTGCCCCAAAAGAACATCTAGAAAAGTGACACTCCTGTGAGGCAGGACTCTTGTACATAAGCCCCCTAATGTAAACCTCTCCAGATCACTCAAAATGGGAACAGTGTTCCAGCCAATCTTCAAGGGACAACATGTCGCACCTGACACCAGGGCAAAGGTGGAGCACGGCGACGTGTCTTACCGGAGCCTTGGGTGCTATAAAAGTGCATCCTGTGTCCCGCTGCGCGGCAGCTTTGTTTTTGCCAATCTTCAAGGGACTACCTATCCCAGCTGATGCCAGGGCGGAGGTGGAGCCCTGCAACGCACCTTATCTGCTTCTCGGGCACTATAAAGTGCATCTTTTTGTCCCGCGGCATGGGAGCTGTGTTTCAAGCAATCTTCAAGGGACTACTATCACCAGTGACACCAGGGACGATGTGGAGCCCTGCAATGTCCTTACCTGATCATCAGGCGCTATAAAAGTGCATTCTGTGTCCGATGCCAGAAGACGCACACGGGCCAAGCCCAGGCAAAGCCTGGGCCAAAGGCAGGCCCATCCTGCACCTGTCAGTGACAGGCAGAGGTAGGGCAGAGTCAAACCCTTGGCTCTGCATACAGAATTTGCCAGTCTGGCAAGATTCATATTGTCTATTTTGCCAAAGATGCATTTAAAAAAAACTGATGCATTTGGTGAAAACGTGACACATCTGCCCAGGAATGATGCAATGGCTCTGCCATGCTGCAAACCAGAAAGTGTGACGTTGCTTTCACTTTCCCTTACAGTCTTTTTGTCTGTGTTGGCTGGTGGAGATGTTTGTTGGTTGCTGGAGACTGTGTTGCTGTTTATTGGTCTTGTTGCTGTCTCTGCTGCCCCTGTTGTGTCCCAAAAGTTTTTTTGTATCTTGTATTTGTAATTTGTATTGTTTTGTTCAGTGTATTGCTGGGTGTCTGTCTTTTAAGAGATTTGTATTGGTACGGGTACTTGGGGTATTTTAGGTAGAGTTCTTGTTATTTAGGGGTATTTTTTTGGGGCGGGATATGTCTGGGAGATGCAGAATATCAAAATATTTCTGAAACAGAGTTTGACAGCTTCCTGTGGCTATTCACTCACTACCTTCCCAACATGATTGCCAGTGGGGGGGTTGCATGATCAAGGGGTACCCAACCCAGGACCGGAAGACGCCTTTGGAGAAGGTACGGCAGCATATGCTCTAAATTTTCAAAGTGGACTACACAATGCATCAGCTGAAGCATCACTGGGCAGATGTGATCAGCCAGAAGGCTGACCTTATTGATCGCCTTTTAATTGACGTGGGAGGAACGTTTGATAAGTACACATAGGGCCTGATTTAGATTTTGGCCTATGGGTAACTCCGTCACAACAGTGACAGGTGTCCCATCTGCCAAAATCTAAATCACATTATTTCCTATGGGACTTAGGGCCTGATTACAACTTTGGCGGAGGGGGGTAATTCCGTCCCAAATGTGACGGATATCCCGCCCACCGTATTACGCGCTCCATAGGATATGGTGGACTCGTAATACGGTGGGCAGGATATCCGTCACATTTGGGACGGATTAACCCCCTACGCCAAAGTTGTAATCAGACCCTTAGATTTTGGGGGATGGAATATCCGTCACAGTTGTGATGGAGTAACCCATCCTCCAATATCTAATTCAGGCCCATATTTCTTGAGATCATAGCTGACTTTCTTTGCTAATAGATGATATTGCTTCAATTACTTTAAGGGTCACATTTGTTTTATGGTTAGAATTCCATGCTACAGCCTATGTTGAGAAAAAGAAACGTGCCACAGAGGCATGTTAACACTTGGCTGGCATTAGCCCACACAGACCATGGAATGCATGCCAGCCCCAGAGGTTCTTGTTGACCCACCAGCACTGTGCAGGTAGTGTTGTCTCTGGACATTCCAGGTGAATACGGACGCACAAATGTGGGTGCCAAACTCTATGGGGCAGACTTAAGAGCCCCTAAGGCCTTCTTGCGTCACATTTGCGTCCTTTTTTTACACTAATTTGGCCCACAAGGCCAAAATCACCAAGCCAAATTTACAAAGTGGCACAATGCATGCATTGAGCACTTTATAACCCTTTGTGCTACATTATGCCTGCACCAGGCATAATGTATGCAAAGGGGGGGTGTCCCCATTAGGGGGGCCCAAACAAAATGGTGCAAAGAAATCTAAAAGAATTATTTGCATCATTTGTTTTGGCACTTTTAATGCCTGCTCAAAGCAGGCGTTAAAAGGAGGCACACCATTGTTTACAATGGGGCTCAATTAGCTTTGCAGGATTAGCGTCCACATTTTTTACACTAATCCTGCAAAGCTCCAGAATAGTGTAAAAAATGTTGATGCTAGTTCCCTGACTCCCGCCATGGGGCACTGTATCTTAAGATACGGTGTACACATGGTGGCTTTAGGGGGGCGCTAAGGGGAACAAGAAATTTGGTGCAGCGCCACTTTTCTTAAATCTGGCCCTATGTATGTTAGAGGTGAACCCTCTCACATGTAATGTCAAAATGTTTGACAGTCTGTTTGTGGCTCATCTAACCATTTCTTATACATGTTGGTGTGCAGATGTACCCAATTCCTCATTGTGCCCATATAGGCATGGATGGACAATGTTTACTTATTGTGCAGCATTGACATGTGCTGAGTTCAGTGAAGGTAAGGAACAAGCATGGCTACTGTCTGATGTGTGGAGCATTATCATGGACATGTATAGATATGGGAAAGGGACAGCTAATTTAATGCCTTGCAGAGTGTGGTATGTCAAATCATTAGGTTCACATACCAATTAAAGGCACACACCCTTATACCTTTTTGCTAGGAGTTATGCATTTGCTCTTGGTCCGCAATCTGTGCACCTGATTCCTGATTTGGCACACCATATCTGTGAATACTTCGACCTGCCTTACCTATATGTATCATTAAGCCATGTCAACTGTGCCATTTGCTTCATGTTCAACATGAAGTCTTACATAGACAATTGCTAATTCAATGTACTGTGCTTCTTATGTCCACAGTGTATGTGTTCTACATTTATAGTCCAATGTACCATGTTATTTCTTGCAGGTGGACCTAAACCCTACACTACAGCTCAGGTGGACAGATTCAAAGATCTGGATGCTACCAAAGAGTGTCACCTGAATAGTTACTGTGTTGTGCAAGGATTGTGTGTGATGTTGGATGATGGTTGCAACTGCAAATTCAAAGGGTATCCTAATTCCAATGAAAACACTTGTTCCATACATAGTACATTGCAAATAAAATAGGACAAAGTTGCACGTGCACTAGGTAGGGACTAATGTCAATGTCCATGTATTGCCAATATATGCAGGCCCACATGATAGATGGGTTGACAGAGAGGAGCCATTACCAAAATACCACAGTCTGTTAAAGTATATGGGAGAGGAATTATTGGTCAGCATTGCTTTGGATCGTTCAAACTTCAAAATGCTTCCCAGATGCACATTGCTACTGAAGTTGTCCACATTGCATTCTATGTGCTTTTTGCAGGGCAAGTCCAGACGTGATGTGAGGATTCATAGCTCAATGAAGTCAGAAAAGGTTAGGATAGCTGGCCCAAGTGTCAGCATTCTACACATGGAATGCAGTTAAAGGCATCACTCATGGCGTATAATGCTCCATTTTCCATATTGGATACATGGTCATATCTTTGCACTGTTTTGTTACCAGAAATGTCAAGGTGTGTTGACCAAAGACATGTCTTCACAACTTTGTCATCATACAGTCCATTACACAGTCCACCTTCTGGAGGTGTTACCCATAATGGCTTGCAAAAAAATGTCACACAGGATTCAAGTTTGGCTAACGCTTGATAGTTACATCTTAAGATACTTGTGCATATGAGATATACAGTATGCATGCAAACACTCATCACATGGATATACTGAGAGGTGATGTGCATCAAGATGATATTACTTGCTGACATGTATGGACAGACACTAGGCTATGTAGAGGGACACATGTTATATGAACTGAACTGCATGTAATGAGCAATCGAATGGTCCTCCAGCTATTTCCATTAACTAATATAGGAGATGTATACAACATGGCTGTTTGATGTAAGTTATCTGCCACCCTACATCCATGTTTCAGATACCTGTGACCTAGTAAGTCTATGTAGCAATGTGTGTGGATTTGTGTCCTTGCCATATCAGGTATCCAGTGCTGAATCACAATTCATGTACTTGCCAGACATTACTCAATTTACAGAGGTTAATGACCATGAGATCAAGCCTACTGCAGGTTGCATAAGGAACCCAAATGAACAATTGCCAGAGACATGTGTACACAACAATATTGTTCCTAATTGTTCTCATTTTCAACATGGCTCTACGTAGATTTGGCAAGAAAATGCAGTTGCTGACAATGGCAACACCTGTGTACTTTGGCCTAGTTACATTGGGAGAAGTAAATGTTTTTTTGATGGGTGGTCAATTTATACTTAAAGGTTATTTTGGGATTTTAGAGATGTCACATGTGATGTTTGAAACTAGAAAAAGCATAATAATGATCTGTGTTTAGCTTTATATGTTTAGGTAGTTTGTGTATAAGTGTCGTCTATGTGGTTTTTGTGTGAAGATGTGTATTAGGTTTAACATGTCTGTTGTGTTATATGTGTAGAGTAAGATAAGTTAAGCTAAGGTAGTTTTAGATCGATTTTACGATAAGGTAGTATAGTTTAGGTATCATAGTTTAGTTTAGGTGTAGTGTGGGTTAAATAAGTAAGTTAGTGCAGTTTAGGTAATTTGAGGTATGATAAGGTTTAGTTCTACATTAAATATCAATCTTTATTACATACAAGTCTACTTCATGATTTTCTGTGTAAGAGTTATCAGATCTGCTTAGGTTGTGTTAAGTACATGCAGTAGGATTTACAAGCAGTGTTTGTAGACATATGTGACTAGGCGAAACACCTACGTAGAGTAACCTGTCAGGTTCTGCATGGAATAACTTAAGGGATCTTCAAACATAGTTGAGCACTGTAACTGGCACTCCTGCTGCCAGTGGATACACATCCCAAAACAGAAAATCACATAATATTGCACTGTGTGTGTAAGTCATGCGACATGCATTGGAGGGACGGCTATGTCAAGCCAAATTGTCACTAATCAAGGATATTTTGGGTCATGCACTGATGCCGGCCCCTTACACAATCACTCTAGGACCATTTTCTTGTCATAGCAGTGTTGTTTCCTGCCTGAAACTCATGGAGATGGGACACACCTTTGCTATGTCTTCATTCACCCTTACCATTGTCTGAATGCTCATTGTTGCACTTCATGCATGTGAAGTAGGGGGGCTACTTGCTAGTTCAGATGCACATAAGGTTTACATATACTATTGCCCTTGGCCTGTGCAGAATTTACCATGGGTCCACTGATCACCATTCCATTTTGAACACAGGTTGTGGCTTTAGGGGCAGCATATGCACCATGATCTACTACATCCATTCATGACATACTACAAGCTGGCTATGGTAAGTGATTTTATTCACACATGACCTGAAGAGCAAGAGGCAGTCCTTGCAGCAAAAACCACAACATTGTTAGTGAGACATAGGATGTTCAGACAGAGTCCATTAGGGATACATTGCATGGGACATGCAGAGGAGGGGAGTGTTTCAAATGGAAGAGGAGGAGGAAATTGCCAATAAGGATGATAAGCCACATCAACATTCCACAAATGGGTGACATCAACAGGTTGGACTGCAAATCGAGGACAGTGCCAGTTGGGAAGTACACTGGCATGGTCATCAGTACTGGGCAAAGGAGAAACCAGCCATTTGGCACAGAGAAATGCTACAGAGCAGTTTTTTGGTGGAAAGAGGTGAACTCCTCATTTTTCTCCTCAGATGTGTGTGGTGCTTCCCGCGAGGTGATGGTGGTACACACACATCAGGGGTGGAAGATGTGGATCCCCTGTCCAGAGCAGCAACTCTCTGTGAGACAGCATTACACTAAGAAGGGGCTGCAGGTCTGCCAGTACAGCATCAATGTTGAGTTTGTAGGTACTCATTGTTGCAATGTATGTTTACTGCTTCTGCTCCAGGATGTTGCAGATCACCTCCAGTTGGTTGACAATGTCGCTGGTGCCACTTTGGCAGGGCAAATGTTCGTACCTCTTCCTCATAACACCAGTGATGCCAGCCAGGGACTGTTCGAGGCAACAGAGTAGAGGGCAGGTGTCTCTTATTGCCACCAATGTGTCGTTATTGGGACTTAGGCACCTACGGACTGACTCTGGGGTGCCCACCTATGGTCTCATCCCTGCCTGCACCACATCTAACATCTCCTGCTGGACTTCTACCACACGATGTTGGAGTTCAACTCGAAGTCCTGGGCTGTGAGTGGGCTGGCAGGTGGTGTTTGTTGTGTGATAGGTGGATCCTCTGGAGAACCTGCAATGCAGTCAACCCTTCCTGCAACCAGAGATAGGGTATCAAAGGACGCCAAGATTTGCCTGGAGGGTTTCTTGGTCAAGGGTTGGGAAGCTGTCATCCTTAGTAATATCCTCATCCCAGACATGCTGCTGGTCAGGAGGTGCAGGTACATCATCTGCAATGAGATCGAGATAATGGTGTGCTATGTTAGATGTTGACATGAGTAAAGTGATTGACACTCAGACTTGCCACTATTTGACTTTCAGGACAACATTGATGCATTGTATGTCTGTTACATGAGGTATTGAGTCTAGGTTTCAGATGGCAGTATCCCTGCATTGGTCATACAAACACTGTGTCAAGGCTGACTTTTTGTGTCATGACACATTTCATAACACAGTTATACAGCTCGCTGAGCCCACCATTCCTGCATGTATGATAAGAGGTCAGGTCTACATCTGCCATGGTGATTTCAATTATTTTTCATGATGCCTGTACTGATTGTGTTTTGACATATTGATATCACCACTATGCACATTGCACCTAATCCCAAGGGTGCATGCATTCCCTGTGCCCAGTATTCAGCCCCCAGATCCTGTGAAGATGATGTGGGTCTGATCATGAATTAGGGTCTGATTTAAAGTTTGGCGGATAGGGTACTCTCTCAGATGTGATGGATATCCCATTCCCCATGCTGAAATTCACATAGGATATAATGGAATTGTAATACAGCGGACAGGATATCCTTCACATTTGTGACAGGTTAATCCCATCCGCCAAAGTCTAAATCCAGCTCTCAGTTATGATACACTGTACACTGTGGCATTTTGACTTGATGTGCTGTCTTGCATGCATATTGTGCCTTCATGTGGCCAGGGGTTGATTTGGTAACACATCTCCTTCACATACCTACACACCAACCTTGCCACACTGCAGGAATGTGTGAGGGCATGCATTTACCATATATTTTCTATTTGGGACTACTCATGTGAGTTCATTGCACACACATTTCGCTTAATATGTATGGACAGTGGGCACTGTGTGCCAACTCTGAGGTGATGTGCAGGTCACACTAGGTAGGTTTCTAGCACTGGCAATCCCCACAGTTGATAATCACCACTGTTAAGTATTTGCTTAGAATAACACATCCTTTGACTCAGGCCTGTTCACTTGTACATGTAGAGGCCTCCTCTGCCACTCCTTATTTGGAGCCAGGGGCTCAAATTAATGCCACACAGTGATGAAACCCAGATCATACATAGACTCTCATGTGCCTACCACAATAATAATATGTGTGGCCATATCCAAGGGACTGACAAGACTGTCTGTTATTGAGGGTTATGGGCCAAGATGTACACCACATGGTGGTAGTGCTGGAATTCGTGACATCTACCTACCCAAGTTTGCAACATAACTGGACGCATCAACTTCAGTCTCCCAACATCGTTGATTCCTGCCCTTTGTAGTGGCAGACCATTTTGCCATGTAGCTTGACAGATCCCTGTTTCACATCCCCCAACTGTGACATATGTGGCATGGTAGTACAATTTTGCTTCTGACTCCCTCCTGCCACATGCTACTTCTTCACCCAGGTCCACATCACATGTATCATGCTGTACCCGAATGGGATCTTCTTTGTCCTCCCTTCCCAGCTGCAACACAGGTGTGACACTGTCAGACACATCAGTGAATGTGTATTGGTTAGGCTACCTTGCAGGACACATATCCATTCTGATCCCCTTGCAATGCAATGTCTCCCCATTTAGACACAGAGTCAAGTTAACCTACTCAGCCAATGCTTACAATATATTGCACAACCAGGGGTCAACCAGGGCCACACATCATCTTTGTATTCAACACACATGGTCCTCTGATGTGCATCACTTGCATTCACCCCGACCCAGTCAGATTTAGTACCTTGCATGAGTTGTGGTCATTCCTACCATGGCAGCTGAGACCCTTGGGGTCTTAACTCACACATCGGGACAGCTGCGTGCTATGTAGTGTCATGCTAGTTTATATACACGTGACTCTTGAAATGTTCCTATGTGTTTATATTTCACATGTCCCACACCTGACCCCCCTCTCAAGTGAGCTGTTTCTCCTCTGACTATCCCATTCCATTCCATTGCTTTACAGTCCACATTTGTGTGAATGGTGTCAAGTAATACACATTGGCATAATGGTGCAAGGGTGTCCTGCATTGTCACCGTCAGGTTGGGCAGGGTTCAAGTGCCCATGCATGATGTCTTGTCCTAGTCCATGTTTTATACTTTGTACTGTGGGCTTGTAGTTCTGGTGGCTCAAGTTGCACATTCCACTACATGCGCCAGTGTACAAAGGTGGAGCAGGACTGGTGCTACACTTCACAGATAGAGAAAAGGTAATGTGACTGAGCTGAGCAACAGGTAACTGGGCAGTGTGACTGCGATATCTGTGCCACTTAACAGGGCATGAGCAAGATTCTGTCCCCACTGCCCTGCACACAGCGCTGTGGAGAGATGGAACATAGCTTGCTGCACTGCACATGACCTTTTTTCCCGTATTACCTCTTGTTGATAATTACTGTGTGGCTCTGGTTGTTCTTTGCGTGCAACACTGCCCTGTCCTGGTACTCCAGCCACCAACTCATCTGGTATAATGGCTGCAACCTGCTTTTCCAAGGCATCCAGCTCCTCCTGTGGTGCTAGGCTCCCTCCTCTGGCCTGCATTGCCACCTTCAGGTTGTTGGCCAGTGTCTCCTTCTTCAGGCACTTGTAATCATGCCAGCATTTTTTGATGTTGGTGACAGTCCTCTTTGCGTGCCCCACACTGTTTATCTTCCCCACTATGGCCTGACAAATGGGCTCTTTCTTCCCTAGTGGGAGTTAGGAGGTGACATATGGCTGATGTTGGTGCTCTGTCACCTCAGTGATCAAGGTGTCATTCTCATACCAACTGAAATTACACTTTCTCTTCCTCTTCTCCCGCCAGTCTGTCCGGACATCCTGGCTGGGGTTGTTGTGCATGCTTCTTCTTCTCTATGCTCCATGGCTGCCTTCTGTTTAGTGTGCCATTTTTTTACCCTGATGCATCTATTTTTGTATTTTTTATGCATTCTGCACTCAAAAGTGATGCAAGGCTGATTTGCGTTAATGTGCTTGCCACAAATCAGCCCTGTGACACTTTTTCAGCAGAAGCTTCAGATTTCCTTACAATTTGACGCACATGGATGTGTCCGTTTTTTTGCTGCAGTCTGAGTCCTTACGCCATGGTGTGCTGTATTGTCAGAATGACACATCCATGGGGTAGGGTTCTGTTGTACTGAAGCTCAAGTTATATTGACGCATCGCTGGCGCAATGCAGCATTGCTTAATTTCTTATTAGTTTGGCCCTAAGTTCCTACATATTAAGTCTGCATCAAAGTAACACACATTTTACCCCCAAGTATCTGATCATGTTGAACAGACACTCCCAATGCATTGGCAGCATGCTTTCGCTTGCGTGATCCTCCTTGCACCTGAGTAGGAACAAGCAGGGTTTAGGCCAGGTGTTGCGTGGGCCTGACAAGTCTCTGAATGTGTCCAAAATGGATGTAAGTGCTCAAATGAGATAGTGGTGTCTTGCAAGTGAATTAACGAATCGCCCAAGGATATGATGTGCCACTCATCAGCTGATGGCACTCCACAAGCCTCTGCCATGGCGAATACAAAGATGAGCGGCAACAATGGACACCCCTGTCTTGTTCTTTGGTGTATTCTGAAGCGGTCCCATGTGTACATGCCAATCTTAACACACGCCATTGGGTTTCTATACAGTCCACAGCTATTTGAAGAAGACTGGGCCAATCCCCAGGTGTACCAGTATCCTGAATAGATAACTCTAGCCGAGACTGTAAAACGCATTCTCTATATGTAATGAAACCACCAGACCTGCCACACCGTCTGCCTTCTGCGTCCCATCAGGTTCAGTAAACAGCAGATATTCATGAAGGTATTACAGCCCGGCATGAACCTATTCTTTTTCCAAGTGGAACAGTGTGTGCACTATGGGCATCAGAAGGTTTGACAAGGTCTTCTCCAGTATCTTGTAGTCAAGATTCAGGAGGGAAAGCAGTTGATAGAACCTCACATCCTGTATGTCTCACCCAGGCCTGGGGAGCACAACAATCAAGTCCTCCTTGAGGTTGGGTGGTAGCATTTCTCTTTCTCATGCCTCTACATACATCTTCAGTAGATGTGGGGTGAGTGAGGTGCTAAACAATGCATAGTATTCTATCAGGAAACTGTCAGCCCCCAGTGTTTTATTGTGAACCATTTGTGAAATGGCCTCCCCAATCTCCTCCTTGTGCAGGGGTGTCTCTGAGTCTGCTCATCAGCAGGTTCAGACAGGGTTAAGGAATCCCCATGTGAAATTCTGGATCTGATCCGAGGAAGCCGCTTCCCGGGCTACACATAAGGTGCTATAGTAGAGTGCAAAGGACACATTTATGTCTGCCTGGGATTGTTGCAGCCCATCTGTCTGAATGGCCCTAGTGGGAGATCGTGGTGCTTCACCGGGTAGCAACCACACCAGCATTCTGTCCACCCTCTTGCCCTTGCCATGTTAGTGGACAATATTTTCCTTGTAGTTGAGTTTCGCTAGCCGCCCCAAGTTTCTTGTGTTGCTGATGGAGATCTTTGAAGGGCTGCACCCTGTCTTTGTGCCATGGTATTTCCCACTCAAGGTCCTGTAGTTCCTGTTCCATGGTCAACAGTTCTCTGCACAGGGTCAGTCTTACCCTTCACGTTGTGGCAACACAATAGCCCTTTAGGGCCATCTTGTGTGCCTTCCACTCTGAGGCATGGGACATCGTGAAGCCCTCATTCTGCTCAAAGTATTGGGTAATACTTCTTGAGAGCATGTCCCTAAAAGGGGTGCCCAGTAAGACTTCCACCATTAGGCACCACATGTGTATCATCTTCCATTCTTCTTGACCCCAGAGTAGAAACAGGCAATGATCTGAAATAGTTCACACAAGATGTGTCGTGGTCACCACACACTTGCACAGCAGAGCATGAAGAGGAAAAGGTTTATCATGTATCAGGAAGTAGAATGAGTGCTCTGCAGATGTTCAATGTTGTAGATGCCATACGTCATGCAGTCACATATGTTTGGACCAATTCTGAAAGTGGCGCACCACTTCTCTACTTGCCACCCTTTCTGCAGGTCCCGCTGACCATTCAAGCTCCACCTCAAGGGCACAGTTGTAGTCGCCTCTGTAGATGCAGGGCGCTGAGGGTTGCATCAACAAGGCCAGGGGTAGCTCAGTCAGGAAATCAAAGTGTCAGGTATTTGGAGCATATAACACCACAAGAGCTGGGGAGTCCCTATCTATTAATCCCTCTAAGACCACATATGGATCATTCTGATGCACCCAATGAATATGAATCACATAAGCCACCCCAGGAGCTACCCTGGTCAACACTCCATGAGTAGGCCTAGTAGGTAGTGCTATGTGTGTGTGGCGTAATGTGAGGTATTGGAGAACTTCCTGCATCTTGCAGGGTGTGTCCATGCCCCTAACATTTCAGGTCATGAAGTGATAGGTAGGGACAGTTTGGTTGGAATATGTGTGTCTTGTCTGCTACCCTCGGGTCCCCCAGTTCAGTAACCCTCTGATTCACTTCATGTCCTGCTCGCCATCTGGTTTATTGTCTGGTGTTTGCACGCCCACTGCAATGTAACATCCCCATTAAAACTACCCCAGGCCCAGGCCAAACACCTATAGTGTAAACCATTCACAACATCTGAACAACAACACCCCAACACTGTGGCATGTCCCGGTCTAACCCCTGGCACATAATTGGGACTCCAGAGTCCCTGGGGTCCGGTTTCATTTGTGCAGTTAAATTACCTACCTGTGAGTCCATGCACACTTCTGAGAACTAGACCATTGAGAACAAAAACTTCAGTTCAGCAACATGCCTCTCACATGAACACAATCTGCCCACCGCGCATAGTACAATAATTACTGTATCCCTCAGGTGATGTTTTTGACCAATCAGGTAGTCAGGGCCAGCTCACTGTGTTGCATCTTTCACCAGTGCCCCTGGGCCAGTAGAGCTGGAGTCCGCATCCAATTCCCACTCAGATGTCAGTGCAGCATACAAGTTCTGGCTGGGTATCAGAATGTCTGCTACCACTAGCACCCTCTCGGATGCCATCTGTTCTGTGGTGGGTCAATATCTGGGGAGACTTTGCCCCTTTTCCAATGTCCATGAGTCACTGAGGGCCGGATTTATGAAAAGTTAGTGCCGCCTTTGTGTCATTTATTTGTGCAAAAGCAGCGCAAACTTCCAAAATATACATTTTGTAAGTTTGCACAGCTTTTGCATAAAAAAATGATGCAAAGGTGGTGCTAACTTTTCATAAATCAGGCCCTGAGTGTTCAACCGGCTGAGATCTTTCAGGTAGGTCTGCCCTCCCATTCTTGAGTATCCAGGCAAACAATTAGGGGCATCAACCATCACCACCTTCAGGTGGGCCGGGAAAAGCAAAGCATACTTTAAGCCCATCTGGTGGAGCTGCTGCTTTACACTCAGGTAGGAACTTCAGCTGCATTAGACTTCCACTGTGTAGCCTGAGTATGCCATCACAACTGCACCCTCGCAGTGCCAAGGGCCCTTAGATCGGAAGACCTGTAGTATCAAGTCTCTGTTACAGTAGTTCAGGAATCGGGCAAATATGGAGCGTGGGGCAGCATCTAGAGGAGAAGGTCGTCCTAGCACCCTGTGGGCTCACTTGATGGAGAAGAATTTGGGAGCTCTTTCTGTCAATAATGTTGTCAATAGACATTGTTCAAGAAATAGCTCTATACTGGGTCCCTCTGCCCCTTCTGGGAGCCCCACCAGGAGTATATTGTTGGGGCAGGGCCTCTCCTCTGCATCCTTTACCGGCAGTTGCAGGCATTTCACAACTGTTTGTAGTGATTTCACTTGGGACTGTATCTCTTGGAGAGAGGGGCGCTGCACAGTGAGGGCAGATTCTGTGTCATCTACTTGTGAGGCCAGTTCCCACTGGTCCACCCATAAGAAGGACACCTCCAAAGAGACACAGGCCCTCATTACAACATTGGCAGTAAATCCCACGTACCGCCGTGCAGAAGACCACCAACACACTGCTGCGGCGGCGGAATTCCGCTACAGCTATTACGATCCACAGCTTGGAATCTGCCAAAATCCAGACACCCACACAAGTCCGCCACACCAAAGGTCAGTGATAAACTGGCGATAACAAAACCTCCACCGTCACGCCAACAGGTATCCGCCCACACTATCACGACCCACGAATCCACGTGGCGGTCTTTCAACCGCGTTATTCCATTGGCGGTACACACCTCCGCGCTCAAAATACACACACATTTACAAAACACAACCACATTGGACAAATCAAAATACACACACCTGCTACACATACACACCCCACTCCCAC
Source organism: Pleurodeles waltl (assembly GCF_031143425.1). Lineage (NCBI taxonomy): Eukaryota > Metazoa > Chordata > Amphibia > Caudata > Salamandridae > Pleurodeles > Pleurodeles waltl. The sequence continues at coordinate 380,011,638 of NC_090447.1, forward strand.
ACAGCCAATCCAATATAAAACACACACCCACATCACCCACAAACCCTTACTACCAAAATTGAGAAAGAAGGCCAGAGAGAGAGACACCACCAGAAACAACACTAGCATCCACAGGCACACAACACCATCACTCACACACCATCCACGCACCTCAGACAACACACACAAACACATCCCCTCACACATCACAAACGACACCACCTCACACATCACCCACACCACATCATGGCACCTCAACGACACCCCAGGTTCTCTGAGGAGGAGCTCAGGGTCATGGTTGAGGAAATCGTCCGGGTAGAGCCACAGCTATTCGGATCACAGGTGCAGCACACCTCCATTGCTAGGAAGATGGAGCTATGCCGCAGAATCGTCGACAGGGATGGAGGAGCATGCACTGAACATGTCTTTCTTCTGTCCCCCCCTTTTTGTGGTCTCCCTGTTCTTGTGTGCAATAGCTTCATCAGGCGGAGGACCAGTGGCACCAGATCAGGAGGGAGCTGCATCCCACTTGGCCCTGGAGGGCGAGACAACGGAGTCTGAAGCCACCAGTGGGACAGAGGGCGAGGGGAGCTCCACGGCAGGGACAGGAGGTGACAGCAACGACAGCGACTCCTCCTCTGATGGAAGCTCCCTTGCAGTGGCAGGCCCCTCTGTGCCCCCCGCATCAACAGGTACAGCCACCACCCACCCTACCAGCACTGCCCTCCCAGCAGCCCATCAGCGTGTGTCCCGTGGCTGCTCACCCAGGGGGGTGGGCATCTCCTTCGCCCCAGGCACCTCAGGCCCTGCCCCAGTCAGCCCTGCAGCCCTCAGTGAGGAGGCTATTGACCTCCTGAGATCCCTCACTGTTGGGCAATCTACCATTGTGAATGCCATCCAGGGTATCGAGAAACATTGCAACCTGGAGGGCATTCATTCTGGCCAGGCAGCCCAACAGAGAGCATTTCAGGCTCTGGCCTCAGCACTGATGGCAGCCATTGTCCCTGTGTCCAGCCTACCCCCTCCAACTTCCTCCACCCAGACCCAATCCCCTGTACCTCAGCCTATCCCAAGCACACCATAAGACCAGCATGCACACACATCAACACACAAGGGTGGCTCAGGCAAACTTAAGCACCACACATCCCACAGACACTCACACAAGCATCATTCCCATGCAGACATACCAACATCCACTGCCTCCACTGTGTCCCCCTCTTCCATGTCCTCCTCCTCCCTCCCTGACTCGTCTCCACTCACACCTGCATGTACTACATCTTCACCCACTACCTCCATCACCAGCACGCCCATCACCACACACCGCTCACGTGCACTCACCACCCCCACTACCATTCACACATCCCCTGTGTCCTCTCCCAGTGTGTCTGTGAGCCCTCCTCCCGAAGTACACAAACGCAGGCACACACCAACCTAACAGCCATCCACCTCACAACAGCCTCCAGCCCATACACCTACACCCAAATTCAGCAAACGTACACCTCCTACAACCACTACCTCTTCCTCCACTCCCAAACCCCCTCCATCTACCCGTCCCAGTGTGTCTAAAAAACGTTTCCTGGCTAATATTGACCTCTTCCCTAAGCCTCTCCCCCCCGTCCGTCCCCTAGGGCCAGGCTTTCCAGGTCCCAACCCAGCACCTCAGCCACCACATCACCAGGCACAGTGGTGCCAGCAACTGCGGGCTATTGGAGTGCACTGACCAACAGGGCTGCCAGTATGCCACGGAGCAAGGGCAAGGACATTCCGCCACCTGCAAAAGTTGCCCACATCCCGGAGAGGGAAGCAGAAAACAGCTGCCACCAAGGGCTCAGGGAAAACGAAAGGGGATAGTGGCAAGACAGCTGCGCCACCATCCAAGGTGGGGAAGGGCCAGAAAATAAAGGGCAGGTCAGGAGAGGGCATGGTGGCACCGACAATGAGACCAGTGTCACACATCCTGTCCATGTCGACGCCAACCTGTACGGTGGAGAAGACCGCCACCTGCACCGCCACCTACACCGCCACCAGCACCCCTGTCATTGAGGCCACCACCAGCACCGCAGTCACTGAGCCCGCCACCAGCACCGCTGCCACAGAGCCCGCCACCAGCACCGCAGTCACTGAGCCCGCCACCAGCACCGCCGCCACAGAGCCTGCCACCAGCACCGCAGTCACTGAGCCTGCCACCAGCACCGCCACCACAGAGCCCGCCACCAGCACCGCCACCACAGAGCCTGCCGCAAGCACCGATGCAACAGAGCCCGCCGCAAGCACCGATGCCACAGAGACCGCCGCAAGCACCGCTGCCACAGAGGCTGCCGCAAGCACCGCTGCCACAGAGGCCGCCGCACGCACCGCCGCTACTGACCCCACCGCAAGCACCGCCAGCGGCCCTGCGACATCCTGAGCCAGTGGCACCACCACAGACATGGCTGCCATCCCCAGTGTTCAGTCGTCCGAGGCTGGTGGTCAGTTCCAGGAGCCTGGCCAGCTTCCATGATGCACCACTTTCAGTGGAGAAAGGCATCCACTACCTCAGTCCTTGGCAGGATGAAGCACTCTGGGCACAAAGCCCCCTCCAGAAGCAGTGGAGAAAGACATCCACTACCTCAGTCCTTGGCAGGATGAAGCACTCTGGGCACAAATCTCCCTCCAGAACCAGTGGAGAAAGACATCCACTACCTCAGTCCTTGGCAGGATGAAGACTGTTATCCACTTGAGAGACTCCCCAGGATGCAGCAGTGGGCAACCCACCCACTGGAGAGACTTGAGAGACTGTGGTTTTGCACTCCCCAGGATAAAGCAGTGGGCAACCTACTCACTGGAGAGACTTGAGAGACTGTGGCTTTGCACTCCCCAGGATGCAGCAGTGGGCAAACCACCCACTGGAGAGACTTGAGAGACTGTGGCTTTGCACTCCCCAGGATACAGCAGTGGGCATGGAGCCCCCTCGTGGAGCAGTGGCTTCGTGCATTCATCAGGCTGAGGTGCCCCCCCTCCCCCTGAGGTGCCTGTTTCATTTCGATCTGATGGCCCTGCAGTGTTCTCTCCGTTTGAAGTCTGGTATCATGTGTGGGCCTGGCCCATGCATTTTGGGCCCAGTGGTCCATGGACAATAATTGGTGCACTATTCGGACTTGTGTAGTTAGTGTACATAATTGTGTATACTGTATTTCGAGTTTTGACTACTGGATTTTTCATGATTACAATAGTTCAACTCATTTCCTTTTGTCCTTGCGTTCTTCCGGGGGGTGGGGGCGTGTATGTGTATTTGTGTATATGTTGTTGTGGGTGAGGGTGGGGGTGTTGCGTGTTGCGTGTGTGTGTCACTCTCTTTTCCCTCCCCCCTCCCCTGTGTTGTAGTTGCAGTACTCACCGTGGTCGTCGCTGCCGTCTTTGGTGCTCCTGATAGAGGAGCAGGAAGACCATCACAGGGAGTATCTGGAGTTCTGGCTCCATGGCGTCCTGGTTCCTCGTGGAGTGTGGAGAGGTGAGTGTTTTCCCTTCCAAGTCCTGTTTCCGCTGAGTTTTTGTTTGCGTTGGTTCCGCCCGGGAAAAGGTGGCGGATTGGCATCTTGTGATAGGGTGGGCGGTACATTGTCTTCCGCCTGTCTGTTGGTGGTTACCACTGCGCTGTTTGTTTGTACCGCCGTGGCGGTCAGAGTGTTAAAGAGGCTGCCTATGTTGGCGGTTTCCGCCGTGGTCGTGATTCCATTTTTTTTTTACCCCCGGCCTGTTGGCGGTCTTACCGCCGCTTTAACACCGACCGCCAGGGTTGTAATGAGGGCCACAGTCTATTTTAACTTCCAGAGTGGATTTAGATCTTGGTGTCGACGGTGGGCCAGGGAAGACCATTAATTGAGTGGTGTTCTGCCCACCATATTCAGATGTACAGTCCCATAGGCAGTGTACTGGCGATGGATTACTGACGGCGAGAGAGGCAGCAGGACGCACTGGAATTCATACAATGGCAGCAGTTATGGAAGGGAGGTAAGTGGCACACACACAGTAACTGAGCCATAGGTGCACCCATGCACTGCATACTTCACAACACATACACACAATTGTCCATTGCCAGTCTGACAGACCAAACCTGTACATGCTGAAAAAACACATTTACACACATCCATGACACAACATACACACACCATTGACACTGCACCCACATATCACATAACCACAACTAACAACACAACTACACACTCAGCTACAAAAACACACTCACTGAAAGCCACACCTCACCAAGCCAATTGCCACACATAAACATACTGACCCACACACACAACTCAGAGGGGAATATGACAGGTAGAGGTTGACAGGTGTGAATGTACTGTCATTGTGGTGCCAGGATTTATGTGGTATTGAATACTGGCACTGTAATGATCAGTTTTGTATGTGTGCAATATGCTTTGTGTACCAGTGGGCCCCCACTCGTGTCTGACCCACGTGTGGCCCGACATATTCATGCCACAGTGATTTAAAAATTTACTGTGACATGTCTATATCTCGAGTGATCCCCACCTCCCGCGCAGTGCCCACCCAAAGTACCCTGGCAATATGGCATCCCTACCTTATAGTTCATCGATAGGGGGTTGTGTTTCCTTGTGGGTTGGTAGCAGCAGCAATCAAATCAAATCAGGGTTTATAAAGTGCAACTACTCACCCTGAAGGGTCTCAAGGCGCTAAGGGAGTTAGTCCCCTGAGCTTCAGTCGAAGAGCCAGGTTTTAAGGTCCTTCCTGAATTGGGGTAGTGATGGGGACTGCCTGAGGTGCAGCGGCAGGCTTTTCTGGTGCTTTGCCGTGAGGAAGGCAAAGGAGCTCCCACCATGTGAGGTCTTTTGTATGCGTGGTATGTTGGCTAGTGCTTGTTGAGTGGAGAGGAGAGGTCTTGTGGGGAAGTAGAAGGTGATGTGGTGGTTGAGGTAGGCGGGTCCTAGGTTGTGGAGGGCCTTTTAAGCGTGGCACATTTTGTCCTGTTGTGTCTAGTCAAAGATAGGGGAGTGGTAAAAAGGTGCGTTTTTGCCCCCTTTGCCCCTCAATCCACCAACTAAGGACTGGAGATCGGACCACCATTTTTCCTTGGCCATAAGGCTTCTAAATCTACATGGTTGGAAGGCTGGCTGTGGTCCTGCCAGCATCCCCTTTTCCCTTTCCAGCCATCAACATGGTGGTGTTTCTTGGCGGAAACATTGGTTCAAATGCGGTCTTTCGTCTATGGGACCGCCAATGTCAAAATACAGTGGGCAGACCTTGGCAGCAGCGGGCGAATTTCAGTCGAAAAATGGACAGTAGGACTATTAGTGCCAACATTTAAATGAGGCCCTTAGTATCTTGAATAGCTTGCAATATTTTGGTGAACTGCTGTGTGTCAGTATGTCGATCAGCTGGGACACCATCCATTCAGAGGGATGTATAAGTGCCCCAGGCCCTTCGTCCAATGCCACCAGCAGTTGTCTGTTGCTCTTAGGTTTCACCATCACATCCAAGAGGCCAAAACAGATGTAAGAAAGGAGAAAAAGGAGGCGAGAAGGGCAGGGTGTATGTCCTGCTTCTCCTGACCTCTAGAGCAATCCACTGTGTTGAGCTGCTCCACTCAGTTTGTTAGAGGTATCCCTTCCCTCGCCTCCTCCTAGGCTAGTTTCAGTGCCCTTATCCCAGTGTCGGGTACCCATGCAGCCCAGTAGTTCCAACCTCCCTCGTATGTGTGTCTTCACTATGGTCCTTTGCAACAGCCGGAGAGTCTTTGACATTAGTGAAGTAGTGAGGCCTCTATCTGTGGTGAGGGAGTCCTGACTTTACCCCTTCTTTACAAGGCGGGTCCAGGGGGTACAGCAGCAATCGATGGAGGAAGGGAAGGGGAGAAAGGCTCAGCTTTCCCTACCCAAAACTGCATACCTTTTTGTCAAGGAGCCTAAGCCTCACTTGTTGGCTGCTTTGTCTTTGGTAGAAATTGGCACATGGTCTGCAGCGTGCTGTGGCAAGAGGTGTACTGGGGTTTCCAGGCCACAGTGCAGAGTCAAATTGCCAGGTATCTCTGATGGTAAGGGCTGAGGACCTACACAGTTCCTGGCATCGAGCAATTGGGCAGACCTCTGCACTCCCTGACAGTTGTGTCTCTCTCATCCTTGGGAGGGGGCCTGCCCAGAATCCACATTTAACCTGGGAGGTCCCAGGCATGCTTTCTGCCACTTGCAGCAGGAGGGGGGTTCAATGCTACCCCTGCCGTCCTTTTCACCAGCAGGATCCTCGCATCCCACACACAACACAGACGAGGATCCCCTACAACAGGGATGCTCGCCACACTCATGGGCGCTTCCCGTTGCTGACCTCCCCAGTTCTCAATCAGCCCCTCAACCGCTCATCTCCAACTTCGCCGCTACCACAACACCATGGAATGGTCCTTGGTCCACAATACCAGCCCCTGGGAGTCTGAGATCCTGGTGAGGCAGGAATGTGCAGGGCCCTGTGTTGAGCTTCAATCAGACATGTCTGCACCAGCCGTTATCTTGGCCATGCTCCTTGCCACCCACTTAAGTAGCCCTTCAAACATGTCCCAGGCCTGCCATTGCAGCCTGAATGCAGTGTCACAAAGCCATGTCAACTTGGTATTTAAAACTCCTTGGCAAGCCTTAAATTCCCCTTTTATTACATATAAGTCACCCGTGAGGTAGGCCCTAGGTAGTCCATGGGGCAGGGTGCTATGTACTTAAAAGGTAGGACATGTGTCTTTCAGTTTTACATGTTATGGTGGTGAAAAACTTGCAAATTAATTTTTCTCTAATGTGAGGCTAACCCTGCTCCAAGGATAGCATTGAGGATTCCTTATTAAATTTAACACGCTGTCATTACTGATTGGGAAGGGGGAGATCTGTCATGCTTAGTACCTATGGAGTTGTAATGATAAACCTCTTTAATGGTAAAGTCAGATTTATTACTACAATTTTGAAAATTGCACTTGTAGAAAGTTGGCATTTTCCTGCTTAGCCTTGTGAGCCTGCAACCTGTCCCGGACAACTTGTCTGAGGTGGGTGACAACTAGGCTTTGTGTATTCTTTCTAGACACCGACACACAATAGGACATTAGCTGTGACTTGATGGGCCATCCTGAGAGGATGGGACAGAAGAGCTAGCCACAGCCTCACACTGTGTCCTATCCCCACACAAGGGTTTGCATAGCCCCCTGCTGTGAGTCTGGAGTCAGGGTAGAAATGGAGGACCTATGTTCACTTCAAGGACTTCGTTAAGGTATACCCCACTTCAAAGGCACCACTGGGCATAAGAACTGGACCTCAGACCCGACCAGTTCAGTACACCTCTGGACCTGTGGATACCCTGCCAGAAAGAAGGACTGCTGTGCTGCTACAAGGACTGACACTCTGCTGGAGTCTTCTTGTGCTGTGCTGACCTTCTGTCTGCTGCCCTTCTTACCTAGGTTAGAAGGACTGGACCTGCATCTCCACAACCCAGAACCCAGAGTGTCTCCAAGGGCCAGCCGACTGGCCTCCTGATCTAAAGTCTCAGGGACATGAAAGACTTACAATCATGCCAACTGGACTCTGCCAGCTAAGAGCCTGACCTGCCAATCGGTGACACCCCGGTCTTGGATCCTTCAAGGTAGATCTTCAGATACTGCTCCATCTGAACCACCACATCTCTGCCATTGCATGGACAGAACCGGTGCATCTCCTCTGTTGCGTGGATAAAACTGGTGCATTACTTTTGGAACCAGCATTGTAGCATTTCCTTCACTGCAAAGCTCCTGCTTCCCCATTGATGACAACCTCAACGACGCTGCCGAACTGTGCATTGCAGCCACTGCGTGCATCGGAATCAGTGCATCGCCTCAACGCAGCTGGAACCTGCACCCAAACTCCATTGCACCTGGGTTCTGATGCATCACCAGCACTACATGGGGAACATCAACACATCTCCTCAATTGCGTGGGGAAAATCAAAGCATCTCCTCAATGGCATGGTTCGGAACTATTGTAAAGCTCCCACACTAGGATTTATGGAACTTTACTTCAGCAGGCCCAATGGGGTCCCTGTGGTCAGCCTGTGCTCCATCATGGTCTGCCTGAACTTTTGACTTTGTCCTGGCCGGCGCCATCAGATAGCCCTGGTTAGCGCCTTTTGCTTCTAAGCACTTTTCTACAGTTTACTTTTTTTTAAAATTCATACCTCAAGTTCTGCCTATTGGATTTTTGGCATTTTGCTCTTGTCGTATTTATTAAATTAGGCTCTGTTTTTCTAACCAGGTGTGGTATTTTTAAGTCTGACGTGTTTACTGTCTTAATGCTTGAAACACTTTACACATTGCCTTTTAAGTTAAGCCTAACTGCTCTGGGCCAAGCTATCAGAGGGTGAGCACAGTTTAATTTAGGGTGTGTTTGTGACTCACCCTGACTAGTTCTGTGCTTCCTGGTTGCTCAGGGTGAATACCTCTGACAACCAGAAACCGAATTTCTAACAAGAATCATGAAGCACTTTAACTACCACCATAAGTAGAACTTAAATCCGCAACCCCCATCTGTGGCGAACCCCTGAATCATAGTCGTGCATAATACATCTTGTGTCTGAGGCATACAGCTTAGCATTTGAACATTAATGGTTAGGACAGCATCTTGCTGGTGCCTATTGTACATTAGATGGCTCTTGAAGCAATATAAATTCTGCATTTTAGCAGCGCCTCAGACAGCCGTTGAAAAAGCAGCAATTCTCTCTATACTAGCTGCATGTAGATAATGTTTGCACCAGTGCAATGTCATTTGTACAGCAATGAAGGCCAGTGTAGCAGCTGCCACAAAAAGTCAAGGTTTATTTACATCAAATAAAAAAAAAATGCATTCTGAGTAAAGTTTTAACTTTCAGCCATATTTGGTGTAATTCCATTCAGCAGTTGTTTCAATATAACTTCCCAAACTTTCCTTTGGGAATTAATTTTGAAAAATGATGCTGTGGGATCCCATCTTTTTCTCAGCCCCGATTGATGGATAAATCCGAAACTTTCGAAGGAGCTGAGGATGGATAAACTTTCTTTTTTAAAGTTTCATGAAGATTTATCAAATGACACCAAAGTTATAAGCAAAACAAAAAGCAATGTTCAAGTGAAAAGACTGACCTAACTACGGTCTCGATATATATGTTGAGAAAAGAGGTACTCTTTCACTATTGGAGTACCCTTCCCACCAACATAATGGTGCACCCACCAAATTTATAAGCAGGAGGACCATAGTTTGGCAACTTCTCCGACGGAGTAAGAGCCATCGGAGTGATGGCAGACATATAGCCATTTTTTCACTGCTCATCACCCCCAGTTAAACTCGTACAGTAAAAAGCAATAGAAACATAAAAAAGGGACATTGTTTTTTTTAAAATTATCAACAATATCCCACTTTGCGATTTTGTTTTTCATGTTAAAGAACCGTAGTGCTCCATAATGTTTGACAGAACCATATGTTAAAGTTACAATGCGTTTACAGGAACCACCTTGACAGCAGCTCCCGTGGATGCTAGAAATGTCTGTCCACTCAACAGACGTTTCTAACTGACTGTGGGGACCTCCGCCACCAGGGGGCGGAGTAAAATACTGTTGCAATGCCAGAGGACAGCCTTACAGCCTTACAGCCTATATTTGAATTGGTCCCTATAACTACACAGTGACATCGCTTGTTTTTTTTATTTTAAAGTGCAACATACATAAGGCCCTAACCCTATTATACCTATATACAAGAACAACCTGCGCACAGCCACAGAGAATGACTACGTGCCTGTCTTTTCGCACTGGCTGTATGTGAGTATGCAGACAGGAATGCGTTGTGTGAGAGTGCGCAAACTAATTTTGTACTGCCCTACGAATGAATGTCTTTTATATTACAATATAGCAAATTTATCTGTAGCATGAAGGCTTTGACTTTGTTCACTGGCGAGCATTAATTGAACTTACCTATTTGCATAACATTGCCCAGCACCTTTTAATATTCCTATTTGGTCGATGGACTGATTTGGTTGAGACATTTATAAAATGTGTACGTTAAATCATACCAAAATTCACGTTCCTTCGAAATTAAATTCTGGTTCTTATCATCGCAGTTACAGCTGTGGTTGGCTTTAAGGTTTTCTAATGGATTTAAGCGCTGGCGACAGTTCATCTGAAAATTAAGCTGGTCTTCTTTTCATTTTTTTTATTTTAATGGCGTAGATAAAGGTTTTATATTTCACAATAAATGAATAAAAGACACAGAGCTCCTTCTGTTATGAAAAGAGAGAAAAGTGACATTCAGTATGATTAAGGAAAGTAACAAAAGATTTATGAAAATTCAAATTAAGGGCCATATTTATACTTTTTGACGGCACAAATCAGGCCCCCCTATGCCACAAAAATAAAATAAAAAATACTTACCTGAACTTACCTTAAGTTCCCTGGGATGGGTCCCTCCATCCTTGGGCTTCCTCCTGGGGTGGGCAAGGGTGGCAGGGGGTGTCCCTGGGGCAAGGGAGGGCACCTCTGGGCTCCTTCCGAGCCCACAGGTCCCTTAACGCCTGCCCTGACCAGGCGTTAAAAAATGACGCAAAAGCGGCAGGACGTCATTTTTTTTACCCGCCCACTCCCGTGAGTCATTTTTGCACAGGAGTTTAAATAAGGCGCACATGCCTTGGAGTCATTTTTTAGACTGGAACGCCTACCTTGCATATCATTAACGCAAGGTAGGTGTCCACGCTAAAAAATGACGCAAACTCCAAGATCTTTGGCGCTAGACGGGTCTAACGCCAAAGTATAAATATGGAGTTAGCTTTGCGTCGGATTTGCGTAAAAAAAAACAACGCAATTCCGGCGCAAACAGAGTATAGATATGCCCCTAATTCTCTGACATATCAGTGTGGATGTATTGCATATGACCATTTTAGAACCCAATGTCCCAAAAAAATCAACTTTTCTTTTTTGTAGATGTTGAGATCAAATAACACGCTTTACATGCAGACTATATAATAAGATTGCGAAATAACATTTGATTTAATTAAGTGACTTGTTATGAATGAATGGGATGCAAGTAAACATTATGCTATTCAAGCGAACGATTAATCGAAAAAGGGCTATGAACAAATAAAGTGGCACAGAAAAGTAAAGCATAACAGGCTTTAGATGTAAACTGACAGTTCAGGGCAATTCACAAAAATAGTAAAATTATGATTTGCAAAATTACCCCTACGAGTTTCATGAAATTCTCTGGTCTGCCCATGGAAATCTTCAAAAATTCGTCAACAGTGGATCTAACCATAAACTAGCAAATTTTTACTTCGTCGAATATTTCTTGGTTTACAAATAGTGGTAATTCGAAAATACATGCTAACTTGTCTTTTTTCACCTACAAAACGTTTTCCCTGTTGCAATATTATCTAGACAGCATGTTTAAAAAGCATGCGTATGATTCTACTGTTTTACACATTGAATTTGCTTATTTGATTCAGTCATTTTAGCCACTAAGGCCCTCATCATAAGCGACCTAGAAAATGGGCTTGATTTTCCCTACCCCAAAGTTACTGATACTTGGGTATCCCCTGTGAATGGCACACATCTGACTCTATGTGAGATGGAGCCTGAGAGTTTACTAAGAAATTAAGGGCCTGATTTATGAAAAGTTAGAGCCGCCTTTGCATCATTTTTTGACGCAAAAGCAGAGCTAACTTTTCATACATCAGGCCCTAAGAATTACCAAGGGACTCAGTAATTTGAAAATTTATACCTGGTAATCCATCATTTTCCTACAGATGTTCGCACAGAGAATTAGTCTGTTTTCTGCAGCTGAAATCTACGTGTGTCAATAAAAAACTTAGGGGCATATTTATACTCCGTTTGCGCTGGATTTCCGTCGTTTTTTTTTTACGCAAATTAGACGCAAAACTAACTCCATATTCATACTCTGGCGTTAGACGCGTCTAGCGCCAAAGTCCATGGAGTTTGCGTCACTTTTTAGCGTGGACACCTACTTTGCGTTAATGATATGCAAGGTAGGTGTTCCCGTCTAAAAAATTGACTCTGAGGCATGTGCGCCATATTTACACTCCCCGGCAAAAATCACACCCGGGAGTGGGCGGGTCAAAAAAAATGACGTCCAGCCGCTTTTGCGTCGTTTTTTAGCGCCTGGTCAGGGCAGGCGTAACGGGACCTGTGGGCTCGGAAGGAGCCCAGAGGTGCCCTCCCCTGCCCCCAGGGACCCCCCCTGTCACCCTTGCCCACCCCAGGAGGACGCCTAAGGATGGAGGGACCCATCCCAGGGAACATAAGGTAAGTTCAGGTAAGTAATTTTTTTTTTTTTTTTGTGTGGCATAGGGGGGCCTGATTTGTGCCCCCCTACATGCCACTATGCCCAATGACCATGCCCAGGGGACAGAAGTCCCCTGGGCATGGCCATTGGGCAAGGGGGCATGACTCCTGTCTTTGCTAAGACAGGAGTCATTTCAATGGGGGTTGGGAGTTAAAAAAAATGGCGCAAATCGGGTTGAGGCGAAAATTTTGCCTCAGCCTGACTTACCTAAATTTTTTGCTGCCCAAGCTCCATATTCCCCTACGCCGGCGCTGACTGGTGTACGTAATTTTTTTTCACGCACACCAGGCAGCTCCGCTGGCTAACGCCGGCTAACGTCATTGAATAAATACGGCACCCGCATGGCGCTTCAGAATGGCGTTAGATTTTTTGACGCACAACTGCGTTGGCGCAGTTGTGCATCGAAAAGTATAAATATGGCCCTTAGGGGCATATTTATAATGCCGTAGCCCCACCGTGGGCCACATTAACATAATTATTTTTTATGTTATTGTGGCCCATCGAGGTCGAAATCCCTGTGCCGTATTTACAGAGTGGCACAATGCATGCATTGCGCCACTCTGTAACCCTTTGCGCAACATTATATAGTTTCATTAATGTTAACGCCTATTCTTTGCCTACGGTAGTCATTACGTGATTTTGAGATGAGGATTACCCTTTCCTAGAAATGCAGCAAACAGTACTACTTACAGCACACCAACATTATTTACTTCGTATCAGAGAGTGTGTTGGGATCCAAATATGTTTTTTTGCACATTTATATTGGGATTGTGATGAGGGGACTGTACAAAGCTTTAGTTATACAGTCTTATTAATATCCACATTATGTTGTAGTTAGAATGCACGGGTTATAAAAATGATAGGTTGCTGGGTTTTAATAACAGTTTCCAGTATACAGCATGCACTGACATTATATATGACCCTTACTGTGAATAACCAATATAGCAACACTGTATTATTAGATGTATATGTCTATGGGTGTTGTCTGATATGGATGGGGTTTATCCAAAGAAAATTAGGGATGAGTGAGAACACATTTGTTGTAACTTAGTGTGCCCCAGGACTGCTCTTAGGCTTTGCACTTTTCAGACCATTCCAAGTGCGTTCTAGACATTGCTATCCCACAAGGAATGGATTTGGTTGTGAACCCCGACTGACAGCCTGCTGCTGAGTCTCTGTAATCTCATGACAAGGTTAGCCCTTGTTGCAGAAATCTTGAAATGAGTGTGTGGTACTACTCAGTACGTCATGTCATTGGTCCAGTATGTGGTCTTTGAGGTGGCCCTGGGATACTTTTCATGAGTGTCATCGAACTGCCTTGTAAAGGCCTAGGGATCTACTACCACACACATTCAGACAGATTGCAGTAGAGATGATGAGGCTGCCATTCAAAAACAAATATACTCCTCCACACTCCATGGGCCACATGATGCAATGTTGTGCACATTATGGTAAGGGACTACTGGCAAAGCAAGATTCAGTGTTTACCAAGGAGTTCTGCCTACTTGTACAAATGCCATTCATCCTTCATCTTCCTGTCCCCTCCCGAATACCTTAAAGTATCTCTAAGATAAAAAAAGAACATTGCAAATGTTCCTGAATGCAGACAAGGCCATTCTCTTGACTACACATAAGCCTCTCCATCATACCTTCATCATTGAATTGATTTGTTTTGTAGGGACGTGACTATTATAATTAACAAATCCGAAACCATAATCTTGAAGTACAGTTTTATTAACAATGGTGCTAAGAAGAGTTTTTTTTTCTCTTTAAGGAGTAGTTATTGAAAAGCTGAAGAATTTCAAACACTTTGGATGACAATTCCTCCTTCAACAGGCTTGAGCACTCAAACCTCTACAGCTTAATAAGAAATCAGTGCAATCGCTGTCTGATTAATAAGTTTTGAGGACAACTACGGGACACAAATTACCAACTTTATCTGAAAGTCACATGTGAAAAAGCACATCAAACCCACAGTGTGATTATTAGGTCTGAGGTTGTCTAGTTGTCAATCAAACACTGGACTTGGACGAAAGAAAGATTTGGAGAATGCAGTAGGGGATTTTCATGGTTACTCAATCAGTACTGCTTGAAGGAAATTGTTCAGTGATCCAGCTGAGTCCAATTGAATTAAGAATACATTGAAACTTTCACTCGAAAAAGAAGGGAGGAAGACACAACTTCCTCTGTCAAGGAATCTTTGATCCTCATTCTCAGTGTTGACAACAAAAAATAAAAGTATTATGTTTCAGTCTCCACATAGACATTCTGTAACTGAATGTGCAAGTGTTAAAACACATCTCATGGAAGGATATCTTTGACTACTGGGGTGGATCTACCTGTATATACATTTCTGAAGGAAAGAGATGATCAGGTGGCCAGATTTAACATTCACAAAAACCTGAATTTGAAAAATAGACGAGACCCAGCCAAATGCCAGCAATTCCATGCCAAGAAGACTTGTACCATGTGTACATCTTACAAACACCTGCAAAACGCCCTAGTTCATAGTACAAGCTAGAAGCTGCTACAAGTGACCAACTCTTAGATACTGCTAGTACATTCCTGACCGTGATTTGGGAGTCATGAATGCAGTGGCAGGAAAAGAAAGTAGACTTGGCTTTAAGAGGCATGTTTACAGTCAGCAGTGTTCACTCCTTAGGCTAACTGTGGTCCTAAGCAGAGGTAGGAGAGGGTGTTGAGGGTCTCAGACTGAGACAAGAGGTTAACCATGTGATGCAACCTTGGGTCAAAGATGCACAGTGCCATTTGCACTTCCCCCTGGCATTGTAGTAACTTGACACCCATTCCCTATTAACTCCTCTTCTCATGAATCCACTCTCTCCTTGTCACCTAAGCCCAGTTTATTTACCTGTGTCTGCTTGTGTTTCATAAAGTTATTCAAACATCTGAACAACAGGAACATTTTGTATGCTGCCAATCATAAATCAAACTGAGACTGAGTAATTGAGAACTTGTTTATTCATTCAAATTGCTTTGCAACCACTGCAATTATGCCACAGGTGCTCTCTTTGTGCATGGCTGGATTATGAAAACATGCCAGACACTTTTATTGTACGTTAGATGTTTTAGTGCCCAAAACAGTTTCATATTACATATGGTGTTTTGCAGCCCCTTCTATAATACTAAGCACACTGTCCCAAATATTTCCTGAACATAAGGAAAGGACACAAACATATGCCTATTTTGGATCATGATTCTCCAGTAATGTCTCCCTCACCATGTTTTCTTCTCTCCTGAGCTAGGTTACAGTGATGCATATCTGATCATGAGCAGTATCAATGTAGATATTTGTTTCAGGGTAGAAAAGGTTGTTAGTCAGTTAACTGCTTAAAAGATACTTCACCTGCTATTGATTAGTTCTCTTTATTTGCATCAGGTTTTGGGTACACTCTGTTTTATGATAAAGAATAACTGTACTTAAATTGGAAGAGCTACCTAAGTGAACCACCATGAGAATACTGAATTCTGATACATGCCTCCACAGTGTAATCTTATTTCATGGAATATTGCGGGGTATGATGCCAAGTTATCTGATCAGGCGTGGGTCAGGTGTGTGGTTAACTATGATGTTATCATGCTTCAGGAAACCTGGTCGGAGGGGATGTCTGTGTGGGATGGGTATGACAGATTTGCAATTCCAGCTGTGCAGTCTCTTGGTGGCCGCTCGAAAGGTGGCTTGGTTACCCTTATACGCCTCTCTAAGATAGTGGGTGCTTTTCAAATTAACTGCAACCACCAGGGTATATTGCTGGTATGGGTAATTTTTTCCAACAAATTTTATATTTTGCTGGTAAACTTTTATAATGCTGTGTGGGATGTGGGGTGCCAAATTGGGGCCCTGTTCTCCGTTCTTCAGGTCCTGAAATATAGAATGGAGGAGGTGGGGCTGGAATTCTGTGCTATTGTCTCTGGAGATTTTAATGCTAAACTGGGTAGGCTCAGTACTGTGGTTAATCCCCTTATGTGTGACTGCGAGGATTATTTAGTGGATGGTCTGCAGGACTCCAGGGGTAGGGTTCTTGTTAAAGAACTTAGGAAGATGGGCCTTTTGAATTTTTGTGATATAGAAGCAGTAGGCACTCACCAACTTCCAACCTATGTGGGAAGAGGGTCTGGAACCACTATTGATTATATTTTTGTGTCTCCACCTATGAAAGATCTGGTGATCGGGGGGGAGGTGCTAGGGGAGTGTTTTAGTGATCATAATCCCCTTATAGTGTCCTTTAAACTCCCTGGGGCCCAACGTAAATTAGGACGAGGTGGGCCTGTAGCTGTGGAGATAAGGGACCAGGGTAGGCGGCTTGGGTGGAAACAATTAGATCCCCAAAAAGTTGAAGGAAGGGTGGTGGGGATACATTTACATCTAATTGTGGAAACACTCTTGACAGAGGCTCCCAATCCTAAAGCTGTTATGGATGCAATAACAGTAGTAAATGCAGCAGTGAGAGACTGTCTATTATCAGTAGGCAGCCACCCCAGTAAACGCAAATGTGGCTGGTTTGACAAGGCCTGCTATGATGCAAGGGCAAACCTGAAGCTGGCCACTAAGAAACATCCTAGAGATTGGGTCCTCGTAAAAGAAGCTAGAATTAAGTATAAAAGGGCCCTGAGGGATAGCAAGTTAAAACATAAAGATAAAGCCTGGGAAGAGTTAGAGCGTGCCATAGCTCTGAAGGACCCTGGCTTGTTTTGGAAGGTGGTAAATAGAGGTTCCTTTGGAACAGAAACATCTGAGGGCCTTGGCTGTAACATCGCCCCGGAGGCCAGGGTAATTCACTTTTGCAGAATTTTTGAGGGTACTCCCCTAAGAAATAATCGGGATAACGAGTATGATATGGCCCCTAACCTAGCAATTAGGTTTTTGTTTCAGGAGGTTATTGATGCGATACAGAGTAGCGCTAGTAATAAAGCTCCGGGCCCGGATTCGATCCCTATGGATTTGTATAAATCTAACCCCCAGTTATGGGCACCTATTCTCTTAAATGTTCTCAATGCAGCAGTTACTGTGGGCATTCCTGCCTCTTGGAGATTAGCCTGTATTGTCCCAGTATTTAAAAAGGGCGATCGAAATGATCCTAAGTCCTATCGCCCTATTTCTCTTCTGGACTCTTCTGCGAAGATCCTGGGACGGATTATTTTAAGGCGTCTAGAGGCCTGGATGATAGGAAATGATATTTTAAGCCGGGACCAGTATGGCTTTAGGGAAGGCCTGGGTACGCGAGAACAATGTCTTAACCTACTGATGATGATCGGTAAGTACACGCAGGCCAGGAAAGGTACCCTCTATCTTGCTTTTATGGACCTTAGCTGTGCCTTTGACAAGGTGAACCGGTCTATATTGTGGGAGAGGTGAAATCAGCTAGGGTTGGATCCTAATATTGTAGAGCTGCTCCGGTACCTTCACTCTGGAACGGTTGCAAATGTGAGGGTGGGGCCCAATGGGGAATGCTCAGAGGCCTTTAAGCTTTCTAGGGGTGTGCGCCAGGGGTGTGTTCTGGCTCCTACTTTGTTCCTTCTATATACAAATGGACTGTCTGATTTTTTGATGGAAAATTGTAGGGATGTCCCAAAGGTGAATGGTATTGATATCCCTGTGCTGACGTACTCGGATGACGCCGTCCTCATGGCTCGCACTATGAATGGTCTCCGGGAAATAGTTAGAGCTTATGTCTCCTTTATGTCAGCTTTGGGTTTAGAGATGAATTTTAAGAAATCACATTTTATGGTTTGCGGAAGACCCTTGAGCAGGGTGGGGGTGCTAAGGATGGAGGATCAAATTATTAGCAGGGTCCATGAGTTCCCATATTTAGGGGTTATTTTTGATGAGAAAGGATCTTGGAAACCCTGTATTGCCAGAAGGGGTGTGCTTTTTCATGCAACAGTTGGTGCGACTTTTGACTTTGCTGTAAGGGTAGGTAGCAAACCTATCAAGCCTCTGCTTGAAATCTATAGGTGGAAATGCCTCCCTGTCCTGCTGTATGGTGCGGCACTTTGGGGGTATAGGGATACCCGAGCCCTTACGGTAGAAGAAAATCGGTTCTGCCGAAGGCTATTGGGAGTTGTACAAAATATCCCTGGTTTTTGCCTTCATCTGGAACTGGAGCTTGAGTTTGTGCAGGACACTATCCAGTTGGCTCCCCTTCTGTTATGGATCTCAATCTGGAGTAACAAACATGCCACTCTTAATAGGGATATATTAAGGGATTGTTTAGCTTGCAACAATGCAAAAAATATTCCCTGGCTGACGCATATAAGGAAGATGGCCCATGATCTTGGGCGGCCGGATTTGTTTGATTATCCTGAGGGCCTGACTAGTCGTGATAAGAAATGGGTTAAGGATAATTTTCTGAGAATACAGGAGACCAGAGGGAGGGGGAGGCTTTAGGGAAAAAATCGATCAGGGATTTTATCATGCTAAAGATGTGGGTGGGTCCTGAGCGCTATCTCTTAGAGATAAAGGATGTGAGGGAAAGGTCTCTTATAACTCAATTCCGTCTGGGGATCATTAGAAGCAATCTGTGTTTCCCGTTAGGTCAGTATGGGGAAAAATCTATCAGACCCTGCCCCTGTGATGGAGTATCCCAACAGACCTTGCCCATTTTAAATTGTTTTGTGTTTTTTATGCACCATTTAGAACTCCATTCTTATTACCTCTCCTAAGGCCTAAGGGTTTCGTGCAATATCGGCCTGCTTTTATGTGGTTGCAAATGGCCTCAGATGTATTGGTGTGGAAGGGCCTGGGATCATTCTTGAAGGGAGCTATTACTTGGCGTAATAATGTAGAGTTTTTAGAATTTAATTCTTTTAGTTTATTGTTTTTTATGAATGAGGTCTTATATGTTTATATTTTTGATAGGTGGTTTTTATTGAATATGGTTTTAATGTTATATTAACAAATGTATTGGTGATTATTTGTTTTAATGGATGAATGTTTTCATACCGAATAAAGTCTTCTTATTCTTATACATAAACCTTTATTTTTTTCTGTAAACATCACTGTCCTATAAATGTATGTATTTTTGCATAGGTGCTTATTACTTTGCTATCAGCAAGGTTGCATTTGAGCTTACAGTTAGTTGTAATTTGTATTAATGCCAGTGGGACATCCAACAAGAATTAAAGCAGTTGTACCTAACCAGCAACTCATGTCTGCATGATGTCTGTGTCAGTCGGTTAAAATTACTAGATCAATATGGACATGTCAAACTCATTTTAACAGGTGCCAAGTGGCACCATTGAAGATTTTCCTTTTTCCTAGCCAACCCTTCAATCAAACAACTTGTTTGTGAAATGTTATTTTATACTACATACTGTTATGTTATATATTTGGAATTTAAGGCTATAGGTAGTATTTGGATGATGCAAACATATGCCAAAAAGTAGAGGATGCCTTGTCCACTCTATGTACAGTGGGTAGAGGCCCTATACAATCTATATGTTGTAGATGAGACGTCTGTCACATTTTGGCAGAGGCTCAGCATCTTTAGAAATCTTAGTGATGTTGCAGACAGTCCCCCAGGTCACACCAACTTCTAGATGTAGCATGGGATCAGGTAAAAGGGTGCCACAACATTATTTTAGCACTCTATTTTTACTTCCAGAGGATGAAGAACCCTCATCTACTGAGAGAGCGTAGCTTATATAATCTATATTAACATGAAATGTTTATGAACTAATGTGTGATAATGCCGCATAAAAAATGTATTAGTATATTTTGTTAAACGTGCACTTGAAATGTGACCACGGGGAGTGGCCACCAATGTATGCGGGGACTAATGAAAATGACTAATGTTGATAAAATGTTTTGTTAAAGAATAGTTTTGTACTAATTTTTAATGATTATGTTATTAGAGTTTTGCTAAATAAATCTTGTAGGCCTTAGTTAGCATGAGTCGAGGCCTAGTTGCCTGGCTCTCATATTAAATGTGTTTTTCTAAAACGTGCAGTGTGCTGACTCGCAAAAGGTCATGAACTTTTGTTATTTTTTCCTTCAAACTAGAAGCTGAATGTAACTATAGTAGATCCGTTCTCAGGAAATTCATGTTGCTTGTAGAAATGTAATAGTTAAAATGCAACAGTGTAGATTAGTATAATGTACAAGGTCGTTCAAACCGGTACAGACAATGGAGCTACTGACCGAAGATGTGCAAAGAAATTACAGAAGGATGAAATCACACCGGACGTTCTACCTCTGAAGACGTCAATCATATGGACCAATAAACTGTCTGAGAACTAATGTGGGGTGAAAGATTAATGACATAATCCGTTTTTTAATTGGTTAAAGATAGTGGGGTGTAATGTTTGCCCAATCAAGTTTTAGGGGAATGTACAACGAAAAGTGGATAAAAACCCCTGTCACCAGGAAGTGAATAGGAGAATTAGGGAGCAGGAGACCAGGAGAGATTGGTTAGGGAAATGCTATCGATTTGATCCAGAAACTTTGTCACTCTGTTTGGTGACTTATATGGTTTTACTTAAACCATCCTTGTCCTTAGATTGCCCATTTTACACTTTACCTCCTTATGAGGGAAGTGCCCTGTTTTTCCCTGTGAGCTGAGTCTCTGACTGATGGCGAATCAACTGATGTCCTGAAGACGAAGACTGAACTTGGGTGCTGACCTAAACCTTGGAGGGTAACTATGACAATGAAATTGTGATTTGTCTGTTTGCTTTTTCTTTCTAGGTACCAACTGCTTACTTTTGACAGAGACCATAGCTAGATGTTTTCCAAATTGGTGTTCTAAATTGTTTTGCATGAAGCCCAACATGCTAATGCTAATCAGTGGTTAGGAAAGGGGTTCACTAAACTGACACAAATAGACAAACGACTGAATCTATGCATAGTTGAACTGACGCAGTAATGACACTCTGCTAAAGTTGATGTATGTTGACGCTGTGTTATGCTCTAATAATTGCATTCCTTGCTTTGGTTAAGTCTTATTCGAGTTGCAAATTATGACAATGATATTGAGTGCTTTGCTTTTGAGATTGACACACCTGCTTTTAGAATTGTAATCAATAGGGAATAAAAACTCATAAAATTCTACTAAGCTGGTGTGATTATTCATGACTGAAAGGTCATGGTGGTGTCTTGAGTTGATTAATGTCTTTGACTAAAGTAAAATGCATTATTGTAATAAATATTGATGACATTATTGACGTATTGATTGACATATTGATTAGCTATCTCGTCCTAAGGTGTCTCTCAACTGGGTCAAAAGATTCATTGGCCTAAAACGAGTCCTAATGTGAAATGATTTATCATACAGGGACGCGTTAGCAGTTCTGGTAGCAGAGCGACAGTTTAGGCCCTTTGGGGCTCTAGGAAGGAGAATTGTTGTTTAAATTGTTTTTATGAGATAATGCAAATTAGAGGTATGATGCGTTTCTAAATTCCCCATGACTTTCCTGGGATCTCCGAGCCTGCCTAAGTGAGTTAGGAATGTTCTTGACATCTTAGCATGTGTGTTGTAGAATTTGCGCTTGCTCAGCTTATGCATATTGCAGTTGTTTTATGAGGATTATGTGTGTTTAGGCCAGGTAATGTTGTTTTAGCAGGACTGGGAGTACTCCGCAGTATGAGAGGAGGGAAGTCGGCGTACTTCATGTGAGTGTGGTGCTTTCTGCAAAAAAAAAAATTATCCACGTGGTTGGTTGTTAATGTACGGACCCGTCGTGGTCTAAGACTCCTGAGTACGTTGACAGGTGTAGGAGACACTTGGGTTTATGTTGTAATTTGTGTGGTTTAATTAGGTCAATCGGGCGTGGTTGCCAAGTTGAGTTTGAGTCAAGTGTATGAGTGAAACCTTCGATGGAGATTTGGCAAGTTATAAAGTGCACTAGGACAAACCATTCACAAGTCGAGAGTAGGATTTGCGGGTCGAATTCTGCTTGCGTATGCGGGAACTGAGGAGGAGAGAGTAGCGGCCGAGGCTTCAAGTGAAATCTCTGTAAAGTTCTGAAGCGATTGTGTACCCTTCCTGTAGTAAACCGGCAAATTTGAGTTGTTGTGGTTGATAAAGGTGCTCGCATTAATTTTTCGGCGGGAACCGCGTGGCGGGCGGCGACCGCCGTCCGCCGCGGTCAGAATCACCCCCTTTGTCAGCTGCAGTGTGTGAGAGTGTGACGTCAGTGGTGTCGCGCTGGGATAGGTCAGTTACCGAGAGGGGTTACACACGGATTGGCAGCCGTCCGTGAGAGGCAATAGGTTGAGAAAAGGTGGTTAAAGAGTGTCCTGGGAATTAAAGTCACTTCCTGATTAAATACAAAACAAAAGAAAAGACGCAAAGATGAATTTTATCAAGGCTTTTAGGAGCACTCTGAAAGGAGATGCATACATTATGGCGAGTGAAGGGGAGCATACACCGCCTGAGGGTACTCCAGCTTATATAGTAATGGAGGAAAAGGGAGTCGCGCCTTGCTTATGGATGAAACAGTGGCACAAATTAACAGAGAAGGAGGGATGTTTGGCGTTTCCGGAACACGGAACGTTCAATACGAGAATTTTGGAAAATTTGAGGTGGATGTTAAGTGTACAAAAGCCACCTCCGAGGCCAGCTCAGTATGAGGCATTAGCAGTCTGGGATTTAATGGCTATTAAACAAAGACAGTAGAAGTTTGAGAGAAGAATGAAGAAGGCAGAGAAGACTTTAGCTGAGGCTAGATGGGACAATGAGAGCAAAATGCGGAGAAGGGGAATAGTTGACAGACTCAAATTGTTTCCAGCAATAACACAAGAAGACGAGACACAGGGAAAGAAAGCCACCTGTAAGACAGATAAGAGCTCTAGCAAACCAAAAGAGACTAAGAGGTCTTGGATAGAGGAAGATGACTCAGATGATGAAGAGTTTCTTAATCAGTTGTTGCATGATCGCCCGCCACCTTACGCAGTAGACAACAATGCCCCGAGCACTAGTGCGGGTCCTGGGAACCCGACGCAGGAAAAGGGAGTTACTGATACAGTGCAAACTAGTGATATGGTTTTGACACAAAGTGGTGTCAGTGTACCCACTGCGCTAGACATGCAGATACAGTTGCAACCTACACCGCAGATACAGAGAATCTATCCAGACATCCAAGTACTAGAGACTACTACGAATCTGACGGTGCCGCCTGATCCAATATATACAAAATCGAGGTTAGCTGATCCCAGGTTATATTCCAGCAGCAGGATCTCTGTTAGTACCTGCACCAGCCACAGTGAGCCAAGCGTTGGGAGTTACTGCTCCGCGGGAGTTGGGACCAGGTCAGACACCAGCTGCCATATCGCTACCTATCACAGTTGGTCCCCTGGTACCATTGTATGCACAGGGTAAGCCTGGTATGTGTGACCAGGAAGTGATGACCCAAGAAGCAATAAGAGGAGGGTCCATAGGAACTCCCCAGTAAATGGCACCAAGAGAGCAATCAGTTGAAGGACCCAGGTCCTTGTTAGGCCTTAGTCCGACGGAAGCACCTTTAGAGGCAATGAGGCAAGCAGGGTTAGGTATGTTGACCCCACAGACAATGGGGGTCATTCTGACTTTGGCGGGCGGCGGAGGCCGCCCACCAAAGTACCGCCGTCAGAATACCGCTGCGCGGTCAAAAGACCGCCGCGGTAATTCTGAGTTTCCCGCTGGGCTGGCGGGCGACCGCCAGAAGGCCGCCCGCCAGTCCAGCGGGAAACCCCCTTCCATGAGGATGCCGGCTCCGAATGGAGCCGGCGGAGTGGAAGGGGTGCGACGGGTGCAGTTGCACCCGTCGCGATTTTCAGTGTCTGCTTGGCAGACAGTGAAAATCTTGGTGGGGCCCTGTTACGGGGCCCCTGCAGTGCCCATGCCACTGGCATGGGCACTGCAGGGGCCCCCAGGGGCCCCACGACACCTGTTACCGCCAGCCAGGTTCTGGCGGTAAGGGGGTCGGAATCCCCATGGCGGCGCTGCAGGATTCCCTAGGGCAGCGGGAAACCGGCGGGACACCGCCGGTCTTCCGTTTCTGACCGTGGCTGTACAGCCGCGGTCAGAATGCCCCTGAAGCACCGCCAGCCTGTTGGCGGTGCTTCCTCCGTCCCCGACCGCCAGGGGTCAGAATGACCCCCAATATGTACAAATGCCTCACAGTCACCAATGATGCATGCAGGGAATATTTCACTGCTAGGTTTTACTGTACAACAGTTGAATGAGTGGTTAGAAAAGACCTATGTTTCACAAAATACTGCGGTAACTGCGGAGAAGCCAGAAAGGGAAGAATACCTAAATTTTGTGAGACTGGGAGTAGAAGCTGCGGAACTAGTGGAAGGGACAATGGGGGTGAGCAGAGTAGAGTCATACACAGAGGCATAATTGAGATATCTGTGCCCCAAAATCACTAAAGAAGTAGGTAAGGTACATCAGAGGTTGGCAAACCTGGCAGACAAATACAATATTGATATTGAGAATACTAAACATTTGAAAAGAAGCTACAGATTAGACTTTGACTCCAAGGATTTTGAGCATATGAGGTCTGCCGGAATGAAAGCCCATCTTAAAGAAATACTGCACAGTACGCAGATCTGGGGAGCTTTAGAGGAATGGGAAGGCAGATGGGCAAAGAAGAGAGATAAGGAGAAAAGCGATAGTCCGGGATCAACTCAGACTAAAGCTTCACCGGACACTGGAACAGTAAAGATGTTACTGATGAGAGAAACAGCTGGAGGGGTTGTAGTCCATGTACCGTGGTCTAGAGGAGACATTCTGTCATTTACAAATGATTATCCCAGATTAAGGGAGAAACCGATAGAGTGGTATCAACAGACAGACAGGCTTGTGAAGCTTGCGAAGTGTCTCTGGGAGAACTTGAATGCCTTATTTGAGATCATTGTTCCACCTGATTTATGGCTTGAATGCAAGAGAGGTGTGAACTGGCCGACACAGGAACCGGTAAGGGATAAGGTGACTGGAGCACCATCTGAGGAGGTGATGAAGTACTATCATAAAGTTATTGAGTTTTTTAAGCAGAAAGTGTCGCCGAAAGTGACTGATTGGCAGAAAATCGACCGGACCTCACAGGAGGTCAAAGAATCAATCCATGCTTACTATGAGAGATTGTTGAAAGCATTTAAGCATTACAGTGGCACTGAGACTATTGAACTGAAAGACATGAACCATCTTGTGTTTAGATTTGTTGAAGGACTGAGACCAGAGGTTAGCCAGATGATTAAGAATCATTTGATTTGTTGGCAAGCAAAACCGATTGATGAGGTGTTGCAGTTTGCAAAATACTGCAGTGACGAGATTGAGTTAAAGCAGAGAAAGTTGAAGGAGAAAGTGATGGTGATGCAGATTAAGGCAGCGCAGGCAGGTATGCAGGGAAACGGAATCCAACAGATGGTACAGCAGCAACCGCAAGGGAATGGCATGTTTCAGGCACAGCCGAGAGGTCGAGGTTTTGTGAATCGCGGTCCAGACTTGAAGACTGTTGTGGTTCAAAATGATGCTCAGGGGATGAAAAAGATGTCACCATGTCACGTGTGCGGGGGCGTGGGGCACTGGAAGCGGGAATGCCCAAATGTGGTGCATGATGGTGTCGTTCAACAAAGCACTGATATAGCTATATTCCAAAATGTGAGGGGTTCAAAGTTGAGAGGTCAAAATCAGAACCTCCAAAATAACATGAGTCAGATGCAGGGGTTACAGCCCATGCAGCAAATGCAAATGCCACGTATTCAACCAGCACAAATGCAGCAGGTACAACAGCAGGTTCCCATGGTACCTAGACAGCAAATGCAATTACCATTAGCTCCAATGGGAGAGCAACAGGTGATGCTTCCTCAGCAGGTCACGGGCCAAATGATGAATCAAAATAACACAGTGCAGCAGTTCCCATTGCGTGGTGAGGATGCAATAAATGATGAATGGTCGGATGATAGTTCAGACAGTGAGGAGTGCAGGCTTGCAGCGTCCCTAGAAGTAGATCAGAGAGGACCCTATGTAGAGGGGAAGGTGATGGATAACAAGGTCTCATTCTTGGTTGACACAGGAGCTACACGCTCTACAGTCAGAAGTGCAGAGGTTCCAAAATTACCACTATCAGGGCGTACCATAAGAGTGGTAGGAGTAGCAAACCAGTACCTGACAAATCCGATTACTGACCCAGTTCAAGTTGAGATTGGCAACTTTCAGGGACTGCATCAGTTTGTAGTCTGTGATTCGAGTCCCGTATCCCTACTGGGAAGAGACTTACTGTGCAAGACGAAATGTTCGATTACCTGCTCTAATGAAGGGATTGAAGTGCAAACAAACAGTGATGATGAGGGAGATGACGGACAGTTTTCAGAATCGGAGACAGAGACCGCAAATGAAGACTACCCTCTGATAACCTTGTTCCTGATGCTTACAGTAACTGACTTGCCAGCTGAGCTGCAGGGAACAGTGACAGAGAAGGTGTGGGACCTGACAGGAAAAGAAGTGGGACTGATAAAAGGAGTAGAACCGGTTAAAGTACAAGTGAAGCCAAATGCAGTGTTCCCCCAGCTGCCGCAGTACCACATGGCACAAGATGTTCTCATCCAGGTATCACAGATAATTGCAGACTTTGTAAAGCAAGGAGTTCTGAAGGAGGTATTGAGCAGCCCATGTAATTCGCCAATAATGGGTCTGAAAAAGCCTTGTGGAAAGGTCCGAATTGTGCAGGATTTGAGGAAAATAAATGATATTGTGGTAAAGTGTTGCCCCATAGTGCCAAATCCAGCAGTAATCATGTTCCAGGTTCCGTGTGATGCAGAGTGGTTCACAGTTGTGTATTTGTCTCAAGAATTCTTTTCGGTGCCTCTTCATGAGGACAGCCAATTTTTATTCAGTTTCAAGTTCTTGGACAAGGTGTACAGTTGGTGCAGAATTCCTCAAGGGTTTTCTGAGTCACCTTCCATCTTCAATCAGATATTGAAGAAGGACTTGGAGTCGGTAGAACTGCCTTTCAGTTCGACTCTGGTGCAGTACATTGATGATTTGTTGATTGCGTCCAAAACGAAAGACGACTGCAGAAATGACACAATTGCCTTATTGAATCACTTGGGAAAAAACTGACATTAAGGGGGTCATTCAGACCCCGGCGGGCGGCGGGAGCCGCCCGCCTGGAGGGAACCGCCATATGGCCGCTCCGCGGTCGAAAGACCGCGGAGGCCATTCTGGCTTTCCCGCTGGGCTGGCGGGCGACCGCCAGAAGGCCGCCCGCCAGCCCAGCGGGAAAACCCTTCCCACGAGGAAGCCGTCTCCGAATGGAGCCGGCGGAGTGGGAAGGTGCGACGGGTGCAGTTGCACCCGTCGCGAATTCCAGTGTCTGCTGAGCAGACACTGGAATTCAAAGTGGGGCCCTCTTACGGGGGCCCCACGACACCCCTCACCGCCATCCTGTTCCTGGCGGTCAGAACTGCCAGGAACAGGATGGCGGTGAGGGGGGTCGGAATCCCCCATGGCGGCGCAGCAAGCGGCGCCGCCATGGGGGATTCCCAGGGCAGCGGAAAACCGGCGGGAGACCGACGGTTTTCCTGGTCTGACCGCGGCAAAACCGCTGCGGTCCGAATGCCCTGCGGGGCACCGCCAGCCTGTTGGCGGTGCTCCCGCATCCCCGTCCCCAAAGAAGCTGCAGTATTGTCAGAAAGAGGTGAAATACTTAGGGCACTTGATTGAGAAAGGGTACAGGAGAATATCAAAAGAAAGGGTGACGGCCATACTACAGATGAATCCACCGACAACAGAGAGAGATGTAAGAATGTTCTTGGGAGTGGTAGGCTACTGTCGTCAGTGGATTCCCAATTTTTCAATTATCTCTAAACCATTGATAAAACAGACAGGCAAGGAAATTAAGGATGACCCGTATTCCATAATCTTGTCTGAGGAAGAGCTTGAGTCATTCATGGAATTAAGGGAGTGCATGTGTAGGGCACCAGCCTTAGGTATGCCTGATTATACGAAGCCTTTTCTACTGTTTTGTCATGAACGTGATGCTTGTTCTTTGTCTGTCTTAACACAGGTCCATGGAGGTGCAAGCCGCCCTGTAGCATATTTTTCAACTACTTTGGACCCAGTCGCAGCAGCCTTACAGGGGTGGTTTGCGTGCAGTTGCAGCAGTTGGTCAGAGCCTCACACAGTGTGAAGGCATAGTAATGGGACATCCCTTAACAGTAATGGTTCCACATTCAGTTGAAATTTTGCTAACCCGAACTAAAACTCAGCATATGACAAATGCCCGACTTACTCGATATGAGACAATTATACTGGGATCACCTAATGTTTCTTTGAAACGATGTACTGTGTTGAACCCGGCAAATTTACTTCCTGTTGAAAACACTGAGATTAACAATACAGAGGAAGTGGAGCACGACTGTCTTGAGGTAACAGAACTATGTACCAAACCCAGACCTGACATTAAAGATACGCAGTTAGAAGAAAATGACTGCATTATGTTTGTTGATGGATCCTGTTTGAGAGACTCAGTCAGAATACTGAGAGCCGGTTATCATGTATGTACAATCACCGGTATTATAGAAGCCTTCTGGCTCGAAAGAGTGTATTCCGCACAAGTGGCAGAATTAATTGCCCTTACTAAGGCAAGACACGCAGCTGAAAAACTAAAAGCCACTATCTACACGGACAGCAGGTACGGATTCGGATTTGTACATGATTTTGGCCAATTGTGGTCACAGAGGGGTTTTATGACCTCTTCTGGTTAACCTGTGAAAAATGGCAAACAGATTAAGGATTTGTTGCATGCGATTCAGTTACCTCTTGAAATTGCCGTGGCCAAATGCAATGCTCATGTTAAGTCACAAGACTTTGGGGCTCATTCCGACCCCGGCGGGTGCCGCCCGCTGCCCGCCGGGCGGAGACTGCCAAAAGACCGTACCGCGGTCAAATGACCGCAGCGGTCATTCAGACTTTCCCGCTGGGCGGGCGGGCGACCACCAAAAGGCCGCCCGCCCGCCCGCCCAGCGGGAAAGCCCCAGCAACGATGAAGCCGGCTCCGAATGGAGCCGGCGGAGTTGCTGGTGTGCGACGGGTGCAGTGGCACCCGTCGCGATTTTCAGTGTCTGCTTTGCAGACACTGAAAATCTTAATGGGGCCCTGTGAGGGGGCCCCTGCAGTGCCCATGCCAGTGGCATGGGCACTGCAGGGTCCCCCAGGGGCCCCACGACACCCGTTTCCGCCAGCCTCTTCCTGGCAGTGTAAACCGCCAGGAACAGGCTGGCGGGAAGGGGGTCGGAATCCCCATGGCGGCGCTGCTTGCAGCGCCGCCGTGGAGGATTCCCTGGGGCAGGGGAAAACCGGCGGAAAACCGCTGGTTTCCCTTTTCTGACCACGGCTTTACCGCCGCGGTCAGAATTGCCCCAGAAGCACCGCCAGCCTGTTGGCGGTGCTTCCTCCGTCCCCGGCCCTGGCGGTCCATGACCGCCAGGGTCGGAATGACCCCCTTTGTGTCAATGGGAAACGGCTATGCAGATCAAGTCGCAAGGTTTTGCGCATTGAACTGTATTTCGTTCAAGGATCAGTGGGAATTGTTACCGCAAACTGAAAATGAAACATGCTTAAATTTTGCATTAAGAGTTGTTGACACACTAGATGAGCTAAAATCACTGCAGGGCCGTGCTAGCAGAGAGGAAAAACGCTCCTGGCAGAGAATGCAATGTGTACAAAGAGCTGACGACTTATGGGTGTCAGAGGAGGGGAAGTTGGTTTTGCCAAACAGTCTCTTGTCACAATTTGCAAGGCTTTATCATGGACAGGCACATCTTGGGAGAGACGCAATGATCAGATTGTTCAAAATTGATTGGTTTAATCCGAAATTCAGACAAGCCGCAGAAGTTACCTGTCCCAGGTGCATCATCTGTCAACAGATGAATGCAGGAAAAGGGACTGTGGTGACTTTGAGCCACATAGGGAGAGCTGGAGGTCCGTTTAGCAAGATGCAGATGGATTTCATTGAGATGCCCGTGTGTGGAGGCTTAAGGTACGTGTTGCTAATTGTGTGTGTTTTAGTCACTGGATTGATGCTTACCCCATATGTAGGAATGACAGCCTCACAGTAGCAAAGCTGTTGCTTAGAGAATTAATACCAAGGTTCGGTTTTCCGGTCTCTTTAGAATCAGATAGTCACAGACACTTCGACAATGAGGTGATAAAGCTCTTGTGTGCTGCATTAGACATTGAGCAGAAGCTGCATTGTAGCTATCGCCCCGAAGCATCAGGACTAGTGGAACAGATGAATGGCACCCTGAAGTCGAGAATGGCAAAAATGTGCGCAATATGAAATGGCCAGATGCATTGCCTTTACTGCTGATGTCAATGAGAAACACACCTGATAAGAAGACAGGACTATCCCCCCATGAAATACTCATGGGCAGAGCTATGAGGTTACCTGCAGTACCTGAAAATGCTCTTGTGAATATCACGGATGATATGGTGTTGGACTACTGCAAGGGTTTGGCTGACGTGGTCCGCTCTTTTTCCCACCAGGTGGAGGCCAATACATTGCCACCAATCAGTGATCCAGGTCACACCCTACAAGCCGGTGATTGGGTGGTTGTTAAGAAGCACATGAGGAAGTCATATTTGGAGCCGCGCTGGAAGGGGCCATATCAAGTAATACTGACAACAACCACTGCTGTGAAATGTTCAGGCGTACCAAACTGGATACATGCCAGTCACACAAAGAAAGTGACATGTCCAACTGATGAGGAACTTGAAGTGCCCGAAACAGCAACTCCAGAGAAGGAAGTCTCAGGGCCAGAGAGTATTCAAATGGGAACTGGGCTGCAGGAGAGCCCACTGAGGATGGCCTATCTCAGTAGAGGCAGCAGGAGAACCGCAACAAGGAGAGGTTTTCACAGAAGTAGACGGATACGGGTTAGAGCTTGAACCCGTCACAGACCCAGAAGACGAGGGGGAGACAGCAGAAGGAGATCAGACCATGCAAACACTTCCTGAGCCAATTGCAGGTCCCTCAAGAGAAAACACCATAGCACAAGAGGAGGGTGATGTTCAGCGTCCTGAAAGGCCAAGCAGGAAGAAAACGCATAAAGGTGATAACTGGCCACAGAAACAAGCTGCAAGGTAAAAGGTTGTTCCTTGTGAAACAATAGAGGAGGAAATTGATACAACCAGAAGGGAGGATCTTAGTGAAGGAGAGTTGCAAAGCGAACGCAGACTGAAAAGAAAAAGAGTTGCAAACATAAGGTACGCAGGTCCTGAATGGGCGTATGCAATGACATCTGAATGGCAACAAGAATTCTTAGCATTCTGCTTTGATCGAGAAGTACCAGGCCAATACTACGGTACCTGAATTCAAATAGAGAAAGAGACTGTGTTGAAATTGAAATTGAAAGCTAAAAGGCTGAGAAAAGAGACTGAAGAATTACCGGATGTGACACTGATAACCTGAATTGACTCTGAAAAGAAAAAACGATTATGTCAAGCTGCTAACCTGATTTGACAAAAGGGTCCTGGGGTGAGTGAAATGCTGTAAATAACATGCAGAGATAAAGAGAGACTTTGCATTAAGAAAAAAAAAAAAGAGCTTTTAAATCGTTCTCAAGTTGATTGTTTGTCATATATTTTCTGCTATTTGATTCTTTACAGATCATGGCTTACACTAGAGGTAGTAGCAAAAAGGGTAAAGTGTGTGGTTGGCTAAGTATTATATTAGGTATTGTGTGTGCAATAATAATTGTGGGAATGCCATGGTTGGATAAGAAAGTGACTAACAATGCTTCAAAACCTGAGACTGCTACACTAACACCATGGGAGAAGTTCGAGCAGGATACAAAATATTTGCATGAGGGAACTAATTCAAAGGGGGAACTTTCTACTAATGTCTTCTATCGCTTGTTGAATGAATATGTTGATACAATGGATGCGAGGAACTGTTATGTGTGCACAAAGATTCCTTCATCAGTACAAGAAGGGTCACCTAACATAGTCTTCCACTAACCTACGGGATAAGCTGTAGTTTGCTACTAACAAGATTCTATGACCAGGAACATGTGCAATATTTTTATTCAAATCTAGATGTAGTGTTTTCCTTTGTGCCTGTGATAGAGTTTCTGAACAAGTTAGCTAAAGAGCATAGTATAAAATTAGTTAGAGGTTTCTTTGAGCCGACATTGACATTTGGCACAGCTTATGCGCACCGCAATAATCTGACCTGCTTATTAACACCTGTAGAGAAAAGCTTTTTAGATCACACTGATGATAGACGCAAAGCACTGAAAGAAAGATTAGAAAAGGGCTAGAGAAACGCACATACGCAAATGATTATGCTCCCACTGCAGTAAAGGCGCAGGGCAAATTAGCCATAGATGCATTGCATGTAGGTAGGCTTTGTATTTATAGGCCGAAATCTGATCATGACACTTTATTTGTAGGAACGAGTAATTGCAGGCATGTGATTTTGTTTCAGAGTAAATGGACATTCATGTTAAATGGACAGGATCCAGCGATCCCTGGGATCTATTATATTTGTCGACTTAATGCTTATTACCGTCTCCCTAAGGGATGGTATGGGACATGTTATTTGGGGATAGTTTTCCCAAAGATTTACCAGTTTGATGACTTAAAGCAAATACCTAAAATGTCTGAATTACAATATGCTAGACAAAAGAGATAGAGAGCGGCTGCTGTTGTTAGTGACATATTTGGAGCCATAATTCCTTCATTAGGGGTTATCTTAAACTCCATAAAGATTCGAAAGTTGTCTGCTATTGTGGATAACATGCTGACAAATTTTGCAGGGGCTATACTCCTGATGGATACTGAACTTGCTGCGGAAAGAGCTATGACTCTTCAAAATCGGCTTGCTTTAGACATTCTTTAAGCAAAGAGCGGCGGAGTCTGTAAGATGCTTAACGAGCGTCATTGCTGCTCGTTTATTCCAGATAATAGTAAAAAGATTAGAGGTATGCTTACTAACCTAACTAGAGATAGTGCAGATTTGAAAGATTTGAAGGAACCTGGAGTTTGGGAGAAAGTTGGAAAGGGAATTGCCAGAGTGGGGAGCTGGTTTAGTGATATTTGGAATGGGGTGCTTGCAAAAATATTAGGGGGTCTGTTAATTGTCTTGATCTGTTTATTGGGTTTATGGGGAGCATGCAAAATTAATGAGAGAATTAGAAGAAATTGGACCAAACGAAGTAAAAGAAACGAAGAAAATGAAAGGGAGAACATGTTTAATGAAATTTGGGAAAGCTCATACAAAGGGCAAGATTTCGAAATGCGCATTATGCGCAAAGTGAAAAATTAAAAGTGAAAGGTTGAAAGGGAAAGGTTGGTGTGATGACGAGCGTCATCAGAGGAGGGACTGAGAGAGCGTAGCTTATATAATCCATATTAACATGAAATGTTTATGAACTAATGTGTGATAATGCCGCATAGAAAATGTATTAGTATATTTTGTTAAATGTGCACTTGAAATGTGACCACGGGGAGTGGCCACCAATGTATGCGGGGACTAATGAAAATGACTAATGTTGATAAAATGTTTTGTTAAAGAATAGTTTTGTACTAATTATTAATGATTATGTTATTAGAGTTTTGCTAAATAAATCTTGTAGGCCTTAGTTAGCATGAGTCGAGGCCTAGTTGCCTGGCTCTCATATTAAATGTGTTTTTCTAAAACGTGCAGTGTGCTGACTCGCAAAAGGACATGAACTTTTGTTTTTTTTTCCTTCAAACTAGAAGCTGAATGTAACTATAGTAGATCCGTTCTCATGAAATTCATATTGCTTGTAGAAATGTAATAGTTAAAATGCAACAGTGTAGATTAGTATAATGTACAAGGTCGTTCAAACCGAAACAGACAATGGAGCTACTGACCGAAGATGTGCAAAGAAATTACAGAAGGATGAAATCACACTGGATGTTCTACCTCTGAAGACGTCAATAATATGGACCAAAAAACTGTCTGAGGACTAGTGTGGGGTGAAAGATTAATGACAGAATCTGTTTTTTAATTGGTTAAAGATAGTGGGGTGTAATGTTTTCCCAATCAGGTTTTAGGGGAATGTACAACGAAAAGGGGATAAAAACCCCTGTCACCAGGAAGTGAATAGGAGAATTAGGGAGCAGGAGACCAAGAGAGATTGGTTAGGGAAATGCTATCGATTTGATCCAGAAACTTTGTCACTCTGTTTGGTGACTTATATGGTTTTACTTAAACCATCCTTGTCCTTAGATTGCCCATTTTACACTTTGCCTCCTTATGAGGGAAGTGCCCCATTTTTCCCCGTGAGCTGAGTCTCTGACTGATGGCGAATCAACTGATGTCCTGAAGACGAAGACTGAACTTGGGTGCTGACCTAAACCTTGGAGGGTAACTATGACAATGAAATTGTGATTTGTCTGTTTGCTTTTCCTTTCTAGGTACCAACTGCTTACTTTTGACAGAGACCATAGCTAGATGTTTTCCAAATTGGTGTTCTAAATTGTTTTGCATGATGCCCAACATGCTAATGCTAATCAGTGGTTAGGAAAGGGGTTCACTAAACTGACGCAAATAGACAAACAACTGAATCTATGCTTTGTTGAACTGACGCGGTAATGACACTCTGCTAAAGTTGATCTATGTTGACGCTGTGTTATGCTCGAATAATTGCATTCCCTGCTTTGGTTAAGTCTTATTCGAGTTGCCAAATTATGACAATGATATTGAGTGCTTTGCTTTTGAGATTGACACACCTGCTTTTAGAATTGTAATCAATAGGGAATAAAAACTCATAAACTTCTACTAAACTGGTGTGATTATTCATGACTGAAAGGTCATGGTGGTGTCTTGAGTTGATTAATGTATCTGACTAAAGTAAAATGCATTGTTGTAATAAATATTGATGACATTATTGACGTATTGATTGACATATTGATTAGCTATCTCGTCCTAAGGTGCCTCTCAACTGGGTCAAAAGATTCATTGGCCTAAAACGACTCCTAATGTGAAATGATTTATCAGAAAGGGACGCGTTAGCAGTACCAAGTGTGTGATATGCCTCAATAGTGGATTCTATCTCCAGCTGTGGGAAGCCGTCCAGGAGTACTTCTGTTCCCTGATTGTGCAGTCACTTAGTTATTTGAGTCAAAACTTTGGGTGAAGTTATGTCCCTTATATTGACTTTTTTGTCATAGTTATTTGTTATACCTATATTAAGATTGTGTTTGTCGGAGTTAAATGAGGATTTATTAGCATTTCTCTACCACAAGATGAAAAACAGGAGGGTTGAGCAATGGACTTTGGTTGTCTTTTCCATTCACTTCAGGTCAGATTCTTTCTTCAGAAGTATAGGCCTTGGCATCACCCATAAAATATTGTGTAACTGTTCCTGGTTTTCTTTGGGACCCCTTCCACTTTGTAAAAATGTTATCAAAGTGCAACCAGCAGTCCTTAGAACCACTGCCAATTCTTAAATGCACTTAAAAAATAAGTTGTATTTCCTTTAGGGATAATAGAATGATTTTTTTAAAATGTTTGCTTTATTTCAAAGTAATCATAGACATGGTGGTCTGCTATTTCCAGCAGACCACCACCCCTGTGGTAATCTACAATTGTAGAGAGTGGCAATTTGCAACCTACTTTACTAATATCCATGATTTAGATCATATTGCAACCCACTACGATTAGGAATTTTAAGAACCGACAAATCAGTACACCAGTTGTTTCTTGGAATTTGTTACTGGTTACAATAATATTGAGCTCAAATTGTGACCAGTGCTTTCCAACAGGTAAATAGTACATCTGACCTTTCTCTTCTGTTCAGAAGGGGAACTACGCTGTGCTACGCAGACATTGTTTAATCAGTAATTCAGATAGTTAAATGTCACTACCATTAAGGTTACAGGCTCAAACCACACCGTCTTTTCAAGGTAAATAAAATAATCATGGCAAAGAGGTGAGTCAAATAACGGATTTGTTAAGACAATCTTCTGTACCGCCTAGAATACATTGTCACCACCAAGAAGTGTTTGGCTATGTCACTCATCGGTCACTACTGGGATCATTTATCAACGCAAATCATATTTTATCTCTGGGGCACACATGCAATCTGAAGCACGTTTTAAAATTCTGAGTGCAAATATCCACAAGATGAAAGTGATAGAATACATATTAAACATCTATCATCCGTTTTCTAGTTCTCCTATTGAGAACAGGATACACCGCCTAGAGTCGCGTTAATGTATCGTGACTCTAGTCGTAATCTCATACTCCCGGTATGAGGCATCCTTTAGCTGCTGTAAACTAACACTTTGAAGTTTCCATGGAAAAGTCTTAAATGCAGCAGCTCTTGTCTCTTGGCAGCGTGGTGACTGATTGAAAGGCTCATAATAACCTGCCAAAGAGGTCCGGTGCATCGCTGATGTCTTTTCTATTAAAAAAGATATCCTCCGTCAGCGGTGATGGAGAGTCCCAAGGAATGCATTTCACGTTCATGAATAAATGTGACACACAGTTCTGAAAAATATGTTGTTAAACGTACACACTGGGATTATGGATCTCAAAATGCAATTAAGGCCTTCACTATCAACATTTGTTATGCAGAACGTGATAATAAACCAATGTATGTGATGCATCGTGTATTATATGCATGTATTCATCAGCACATGCACAAACCAATACATCTGAGGGAGGCTGACATGGCGGGTCCTCCTGCAATGATAAACACGACTAATCCTAAGCTTTGCTATCTATTATACATGCTTTAGAGTGTTCTTTGGGGTAAGAGCTGATGAAAATTAAGATTGATGTTCCTCTGCGTAGATGTAAAAAGTATCTGAAAAAGGAAGATGCATATTGCAGCTTTTAAAATGCAGAATGTCCTGAACTGCTCTCAATGTAACTAGAAAGAAGGCGTTCTGGTTAGAAATGTAACATAGACATTTTACTTTACTATTGTGTGGACTGTCTGAAATACATTGGGTAAAACATATCTCACCTCAATGCAATACTATAGAGCCTGACACTAATCCCGCTACAAAACAGTTTTATCTTTATGTATCTGATTTACATAAAAGCATGAATTATGATTATTGTAAATTACACTGGTGCCTGTTTCAAAATTCCAGGTTCAGAAGATCTATATTAACTTTTCATTCCGAAAAGGGAATAATGTACAGCTTTCAGAGAGTACCTTCTGGAGTCCCTGTCCTATATTAAGGAAAAGCATGTACAAATGTTATGTCATTGGTGTTTTTATAGTGTGCTAATCACTCATGAGGGTATCCAGGCACTCTATAGCAGGTGCATGACATCAGCTGGGAGGACTTACTTGAAAAGCCAGGTCTTCAGCTGCTTGTGAAAATCAAGAAGAGAGAAGTAGGCTCTCCTTTGTTGTGGATGGTCATTCCAGGCTTGAAAGGCAGTGCATGAGAAGGCTTGTCCCCCTGTTCTGCTTTTATGTCTGTGCAGGGTGTGTTTCTGTGAGAGACTGGCACATTCTGACATGTCTGGAAAGTTGATGGAAGTCACTGCGGCTGTTCAGGTAGGCTGGGCCACTGTTGTGGAGAGCTTTGGAGGTGTGGGTGAGGAGTTTAAAGTGTGCATTCTTTTATATCGAGAGCCAGTGGAGTTCCCTATGGAGTAGTGGAATGTGGGCTTGGCGTGGGAATTTGAGAACTAGTCTGGCTGCTGCGTTTCTGACAGTCTGCAGTTTTCTTGTGAGCTGGTTGGCAATCCCTGCATGCAGGGTGTTTCCATAATCTAGTCTGCTGGTGTTGTGGGTCTGGTTGATCATTTTCCTGGTGTTGTCTGGTAGCCACTTGGAGATTTTCTTCAGCAGTCTTAGCGTATTGAAGCAGGCCGAGACCACTATGTTGACTTGGGCGGCCATGTCCAGTCTGTTGTCTTTAATGATTTCAAGGTTTCTCACTTGCAATCAGGGCATGGGTCTAATGTCTGTGACCCAGCAGGTGGAGTCCCATAGCAAGGCATCCTTTCCGAAGACTACCATCTCAGTCTTGTCCAAGTTCAATTTGCGGCAACTGATTTTCTTCCAGATGGTTACTTTTGTCATGCAAGTGGTAATCTTGATCCTGGTGCTGAGTTTGTTGTTCAAGAGGGACAGTATTAGTTGGGTGTCAGCATAAGTGAGAATGCTTCTGTTGTGAGGTTGTGTGACATTGGCCAGTGGGGTCAAGTAAATGTTGAACATTGGGCTTAGAGAGAAACTCTGTGGGACTCCACAAAGAAGGTCTTGTGCTTCAGAGGTATAGGGAGCATGTTAATAGTTTGGGTTCTTTCATTGCGGAAGGAGCAGATCCAATTAAGTGTGAATCCCTGGAAGCATGCCTTGTGGAGTCATTGGAGCAGGATGGGGTAGGAGACGCTGTTGAAAGCTGCTGATAGGTATAGACTGATGTGGGCTGCAATTTGTTCCCTGTCATGGACCATCTGGATGACATGTGTTGCTGCTATAAGGTTGGTTTCCACGCTGTGGTTGGGTCTAAATCCTGATTGTGTAGTGTCAAGAAGCTGGTGTTTGGTGCGATAGTCAGTGAGGCATTTCTTGATAATTTTTTCAAGGACTTTGATTGGATAGAGAAGGAGGGATATCAGTCAGTAATTGGCGAGTTTGGTCGGGTCAACTGAGGGTTTCTTTAAAAGGGTGTTGATGGCTGTGCCTTTGCATGGCTCTAGGAAGGTGGCTATACTGATGTTGGTTTTAAGGATAGGAATGATGGCCTCCTTGATAGGGATTGCTCCTTTGTCAAAGGTATGGTGAGGGCAGGAATCAGCTAGGGCCCCAAAGTAAATGATCTTCGTGATTGTTGTGGTTTCCTCTGTTTTAATGGTGTCCCATGTGATGATTGTGTTGACATCCCTTGCCACTGGAGACTTCTGGAGAGAGCTGGCGGTCCGGTTGTAGGGGGTGGGGAGAGTTTCTGTATGTTCTTGCAGTTTTGCTGCAGAAGTTTGAAAGGTTGTTGATCTGTTCTTGTAATGGGTTGATGTTTCCAGTGACAGCTGTGGGTATGGTGAAGTCTTGGATGATTTTGAAGATGTTTCCAATTTTGATTGTAGCATTAATAGATATACAATATGCTAGTGTAGGTTTAGAAATCTTTTCAATTTTTCAAAGCAACTTTAAAAATCCATTCTTCCCTCAAATTGAAATATTTTTTACTAACCTGTTTTTTCTTCCACACTCCCACCTAGATAATTGATGTAATTGGTGCTTCTTAACACACCTGCTGTAGAAGAGCAGGGAATTCAATTGAAAAAGTGTAGCTCTAGTGCGTGTCCATATCATTTGCCTGGATATATCCTAACCACTTACCTGACTCATCTTGGGAACACCCACAAGTGAGACACTGAATCCAGAAGTTATGCACTCAAATGATACTACTTGCATCCGTTTTTAACATTTGTAAATACGTTGGAGCAGATTTGCTAAGGAACTGCGTTGTCTTTGTGAGGCACAAATTGTTGCAAGGCAACAGAAGTCCTTAAATTAGATTTACAAAGCAATAACAGGGACTATTTGAACCACTTTGTGTGACCTTTTATAGAAATGCAAAGCAACAAAGCAACTTGCACTGGTGCATTACGTTCTCTCCCTTTCACACAATGGATTCAAGCGAATTGCCTTTCAGCATTGCGTTGCGTGGAATGTTAGTAAATCTTTCCAGTTACATCTTACACAGTTGTAAATTACTTCCACATGGAGGCACACATCTGTCATAAGTCTGAAAATGTACTTTATATATCAAACACAGATTTACTAAAGCTTTGCACAGTTGTAGAGTGACACAAAATCAAGTAAAATATATTTTGTGTTGGAAATCTGTTTTTTCTAGCACAATTACCCCTTTCTACTGCTCTCTGTCACTTTGTCTTGAGGGGCACTACTGGGTGGATCAGCGTACAGACTCATCAGTTTGATGAGAAGCCTAATCCCTTAAGATAGCCACACCAAGCCTTGCATCACAAACTAATGTCTCCTTGACGAAATCACTAACAAGGAGAAATGTTTCCATTCTTCCAAAGAACCCATGCATTGCATATATGCTGATGTGCACAGCACATATCCAGTGCATAGGATCCTTCTATGTTTGTCTAGACAGGAATTTGTCCAGGAAAGGTTTACCTACAGTACAAATCCTGTGCTAGACAGCTCACACTGAACTCTGTGGCACGGCGTGTCACGCAAGGCAGCCTTTTAGAGTAATCATTTTGTGCTCTTGTCAGAATTGGAAGTGCATTGAGTCAGCCTACTTTAGAAAAATGATTATATTGCTCTGGAGCCTTCAGCCACTGGCTTTGGACATTGCCAGTCTCATCATGGATCAGTCCACGGGTGTATTATCTCTCTTGTCATTTTTATTGGTTGTTTGTGTGTATTCTTCCACCTCAACTGCAATGCATGAGGGACTATATGAGATCAGAAATCATCATCTAGCGACCCAATAGCAGCGGGTAGCAAGCAAAAACAAAAGCATCTGCAAAAAATGCATGTTTCACAAAAAAGGGTTGTTTCTTTTTCTGTGATATCCATCTTTCATAAGCTTTTGTCTGCTTTTCTTCCAGTGCTCCTGCACAGCTTGCCTTCTGATTATAAACAGTGTTCTCCATATTCTATTACCATTTTACTGTTTTAAGGTGGCAGCCACGTTTATAAAGAGTCAGTAAGTATCCCCACAGCACAGAGGCGGAACCACTGACAACAGCATCTGAAAGATAGTTACTACAGAAAATAAATAACACTTTTCAGGCCTAGCCCTTTGGCTTTCGCTGTGTTACCAGACTCATGTAATCAAAACCATACATAAATAAAAATACTTAGTTATAAACTGTAAGAAATTGGAATATTTGTTGAGGATGGTATCGACCCACCTCAGGCAAGAACCACAATGCTTGCCAGGGTTAACCACTAAAGTCACTAAATATACCTAAGCCCTGGTAGCTGCAGCACAGAGCTAACAAACAGAGTAAATAAAATGATACCATAACAACAAAAATCCAATAAGGGGAACCAGAGATATGTTCTTTTAAGTTTCTAAATAAAAATAGCCCCAAAAAGTGTTAAGTACCAACCGCGATCAACTGGTCATAGTAGACTGGGACCTAAGAGCGATTTGAGACTGACTGCAATGGAACATGGCTCTGACATAGAAACCAGGTTGGACTTAGGTTCTGAAATGAAAGTTCAAAATCTTCAGGGAGGCGAGGCAGCGGGCTATGGTTGAGGACGGCTCCATGACCTCAGATAGTTGTTGGGCAGAGCCCTGGTGAAGTTGTTTAGTTTTGGCAGGAAAGCTCTGAGCAGATGGAATTTGAATTTTGCACCCAATGATGGTCTCTCTCGGGCCAGAATCTTTGCACAACTTCACCCTATGAAGAGTTGTATATTCACACTTAGTCGCTTTTTTGGAGCTCAGATTCTTCCAGTGGGTTAAGGTTGCAGGCTATAGCTGATAAAGGCTCCACTGGGCCTGATACCACCCCTCTGAGGTTCAGCTGAATTGTTGTGGAGAGCTGAGAGTGGGAGAAACCTGAATCTGTAGCCTAGCGGCAACACACCCAGGTCAGATCAGCTTGGCAGATTTGTCTACATCCTCTGGAGGTGTTTGGGGCCAAAAGGTTTATAAGTCCCAGGTTTCTCAGGACATTAGGAGGAGTACATTTTGAAACAGCCCAGGGTTGTAAGAGCTCCTGGGGTCAAGACACAATACTGCAGAGGTCAGCAGCAGGGTCCACGGCAGGTCAGTTGGATCAGCTCATCTTGACAGTTGCATAAAAGGCCTCTTATTACTTGTTGTGTCTCTGTAGCTTGAACAGTCGGTCAGCCTTTTGACCCTTGTAGTCCATTTCTTTCCCTGAGTACAAGTTGAAAAGCAGGTCCAGTTCTTCAGGGCTTATTTAAGGACTCAGTCCTCTTCTGATCTTCCATGGCTCCAGTAGTGCTCTGAGAAGGGTAATGGGAATGCCAAATGTATGCCTGGGATCAGCTTGGCAGTGTGGGTGACTCCTGACACATGTCTGGCAAATTGAGAAAAAGTTCCCAAGTGTTACTCCACCCACTTTTGCAGCATTTCCTGTGTACCCCTCTCTGGCTAAATCCAAGATGGTGAGCAATGTCTTCCCTTGTGCAAAACCTGTGTGTCCACTCCAGAGTTGTGGCCAGGAAAATGAGCAACCCCTCCGCTGGTCACTCTAAAACACTTCTGAGGGCAGCTCCATCTTGATTGTGATTGTAACCTGGCTGATGGGGGAGCAGAGAAGGAGCCTGTACAAGTGTCAACTCGCATATGCCTGTGCCAGGACATGCCCTTTAAAATTGATTAAGTTCCTGGGAACTGTCCAAGTTATCATCCAGCCAGAGGGACAGAAACACTTCCCCACATGCAAGCCATTATCTTCTGCTTTGGAAGCCATTTTCGCACCTAATTTAGGGTTAAGCACTTAGGGCCTGCAGCTGGAGACTAATGCAATTTAGCCTCCATAGGTTTTAGTCAGGGAAAAGGTAACTTTCTAAAATACCTTGTTCTTAATATTTATTGAAATCTGACTTTTCCAGTGAATTGGACCTTTAACAAATTTTACAAAGAGTCCAAGAATGAAATTTCCTGGTGTTTCCTAACCGGAAATAGCAATATTAAAGTTACTATTGCATCCCATTGTTTTGCTATGGAACAGGCAAACTTTGCTACAGTGAAAATAGTTTTTTCAAACTTTTCACTGTAAGGACGTTTAACTTGACATTTCTATATGCCCTACTTTTAAATACCATGCACCCTACCTTATGTGCAGTAAAGCGTATGTAGAAATGATTTATTAATATTTTAAAAGGGGTTATTTTGGCAGGGTGAATTGCAGTATTAAAATGTGACAGTCAGGCTACAATGGTCGCTATGAGGCCATGATTTACACTGTCACTGTAAAGGATGGCTCGATAGATGCTGCAGTCCACTAGTGAATTTTATTTACAAGGTCTTTGTATATTTTGTACCATATACTAGTAACATAGAGGTAAGTTAACTATGCCAATGAGGGGTACACAACCTTCAACATGTTGAAAGGAGGAGTACAAGTACTTTACTACTGGTTAGCAGGGATAAAGTGGACGGAATAAACCAGCCATAAAATACTGATAAGGGAACAATCTGAGGGTACATCACACAAAATATGGTAATTTCTTACATGCATCTACAACTAAGGGCCTTGGGTTGGCCCTCTTCACTCCATGTTTTGTTCAACAGCCAATCTCCTTTTGCTTTCATCCACCAAAGCATAAAGCGGGGGTAATGGGTCAGTTCACTTCAGCCATTGGCTCTTTTGCCTTGTGAGTGTTGGCCCTATTCATCCGCCTAAAAAGAGGTGCTCTTCAATGCCAGGGCTGGTAGATATGTAATTGTGTGGTCATTTGTAGGTAGTTAGGTTATGCCTTCTTGCTTCAGTAATTAAAAGCCAATGATGCATTTGCTTTGTGTCAGTAAGTATCATATTTTCCTGTGATGTGCTTTATAACTAATAAAAAGGACTCTACATTCTCTAGGTGCACCGTTTTGCTTGGAAGCCCCATGCTGCTCTATTAAATCATGTAATAGGTAATTATTTTACATATAAAATTTCTATTGCAGGCATTTCGTTCTTATGGTTAGGCAGCATGTTATCTTTTTTCTTGATTTTAATTGTGTGGTATATGCATGCAATAAAACTAAAAATATAAATGACATTTACACCGGTTTGCTGAGACTAGATCTATTTGCTTTGGCAATGTTTGTTTTTCTTGTGAATACACAGATGGAAAGAGCAAAGTAATTCGGTGAAGTAACTTGATAGGAATAAATATTCACAATACAGACTATCAATAATATATGCAAAACAATAAATGCAGATAAACAGAATAAAATAATCTGAATTACTTTTACAAAAACTCCTGATACATTCTGTTACTACTGTCACTCTTACTAGACATAAAATCATTAATTACTCCTTCTGTTTAAGACAATATCAACTGTAACCTAGTGAAACATTTGTTGGTGATGGAAAGATGCTTTTGTCGAGTTCAGACCTACTTTAGCCTCAGAAGCGACTGTAGCATATGATGAGATGGATTATATCCACATTGGATCGTGTAATCCTCTTAAAATCCTATACCGGAAGTACAAAAGATAAAGCTATATCCTTTTAAAATTCTAATCTTTGAATACTGAAACAAGAATGTAAAAAAGAAAGGTTCTGGAGAAGAGAGTATGGGGAGACAAGTGAACCGAAAAATC
Source organism: Pleurodeles waltl (assembly GCF_031143425.1). Taxonomy (NCBI): domain Eukaryota; kingdom Metazoa; phylum Chordata; class Amphibia; order Caudata; family Salamandridae; genus Pleurodeles; species Pleurodeles waltl. Next base: position 380,056,176 of record NC_090447.1, read on the forward strand.
ATGCCAAAATAAAAAAAAAGCCCAAGCAGCATACTAATGGTTCTGCTAATTCCTTACGCAAAATGTTACACATTGTGAAAACTGTATTAAAGCCCCCTCCAATTTCCTCCCCCCACGAATCTTCATCCTCACGGTGTAATGATCTTGCAAGAGTTTTCCAGAACTAAATCCAGAAATCTGTAATAGTTTTCAACAATCTATTGAAACGGACAATACTAGTTACAAGAAAGACCCACCGGTTACGAACCAGCCTATGCTCACTGATTTTCCTTTTTTGAAGCCAGATAGTTTAGCAGATATCATGAGTAAAATTAAGTCTGGTTCTCCTAATGATCCTGCCCCATCACTTATCTTAGCTAAAGATGGTAAAGAGATACTTCCCACCTTTCCTGAAATGACGAACCTCTCTCTGGCAGCGGGATCAGTCCCAGTGCCTTGGTTAAAGCATTATTAAAAAAAGAAAAAACCTGGATACTTTTGATCTAGGAAATTACAGACCGATCTCCATTTCCCTGGGATAGGTAAAATACTAGAAAAAACATCTTACTCTAATTATATCTGAATTCCTAGAACAACATGATATCCTGCATCTCACACAGACCTGATTTCGGCATTACCAAGGTACAGAGACTGCTCTTCTGGCAGTAGGTGAAAAAAACAAAATGCTGCTGGATCAGGGAGGCTCTGCAACCATCCTCCTCCTAGATCTCAGCTCAGCATTTGATACAGTAAACCATGTTATCCTCACTGAGAGACTACAGAGTGCTGTGATCTCAGGACTTGTCCTTTCCTGGCTGAAGTCCTTTCTCGAAGATGGATTTTTCCAGGTCTTTGATGGAAGTTGTACATCAGAAACTCTTCTTCTTAAATGTGGAGTACCCCAGGGCTGTTCTTTTAGTCCTACTCTTTTTCACCACTACATGAGGTCACTTATAGATATCTTCCCGTCCTTTGGGATTTCAATAATTTCCTATTCAGATGATACCGAATTGGTCTTTTCTCTTACCCACAGTCAAAACTCCTCCCCATTCTCATTAGGTGCCTGCCTGAAGAAAGTTGCAAGTTTGGTGAATAGCTTCTGCCTCAAACTAAATGGTGACAAAAAGGAGCTTATGATGCAAGGTAATAATCTCAACTCTTCTTTGAGCCTGAGCTTCCCATCTTGCCTAGGCCTTCCACCGGTTCCCAAAACAGCCATAAAGAGCCTAGGAATGTGCTGGCCAAAGCCTTAAATTTTTGATTCCCAAGCAGTAAAGCTTGCAGCAATCTGCTATGACATACTCAGGATGTTCTAAAAAAAACTTTCCCTCTCCTCCCTCCTACCTCAAAGAGGCTGCTGGTCCAGGCCCTTATTCACTCCTGCTGGACTACAGCAACTCTTTCTATTTGGGAGCCCCATTAGCTACAATCAAGAAACTGCAGGTTGCACAAAATTCTGCTGCCCAGATTCTTTTTAACCTACCCAAGCATCATTCTGCCCGACAAGTCCTGAGTTTCCTCCATTAACTCCCAGGATCAAGGTTAAATCACTCTATATTGCCATTGGGTGACTCCTTGACAAAAGGACTTCGATCTCTCGCACCTTGATAACTCCCTATCCACCCAGGAGAACTTTGGGATCCACTATGGCACATTTGGCTACAGTTCAGACAGCAGGAAGGGTACAATTTGGATGGTGCTCATTTGCCTATAACCTGGCCAAACTATGTCTTCCCCACTCTTTAAAATCAGCCAAAAGGGAACTTTTTTTACAAAACTATCAAAGACATGGCTCTTTCAGAACAGCTCTCCCTAATACCTCTGATCTATTCAGTGCTGCACACCCAGCACTGGGCAGCCTTCGGGTAGCTTTGTGCCCTATAAGTGCGTTATAGAATAGAATAAAGCTGCAAATGATTTCTTGGGCCAGTGAGAACTCAGAGTCCTCTATAAAGCTGACATCTTTGACTTTCCTTGCTGGTTGTTGACCGGAACTGGTATTTTATTCCCAGAGATACATGGTAGGTGTGAGCAATTTACCAAATGGCATAGGGCCTCATTACGACCCTAGCAGTGATGAGACCGTCAGGGCCGTGGTGGAGATCGGACCGCCGCCAAAGTAGCGGTCTGGCCTCCACATTATGACCAGGGCAGAGCCACCACGGTCAGACTGTTGACACTGCCAGGTTACTGCCAGTCGACAGCCTAGTGGTGCCGGTGGTCTCAATCCGTCAGTGCAGCGCTGCCGGTGGGCAGAAGCAGGCAACTCTTAATAGGGCATGGCAGTCTTCCATGTGAACAAGTTTGGCGGACGTCCTCTGCAGCCCGCCAAACTCATAATGAGGGCCATAGTATTTGTTGTTTAGGATCCACTCAGAGCCTTTATTGCAACAGTGGTGGTCGGAACAGTCGACTGTCGATGCCGTGGGGAGGATACCATATACTACTGGTATCGTCCCCCCAGTCCTATTACAACGTTCCCACCAGGATGACCAGTGGGAACATTCTAGAAGAGCGTTCCCATCTCTCATTGTGGCGGGACCAGTGCTATGATATAGACCTATGTTCCCTTAAGGGAGCCGAGTCTTAAGCCGTAGCACAAAGGGGGCTGATCAGCATGGGCAGTCCAGGGGCCCCCATGTATCCCTCTGCACTGGCTTTCATCCAGCCTTTTCATGGTGGGTCCGTGCCTTGAAAAGGCTGGTGAAAAGTGGGGTTTTAATCAGCCAGACGGTTTTTAGTTCATTGCCGCCCTAGATGGTTACAATTCCGACCGACGTCACCTCATCAGGAACTTTGTTCCCAGATGAGACCACAGTCCCCTGGTTGTCTGACTGCCAGGGTCATAATCTGGCGGCCTGACTGCCAGGATTGCGGCAGTCCAGCGGCCACCGCGAGTCTGGCGATCATGGGAACGCCAGACTCGTCATCAGGCCGTTAAAAACTTTAGAGGGTCCCTATGCAAATTTTGAACATATACACATCTTTCCTTTCCTCCTCTCTTCACTTAAATAAAAGTTATCAACACTGTCGACCCAGGGTGATAGTTGTCAGAGTAGCACCACTAATGTGAAGAGCAGTGCTACTAGCATCATAATCATTTAATGTTAAGCAAGATATACTATTTGCATTGTTCAACTTTAAAAGTAATAGTGTGCTAAACAAGCTGCTGTTTCAGTTCAGAGCTTAACATGAGGAATACAGTGATATTTAGGGGCATATTTATACTCCGTTTGCGCCGAATTTGCGTCGTTTTTTTCGACGCAAATTCAACGCAAAACTAACTCCATATTTATACTTTGGCGTTAGACGCGTCTAGCGCCAAAGTTCATGGAATTAGCGTCATTTTTTTACGTGAACACCTTCCTTGCGTTAATGATATGCAAGGTAGGCGTTCCCGTCTTAAAAAATGACTCCGATGCTATTGCGTCGTATTTATACTCCCGGGCAAAAATGACGCCCGGGAGTGGGCGGGTCTAAAAAACCCGCATTTGCGCCGGATTTTAGAGCCTGGGCCAGGGCAGGCGTTAAGGGACCTGTGGGCTCAGAATGAGCCCAGAGGTGCCCTCCCCTGCCCCCAGGGACACCCCCTGCTACCCTTGCCCACCCCAGGAGGACACCCAAGGATGGAGGGACCCACCCCAGGGACATTAAGGTAAGTCCAGGTAAGTATTTTTTTATATTTTTTTTGTGGCATAGGGGGGCCTGATTTGTGCCCCCCTACATGCCACTATGCCCAATGACCATGCCCAGGGGACAGAAGTCCCCTGGGCATGGCCATTGGGCAAGGGGGCATGACTCCTGTCTTTGCTAAGACAGGAGTCATTTCAATGGGGGATGGGCGTCGTAAAAAAATGGCGCAAATCGGGTTAAGACGATTTTTTTGCCTCAGCCTGACTTGCCCCATTTTTGGACGCCCAAACGCCATTTTTCCCTTCGCCGGCGCTGCCTGTTGTACGTGGTTTTTTTTCACGCACACCTGGCAGCGCCGGTCGGCTAACGCCGGCTAAGGCCATTCAATAAATACGGCGCCCGCATGGCGCTTCAGAATGGCGTTAGCCGGCGCTAATTTTTTTGGCGCAAAACTGCGTTAGCGCAGTTTTGCGTCAAAAAGTATAAATATGGGCCTAATAGTCTCAGAATTCTGTGCAAAAATCAAACCTTGGTTTAAGAATGTGGTCACATCTGTGCTCTAAAAAGAAACACTCAAGGGTATTCACAGGTTTATTTATAGTTTCCAAATGTATTCACAGGTTTAAGGACATGTTGGTGGTTGGTCATCAATCAAAACTTCAGTATAAGGAAATTTCACAGATTTGATCCTTTCACTGGCACTGATCTTTGTAGAGCACTTTTCAGAAAGGATGGAGATAAACCATTCTGGTAGGCTGGATAAATCTCCGGTGATGATTCATTTCCATTGCTGACATGGGATTGAACAGATCGGTAGGGATGAAGATGTACAACTGATAACACTTTCATACTTCAGATTAGCACCATTGATGCATGGAGGGGAGTGATTGGATTTTCTAAGACACTTCTGTTATCTTACCCCATTACATCCAACCTCCAATGCAGAAAAGGTAGTCTTTCACAGCAGGCCAACAAAAATTATTGATGTCAAGGTTCACGGATATTTGTGCATTAAATAATAATCTGCAGGTGATTATTAGTTTGCCAGTCTTTGTGTAGCTGAGTTTTGGTTTGGTTTGTGAAGTGAATTTTAATATGACACTCTATCGCCAAGATTCACAGATTGTTCAGGGATGTCTAGTCCACCACAACGGGTCCACTGACATGTCAGGTGGAAAAATACTCCTTACCAGCATGCTGATTTTGGCTGTAGCAATGTGTCTGCCAGCAGTGCATGCATGGCTACCCAGACATATGATATGAGAGAATATACCCAGTCAATATGTACATAATAAGCAACAATATATGCGAACTGAGAATTCAGGACCACTTCAATTGAGAACACCTGCCGAGGAGGTTTTTAGGAGACGCCATCTCACAGTAATTCTTTTTGAGGCCTTTTTCCATGAAAGAATGATGTCAGTTCAGCTGCCATCTTTAACAGATGTCATTAGGAATTATGGATTTCTCTGGTAAAAGAAAAGGGCTTTCTGTCACGACAGACTGCATTAGATGCCTCCAATACAAGCAATCAAGCTCACCTGGAACTAGGTACCACGTTATGGTTATTAATCACCAGAGAACACAAAATGCGTACATAAAAGATCTCCCTTTCATTGCTCCTCTTACTTCCACCTCCCTGAAATCAGTACTTTACAAATGGAGTTGGCTCTAGTTTTCAGATTTAAGTGTTTATTACTACATGCGCCACCTTCACTAGTGTGTAAACGATCTGATTTAAATCACGTTGATATAATGCATCCTGACTTGATTTTCATTTACAGTCAGTCACTGTCATTTCAAATCTTTTCTCCATTATAAGAAATACCCTGCCTATGGTGAGTGCAGCCAAGAGAGGGCAACTGGATTTTTTTACTTAGTCTGTGCAACCTTCTTAATATAATCTGGAGCTTTCTCATTCAGAAGTTCAGTTTGCTTTCTCTGCAGCGTCTTGACTGTGCTGTCCATTCTCCTTAGAGATCCTCGCGATAAGAACATTTTACTCCCAGTATTCAATCTGTGCACTTCCACATAAATACTTTTTCTTCTTTTGAGCTCCAGTTTCATTTTAACAATTTAATCAGCGTTTAGAGCACTAAAGTTTGTTCTATGTATTATGCTCCTCTTTATAGAATTTTTCAGAGTAGACTATTTATGTTTGCATTTTTATAGCCAGTATTAGTTTCTAGCTGACATACTTCTTGTTATTGGGAACCGTTTTGTCCAGTTCACTGAATAGAGAGGTGTTACTCACAAAGCTCCATGCCCTCCTCTGTTTGCAGTGAAATGATCTGCTATTGTTTGGTATATCTTTTTAATGTATGCCACAATGTCGTTTCAATATCTTCTAATGAAAAGATGAACAGTGTTAAATGCTGTTTTAACCTAGGTGTTATGCCCTAATAACCTGCTTTTATCAATGGTTCAAGCCAAAGCACAGCATAGTATACAATGTAGTATTTGCTTTTCCTCCAATTCCTCGAATTGTAACTTGAAATAACACGTTCCTGATTTAAAACGTTTGTTTGCTTAGGAAACGGCTCACCAACAATATGGTGAAATTGTTGCTTTCTACAAGGATTACAAACCCACCGCATGTTACAGTTCTGGATTACAGATTGTGAATACTTTTCAGTCAAATATTAGTAATCACAACGTTATACTTCTTTGCTGATTTACAACCGCTGCCTAGAAACTCCACCTTCGAAGAGACATTTGCAGTTTCATATAGCTAGAACTTGATACAAAGGTATTACAGTGCTTTACCTGAGCACCATTTACACTACACAAGAACACACTCATTTTAGTAGCAAAACTCGAATTACTATGTTTTGCCAGCGCTGGGACTCGAACCATGTCCCCTTTCATTCCAAAGTCGGCAGCTCTGGCCCTTGTGCCACATCCTTTCTTCTTGGGTTCTTTGTCTAGTGTGTGTTGGGCAGTCTGGGATTAACTCAGTTTTTTATATAGCGCATGGTAATACAGGTTCGGCCATTTCATTGCAATGGAGGGGCCCGCGGAGAGAGAGACCCGGTCTAGTCTCTCCGCTGACTTTTTCGGGACGCAGGAAGTGGCGCGGAGGCGCCCTATTGGTAGCCAGGTAAGTGGGGGAGGGTTTAGGACAGGCTTTTAAAAGGGGGTTGGAGGGGTGGGGTCGGCCTCTGTCCGCGCCGACTGTGGGGCTTAGACGTAGGCAGTTCTTGAAGCGCTGTAGGTTTCCAGGCTTTTGAAGGAGGCGCGCGAGGCAATTTTGCGAACAGAAGGCAGGCCAGGCACCAGGTAGGCGCAACAGCAACCGCGCGGCTCCAGTGTCGGCTGGCGGGCCCCCGCGGCCATTGTCAGAGGGGGCGCCGGCCGGATAGAGGCCCCGCCAGGAGCTGCGCGCAGCGCGTGTGGCAGAAATCAAACAGGGATACGAGCTGCCACGTGGTGGCACGCTCGCAAAACCGCGTAAGCGCGGTTTCAATTCAGCAGGGGACCGGGCTCCCGTTTTTTAGGCCAGCGAAGGGGCCGGGGGGGCCCAGGGCCACGCGCAGCCGGCAGCAGGCCAGGGAGGCCCCGGACTTATAAAAAATATATAAAAAAAAAAAAAAAAAAAGTGGGAAAACGAATATTAATAGAAGGGTAACCCCGAACAAATAATGTTGGGGTACGAACGCTAATTACTTATTATTGGACACAGCACCAACCTACTCAGGGTGAGGAAAGGGGCAGGCCCAAAAAACAAACAAAAAACAAAAATAATAATAATACATTTTTTTTTTCTTCTTCTCCCCTCGCGTTTGTATTACACATAATAAATCTAGGGGGCCTTCAAAAAAAAAAAATATATATAGAATAAGAGAATTCCCGTGATAAGGCTACCATGGCAACCAGTCACGATGCTGAGGCGGTCAGGGCGGCGCTACGCGTTCTTGGGGAGGCTGGCCGGGCGGACCTGCTTAGACCAGGGGTCTTAGATCAGGCGTGGGTGGGGATGGCCGCGAGGGCCGCGTCCAGCCGGGTTGCGGGGGCAATTGCGGCATGTAAGTCGCAGGACTCGGACAGGGACGGGGACCCAGTGGACCCCGGCAACGTGGTAGGTACCCACCAAAAGCTCCGCAGCGCGCATAGCCCATTGATGTTTAGTGGAGAGGCTCAAGGCATGCAAGATCCACTGCCAGGGAACGCAGAGGCAGGTGGCGCACCACTAGGGGCGGCACTTCAGGGAGAGGCAGGACAAACGGCCGACAAGGGGGAACGGCGGCCCCGGGGAGTAGAGTCTGAGCAGCCCCGGCCCGGCCCTAGCGGAGAGGCTGCACCATTAGATTTGTCATACCACAAGGACGAGGGCCACAGCTTCGGGGCCTCAGGGGCACCAGTAAAGAAAAAAGGTAAATACGCGGGAAAGATTAAGGGGGGGGGCAGCCAGAGCCAAGGCAACCACCCGCCAGTCCAGAGGGGCACAAAACGCAGTAACAGACGTGGTGGGGCCCACAGGGGCCCCTGATCTACCCCCACAAGGAAAATGGAACCAGGCAGAGGCCTGGGACCTGGAGGCCAGGATCCGAGAACAGCGTAGGGCCGTTTTGGAGACAGAGGCCAGGTGGGCCCAACTGTGCAGGGAAAGAGAGGAGGAGAGCGCGCGCAGTGAAGCGGCCGTAAGGGCCAAAACAGTCAGGGATGACAAACGGGCACAACCGCCAGGGGTAGGGGGGGGCACCTGGGTTTGGGTTCCACAGGTAGAAGGGAATCAGCGACAAGAGGCTGGTGCGGCCGAGGGGCAAGTTGGCGCGGGGAACCCTGGTGACGCACACGGTCACGCGGACAGCGGAAACACAATGCCAGCGACGGAGGTTAGCAGGAAAAGGGCCACGCCAACTGGGCGCAGCACGGCCCAATCACGTTGGAACGAAGCACTGGAAGGGTCAGCGGCGGCCTTTTCCACCCTGGGGGAGCGCGGGGGATGCAGAATTGGTGTGCGCCATGCGGGCACGGAGGAGTCGGAAACGGCTCCAACCAAAACTAAAGGCTATGCCCAACACTCGGGCTACTGGGGAGGAGATGATTGTTTGGAACTGGACTACGAGGATGAAGGGGATGAATGGGAGGATGGTGAGATTCGGGATACGGTGGTGAGCGCCATCCCGAGAGGGGGGGGGAGAGGGCGCAAAAGCGGCGCAACCTCTTCTTCGTTTTATGCATTGCAGGATACGATCATAACTGATGGGCCTACGGGAGGTCGACAAGCCGCACCGCGTGGTAGGAACCCAAGGAGAGTCCCGAGGAGCATTGGAGAGAATGCAGGAGGTAAGAAATGGTGGTCAGTGTGGGGGGAGGCAGGGGGGACGCCGAAGGAGACAAGTACGAGTAGATCTATTGGCGTAGGGGAAGGTTCAGTTTTAGACACACCACCTTCTATACCAGGTCAAGGAACGGTGGAAAACACAGGAAAAGAAGGCGCTGCGCCAGTTGACACGACATCTAACAGTAAAACGGCGGGGGCGGAGGCAGCAGCAGAAAAGGAAGGGGGAGGGCACAAGAAACGCCTTCCATATATGGGTTTAGCCATGCCACTTGGGTCACACATATCCGAAAAAACAAAAACTAAGATATGGAAACACGAATACGTAGACGTGTTCAAACTACTACATAGGGATATACAGGCCAAGGAGGGCTCCAAGGAGGAGGAATGGGAATTGGCGCGCAGGCCAAGGGTCCCCATCACGATGGACAATTGGACGTCCGCCTTTTTGATATTCGCCAGTATATACTGCGAAAAATACCCAGATAGGGCAATCGCACTTTTTAAGTACATGGACATTATCAGAAAGGCTAAAATGCATTTTGGAGGTTTTGCATGGCTCAGTTATGATGAGGAGTTTAGAGCCCGGGTGAGCGTAAATCCCGAAAAGCCCTGGGGGGATGTAGACTCAGAGCTGTGGATGCAATGGATGGCATCAGCTCAGACAGCGGCTTCCACGCATACCGCGAGCGGTTTACCAGTTTTATATAAACCCTTTCAGGCGCGCCCCGTCCCGGGGGGGGCGGGTGCAAACACAAAAAATACAGGTTCAACCTCTGGGGCATGCTGGAATTTTAACAAAGGTTTTTGCTCCAGAGCGCAGTGTAGGTTTAAGCATGACTGCTCCAAGTACGGGGGCCGTCACCCGGTTATCCAATGTTTCACCCTCTCCAGCCCCACAGAGCAGTGGAGAGCGTCAAGAGGCAGGGGATCGCATGGCGCTCCTGCGCCAAAAGGGTCCTACACCAGTTAAACTGGAATTTTTGCTGCCTTGGTTGCGCATATATCCAGACACGGACAAAGCGCGAATATTAGAGTGGGGTTTTAGGGAAGGTTTTAGAGTAGGTTATCAGGGTCCTAGAGAGAGAAGGTGGGCAGACAACTTGCAGTCTGCCAGAGAACAGCCTCAGATAGTGCGCGACAAATTGGCGAAAGAGGTAGACCTGGGTAGAATAGCCGGACCATTTTTCGAATGGCTAAGCGACTCACTGATGATATCTCCTTTAGGAGTGGTGCCCAAGAAAGCGCAGGGGGAGTTTCGTCTGATTCACCACCTGTCATGGCCTGAAGGCACGTCAGTTAACAATTTCATTGCACAAGAGGATTCAAAGGTAGAATATGCGTCAGTAGACGATGCAGTGAAGTTAGTACTGAAGTGTGGACGGAACGCAGAAATGGCAAAATGCGACATTCAATCAGCCTTCAGACTGCTTCCTATCCATCCAGTGGATTTTGATCTGCTGGGCATGCAGCTCGATGGTGCCATATATGTGGATAGGGTTTTACCCATGGGTTGTGCGATATCCTGTGCGCTTTTTGAGACTTTCAGTACGTTTTTACAATGGGTTTTCGTACGATCAAGTGGGCATCGTTTGGTGACTCACTATTTGGACGATTTTCTATTTGTGGGAACAGCCTCATCAGGGCAGTGTGAGCGGGCTTTAGGCAGTTTTCAGAAATTAACCCAGCAGGCAGGAGTACCTCTGGCCCCAGAGAAGACTGAAGGTCCGCTGCAGATCTTGACATTTTTGGGCATTGAGTTGGATACAAGGGATTTGGTGGCCAGGCTACCTGTATCAAAAGTGAAGGAAATTCTGGCTTTCCTAGCTGAGGTGCGGACATTACGTAAGATAGATTTACGGTCGGCACAAAGGCTGCTAGGATATCAAAATTTTGCGTGTAGGTTAGTGAGGGGCGGTAGGACTTTTTGTAGGCGCTTGGGGCTGGCCATGTCCGGTGCAGTGCTTCCACACCATAGAATACGGGTATCGCTGGCCTTGCGGGAGGACATCAGAATTTGGGAGACATTTTTGAAGGATTTCAATGGGGTACCAATGTCTTTCGGCGAGCAGGACACGGTGTGGCAGGTGCAAATTTTTTCAGATGCAGCGGGAGCAACAGGTTTTGGACTATACTGGGATGGGAGGTGGTGTGTGGAGACATGGCCGGTAAGTTGGCTGCAACAAGGGAGAAGTATTGCTTTTCTGGAATTCTTTCCTCTTCTAGTGGCACTGGCGGTGTGGGGACAGGAACTAGCCAACAGGACGGTGATATTTCAAATTGACAACATGGCTGTGGTAGAGTTAGTCAACAGACAGAGAGCGAGGGATCTTAGAGTTTTGCGCTTGTTGCGCCAGTTTATGCTGAAATGTTTATCTTTGAATGTTATATTTAAAGCTGCGCATATACCCGGGGTTCACAACGAGATTGCAGACTCCCTATCTCGTTCACAGTGGCGGCGTTTTCGCGAATTGGCACCTGGAGCGGAACGGAGCAAGACCATGGTCCCGGCGGACATTTGGGAGTGGGGGGCATGATGATCACAGGGCTGGTGGAGATGTCATTAGCGGTATCCACGCGGAGAAATTACAGGCTGGCATGGTTGGAATTTCAATCTTTTGAGCCGTGTGGAGTGAATTTCTGGGAGCAGGGTTTGCAGGTCTTAGAAGCAAGGGCATTACGTTTTGTGCTTTTTCTGATCAAGGAGGGTTTATCTCCGGCTACAATAGGGGGAAAACTAGCAGGCATTTCTTTTTATGGGAAACTATTTTTTGGTTTTGATCCTGCGAGAAATGATTTGTTGGGGAAAATGTTGAAAGGTTGGGGCAGGTTTAGGTCCGGCGGGGATAGACCAGCGAGAGCACCCATCACATTCGAAATATTGCTGGAACTGTTACAGGTACTATCGGTGTGTTGCACGGACGAGTACGAAGGGGGTTTGTGGATGTTTTTCGGTGCATTTCGAGTGTCAGAATTGTTGGGGGTGGGGAAAGAGATTGGGGTGAGAAGGAAGGAGGTGTGCTTGCATAAGGACAGGCTGGGGATATGGCTCAGAAGGTCAAAGATGGATCAGCTTGGCAAGGGCAAGTGGGTATGGCTTGAAAAAGGGGGCGTGGAAGTGGCATGCCCGGTAGCGGAGTGGATCAGTTTCAAGTCAAGATGCCCCGGGGTAGGCGAGTCAGGGGTTTTCAGTCATGCATCAGGGAGGAAGATGACCAGCTATCAGCTGCTGCAAGTGATGAGAACGGCACTTGGACGGATAGGGCGGTGTTCAGGGGAATATGGAACGCATTCATTTAGGATTGGCGAGGCGACGGCGGCAGCTCATTTAGGATGGGATTGGGCTAAGATTAAGGCAATAGGGAGATGGAAATCTAGGTGCTGTGAGAGGTATGTCAGGCCCTGAAGAAAACAGGGCAGGGGGGGGGGAGGTTTTAGCACAACAATACAGTTTTTACAGTGTTTTTTCCTTGCAGGATGTGTGGCCGGGCCGCAAGCAGACAAGATGACGACGTGGTTGGTCGGCCATTCGTTCGTTCATTGGGCGGCAAAATTTGCGGAGAAACAAGTTTACGGCAGATCATTGGGACTGCCCAGCAGACAGAATGAAGTGCTTTGGTGGGGCAAGAGTGGTATGAGATGGGGTAGTTTGCTACCATTTATCACAGGTAACTTGCCTCAGTGGGGATGCCCGGACCTTTTGTTGATCCATCTGGGGGAGAATGACTTAGTGAAGCTATCGGGGCTCACTCTGATACAGATGATGCAGAGAGATTTGGAACTCTTGAAGCAGAAACTATGTGGAACATGCTTGGTATGGACTGAATTTGTGCCAAGAAGGGCATGGAGAGGGGCTATTAACCACGGAGCCATTGAGCGGGCTCGGAAGAAGTTAAATAGAGCCATGAGAGTTTTCTGTTGGGCACAGGGGATAAAGGTTTTAAGGCACGAGGACATAAAAGAACAAGAGAAGGCCTTGTTTCGGGACGATGGGGTTCATTTATCCCAGATAGGGAATGCGTTCTACATAACAGAACTGAGGATGATCTTAGAAAGTGTGTGGGGGGTGAATTTGTGTATTAGAAAATAAAATAAAGAAATAATAGAAAGAAGGAGTTTAAAGGGGGAAGGTAGACATGTATATGGTAGGGATAAAGGTTTTCTTTGGGGTGGGGGCAGCAAAACGCCTCATGGGTTTTGCTGGGTGGCAGGAGATGGGGGAGGGTGGAGAGCCAGATGCGGGCTTGTCCACCCTTCCAGGGGGAAAACAAGGAGTTGAAGGATCAGAACGGGGGGGGTAGGTTTACAAGCTAGGAAGGCTTGGGAGGAATAGGGGAGCGTATACGGTAGGAGAATTGAAGGGAACTATTTGAGGAAAGAATGAAGGGAAAGGAAGAGTACAAGTTAAGGTCTGGTTAAAAGTTTTGATGTACAGTTAAAAATGTTGATTGATGTTGTGTTTAAATCCTGTCCTAAATAAATGACCTTTTACACTAAAAAGGAGTGTCACTGTATGTCTGTCCCGATGCAAAACAGGAGCTATTCTTAACAAAATCGCTATAATTCATTTGCATCAACCTTGCAGAGATGAAGAGATGAAAAACGATGTCAGGATTGTAATCCCTGACATTCTCATTCTGCCAAGACCTCTGCAGCAGGTGCATTAACCAACTGACTTGAGTAGAGCTTAAAACTAGGCAATAGCACATGCTCCTGATAACCTCTGGAGGGTCACCATCCAAACACATAGGTTAGTTCTAGGCAAGAAGATGACGAAGGGTGTTGTCTCCAAAATGATGGAAAAGGAGTCATGTCTCCAAACTCATGCATTTCATGGCCTCAAGCTTGATAACAAAAACATATAGCCTTTGGATGTAAATTGGACCTCTTCAAATAGAGTTCAGTTAGCGCGAACTTGATACAAAGGAGTTATAGTGCTTTACATGAACACTTGTTGCATTACACAAGAACACGTTCATTTTTGGTAGCAGGGGAGAGTAAGTGATTTGCCTAGAATCACAGGATGTTCGAGCTGGCACTAAGACTCAAACTGTTTTCCCAAGCTCCAAGGTCGGCTGATGTGGCCCTTACGGCACATCCTCTCTTTGCCTGGTGCATGTTGGGGCAGTCTGGGAATAACTCTTCTTTAATCTAGCACTTGGTAATACAGATTCTGCCATTTCATAGTATTGCAAAACAGGTGCCATTCTTAACTAAGTTGCTGCAATTTATTTGCAATTAAGCTGCCTCTTCTGTCATTCTCTCTGCTTACAGTCAATGTTTTTAAAAGTTAGGCTGGTATTGAGGAATAACTCCTTTAAAAGTTTAACACACAGAAATATATGGCTGCCCCCTTTTGTTTGCTCCTAAATCTTTTGACCCCTTCATTCTCCGGGTTAAATGCCACAAATGTGCCTCTTTGTGGCTTGTTTAGTGCTATAAAAGTTTAGGTAAACACACTAGAGAGGGTTGGATCTCTATGGTATCACAGCCTATGTGTATGAATGAGGCAGAACACTCCCAAGATGGCGGCCTTGTTGTGTCCTCTCTCCTGCAGCGACAGGCCTGGGAGGGTTGCTATGTACCTGTCATACATCCAATAAACTCCAAACCAAATTACACAGGTAAAATACATTGCCATTTACAATGCCAATGGCTCTAACTCTCACAAATGTGAGTCCTATTGCATTGTAAATGCTTGTTTGTATAAGACAACAAAGGGACAGGATCCATGCCAGGCTTGCAGATTAGCCACTGTGTAAATACGTTCCATATAAAAAAAATTATGCAATTTATCTTATGGGGATATCAAGAAACCCTGACATGGTTTTGGACCTACTTTGGATTCCCCCCAAAAAACACATACGTTTGGATCCTTTTCAAAGCCCAAAAAAATGCCAAATAACCAGCCCTGTAGGAGCCTTACTGAGCACCACTGGTATAGGCAAAAAAACACTATTGTCCACACCCAGGCTTCCCGCTCTACTCTGAGTGGTCCAGATGGCAAGGCCAAGACTTCAAATTTTGAGTGGGCACCTCAACAGAGATAATTCTGACTTCAAAAGCATCAGCCATTGCACAAATATATACACCAAAAAGGCACTGTCAAGGCCCAGGAGATTCAGGTACATGTATCTGTTCTACAGAGTCCAGCCCTGAGCCGAGGGCTGTAACAAAACTATTAACCAAAGGCATTGCTTTAAATGAATACAGAGTACCAGCCCTTCTATATGTCTCTTTAAAACACTGACCCAAGATCACAGATGTCACACCTCTGGAACCTATCTTGACCACCCATCTACCACTGAAGCTCTCTTTCACCACTGTTCACACATTTGAAGCCTCCTGTCCAGTTAAGCTGCCTCTTCTGTTATTCTCTCTGTATACAGTCAATGTTTTCAAAAGTTAGGCTGGTGTTGCCATTGTAGAGGAATAATTCCTTTAAAAGTTTAACTCACAGAAATATATGGCTGCCCCCTTTTTTCCTTGCTCCTAACTCTTTTGATCTCCTCATACTCTGGGCTAAATGCCACAAAGGTGCCTCTTTGTAGCTTGTTTGGTGCTAGAAAAGTTATGGTAGACACATTAGAAAGGGTTGCATTTCCAGGGTATCACAGCCAGTCTGTAGGAATGAGGCAAAAACACTCCCAAAATGGCGTCCTTGTTGTGTTCTCTCTTCTGCAGCAACATGCCTGGGAGGGTTGCTGTGACACCTGGCATAAATCCATTATCCTCCAAATCAAAACACGTAGTCAAAAGATTTTGTCATTTACAGCGCCAACCAATAGTTCTAATTCTCATCTCACAAATGCGAGACCTATCGCTTTGCAAATGCTTGTTACATCTTCAGCCACCCTAGGTAGAACCACCCTCTACACATCTCTCCTTGCTGTCTTCTGCCCAAGCAATTTCAAGAATCACTTAAGGGAGACAGTTCAGGAAACAATAGAATTTGGCACCATGAAGATAACCAAATTCAAGTTGATCACCAAGGGGTGATCCCTTTGCACGTTGGTTGTGATACTGTTGGGCTTTGACACTGGATTCCATCCTATACACAGAATATAAACTTCACTGATGAGAATCTAGGTTGAACTTTAAACAATAGTAGACTAGATTGAGTAGCTTCACTCCTCTTAATCAACCTTCCCCTGGCTTTTGACTCCTACAAACTTACAATACAAGTTAAAGGAATTGTGAATACAAAATTCCATCTTGTGCTGGCTTTCTTCTTTCCTTACATAGATGCATCAGAAAATCTCCCTCCCACCATGTCCGTCATTATTTTTCAAGACAGACAACGGTGTCCTAAAAGACTTTGCTGTTGCAGCTCTAACTTGCAATGCATGTGTGAGACCTTCCTGAACATAATCAACACCTTCGACCTATCCTCCTATAACTATACTGTTGGCACTCTTGTAAACTAGAGGTGGATAAATGGATGTCCAACAACCAGATGAAACTTAACAAATCACAAACAGATGCCCCAGTCAATAGAAAATTGTCCATCATCCAACATTGTCTCAGGTGGCCCAACGAGTGAGGAGTTCCATCCATCTCTACCAGGCAGATCAGGAACTCTAAGCTCTCATTATTACCTTAGGCAAATCACTCAGAAGACCCTGACACACAATTTCTGTTTCTCGGATTTCCCACAATGAATTTGGGCTACCATATTTCTTGTGCACTCCAGTCTGGATTATACCATTGAAATATGCCATTAGGTTACATCTTTCCTCCTCCTACAGGCTGTGGAGGATCTAGAATACCATTGCTAGACTTCTACTACAAATGCAGATGGTAGATTATGTAAAACGGGCCTTCAAAGACCTTCATTTGCTCCTTGTGACTATACAGATCTATTTTATAGCACTCTGGATTGTGCTCCAAAAAGAACATATTATAGGTTCAAATTATCTGCAGCACAAACATCAAACCTATGAGCAGAGAAGGAACCTGAAATATTAAGCATCACCTCTGTGGTTAGTACTGAAGTGTCACATGCGTGGACATTGTCAGTACAGACTGACAAAATTTGAAACATACTCCAAGGTTAATTAGGAAAACTTATATCCCACTTGGAATCCCCCAAAACAACATAAATCCGGCTACTTTCCTTTTCTAAATGAATTTCACCTAACCAATATGGACCTCACCTTGAAGAACAGTACACAAAAATTGACATTGGGTGAGTACCAGTATGATGCGAATGTAGGCTACATTTCAGAGCTCTAAGCAAATCCACCCAATGAAGGTATGTATCAATTCAAAGTGCTCCCAATGAACCAGACAGCCTTTTATGTGTCACAAACATGACTATGCACACAATGAAAAAATGGGATCACCTCTGTAGCCCAAACACATATCACGCAGTGCCTCCCACACATGCAAGACCATGGACACACACGCTAACAACCAGGTAAACAGTCTTAGGCTAGCAGCAAAATAGAAAGGTCTCCATACTCCTGTTTGGGCACATATGTGGTTGGAAGGATTAAACAAATGTTCATCATAATTCAATATATATTCATTGCGAAAACCCTAAATAGTGTTGTATAAAACTTAATAAATGAATGTACAAATACTCCTCAAGCTGAGAAAAGTATACATTGTTTTTTAAGGTGATCTAAACATCCTGATAATTACTGAAACAGCTGCGGTATATCTGTGTCACTTTCCTGTTTTATCTTCACATTACTTTGTAATACCTGATTTTTTTTGCTGAGCAGAAAACCTGTCAACTAAGTCAATTACTATGCATTAATTCTACTTAGCACTATTACCAGCACCTTTATATTGGGAGACTCCCTCTTGTTGCATAAATCTCTTGGATTGAGATTTTATGTTCCAACATAAAATATTTCCTTTATACGTTCTATGATTCATGCAGACATTTTAACCCATTAGCACTGGAGTCATGTGTTATTAGCCTGGCTCTTTAGCTTGCCTAACTCACGATATAGTGTTGTGTAAATATTATTATGAAGATCGAACTTTCACATAGAGTTCAAACCTCGTCCAATGAGCCTTCCTCACTTCCAATGATAAATTCAGTACCGATACATTAGGTAATAACAACACTTCTCAGTTAGAGAAATTTAAATTGGTCAGAAGTGAAATACAAACAACTGGTAGTATAATGCTGCATATGTGTAGGGGAACAAATATAGCTATAAAAAAGATTGATCCAGAGAGGAATGTATTCCAACTTGATGTTCTTGGAACAAGCACATGCCTACTTGAGATGAACAAATTATTATGAACAGTCATTGTTTGTGCCTTATTTCTTCAAACATCTCACTGCAGATTAAACAGTGTAATAGCCAATTGAATTCAAAGAAGTTACTTTGTCCACCAGTAGTGAATATGCAAATGCAGTTTTGTAAATATTATAATCCAGCAGTCATCTCATAAGTGATGTGACCGCTAGACATTTTGTTCTTGAAGGTGTCCTGCTATTCCAGTTGAGGTAAGCACACTGTTTTGATGATCGAACAAATCCTCTTTTGTTTATTCCTATTGGTGTGTTGCCCTTCTGTGGTCAGTGAAATGTGGGTTCTTGGTATTACTCAATGGGCCTCCGTCAGGACACTACTAGTCGTCCAGGTTATCTTTCAGTTGATGTGGCCACTTCTGAATGTGCACCAAGAAGCCTGTAGCTATTCATTATTTTAGTTCGGTGTGTCTTTAGAGCATCACTGAGCTTCAACTGTCTTGCCGGTCACAAGTTTCTGTTATGTTCTTGTCTTGAATAAAATGATGATGGCAATACAGAGTGATGCTGAGTTCATCTAGAGTGCACTTTTATCAGAGGAAGAATCATTGTTGTTAGACTGGCCAAGACCCAAAGGCAACCCTCTCACAATACACAAGTTATGTGCAGTACTATAGACATGTATATTGTTCAACCTATGCTGATGTGGCATTTGTGCTGTATAGAAATCATCAAGAGCCTACACCTTTATGTCTATGCCAAGGAGCCATTATATTATTGCATTTTTTGCAAATTGATGTTTTTCTTTCCATCTCTCAGACTGAAGGAAAACAATTAGCTGACACAACAAGCATAAAATATGGAATATGGGATGAAGAGGGGTTGCACCCTGAGTATAGACCCCAGAATACTGATTGGGCACAATATCAAATAATAAATATTAAAAAATATCAACAGGTAATTAAGTCTAAAATGTGTATACCTAACTCTACATATATACATCTACGAGGTACATATATCTTCAAGGTACGCAGATGTGGAGCTAGGAATAGGAAATTTATAATTCCCTGTATGCCCTCACACTCTCACCTTCTTAATTTTATGATGTTTGCATTTCCACAAAGTGCTTAATGCTTCGCATATAGCTAGCTGGCTCATTCACAACCCTGGGAATCTGCAACCTTGATATTACAAGGCATTAAAGATACAGTTAACATTTACAAACAGACTTCATTCCTATTATTTAGAGCACCTATGTGTACAGAAGAGGCCATATAGGAACAACATTTGCACACTTAGGCCCGATTCAAAAAGTTAAACTAACTTTTGTGTAAGCTTACTATTTTTTTTGTATTCACGTAGTATGAGTTAATACCTTTCCTTTTTATGAGCAGAGTTCAAAAAAATAGTAAATTTACGGAAAAGTGTAAATTTATCACTGTGAATCGGCCCTTAATTTTCATTTGTGCCTGAACAAATTCTTAGTTTAAATTAAAGTATTGTTGAACATATACCTTAATACTGAAAGCTTTACCATTTGCTACTCCCCAAGTTACGAATAACAGGTGAAGCTCGATATTGAGTGTGTGAGCATTTATTAAATAGTAAAACTCTCATCTGAGTGACTCTAATACATTTTGAACATTCCACTCACTGAGGACAGAATGTTCTCAATAAAACAAGCACAAATTGCAGCAAAGGGCATGTAACAGTCATTATATTCTTCTCTGGTGCTCTATATTTTTAAGTAGGGCTCCTGATAATAAGCTAGTCTATAAATATTGTTACTTGTTTTTTTAAAACATATTATCCTCTTGAACATCGCAGTTTGAGTTTTTGCTTGGTGATGTACATGCAGGTCATTTTCTTTGTAGTATTCAGAAAAGATCATTTAAGGGTGAAAGCAAGAAAACAATTTATCTACAACTCATTTTTCTCTGACGTACTCAGGTTCCTTTGTCTCACATAAGCGGGGTTTACAGTAGGATTTCTAATGTGAGATTTCATCCAGTTTGGCGACAACCAGAAATGTCAAAGCAATGCTTAATATTCCTTAAACCACACACAATTCGTAAGTGAAATTAGCCTTTTGTAAAGAAAATCAGCCATACTGTAATTCTGACTCGACCACTTTCTAACGCACCAATGTCTATGTTCCCTTGCTAGGAAGTGCTGGTCTGTTTGAAGCGCAGCTACCGACTGAGAGAAAAGACTGTCAGATTACTAACTCCACTGAATGTTTTGTCACTGCTAACACAAAGGCTAATGAGAACTGCCAATAGACTGAGACATTGCGTCTCCCTGTGGTATTTTGTTGAAACGAAAGGCACTGGGTGAGTGGGAACAAGATTTGGGGACATGGAGAGGGAAAGGTAGTAGGGCCTATGGGCCAAGAGAAGTATAGAAGCAGCAATAGAAGTCGAGATACTGTAGAGGCAAAGGGAGGCTGCTGACGGGATGGGCAGGCAACAAGAGAGACTAAGGGCCAGATGTATCAAGCTCCCAGTTTGCATTTCTTAAATAGCGAATTTTAAGAATCGCTATTTAAGAAATGCAAAATGGGATGTATGAAATTTGCGAGTCGGTAATAGCGATTTCTTAAAATTTGCAATTGCTATTACCAAATCGCAATGAGAGAATGGGACTCCATTCATCCCTATGGCCCTGTAGGCCCATACGTTCAAATGTTTTTGCATTTCGCAATTTGCGAATTCCATTTAGGAATTCGCAAATTAGGTAATGAAACCCCAAGGTGCTGGGGGCCTAAGGCTCCCTCTGATGCACCCCAAAAAAATATTTGCAGACACGTGAATGATAGTGTGGGCTCCTGGGCCACAAACGCAAAAACAAAACCGGCTCCATCATGCCCATATCACTTGAATGCATTGTTACCACACACATGCACACAGGAGCTTCGAGAACTAACATTTAAGGGTATTTTGCACAGGTCAGCTCCAGATCACATGGGTAAACTAGGGAGTGAGGTATGATGTTCAGGTTCTCTCATTTGCACAAGCCTCTCAATGTTGCATCTGCAGAGGGAAGAGTGTACTTTTTTTAAACAAATGTTATCAATGTACCAGGAAAGTGTTGCTACATGTGTAAAGTATGAACATCTGTTTGTCCTTCCTGAGAACTGGACTGGTGAGTAAATTTCCATTGGTGGATGAGTGTTTAAGCTACCTGTGCTTCAAATCATATGTCAGATACATTGCTGGAGCTCCTATGTCATTCGGCTGCACAAACCTCACTCTCAGAGAATGATCCTGCTTATTAATTTTATTTAAGGTTGAGTGTTGACAGTTCTGGTGGAGAAATGTGAGCACGCTTTTCAAGCTTATTGTCGGATCAGGGGATCCTCAGGAGCCAAGTCACATGGACGCGACAAACGCAAAAGGTCTGTCAAAAGGGGGCTTATTGCCCAAAAATTCCGACTGCTGCTTGCAGGCCCAACTTGGTGGCATTAGTTATAAAGGTAAACCAAGGAACAAAGTGATGGGCTGCAATTAGGTCACCCTATAGAGGAAAACAGCATGCCAGGTTTTCTTCCATCACCAAGGAGTGAATGAAAATGGACAGACAGGTGAAGGAAAAGTATGTATTTTTCTTCAGGGGAAGGGTGGTTAAGCCCCAGGTGTATGGGTGAATGTGCAAAAGAGGAATGCCCTTCAGTGTATGAAAGCTTATTAGACATTGTAGGCAGGTGTGAATGATAACCTTAGCCAGATATTCTCATGCAGAGGAGATAGACAAACTGTGCCAGGTTTCTAACTTAGATGTTGCAAGTGTGAAAGTGCCTTAGGAGGGGTAGTTCACCTCAGGGTATACGTGGTAGGATCCCCACCTAAAGCCCCAGTTACCTCTGACAGTAGAGGTGGGTTAGACAAGTACAGTTGTGCCCCCTGAGTGAACACCAGCACTCAAAATGTTGACAGAGCTTGATCTGCACACTGATTAGTGGTTGAAAGAATAACATGAACTCAACCCACAAAAACTTTAAACTGGAATCCCCTGAGAATGGTTACTTTGAAATGAAGCATCTGCAGCATTTATGAAGGTGCATGAATAAACTAACGAACCCACCATAACTAGCAGAGGTTGTGTCGTTGATTGAATGAGAACAACTTGCAATGGATAAAGCCAATTAGAGTAAGTAAAAGGGGGAGGTGTGCAAGGTGTTGGCTGCTGTTATTGAGAGTGTTAAAGTGAGAGAGTTGTGGAGATACTAGGTTATATACCCCTTTGGTGGTGCCTTCTGTTCCTGGGAGTCCAGAGGAAAATTAGTATTGTTTTATTGAAGATTTGTTGAATGTTCATTCACTACTACTACCTAGGTGCCAAAAGGGTGCTGGGAAATGCCTGGAAGAGCAAACAAAACAGTTGGAATACTATGTTAAATGACCAAGGAGGGGGGGGAGTGCCTTGGGAAGGATTAAGCAGAGAGGATTTGATTCATTTCTAATACAGTCTAGTAGTCAAGTGACAGTTGCAGATCATCAGTTTGTTACCGTAACTGGACAACTATGAGTAAATCTGCATAAAAGAAGAATATGCCTGTCATGTTTTAAATTCAAGTGAGATTGAAGTATAGAAAGCAATAATAAATTGATTTATTTGAATGGACATTGGAACACCCATTAAGAGAGATGTTGGGAGCAAATGGATAACCGGTACACATCCATGTGCTCTGTACCAGGTGTAGTTTGTGGTCATTCACCAAGTACTTTTCGAGTTTGCAAAAAGGCTCTGAAAAATGGTACACAGAAATAGGGGAGTACTATTGTAGTGCCAAAGGACATGTGGAAGAGTTGTAAAGTGTCTGTGAAGTAGCCAGATACAGAACCTCAATGTGTGAATCCAAAGTTTGAACCCTCATCAGTAGTGGTGGATAATGTAGGGAGCTGGCTCTGTATATATTATAGCAAAATGAGATATAGTGTGCACAGAGTCCAGGGGTTCACCAGAGACTTGACAGATGCAATAATAGATAATACTAATGCTCTAACTGTGGTAGTGTTGTCGAACAGTTAGGCTTATCAGAGGGTAGTGTTATGCATTTGTTATACACACACAAGAAATAGAAGAAACACACACTCAGCGACTTAACTCCAGACCAATAGGATATTAGATAGAAAAATATATTTTTGTTACTTTATTACTAGAACCACAAGACTCAGTTCAGAAGTAAATACTGTTGCAGGTAACTACTTAGCATTGACATGAATGTCACTTTGTTTCACTTTAGTCAAGTAAACAGTTTTTCAGAAAACAGAGAATGTGTATTTTAAAAGTGGACACTGCATTTTCAGAACAGTTCCTGGGGGAAGAAAATAAAGTACAGTTTTAGAGGTAAGTACACGACTTACAGTTCCAGTCTCTGGGTCATAGGTAGATCGTCACTCGGGGTTCAAGTCAACCCCAAACACCCACCACCAGCCACACGGGGCCGGCTGGGTGCAGAGGTCAAAGTTGAGTAATTTTAACGTGGATCCCCATGGAGACAGGGGGTACCAGGAATTCGGTCTGCCAGCAGGTAAGTACCCGTGGCTCAGAGGGCAGACCAGGGGGGATTAGAGGAGCACTGGAGGGGCCCCAAGTAGGCACCAATCCCACACCCTCAGCGGCACTGGGGCAGCCGGGTGCAGGGTGCAAACAGGGCTTTGGGTTTCCCTTTAAACTCTATGAGGGGACCCCAGGGGTCACTCAGGCGCTGCAGGCATCGTACGGAGTGTGTCTCGGGCACACTACCAGTTGGACAGGAAAGAGGGCCAACTGTTGATCGTCGCTGCACCGGATGTCGATTTTTCCAAGGCCTGGGGTCGCAGGTGCAATGGGTCCTTTGGAGTCGGTTATCTTCATCCAGGGCAGTCGCGGTCAGTGGGGTCCTCGGGACTCCTTCTGCAGGCCTCGTCGTGGAGGGGTGGAGAGGTCAACCCATGGTGGGCACTTGGTCAACGTCGCCTGGGGGTCCTCTCTGGTTGGTTGGGCCACCTGAACTCGGGCCGTGGGCGTCAGGTGCAGAGTGGTTAGGACTTATGCTTCTGGAGTGAGGTTGTAGTCCTTCAGAAGAGGTTTCTTCTTTGGACAGGGCCGCTGTCCATGGGAGTTCTTGATCTTCTGTGATGCAGGCAGTCCTCTGGAGGTTTTATCAGAGGTCGCTGGACCTGCAGGACGTGTCGCTTTTCTTCTGCAGGTTCTTTCAAGCAGAAGACAGGACGGTAGGGCTGGGGCCAAGTCAGTTGTTGTCTCCTTTCCTTCTCTGCTGGGGTTTCAGCTAAGCAGTCCTTCTTCTTCTTGTGAGGTCATCAGGAATCTGACTAGCTTGGTTCAGGGAGCCCTTAAATACAAGATTTAGGTACATTTTAGGGGTCATAGGGCAGTAGTCGATGGCTAATGTCCCTGAGGGTGGCTATATCCTCCTTGCATTCACTCCCTTTGCTGAGGGGAGCACATTCCTATCCCTACTGGTCCTGATCCTCCAAACCAAGATTGAGCATTCTGCAAGGAGGGGGTCACTTCAGCTCTGGACACCTTAGGGGTGGTCCTGGCTGAGGAGGTGACTCCTCCTTGTTTTTCCTAATTATCCCTCTGGACTTGCCGCCAAAAGTGAGGGCTTTGTCCGGAGGCTGGGCATCTCCGTAGCCTTTGAGTCTCACTACTAGGTGTTACAGTTCCTGCAGGGGGGAAGTTTGAAGCACCTCCACCCAGTGCAGGCTTTGTTTCTGACCTCAGACAGCACAAAGGCTCTCACCCCAGGTGGTCAGAAACTCATCTGCTAGTGGCAGGCTGGCACAGACCAGTCAGTCCTACACTAGAGAATTGGGTAAAATACAGGGGGCATCTCTAAGATGCCCTCTGTGTGCATTGTTTAATAAATCCAACACTGGCATCAGTGTGGGTTTATTATTCTGAGAAGTTTGATTAAAAAAAGTCCCAGTATTAAGTGTAGCCATTATGGAAATGTGGAGTTTGTTTTGACAAACTCCCAGACCATATATTTAATATGGACACCCTGTACTTACAATGTCTAAGAATGGACTTAGACACTGTAGGGTCATATTGCTCATGCAACTATGCCCTCGCCCGTGGAATAGTGCACCCTGCCTTAGGGCTTTAAGGCCTGCTAGAGGGGTAACTTACCTACGCTACAGGCAGTGTTTGTGTGCATGGCACCCTAAGGGGGTTGCCATGTCGACTTTGCCTTTTTCTCCCCACCAACACACACAATCTGCAAGGGCAGTGTGCATGTGTTAGGTGAGGGGCTCCTAGGGTGGCACAACACATGCTGCAGCCCTAAGGGACCTTTCCTTGTCATAGGGCCCTTCGTACCACTAGTACCTTTTACATGGGACTTATCTGTGTGCCAGGGGTATGCCAATTGTGGAAACAATGGTACATTTTTTGTGAGAGAACACTGGTACTTGGGCCTGGTTATGAGGGTCCCAGCACATTCTCAGTCAAGTCAGCATCAATATCAGGCAAAAGTGTGGGGGGGGAGGGGTAACTGCAGCAAGGGCCAGTTTCCTGCAGATAAGTACAAGAAGGTGATGCAGTGTTTGAAGGGAAGTGTGTCGCTGCAATGTTTGCATTTTTCAAAAATTATGCAAACTATCCAAAATAAAGATGAATGCGTTAGCCCCTTCTGTGCCCAGGACGTAATGGTTACGTCCTGAGGCACAGTGCTGCTGTGCCCAGGATGTAACCATTACGTCCTGGGCACAGAGCCCAGAGGGAGCAAGCTGATTGTCACAGGGCCTCCTCCCATCGCGCTGGAAGCTCAGCTTCCAGCGCGATCGGAAGAGAAATGCAAATTATTTCTCTTCCGATCACTTGGGGGAGGCCGAGAGAGGCTTCAAAGGGAAGGAAAGTTATTTCCTTCCCTTTGAAGTCTCTCTCTGCGTTGCAAAATCCGGCTTTTGACTAGACTAGATACCAGGGATTTAATTTTAAAAATGAAACTGGCATGAGGAAGCGACCCCTTGGGCAAGGGTCGCTCCCAGGTGGGCCATTTTTTTTAAGGCCTTTTCTGCCCCCCCGGGGGCAGATTGGCCTATTATTAGGCCGATCTGCCCCCAGGGGGGCAGAAACCTCTAGGCACCAGGGATCATTTTTTGTTTTGTTTTTGTTTTCTTTTTTCTTTTAGAGGTGGGGAGCGACCCCTTAGGTAGGGGTCGCTCCCATAGGGGGCAAATTATATTTAGGCAATTTCTGCCCCCCTTGGGGGCAGATTGGCCTATTTTTATGAGGCCAATCTGCCCCCAAGGGAGACAGAAACCACTAGACACCAGGGATTTTTTTTTTTGTTTGTGAATTTCACATAAGTGGAGCGACCCCTTAGGCAAGGGTCGTTCCCCTGGGGGTCAAATTTATTTTAGGTAATTTCTGCCAGATCAGCCTATTTTAATTAGGCCGATCTGCCCCCAAGGGGGCAGAAACCACTAGGCACCGGGGAATTTTGTTGTTGTTGTTGTTTTACAGATGGGAGCGACCCCCTAGGCAAGGGTCGTTCCCCTGGAGGAGCAAATTGTATTTAGGCATTTCTGCCTGCTTTGGGGGCAGATCGTCCGATTTTAGGTCAATCTGCCCCCAAGGGGGGAAGAAACCACTAGGCACCAGGGATCTTTTTTTTTGCGCCGTCACACAAGGGGAGCGACCCCGTAGGTAAGGGTCGCTCCCCAGGGGGGGTGGGGAAGCAAATTTATTTTAGGCCATTTCTGCCCCCCTGGGGGCAGATCGGCCTATTGTTATTAGGCCGATCTGCCCCCAGGGGGGGCAGAAACCTCTAGGCGCCAGGGCTAAAAAAAAAATTGGTATTTTTTTTGTTTGTTTGTTTGTTTTTTTAGAGATGGGGAGTGACCCATTAGGCAAGGATCGCTCCCCTGGAGAGTCAAATTGTATTTAGGTCATTTCTGCCCGCTTTGGGGGCAGATCGGCTGATTTTAGGTACATCTGCCCCAAGGGGGGCAGAAACCACTAGGCACCAGGGATCTTTTTTTTTGCGCCGTCACGCAAGGAGAGCGACCCCGTAGGCAAGGGTCGCTCCCTGGGGGGGTAAATTTATTTTAGGGCATTTCTACCACCCCTGGGGGCAGATCGGCCTATTGTTATTAGGCCGATCTGCCCTCAGGGGGGGCAGAAACCTCTAGGCGCCAGGGCAATTTTTTTTTGTGTGTTTTTTTTTGTTTGCTTGTTTTTTTAGAGATGGGGAGCGACCCATTAGGCAAAGGTCGCTCCCCTGGGGGGCAAATTGTATTTAGACCATTTCTGCCCCCCTTGGGGGAAGGGGGGCAGATACAACTAGGCAGCGGGATCTTTTTTTTGCCCCAATGTCATGCAGGGTCGACCCTATAGGCAAGGGTCGCTCCCCGGGGGGGTTGAGGGGGCAAATTTATTTTAGGCCATTTCTGCCCCCTCCCCGGGGCCGGCTGAGCTAGAGGCCAAAATCCACAGGTAGGCACTTTGCAAAAAACACCTCTGTTTTCTGTGAAAAAATGTGATGTGTCCACGTTGTGTTTTGGGCCATTTCCTTTTGTGGGCGCTAGGCCTACCCACACAAGTGAGGTACCATTTTTATCGGGAGACTTAGGGGAACGCTGGGTGGAAGGAAATTTGTGTCTCCTCTCAGATTCCAGAACTTTCTGTCACCGAAATGTGAGGAAAATTTGTTTTTTTTAACCAAATTTTAAGGTTTGCAAAAGATTCTGGGTAACTGAACCTGGTCAGAGCCCCACAAGTCACCCCATCCTGGATTCCCCTAGGTCTCTAGTTTTCAAAAATGCACAGGTTTGGTAGGTTTCCCTAGGTGTCGGCTGAGCTAGAGGCCAAAATCTACAGGTAGGCACTTTGCAAAAAACACCTCTGTTTTCTGTCAAAAAATGGGATGTGTCCACGTTGTGTTTTGGGGCATTTCCTGTCGCGGGCGCTAGGCCTACCCACACAAGTGAGGTATCATTTTTATCGGGAGACTTGGGGGAGCGCTGGGTGGAAGGAAATTTGTGGCTCCTCTCAGATTCCAGAACCTTCTGTCACCGAAATGTGAGGAAAATGTGTTTTTTTAGCCAAATTCTGAGGTTTGCAAAGGAATCTGGGTAATAGAACCTGGTCAGAGCCCACAAGTCACCCCATCTTAGATTCCCCTAGGTCTCTAGTTTTAAAAAATGCACAGGATTGGTAGGTTTCCCTAGGTGCCGGCTGAGCTAGAGGCCAAAATCTACAGGTAGGCACTTTGCAAAAACCACCTCTGTTTTCTGTCAAAAAATGGGATGTGTCCACGTTGTGTTTTGGGGCATTTCCTGTCGCAGGCGCTAGGCCTACCCACACAAGTGAGGTACCATTTTTATCGGGAGACTTGGGGGAACATAGAATAGCAAAACAAGTGTTATTGCCCCTTGTCTTTCTCTACATTTGTTCCTTCCAAATATAGGAGACTGTGTAAAAAAGACCTCTATTTGAGAAATTCCCTGTAATTCACACCCCGGAATTCAGAGATGTGCAAATACCCACTGCTCCTCATCACCTAATCTTGTGCCCATTTTGGAAATACGAAGGTTTTCTTGATAGCTATTTTTTACTCTTTATAATTCAGCAAATGAATTGCTGTATACCCTGTATAGAATGAAAACCCACTGCAGGGTGCAGGTCATTTATTGGCTCTGCCTACCTAGAGTTCTTGATGAACCTACAATCCCTATATATCCCCGCAACCAGAAGAGTCCAGCTGACGTAACGGTATATTGCTTTAAAAAATCTGACATTGCAGAAAAAAGCTACAGAGTAAAACGTAGAGAAAAATTACAGTTTTTTTCACCTCAATTTCAATTTTTCTTTTTTCAGTTGTTATGTTCTGTAGGAAACCCTTGTAGGATCTACACAAATTACCCCTTGCTGAATTCAGAATTTTGTCTACGTTTCAGAAATGTTTTGGTTTCTGGGATCCAGCATTGGTTTCATGCCCATTTCTGTCACTGACTGGAAGGAGGCTGAAAGCACAAAAAATCATAAAAATGGTGTATGTCCCAGTAAAATGCCAAAATTGTGTTGATTCAAGTCTGCCTGTTCCTGAAAGCTGAAAAGCTGGTGATTTTAGCACCGGAAACCCTTTGTTGATGCCATTTTCAGGGAAAAAACCACAAGCTTTCTTCTGCAGCACCTTTTTCCCATTTTTAAAAAAAAACGAATTTTTCACTGTATTTTGGCTAATTTCTTGGCCTCCTTCTGGGGAACCCACAAAGTCTGGGTACCTCTAGTATCCCTAGGATGTTGGAAAAAAAGGACGCAAATTTGGCATGGGTAGCTCATGTGAACAAAACGTTATGAGGGCCTGAGCGCGAACTGCCCCAAATAGCCAAAAAAAGGCTCGCCACAGGAGGGGGAAAAGGCCTAGCAGCGAAGGGGTTAATGCTTACTATGAGAGTTGACTGTAAGTGAATAACCAACATTGTGGAAAGAAGATGTAGCTCATAGAGGAAAGCTGACCATTGTGTCATTGCTGATAAGGCTGCCGCCCCATATTAGCGCTGCAGAGCAACAGTCTTTTTTGTGTTGTAAGCTAAAATAATAGTGAAAATGTTAGCATGTGCACAGTATTGTAGTGAATCTTTTGATTCAAAATTGAAGAATGATAAGGATACGTTGATGGTAATACAAACACCACCTGCACTACAGTCAATGGAGGAGCATGTGCAAACACACTAGAGGAAGAGGCCGATATGGCCAAGGAAGGGGAAGAGGTAGGAAGCACGGGGATGGGGTTTGTCAAAATAATCTGTGTGAGGTGCAGAAAGTCAAAGCGTTGGAAGAATGAATGTCCAGAATGAAAGGAAAGTAACATCCCCGGGGTAGGCCAGCTGAACCAATTTGTTCCACCAGCTATGCTTACTGCCCCAGCCCAACATGCTTCTCCAATTCCCCTGACTGTAGTGTCAAATCAGTTGTATCTAACAGCACCTCAACCCCAGCTGTGCCATGGTACCTGCAACTTGACCAATGTCTGTGTTCAACAATGCTTTGCCCATTTTGCTTTTGCATGGAGGTCCCGATGGGCCCTTTCTATGTCTGATAAGGCTACCCAAAGGAGTGGAGGTGACCGCTTGCAAGCTGCTAGGCTCCCAATAGGTCAGGAAAGGACCTGTGTGAAGGTGAGAGTGAGTGTATACCTTGTGGACTGCTTGGCTAATACTGGGGATGCACATTCTATTGTAAGACCTACAGAAACCCATTTACCTGTCTCAGGAAAATTAGTCAAAACCATCTGCATTTCCATTTCTGTTTTCACTCTTCCCCTTTCAAACCCTATTCCATGAACTATAAGCCCCACCACAGAACAGTGTGAATTTTTGGTCATTTTCACTAATTGTATCTTATATTGTACACCTGAGAGGGTGGTTGTGCAAACAAGAAACCCCAATGTGTCGAAGTAAGCCTCAGCAAGGCCTACTAGTGCAAGGGGTTCGCCCTTCTCTGCACAAAGTCCTCACACCATATAGGAAGAAGTTGGCACAGAAACTGAAATAAAAGACAACGTTTATTAAACCTCATGAGGTGGTACCACAGTTCAAACAACACCCTTCGGTAATGTTTGAAGTAGCACATTGAACTAAGAGAGCATGGTCCTTTTATACCCACGCAGGGGCAAAAAGGAAGGTGGTACAGTTACAGAAGCAAGACTTATATACATATAAGGTCATATGGAAATGTACAGTCGACAAGTAGGAGGGGCCAACAGTTTTCAAGGACTAGTAGACACATTACTGTTGGTTACTAATTTCTAACAGCTGCAGACCTTACTGGGCATGTGCAAAGTGGGAGATGCTAAATATAACTTGTCACTAGACAGATTTTCAAGAGTAGTTAACAGGAAGGTAGGACAGAGCACATGGCGAGCACATGGCAGCATGTGGCAGAGATAATGGCTGCCATGAATACAAAATGGATTCCGCGAAATGTTCACAATAGTTGCTATATACAAGATGTCTTCTGCTAATGCTTAATCTAATCGCTACTAAATTACAACAAATGCACATTTTAAAGTGATGACTTTGATGATGATGCACAATGTGACCTCTTCTGAATTGAATGAAATACCTGAAGATATGTGCAACACAATGCTGATTGGGCTCTGGGCAGTGAAGGGTGAAGAAATTGGGAAGGTGTGTAGTGCCTAGCTGGTACGTGTAAAGTTGATGGAGGGTTTAAGATTTTCATGAATTGCCCATGCAAATTGTCACAGCAGTTAAGACAGAAATTAACCTTATAAAGCAAGACCTGTCAAGGCAGGTTATTATCCTACCCAAAGAATCAAGCCCATGTAATACACTTTTTCCTCTGTTTGCAAAGCCTATGGGGTATCTTGGAGAATGGTTCTAGATTTGAGAGCCATTAACATTATAACAATCCTCAATTTCCCCATTGTTCTAAACACTGCTGTGAATGTGTCCCAGATCTTCGACATGGCAGGATGGTTCTCTACATCGATCTCTGTTCTGCATTTTTCTCAGTACCACTGCATGACGACAGTCATGGTTAGTTGCATTCACATTAAAAATATGGGCCCATATTTATACTCCCTTTGCGCCTGATTAACGTCATTTTTTAATGCTAATTTGGCGCAAACTTAACACCATATTTATATTTTGACGCTAGACCCATTTAACGTCAAAATATCCCAGTGTGCGCCATTTTCTGGATTTGTGAAACCGCCTTGCGTCAATGAGATGCAAGGTAGGCGTTCCCGTCTAAAAAATGACTTAAACACCCGTGCGCCATATTTATTCAACCGCACAAAAAAGGCTCACGTCTGGTAGGCGGAGCCGGAAAATGGCGCAAATCCCAAATTGCACCAAAATTTAACACCTGGGTCAGGGTGGGTGTAAAAATGAGGCAAACACACCACTACTTAAGGAAAACTCACAGAAGCAACATCAGAGCTAAAAAATGAAGACATGGAGGTACTATTCATCCAGCATGCACGAAGATGTAGAGCACAGGAGCAACAGAAACAGCTACCACCACACCAACACAGACCCCAAAGGCAACGCAGAAGGCAGGAGAGGATATTCGGGACCAGGACAACCCTTCAGGGCCTCAGGGAACATGACATCATCCAGAGGTACAGACTAAACTGGCAAGCCATACAGCAGCTGCTGCGCCACATTGAGCCACAGTTGGCACCTAGCTTGCAGACACCCCACATCATTCCACCGGAGACCAAGCTACTAGCTTTCCTGCACATGTTGGCAAGTGGCTCTTTTCAAACCACTGGTGCCCTGATTGCCGGGATCTCACAGCCTTAATTTTCTGCCTTCCTTCCCAAGGTACTTGATGTCATCATTTCCCTCACACCCCACCACATCAGCTTCCCCAGCACACAGCAGAAGCAGCAGAAGACCAATCAGGGGTTTTATCAAATTCCTGGCTTCCCACACGTGCTTGGTGCCATTGAATGCACACAAGTACGGATTGTGCCACCTGCTGCAACGGAGCATCTCTACTGCAACAGGAAGCACACACACGACATCAATGTGCAGGCCATTGTGGATCACCTTGGATTGTTCACCAACATCATGGCAAAGTATCCTGGGAGTGTACATCATTCATTCATCTTCTGCCACAGCACCATCAATTAGCACTTCCAGGATGGACGATATGGCAATGGCCTACTTGTTGGTAAGTTCAGAAACCTAGTTATTTACACACAGCAGAGCAACCCTGCAGGGCACACAACATATACACCACTACATTGACAGGTGGCCAGGAAGGCACTGAGGTGTGACACCTGTAGTCACGTTTGTTATCCTGACCCAATGGGATACACACCTATGGACAAATGACAGATGCAAATAACAAGAGATGTCACTCTAGAGCCACACAGGACCAGTTTAAAACCACACAGTGACAATGACATGGACTTAATTGGCAGTACAACTTGGAAGATGAATCTTTCAATATCACATCAACAACACTCAATCACACACCCTTCCAACCAATACATCCTGTGTAAGGGGTGTGTAATGTGTTTTGCTGCAGGTCAAACACCATGAGACACATAGCATGAGGATGCTGACTTTAATGAAGGTGAGATGGAATCATTGAGGCAGTACCAACATCTCACATCACTCCTGGGGTGACATTGCCAGCTAGCAATAAGGAAGTGGACTGTGCTATGAAAACATGTGGATATGACACAAAATGCACAGTGCACACTGCTACACATACGGATTGAGACAATGCCCCATATACATAACAGAGGTACAGGCAGATGGACCTTCTGACACTAAAACCTTCACCCCCACAACCAAGTTAGCCAGCTTACCTGGAGCAGGTTCAGTAGTGTAGGTACACGTTTGCACATGAGCCAACTTGGTGACAGCACAAAAATAGGGTTACATAGAACTTGTCACACATGGGATAATTGTGCGTTGTCAATTGTGAACACTTCAGTGCTGCCAACTTATGGAGATGTGTTGTGCATTGTCACCTAACCAAATCAAAGGGCCTCACTGTTGCATTCCACCTGCAATCATAAATGTCAAATTTGATGGGATATTCAGGCTATATATTGCACCTGTGTTACTACCACAGTGGAATTTATTGTGTGTGTGTGGAAGTATCATGTCACCTTCAGTGAAGGCACACGGACACTTCTTTCACATTACATAACTCATGGGAGATACACCCTGAACTGCAACTTTCTAAATATACCAATGATATCATGTCAATCAGCCAAACACCAGTTTTGATAGTTAAACAACCCAATGCAGAAAGAACTTCACAGAAGCCTAGGATCCCACACAATACCACAAACACTGATGAGTCACAGACGACTCAAGATAACAACTGCCATGCAAAGTGATAATCATGGTGCAACCAACAACCAAATACTTACCCTCATTTTCTCTTTCAGCTGATCAGGGTTACGGGATCCAGCCATGGGTCAAGACCCCAATTGCCAACCCAAGCACAGCAGCAGAGCGTGCCTATAATGAGGCACATCGTAGGACACGCACCATAGTTGAGAGGACTTTTGACATCCTGAAGTCCAGATTCAGGTGCCTGAACATCACCGGAGGCAGCCTCCTATATTCCCCTGAAATGGTCTGCAAGATCAATTTTACCTGCTCCATCCTGCACAACATTTGTGTGAGGAGGAACATTCCTCTCTATGAACCAGATCCACAAATGCCTGAAGAGGAGGAAGAGGAGGATGCTGTCCGTGAAAATAAGGGGGAACATCCAAACACAGCTGCTGGATTGAGTAGGAGACAACACATCGTACAAAACTTCTTCTAACTATAGTCACCATCACCACTTTGTTATCATATGTAATTAAACACCTCACTTCCTCACTCAATCATGCTCTGGGTAATTATTTATGCATCACATGATCCCTAGGAATCATAATCAGAATTTAGCCTCATGCAGCACTGCAGAAATACAGATTAGGATACTGAAAAAGCCACATCACATTTGATGGGTATGAATGTACAACAAACATCGCACACAGTGTAAATGACATATATCCTGTCTATTTCACATTTGAAGCGCAATATCAGAGGACTACAGCTATGAGACATCCATGTTTCCAACATGGTCCATTGCAGCATATGACACACAACTAAGACACCATCAATCATAAGGTAAAAAAGTGTTTCATACATGAGGCAGTGGATGTGCTATTGCATTGGTAAAAGGAATGTATGACCAGACCCTTGACAGCAGTAAGTGTGACATCAGCTATCTCTGCAAGGAGCATGTGTGACAAGAAGTCCATCTAAGCTGAAAAGTGATAGCATGAGTGCCCTAGGTATGGTAAGCGTTGCTTATAATACATGCCCTCTGCAGTCCATCCCAGGTAATAAGTCCTGCCACTGCCATGTTTTCAGTCTCTGCCCACCCTTCTCTAGGGGGCCCTGTAAATGGACTAGCTGTATCCTGAGAATCTTCATGTACACACACCCAGACTCCCATTCTGACTCCTGTGTGCTTCTGTCTTCAGTATGGCATGCCATAGCCATAGTTCATCAGTCTACATGGGCTTCAGGTCTGATAATGCACGGCCTAGTAGTCGGTAGGACCTGTAATCAGCTGTCCATTGTTTCCCATGTGAAAGGTCCAGTTGGCCCTTTGAACTTGATTCTCAACTCCAGGACGTGGGAGAAACAGAAGGTGCTCACCGATATTGTGAGCACTTCCATGCAGACCAGCCATTTGAACCTGCCCTGCCCTTGCAGCTGGCTGGAAATGCTTAGAAGCTGCCATTTTCTGAATCTCCTTGTTGTGCATCGTCATACAAATCACTTGTGTACCAGAGCCCTTGGGGGATTGTGTAACTTTGCAGACCACAGCACACATTTTTTTAGTACCCACAGTGTTGTTCCAGCTTTTCCCAGTCAGAGTCTGCTCACTGTGTATTTGCCTTGTTCATGTTTGTTCCTGACAGAGCCTGCATTCTATTAGCCTGACTGGTTCCTGTCTTTGCGTTAACCATAGAGGTTCCCTGTGGCTACATTTGTCTCATAGTTGCTTTCCATGCCCTATCTTTCCTCCTGGGGTATTGTGTCTAGTAGGTCTACGAGGAACCCTCAAATATATAGTATAGTTTTATCAGTTTACTTATCGTATTCTTTTCTGGGACATGTATTCAAATGGCCTAATCCAGCCCCCATCCCTTGTCTGGTTTTGCATGCATTCATTAGTGCCAAACAGTGGCAGTGTGCTGTGGCTGTACGCATGGATTCGGTACGGTGCCTCCAGCACAACAAACAAGGGTTGCTAATGTGTATGTAAGGACAAAACATGTTTGTGCCCTGACGGTCCACACACAGATTCACTTCTTTTGATGTTGCTTGCGTGGTGACTAGCTGTGAGAATAATCAGCACAGAGGCACTTATGTTCCCTGTTGCAGTGGGAATTTTAGAGCCCACCCAGTGTACAAATGTTGTAATGAAAGCTGCCTGTTTCCTATTACTGATCCATAAAGTTTTTAAGCACACCAAGGTTGCCCTGTCGTCAGCCTTATTAAAGTTCTGCAGTGCCATAGCTGGAGTGTGTCGTTAGTCGATCTTTGGTTTTAGGCCAAATCTGCTTTGAAGGATACTCTGTTAATTCAGGGATTGGTTCTACAGACTCATGACTAGACCTGCACGTAACTGCAACAACATGGAGGCCAATACTGACACAGGGTAGACATGGCCACATAGTTGAATTGGACACCGTTGTGCAATGAACCACTGGACATATGTGAACACATGCAGCATAGTCTGCTGGTCCTCCACAGCCACAGGAAAAACATAGGTCATTTACATGACTCAAACTGTGGAGTACATAACAATTTTAGGATTGGATTTGAGACTCTGTGTCACAAACACTGTACCTACCTAGCATGTTCAAATGCCTGACTCATGGGTAGTATACACACAAGTGACCCTGAGGTGGTATTCAACATTTCATTAAATGTGATGGGTTACATATCTGACATAGCCATTATCAACTGTCCTCTATTTATCCTGTGTATAGTTCCTCATGGGAAATGTTTTGTCCCCAAAGTCAAGGAAGTACACATAGCATAAGATGCAACAGATATAACAAACACATATCATGAATGATGTACCTCAATGAATGGGATTTGATGGTTATACACAATTATAACACATTCATACATGCACATTATGCAAATATTTTCTTGTGACGTTCACACAGAGGCACAACAACAATTTAAACAGCCAATTCACAGACAAAAACACACAGGACATGAGTCTATTTGTTTAGTTGCGTAGCCTTTCTATCCTCTATTGATGCAACACCTGCTCAAACTAGGAAATACCAATTTTATTCCAAAAGTTTGTGTTGCTGTTGCGTCAGTTAAGAGATCTAAACTGGCACAACATCATTGGTATTATGGTCCGCAGTAGTGTGGTCTGCCACATGTGCCCAAACACTAGAACACACACTGCAGGTCATACCATCCTATCTTTGTGTAGTTATAGGCTGCATGCATATTAAAAAATGAAAAATGACACAAAGACAGTTAAAGACAGATTTTTTGACGCAAAAACTTCAAAAAAGATACATATGCATCAAAATATAACGCATATGCGTTAAAAAATGACACTCACACCTATAATACATCGATTGGTCCCTAGTGTAAATTCCAACACCGCACCCCATGAAATCAGTTATCGATTAAGAATGTATTGATCTTCGAATGCGGGGTAATTTTCATGCATATGCATCAAAAAATATTGACGCAAACCCCGTAAGCATCATAAAATTTCATCCAATATAAAAAAAGCCCCACAATTGAGACAGGAAGTGATGTAATAGGCTATCCTGTTTACAGAAATGGTACAGTGGGTGTACTTTCACTTTCAATTTGCAGTATGTGATTGTTCTTGACTTTGTGGCTGTGTATTGAGTTGTGTCTGTGAATATTGTGCTTTTGTCTCCTGTGTGCTATTGCTATTGTATTCTGTTTTTTTGTAAGTGTCTGGGTCAATCAGTGGAAGTGTGTTTTTGTCATTTATTTTGATTAGATTTATCTTTGTACTGTTAGGAGTGTGTTTTTGGGTATTGTTAGTTGGGGTATTGTTGGGCTGTTTGTCGGTTATTTAAGTTTCCATTCCATACCTCCTTTCCCTGTTTTTCACTCTTTACCCTTTCCTATCCTAATTGTTTTTGAGATGTTGGGAAGGCCACGTCTGGGGAGAATGGGTGAGGAGGAGGTGGGGGCTTTTGTGTGGCTGGTGTGCCACTTCCTCCCCCTGATGTTGGAGGCTGGGGGCCGGGTGATACAGGGGTATCACACGGAGGCAAGGAGGCTCAGGTGGGCAAAGGTGCTGTTCCATCTTAGAAGACTCTTCAACAGCCAGTGCAACAACCACCAATTAAAACATCGCTGGGCTGACCTGGTGGCCCAAGAGCAGGACTTGCAGGACCACCTGGGTGTGGTGATTGGTGTCCCTGTTCGTGAGTACAAATTAGACTAATGTGTACAGTACAATGGTCTGGAGTGACAGTAGCAGATTTTGGGACATGCTGCATGCAATCTTTGTGGACATGTGGAATGCAAGTTGAACAAACAGGGGCCCTGATTTATACAATTTTTGCAACGCATTACCGTCATTTGTAGACGCGAAAGCTGCACAAACTTACAAAAGACAACTTTCTCTTGAAAATTAGTGCCGCTTTGGCATCAATAGATGATGGTAATGCGGCACAAACCACTTTATGATTCAGGGCCTCTGAGTGTACCAGGAATGGGATGTATTTCACATGCTAATACAAGGAACCAATGTAGTCCCCATTTTTTAAAAACCATGTCTGAACAGTATTCATGGCCATACGTACAAAGATCTTCCTAAGCTATGCTAATATCTTAGGCCGATATTTCTACTTTGTTTGTGCAGCATTTGCATTATTTCTGGATGCCAAAGTATAGCACACTTGCTAATATCAACATTTTTTGTGCTACTTTCCATAGCTGTAGCAAAAACAAATGAAGCAAATGCTACACATAAAAAAACAAAAACATCTGGCCCTCAGTCAATTGTTTCTGTGTGTTTACGTCTGGACAGAAATTCTTTCACATGGCCAAACCCAATTGTGCCCGGATGCTACCAGATTGCAGTAGCACAAAACAGGTTCATCCTGTGGCTTTTCGGAGTAGGTGTTGAAATTCTATCACTGAGTAGCATGGCCCTACAACATTTTTGCCTTGGGCACAATTGCTGGTACAGAGCTGGTGCAGTTACCATCGTTGTCACTTTATAGCCAAACAATTTTCTAAAGTGAATGGGTCATCATGGGATCCCTGCTCTTTGTGAATGCATGGTCACAAACTATTTATTTGCATATTTGTGTACAAGGGATCACTGACTGCTTCCATTATACATTTTAAGTGACAAAATAGTTTGTTATTTTACGTTTGGTACACCCCTGATGATATAGTGCAGCATACGTACAATTATTAACTTCTCAGTATGAAGGCTATCACAGACATGGTGGTATGCTAAGATCAGCAGGCCAGCATTCCTGTGAGTGCTGCCATTCCCAAGGTGCTTTCAAATAGAGACCTACCTCATCAAGATTGCAGAAGTAGGACATTTGCTAACCCATGTTTTAATTAGCGCACAGTGTCAGTTCGGTTGTACTACCACAGATCACCCAACCTGGCAATTCTCAGTTAATGAATGTGGCAAAGTGTGATTTACAATACCTGATGTAGGTACACAGGGCCCAGAGTAACACATTTCAGGTGGAATGACTTTACCTGTGCCCATGCATTCTGCCACGGATGATCAAATTAGACACTGTCAGCATACATCTTTTTGTTGTTTTGAATCAGATAAATGACCAATCCATGTTTAGTGTAACATTGTCTTCAAGTAACACACAGGATCCCTGCCATCATGTTGTACTAGGGGGCATATACGGCACTGGGTACACTGCCAATGTGCCATATGTAACCTCCATACAACACTGGCACACATATAATGGACCATTGAAAGCACAATAATTCCTGAACAAAACTCAACCCACATGAGCATCACACAGTAACTCATTGTCCCTTGATGCACAAGCCATAATACCTGAGTCACTGGCATTGCAGTGTACCAGGAATGTGGCATTGCATGTCTCTCATAATAACAAATGATGAAATGGAGTACCCTTTAGAATTAATTAAGCACAAAATTGAGTAATCATGTTTGGCACCACATGATTGTTAGGGTCAGTGCATGTTTGCATATGTGTGTCTATCACTCACTGGAGTGACAGTGTCAATCATGTCTGACATCATGACTATGGCCCTCATTACAGCCCTGGCGGACGGTGTAAAAGCAGCGGTAATACCACCAACAGGCCGGCGGAAAAAAAATGGAATCACGACCATGGCGGAAACTGCCAACATAGACAGCCACTTTAACACTCCGACCGCCACGGCGGTAGAAAAAAACAGCGCGGCGGTCGCCGCCAACAGACAGGCGGAGGACAAAGTACCACCCACTGTATTCCAACACGCCCATCTGCCACCTTTTCCGGGGTGGAACCAACGCTATCAAAAGCATGGCGGAAACATTACACAGAAGGGAAACCACTCAACTCTTGATACCCAACGAGGAATCAGGATGCCATGGAGCCCGAGTTAAACGTCCTGCCCATGCTGGTCTTCCTCCTGCTGTATCAGGAGCAGGACAGATGCCGTCGTCGACCACGGTGAGTACAGTACCTACAACACAGGGGAGGGGGAGGGAAAAGAGAGTGGCACACACATGAAAAACACAATACCCCCACCCCCACCCCCACCCACAACATCATACACACAAATACATGCAGCAACATTACATATACACCCCCTGGAAGAACTCAAGGACAAAAAAAATGATTGTAACAAGTGTAATCAAGAGAAATCAGATAGTGAAAGTTCAAAAATCAGTATATACAAATATGTACACCAACTACACAAGTCCGGATAGTGTTCCAATCATTGTGCGTGGACCAGTGGTCCCAAAATGCATGGGCGAAGCCCACACAAGATACCTGACTCAAAAAGGAGAGCACAATGCAGGGGCATCAGATTGAAATTAAACAGGCACCTCAGGGGGAAGGGGAGGGGGGCACCTCAGCTGGATAAACGCAAACGCCACTGCTGCACGAGGGGGCAACATGCCCATTGCTTTATCCTGGGGAGTGCAAAGCCACAGTCTCTCAAGTCTTTCCAGTGGGTGGTTTGCCCACTGCTTTATCCTGGGGAGTGCAAAGCCACAGTCTCTCAAGTGGGTGGTTTGCCCACTGCTTTATCCTCGGGAGTGCAAAGCCACAGTCTCTCAAGTCTTTCCAGTGGGTGGTTTGCCCACTGCTTTGTCCTAGGGATTGCAAAGCCACAGTCTCTCAAGTCTTTCCAGTGGGTGGTTTGCCCACTGCTTTATCCTGGGGAGTGCAAAGCTGCAGTCTCTCAAGTCTCCCAAGTGGGTGGTTTGCCCACTGCTTTATCCTAGGGAGTGCAAAGCTGCAGTCTCTCAAGTCTCTCAAGTGGGTGGTTTGCCCACTGCTTTATCCTGGGGAGTGCAAAGCCGCAGTCTCTCAAGTGGGTGGTTTGCCCAATGCTTCATCCTGGGTAGTGCAAAGCCACAGTCTCTCAAGTCTTTCCAGAGGGTGGTTTGCCCACTGCTTTATCCTAGGGATTGCAAAGCCACAGCCTCTCAAGTCTCTAAAGTGGGTAGTTTGCCCACTGCTTTATCCTGGGGAGTGCAAAGCCACAGTCTCTCAAGTCTCTCAATTCGGTGGCTTGCCCACTGCTTTATCCTGGGCAGTGCAAAGCCACAGTCTCTCAAGTCTTTCCAGTGGGTGGTTTGCCCACTGCTTTATCCTGGGGAGTGCAAAGCCACAGTCTCTCAAGTCTCTCAAGTGGGTGGTTTGCCCACTGCTTTATCCTGGGGAGTGCAAAGCCACAGTCTCTCAAGTCTCTCAAGTGGGTGGTTTGCCCAATGCTTTATCCTGGGTAGTGCAAAGCCACAGTCTATCAAGTCTTTCCAGTGGGCGGTTTGCCCACTGCTTTATCCTGGGGAGTGCAAAGCAACAGTCTCTCAAGTCTCTCAATTTGGTGGTTTGCCCACTGCTTTATCCTGGGCAGTGCAAAGCCACAGTCCCTGTTGGGTGGGTGTGTGCCTGCGTTTGTGTACTTTGGGAGGAGGGCTCACAGATACACTAGGAGAGGACACAGGGGATGTGTGAATGACAGGGGGGTGGTGATTGCACGTGAGCAGTGTGTGGTGATGGGCGTAGTGGCTGAGGACGTGGTGCATGCAGGTGTGAGTGGAGACGAGACAGGGAGGGAGGAGGAGGACGTGGAGAAGGGGGACACAGTGGAGGCAGTGGATGTTGCTGTGTCTGCATGGGGATGGTGCTTGTGTGAGTGCTTGTGAGATGTGTGGTGCTTAAGTTTGCCATGTCCACTCTTGTGTGTTGATGAGTGTGCATGCTGGTCTGATGGTGTGCATGGGATAGGCTGAGGTACAGGGGATTGGGTCGGGGTGGAGGAAGTTGTAGGGGGGAGGCTGGACACAGAGACAATGGCTGTCATCAGTGCTGAGGCCAGAGCCTGAAATGCTCTCTATTGGGCTGCCTGAGAAGAATGAATGCCCTCCAGGTATGTATTTGTTTTTTGCAAATGCCTCTCAACACCCTTGATGGCATTCAAAATGATAGATTGCCCAACAGTGAGGGATCTTAGGAGGTCAATAGCCTCCTCACTGAGGGCAGCAGGGCTGACTGGGAAAGGGGCTGAGGTGCCTGGGGCGAAGAAGATGCCCACCCTCCTGGGTGAGTGGGCACGGGGACACATGCCGAGGGGCTGCTGGGAGGGCTGTGCTGTAGGAGAGGGTGGCGGTTGTACCTGTTGATGCGATGGGCACAGAGGTGCCCGCCACCGCAAGGGAGCTCCCATCAGAGGAGGAGTCGCCGTCGCTGGTGTGTGCTCCTGTCCCTGTCGTGGAGCTCCCCTCGCCCTCCGTCCCACTGGTGGCTTCAGACTCCGTTGCTCCTCCGCCAGATGATGCTAATGCATGCAAGAACAGGGAGACAAAACAAAAGGGGGGGAGACAGAAGAAACACATGTTCAGTGCATGCAACACCATTACCATTGGCGGACACAACACACAGGTAGCAGCCCTATGCACTAAGCCATGCACTAACAGTTCTTATCAAATTCACATGCCCATGGGGGACGAGGCCTAAGCCCAATTGCTGCACACCTGGAAGTCACAGGAGCCTGACTAGGTGTAGATGGCTATTACTAGTAGTGGGGCTGGGGTGCCACAGACCTGCCTAACAAGGGACCTAGCCTACCAAGTTCGCCCTGGCCTAGGGGAACTCAAAGCCCACTTCGACCACCCAGACACCTCGTGAAGCGCGCAGAGTCAGCTGAATTAGAGTGTACTCACCCCCTTGTGGCTTCTGTGATGCCCTCAAGCACCCATCCAACTCCGGATAGGCCACCGCCAGACAGTACATCAGGGGGCTCATGGTGCGACAGGCACCCCTTCCAAGTTGGGAGGCCATCCCCAGGTGGGCCTACACCGTCTTCTTGTTCCAGCGGCGCAGGTCCTCCCATCTTTTACAGCAGTGGGTGCTCTGTCTATGGTAGACCCCCAGGGTCGGGAAGTCCTTGGCGATGGCAAACCAAATACCCTTCTTCTGGTGGGTGCCGACCTAGAGGAAAAGTGAAGTAAAAATGGATGTTTCTATCCCGTACATTTCATCTCATGCATTGCCAAACACCTCCCACCCTGGCCCAGACATACATACACACACACCATCCTCACATGCTGGCCTGTCCCCCTCCCCACCCTCTTCATCCACAACACTCCATACAATCATGTGCCATCCACCATGCTCACAGTGTACACACCTGTTTTTTTTTAGGACAGTACAGTTGCGTGTACTGGGGGAGGACCTAATCCACCAGTTTCTCCAACTCCTCCGAAGTGAAGGCAGGGGCCCTTTCCCCAGACACGGTAGCCATCGCCGCTTCCAGGCCCAAGTCACAGCAGTACTTGCAGTGTATATCCTCTCCTGTTGAAGGTCAGGTATCAAGTGAGTGAACAGATAGAAAATGGCAGCCACGTCCGTGGCGGTGCGTACCGTCACCGCCAGCGTACATCGTCATTGGCTCCTGTGACCCATAGGATCCAATGTTAACCAATGCTGAATTGTGCCACGTTGTTCGACCTCCCACTGCGACGGTGTACAACACCAGTGCAGTTACCTTATTTCCCCTTGTCCCACCTTACAGGTCAGGCAGCCGCCATTTCAGGGGGCCACATGGGAAGGAAAAAAACTGCGTCACACCTATTTAGGCCTGGAATACGGACAGATAAAGGCACATTGCGAATTTCCAACATTTTACCAAATTACACATTGTGATACCTAAGTGTTGGATGACCCTCTGCTCACTGTTCTCCTCAATAGGGCACGTTTGCTGGGGCAGGTGATGAGATAGCAGCATCCTCCGGTGTACAGGCCCCTGGTGGACCTGTCGACAATGGAAGTGAGACACATCATTATCACATGCAGATTTGATCGTGCAACAATCCTGGAACTGTGTGCCCAGTTGGAGCCAGACCTGATTTCAGCTATCCGCCATCCCACAGGAATCCCCCATCTAGTGCAGGTTCTGTCTGTACTCCATTTCCTGGCCAGTGGGTCTTTTCAAACAACAGTGGCCATGCCATCAGGGATGTCCCAGCCAATGTTCTCTAACGTGTTGTCCAGAGTGTTATCTGCCCTGCTGAAACACATGCGTAGCTACATCGTTTTCCATCAAGTGGAGGATTTGTCCACAGTGAAAGGTGACTTCTATGCCCTGGGACATATCCCCAACATCATTGGTG
This sequence comes from Pleurodeles waltl, assembly GCF_031143425.1. Lineage (NCBI taxonomy): Eukaryota > Metazoa > Chordata > Amphibia > Caudata > Salamandridae > Pleurodeles > Pleurodeles waltl. The sequence goes on from NC_090447.1 coordinate 380,100,671, forward strand.
GCATTAATGGTACACATGTGGCATTTGTCCCCCCTCGCAGGAATGAACAGGTGTACAGAAACCGGAAAAGCTACCATTCACTGAATGTGCAGATGTGTGTTTGGCAGACCAGTACATCTCCCATGTGAATGCCAAGTATCCCGGCTCACTGCATGACGCTTACATTTTGAGGAATAGCAGCATCCCTTATGTGATGGGGCAAATCCAGAGGCACCGTGTGTGGCTAATAGGTGAGCCCAAGGTCCCAACACAGTTGACATAGGTGTCTGGGTATGGGGTGTCACTAAGGGTTAGTGTCTGTCTAACAGCTGTCCCTCGACATTTGCAGGTGACTCTGGTTACCCCAACCTGTCATGGCTACTGACCCCAGTAAGGAATCCCAGGACAAGGGCAAAGGAATGCTACAACGAGGCACACGGGTGAACTAGGAGGATTATAGAACGCACCTTTGGCCTCCTGAAGGCCAGATTCAGGTGCTTTCGTCTTACAGGTGGCTCCCTATTCTACTCACCGCAGAAGGTGTGCTAGATAATCGTCGCCTGCTGTTTGTTGCACAACCTGGCTTTCCGACGCCAGGTGCCTTTTCTGCAGGAGGATGGGCCGGATGGTCGTCTTTTGGCAGCTGTGGAGCCTGTGGACAGTGAAGAAAAGGAGGCAGAAGAAGAAGATGTAGACAACCGAAACAACATCATCATGTAATACTCCCAGTGAGACACAGGTAAGAAGATGTAACTGCTTAACACATCTTATACTGGAGCTAGCATAAGTCTGTCATTTTCACTCAGGGTATGGACCCTGACTTGTTACTTTGCCTTTCCATTTCACAGATCTAGGGCCCACTTTGTGCCCTCTGCTATGTTTTGCAAATACACATTTGTGAAAGTACAGACTGACTCCAGATTGTTTTGTGATTCAAGGGTGTTTATTTCTGTGCAAATAAGTGGAGGGGTGTGAAATGGGCTTGGGTGATGGTGGAGGAATGTCCATGGCAGAGTCCAGTCTATTTGTTTCACAGGTGCATTGTGCAATGGGGCATATGAAGTGGAGCAATGGCAGTTTAAGGTGGGCAGGGTGTCAAAGTGGGATAGAGGGGTGACATTCAGGGGGGTCTTATTTCCTGGCGGGGGTCTTGGCAATGTTCTCTGTCTTGTTCCTGGATCTCAGGGACCGCTTGTGGGGGGGTTCTCCTTCTGCAGGAGGTGGGGTGCTGGTGGCCTGTTGTTCCTGTGGCGGTGCCTCCTGTCCACTAGTGCCGGCGGAGGTGGAGGGCTGTTCATTGTCCAGGCTAGTGTCAGGGGCCCGTTGATGTGCCACTGAGTCCCTCATGGTGTTGACAAGGTCTGCCAGCACCCCTGCAATGGTAACCAGGGTGGTGTTGATGGACTTCAAGTCCTCCCTGATCCCCAGGTAGTGTTCCTCCTGCAGCCGCTGGGTCTCCTGAAACTTGGCCAGTACCGTGCCCATGGTCTCCTGGGAATGGTGGTAAGCTCTGATGATGTTGGAGAGTGCTTCGTGGAGAGTGGGTTCCCTGGGCGTGTTCTCCCCCTGTGGCACAGCAGTACTCCCAGCTTCCCTGTTATTCTGTGCCTCTGTCCCCTGAACTGTGTGCCCACTGCCACTGCCCCCAGGTCCCTGATCGTCCTGTGTTAGTGGGTTTGCCTGGGTTCCCTGTAGTGATGGACACACTGTTGATTGATGTGTCCTGGGGACAGAGGGATGGGCCCGCTGGGAGGGTGATGTGGCGGTGTTTCCTGAGAGGGGAGGTTCAGTGGTGGTTTGTGATTGTGTCAGGGGAACCGACTGTCCCGAGGTCCTTGATGGGCCGGGCTGGTCATCTTGATCCAGGCGTGCAGAGCTGCTGTCGTCACTGTGGGCCTCTTCTGTGGGGGGACTGGATATGTCTGGCACCTCCTGTCCGGTGACGTTGGGTAGGGGTCCTGTTGGGGTGTGAATGCATAATCTTAGTATCTGTGTGTGCCATCTTGTGCAATGGGTGAGTGAACCTCTACTCCTGTGCTTGCATTATTGTCGTGGCCCTTGTGTGATTGATGATTTTGGGGCATGAGTGAGTCTTGCTACTGGACATGCTTTGGTGATGGATGTCCATGCATTGGTGTTACATGCAGGGCTTGATTTTGGGATGTGCGGGTTGTGTGGGTTGTGGTAGTGGGGTATCTGTGGGGTGATGGGTGTGAGGTGAGGGTGGGAGTATGTGATGGCATGCAGGTGGGGTGGGGGGATAAAGTAGTTAAGATATGACTTACCAGAGTACAGTCCTCTTGCTACTCCTGTGAGGCCCTCAGGATGCAGTATTGCCAAGACTTGCTCCTCCCATGTTGTTAGTTGTGGGGGAGGAGATGGGGGTCCACTGCCAGTCCTCTGTACAGCAATCTAGTGTCTGGATACCACAGAACGTACCTTCCCCCGTAGGTCATTTCACCTCTTTCTGATGTCATCCCATGTTCTTGGATGCTGAACCACTGCATTGACCCTGTCCACGATTCTCCGCCATAGCTCCATCTTCCTATCAATGGATGTCTGCTGCACCTGTGATTCAAATAGCTGTGGCTCTACCCGGCTGATTTCCTCCAACATGACCCTGAGCTCCTCCTCTGAAAACCTGGGGTGTCTTTGAGGTGCCATGATGTGGTGTGGGTGATGTGTGAGGTGCTATCTGTTGTGATGTGTGAGGGGATGTGTTGGTGTGTGTTGTTTGAGGTGCGTGGATGTTGTATAAGTGATGGTGTTGTGTGTCTGTGGATGCTGGTGTTGTGTTAGCTAATCTCTCTCTCTCTGGCCTTCTTTCAAATTTTTGGTAGTAAGGGTTTGTGGGTGATGTGGGTGTGTGCTTTATATTGGATTGGGTGTGTGGGAGTGGTGTGTGTATGTGTATCAGGTGTGTGCATTGTGAATTGTCCAATGTGGTTGTGTTTTGTAAATGTGTAGCGCGGCGATGTGTACCGCCAATGGATTACCGCAGTTGAAAGACCGCCGCGTTGATTGGTGGGTCGTGATAGTGTGGGCGTATTCCTGTTGGCGTGACGGTGTGGGTTTTGGTATTGCCAGTTTATCACTGACCTTTGATGTGGCGGACTTGTGTGGGTATCGGTATTGTGGCGGATTCCGAGCTGTGAGTCGTAATACCTGTAGCAGAATTCCGCAGCTGCAACGGTATGATTGTGGTCTTCAGCATGGCGGAAAGCGGGAATTACCGCCAGGGTTGTAATGAGGGCCTATATCTGTTGGTGTGTCTATATGCCTGATGTGCTGCTCTATCATCTAAAATGTCACACACAGTAATTTGTTGATCCAAGTTTTGTACAGTGAGCAGACATTGAGCACATATCACCCTTCCATGTTTTACAGGTGGACCCGCCCCATATACAATTGGTGAAGTGGCTTGATTTGCGGACCCAGACATATCCAGTAAGTGTTAATATGTTTGTCCTGTGTTGTGTTTGCAGCTGTTGTGTGATTGACTCCTGTGTGTTGGACTCATTGCGAGGTATGATATGCTGGCACGTGATCTGATATTTGACTTGACTGAAGGTTGACATTTTGTTCCATGATCGAGTTGGACATTCTGTGGCGGAAAGTCATAAATTGGGAGTTGAGTGCTGCGCTTCAGGCATGGGCAGGTGAGCAGGGTGATTTGTTGCTACATGTATGCCAATGATTAATTGGGAGGTGGCCAGTGTCATGATTTAGTCAGCAAGTCATACCCTGATTCACACAGACCAGTGATGCCGAAGTTTTACCCACAGACTTGAGCATCCTTGTTAAGTAATGAACATGTAGGACTGTATGGTTGACTTTCCGGCAGCATCTAGCTCCACATGTTGTCCTCCATTTATGTGGCACTTGAGTGAAATGTCATAGGCGTGCATGCAGGTCAAGGCCAGAAGGGTGCTTGCATCAATGTGCTTGATTTTGGAAAGGTGTCAGTGAGATGTAATGATGTGGACAATTGCCCACATTTTGAAAATTAGTGTTGATGTCATTGTCCAATGTTTGAGTCAATCCTAGTTGGCAGCCCTCCTTACCTGTGGTGGACTGGCTAACCCATGGACATCCGTCCAAAGCTTCCTGTCTGTCCTTGATGTTTGAAGGTATGTGTTGCATTTCCATCTCCCCCGAGGCACAGGGGTAGGGCTAGGAAATATGTGTACCTAGGTGTGATGATCCCAGTGTAGAAGACCGACATGTAATTCAAACATTCATGTGTTCCAAACTACAATGCCCCCTTATGATTACCAAATGCATACAGTCCATCCAGTTCCATTTACAAATCTCAGGTCTTGTGGGCCTTGATTGTCATCCAGAAGATAGTTATTAGTTGGCCTGGAACATGTGGAGTACTTGCAGCATTTGTTATGTGACTAATAGCAGTACAAAGATGCACAGATCATTTAATTAAGTACACACCTTGTTGTGCATTGCTGTGCTGTTAGATAGTTGATGGGTAGGCTGTGTTGGCATGTCATTCTTCAGGGACATTCCATCATCTATGCTGTGATTTGGACTGTATGCGCTATTTTTGATGAAGAGTTAGAATATCATCTGTAGATGTATCACACAATGACGTCACTAATGTTTGGCTTTCTCTGTTTTCACAGCTGCCAACATGAATGCCCACGAGATACGGGAATTCCAGAGGCAGGCAGTGCGTTACCGCCACATACTAGATGTGGAGGCTGGGTTCTGCAATATGACACGTCGATATCGCCATGAGAGAGCCACAGGGGTATGGAGGCCATTTGCCCAAGGGGGGCCAGCATTGCCCACAACAGTCACCACCACCACAGCTCAGACTACACTGGCCCCAAGGATTACAGCCACTGTAGCAGGTCCTTCGACTTCATCTGCTCCAGGCCCATAAGCAGCACCTCCTGCACCTCCCCCTGCAACCACAGCACTGGCTTCAGCAATGGCATCTACAAGTGGTGCACAGACAAACCCAGCTGCTGTGATAGACAATCAGGACTTACAGACACTAAAACGTGACATGCGACAAATGTTGCGCAAGATGGACAGGCTGCAGCAGGAGGTGTCCCGCAATAGCAGGAGACTGTGGGGGAATCAAAAAGATCCTGCGGAGAGCCAATTTGTAAATTATGGATCCTCACCCATGATTCCTTCTCCTCCCTCCTCTTTCCTCGTTCTTTTCTTTAGTGGGTTTAGGGGGCTTAGTGTTAGGTTAGAGTAGGCTGTTAGTTTAGTTAGTATAAGTGGGTTGGGGTGTGGAGGGTGTTATATTATTACATTTTTTTTGTGGGTGGGTGGGTTGTTGGGGGATGATGTTGGGGTTTATGTGTATAAAAAAAAATACAAAAAAAAATATTTAAAAAAATACAAAAAATATATATATTTGTTTAGGATAAGTTAGTATGAGTTTAGGTTAGTATATGTTGTCCTACATGTGTCCCGTCATATAAGGGGGGTTAGGGGTTGATGTTTAGAGTGTTTTGTTAAATGTGGTAAGTTTAGCTTAGGGTAGCTTAGGGCCAGTTGTGGGTAATGTATAGTTAGGTTAGGTTAGGTTAGTTAAGGTGTTTCCCCTAGTTTAAGTTTCCTTTATTATTGTAAAATATAGTTTTAGGTACTCCTTTACAGTATGTGTCATATGCTTGGGGATCAGGGCCTTGGCATGGGTGTACAGTGCTAATTTAGTATTTGCATTTGTGTTCCATCCTGCATCAGAATCCCATTATTGGCATGGTTATTCCCTATTCCAAATGAGCTGTCAAATTGGCAGCTACAACATAGCTACTTCTCTATGCATCTGCCATCCATTGCAACCACCACTCAAGGTTACTATGGTTCCCAATGTGTTGTAAAGGTTGGTATGTTTTTAAATCTGTCATCGTTTGAGTCCTGAATTGGAATCTTGGCCACTGTGGGACGTCTGCCTGCAGCCTGATGTTCATGTGAAACCTGATAAGCTGAGTGATGTGATAATCTTATGTAGTTCTGTATACATAATTCACACCTATCATTTCTTACATTATACTCCCAGGTTACATAATTGCCCATACACTCGTTCACATCCATTCCTGCTGTATGGTGTGTGTGTATGATTAAAGTGTATAGTCAGATGTCACATTCATAAAGATTGTCTTGAAAGGAATGTTGGCCGCATTGAGTTTCAGCTTATACATGCTTTGAAGCTGACTTTTTCTGTTCTACATAGCATTATACGGTTTGTTCTCATTTCACTTTAGAAATAAGCCTAAGGAAGCACAGATGATGATAAAATCCAGACCCCAGTGCATAGTTATCAACCCACATTCTTTCTACACTGTTGTACTGACCTTTCTATGGCCATTGACATGTTACATACATCACAAATCTCCTACACAGTTGATGTATCACATTACACAGAGACAAAGTGGTTGTGTAAGTGCTATTTATTTTAAGGTGCTGTAGTGTAATATTTACATAGTCCAGGATTGTAAGTTCATTAGTGTGACGCATTCTATTGTGATGCAACACAAGTGCAATGGTGAGGGACATGTCATTGGACATGCTGTGGTGAAGTGTCATTCAGTGCAGAGGAACATGAATTGCCAATGAGGTAGTGAGAGAAAATTGCAGTGCATAGTGACAAGGTAAACAGTGTGCTGGGGAACAGTGCATGTTACCAACTGTAGCAAGGCTGGCATGTTAACAAGCACAGGACCTAGGAAATCAGTGCCCATGTGGCATGAACTAGTGCTACCGGGTATTCCTACGGGTGAAGGCGATCTGTTCCATGTCTTCTTCTTCTGATGTGTGTGTCGTCTCCTCTGCCCTTGGTGGTGGTGGGTTTGAAGGGGCAACACACACTTCAGTGTTGGAAGACGTGGAGTCAGAATTCCCAGTAGCTGCCAACTGTGGGGCTATTAAGGGCATTACTGCAGCAAGGAGGAGCTGCTGGTTCTTGAGTATAGCAGCTACATCACTTTGGTAGGCAGCCAGGTCGGTCCTGAGGGTCATGATTGCATTCTCGCATGCAGTGAAAGGTTTGGGATGCCAGGTGTTGGTGGTACCAGTGTCCTCAGAGTGCTCAGCTGGGTTGGAGCTAGAAGGGTGTACTACTGGGGAGTGGGTGGGTCTTCTGTGATGGCTGCTGCATCTGTACTCCTCCTTGCGACTGAAGGTGGGGTCTGGAGGGTTCCAAGGACATCTTGGAGGGTCTTCTGGCTAATATTTGTCAGCTCGTTATCCATGTCATCAGGGAAGTCCAGGACAGGCATATCCACAGGAGAGCCATCGTCCTCTGCAATGAGATATTGTACAATTAGTGTGTCTGTGTTGTGGCAGTTGTAATGTGACGTTACTGACTTCCTATTAGTGAGACATTGTAATCTTGGTTCCTGTTCATTGTTCCTGTCGTTAATATTAGCATTCTCACAGGCCACAGGGAATTGTCTGCATCACATCCTCTAGGTTTAGGTTCTGTCCAAATTGTATGTTGCCACCTTCTTGTCCTCCGTCTACTTCCATTAGCATGGTGAGGCCTTGCAATGGCTGTGGGTGTTCTGATGCCACTTGCACCACACTTAGCAATATGGGATTGACCCAGTCTCGGATATTTCACATACACCTATATGTTACTGAGACCAAGCACATACTATGTATAGCATTGGCATGGCACGATACAGGTGTCAGCATTGGTAGTGTGTCATGTTGATGTTGGGGAATGTATGCTACATTGGATTGCACTGATGGGCCTGGCAGTGTTCCATTTCCTCTTATGACTGTGCGGGTGTGTTTAACTAGCTAGACACATATGTCCTCCCCCTCAATGCTGTTGTCTCAGCAGTAGGTCAGTTGGGATGTTGCAAGGTGGCATTGCAGCTATTGTAACACAGGCACGGGTGGACCCTATAGTGTGCAGCATGGGTATGACATTACTGCTGTATACGTCATAATGTAAGTAACAATACCTGATGTTTATTGCACGTATAGACATGAGCATTTGACAGGATTTACACTTTGTTAGGAATTACAGGGGATTTATAATGTTGTCTATTTTGGGTGTGTTTGATTCATGGGCACCTAACTGCCATAAGCCACTTGACCTGCACACACATCACAGGTAGTAGGGGCAACTGTTGTCAATGGTAAAAATCAACTTGCGGATATGGCCTGCGACTGGAAATTGAGCCCTAGTTCATGTTGTGACAATACCAGCTGTCGTGTGACAGCAGGCCAGTTTTACATTGTACCCTACCCTCCTGGAGTGGCTTGGCCTTTCCAACAGCCTTGGCATGGCAGAGTACCCCCATGTAAAGGTTGTTGGTTTTGTGTTGTGGTGTGCCCCTGGTTTCCCCTGAACAGCCCATGCACCCGTGCAGTCCCCCTTTGCCCTTTCCACTGCCTGATTTTCAGGGCTGACATGCATTGTGTAGTAGGTATGTCCCTCCCCCGTGCTTACAGGTAACATGTAGGTGTTTTTGTCCCCCATGCAACTTACCCTGCATCTGTGTTGTTTCCTGGTAGTCTGCACTTTCCTTTCCTTGAATCCCTGTGATGATCTCCTCTGGGATAACGGCTGCCACCATCTCTTCCAGCTGGTCCAGGTCCTCCTGTGGTGCTGGACTCCCACCTCCAGTCTGCAGTGCTGCCTTCCTGTTCCTTGTCATTTTTTCCTTGGTCCTGCGCTTGCAGTCATGCCAGCGTTTCTTGCACTCAGTGACTGTTCCCCGTACTTCTGCCACACTGTTTATCTTGTCCACAATTTGTTGCCAAATTGCCTCTCTCCTCCCAATTGGCAATTTTGAGGTGACAAAAAGTTGATGCTGGTGTTCCGTCACCTCTTTCACCAGTATTTCCTGCTCCTCTGCACTGAAACAACACTTCCTTTTCTTCTTCTCCCTCTCCTGGGTCTAGTCTGGGTCCTCCTGGCTGGTTCCTGGTCGATTGGGGTCTTCCTGGGGTCTCTCCTGGCTTCTGGGATCCATTTTGGGCCTCCGTTGCACATTTTGCTGTGTTTTTGCCGCTTTTTGATGCTATTGCGGGGAAAAATGGCATGTATCCAGTTTGTGACGTCGTAAACCGGATTAAAGTCATTTTCCCTGCATAAACGTCGTTTTGCTTTACGACGAGGCACAATGGTTAGAGTAAAAAAAAAAAATGACTCTAACCCGTGGTTTGCGCCAGGGAGCATCAAAGTATAAATTTGACGCCCGTGTGGCTCAAAGAATTGGCGTTAGCCAGCGCTAAACTTTTTGACGCAAAACTGCATCAGCGCAGTTTTGCGTCAAAAAGTATAAATATGGCCCATGGTGTTTTGGTGGCAGAGAATCCCACTAGAGTAGAGCAAATTGTCACTTATTTTCTTCCAATCCCCTTTACAAGAACCTTTGCATCTTGCTCATGGATCTGTATTGTTCCAGCACATTGACCGCTTGTTGGCTGTCTCACCTACTAGGGAGGCATGTAAAGGGCGCACTATTGCTTTGATGAATCATTTGGCTAGCGGGGTTCACAAGATTTCCAATTGTGTCTGAGGAGAGGGTGAAAGATGTGTTACAGATGCCCCTGTTCTGCATGTGCAGAGAGAGTTGAGGGGAATCTTTGGTATGGTGAGGTACGGCAGGCAGTGGATTTCAGATTTCTCCCTCATAGCCCAACCCCTTCAGTGATTGAAAAGGAAAGATATCAAGGTTCAGAGGTTATGGTCAAAAGCCATTCCGATAGTTTAAACCTGCTTTGCATCTTTCCCAGAGTTCGGTTTGCTGTTTTTTTCTTGAGCAGGGTGGGGTCCTCCTTATCAGTGCTGACACAATACCATGGTGATCAACAATACACACTTGAATTTTTTTCAGCTTCCTTGGATCCTGTAGGAGCTGCTGTCAGGGTGCTTGAGAACCATTGCAGAAGTGGAAGCAGTGGTTGTGGAACATTCTGACAGTATGGTGTTAGGGGAACATGTGATATTACATGAAGTCCATTCAGCTGCAATTTTGATAATAGAACATGAAACACAATATCTGAAAGACTCAGATTTTATTAAATAAACTGGCTTATCACTCCCATCATATCAGTAGAAATGTGTGGAGTTTTGAATGTTAGCACATATCTGCCTTTGCCATCCTAGCAAGATGATGAAGAAGAGGAAGACTGTGTACCAGTGACAGAATTGTGCACAAAACCTTGTTGCAACATCAAAGATGAACCCTTGGAACATTGTGCTGATGTGTGGTTCTTAGATGGGCAATGCGTTAGAGACAATTCAGGAACTCTGGGGGCTGTATATGCTGTGTTTACCACTAAGCCTTTTCTTTAGCAAATGCATGTTCAGCACAAGTTGCAGAAGTAATTGCTCTCACAAGAGCATCTTATGGACCAATAAATGTAGATGTTTCAATTTTTACTGATTCTCATTATGGGTTTGGTGTAGTGCATGATTATTGGCATTTTCGGTCACAGAGGCAGTTTATGACAACAGCTAATGCTCAGATAAACAAGCATTTGCAATGCAACGGGTCTCGCGTTTGCTCGTGTCAGAGCTAATAGTGTTGTAAACTCCTAACCGGACTTTTCACTCGTAATGAAACCTATCTGCAAAAGTGCAATTATGTACGTAACTGGAAAAAGTGCAATTAACTGTGTAACAGGGTCGATATTATGCAAAGAGCTCGACTTCTGTGAGATTGCTCTGCGAAATAGAGAAAAAGTAGTCCACGAACCGGACGGAAAACAGCAAGCCTCATATGTTTTCTGTACTTGGTCGATGCGCTCGAGTAGGGCTAACCACCGGAAAAGGCATGACGTATGCGTGCCTTCCACTAATGAAATCAAGCAGATTCTAACAGGCAAGCCCACGAACCAATGAAAGACACTGACGTGACGTGGACGGGGCTCCGAGCCCTTTTAATTCCTAAAGCGTCTAGCTAGCGAAACGCATGTGCAAGCGCATGCGACGAAGGCTCAACACTAAAAATGGTCTCCAAGTGCCTGATCTGTTGTGAGCTCTGCAAATGCCATCTCAAATAGTTGCCATGAAATGCACCAGTACACAGGGGAGAGTCAGTTGTCTTGATAGGAAATAAATTTGCAGATGCCGTTTCCAAGTTTTACATGCTGAATGCCACTACTAAATATGCTGCTCTATTTGCAGCAGTGAGAGTCCTCAATCTGTCTGTATAGACAATAAACATTCAGGAGAAGACAGGATAAGAGGAGAAGCTGCAAATGAATGAAAGGGTTGCAAGGAAAATAATGAAAATGTGTAGGTAGATTCAGAAAGAAGAGTTTGTTACCAAATTCTTTTTTAGAAACACTTTTTTTAAAATTACTGCAGATTTGTGGATCCTCAATGAATTTGCTGCAAAAGTAAAAAAAAAAAGTGTAATTTTTGGCCCAAGGCAGGGTCCCTTAAAGAACCTCCCCCAACCAGGCCTAGGCGGCCAGGTTAAAACATACTGTCCCATACAAACAAAACACTGAAATTCACCAGTTATATGTCTCCAGTAACTACAGCTTGTGCCCTAAAGTAATTACAGGCCGCGCCATGGACTGCTAATTACCTCACATATTATATAATTCATGACACGTTCTATGACAGGGCCACTGAAATTATGCGATACTGTGGCTTTAGCTTTTTTCACATAATTGTGAACTTTCCGCATTAGCCAAACAATCCACCATCTGCTCCATAATCTGCAGATTTTAACAAACAAAAATCTATTTCTTGATCAAATGGATAAAAAAATTACTAAAAATGTTGTGAAGTCTTTGCGTGCAGTGGAAGCCTCCTTCACAAAAGTCAACTGGTTATCTTTCAGTAGCTTATTCAAGTATTTGGCTATTAAACTGGTACTAATGAGGTGCAATCACATGCCCAGATATTATTGCAATTTGTAAAATGACAAAATAATGATAGCTGTCAATGAATGTGCCACCTTATGCTGCATAATTGGTGAATTTTAGTGGTTCTGTTAAGTTAAAATGGTATGTTTTAACTGGCATTTAACCTACTTACAACATCACTTAAAACTTTGTTTTATATATATGTATATTATGTTCACTGAAAAATCAAAGGCTAAAGCAGCGTTAAAGTGAGGTATTGACAAAAAGTAAAAACTATTTTAAAATCCCAAAACCTCTGAAATTCATCAGTTACATTTTACTGAGCTAATTAAAACTTGCTCATCCGCCATGCACTGTTTATGACCTCACACATTAAATTTTTCCACATGTTATATGACCTGGCCACAGGCACCCCATTTTGGAAACAGTAGAAATAACAAGCCATCAAACAAACAGTAATGGAACGCTGTTGGAAATAGCCTTTCTGCAGGGTCATCCCCAGACGTTTTGCCTTCCTTCTCTCCTTTTTGCTGAATTTAGTTCTGTTGGCCTTAGGACTCTAGACACTTTCCACTGCTAACTAGTGCTAAAGTGCATGTGCCCTCTGTTCAAAAATAGTAACAGTGGCTCATCCACAATTGGCATATTTAATTTAAATATAAGTCCCTAGTAAAGGGCATTACATGTGCCCAGGGCCTGTAAATGAAATACTACAAGTGGGTCTTCTACCCCTGTTTGCTGTGCTTGTGCCTTCCTAACATGTCACATGTCTCGAAAGTCACTTTAGGGGAGGCCGTGAGAGAGGATGGCAGCTTTCTGGTCACTGGTGGGTCAGACAATCGAATGATTAAACCTGACTCAAAGTCAAATTTCCAGATTTTGGAGGCCTATTAGGGGCCGCCTGATCCCACGCTCATTATATCGTGACTCTTCCTCTACTGCCCGCTTCCTGCTGCAGTTTCTGCCTGCCTGCTGTCACTGTGCTTGGCTCTCGCTCCTAGAGATATACAGGTGCAGGTGTAAGGCAGGGTGGCAGGATGGAAGGCGATGACCTGCACTGAGGCTGAGTTTGTGGCTACAGGAGCCCCCACAGAGGATGAGAAGATGGGAAGGCAAGAAGGCACAGGAGGTGTGGTCATTGCTTGTCTTGATTGCCTGATGGAGCGCTTGGGTTTTGAGCAGTATCACAACAGTATTATAGGGTATTACATAGACCCTCCATGGCCACACTGCCTAGTGATACTTAATAAAAGTTACACTTGTTCTCATTGACCTGTTGATTTTCCATCCAAAGCCAAAGGAGGTATGAGGCAAAGTGGCAGTGGGTGGAGGCGGCAACTTTCTGGAGAGATCGGAGGAGGAGGTAAGTTACTGTTGCTGTTTGGCCCTTGGCTTCTGTCCCATTGTCTTTGTCTGCCTTTGTATACCTTTGCGTTTGACCTTTGGCTGCCTTTCTCTGCCTGGACAGGCTGGCAGGCTTTATTAACTTTGATTTTACCCAAACACCACCTTAGGCCTCAGGCTTCAGATTACTGTGTTATTACAGTTGCTGCATCACCCTGACACTGCACATGCCCTAGCCCTCTACTTCTCACATGCAGCTTTATCTTTGACGTAAGTTTTGCGCTGTGAGTGATTCCAACAGGTTTGACCACGTTCAACAAATGTTACCTGACTTGGTAGACTATATGGAGGGCTCAGAATTGTCAACTGGATTTACCTGTTGTAGGGGCCATTTTGTGTTTTGGATTCACTTGATTCCTTGCTCTTTGCTCCTGGGTCCACTTCACAAAAATCCTCACTTTTGGGTTTGATTGGTGGGGAGAGCCCCCAGACATCATGGTCACCCGAGGCCACACGCTGCAGTCCAAAGGACATCCAAAGACCATTGGGGCACATAAGTGCAGGGCTAGGTTACCCTAGTTGGTTCTGGTTTGGTTCAGGTTTTAACCGTCGAATTGCAGTGAATGCCCCATATCTTCGGACCTTGGCTTTGCATAGGCTGTCACCTCAGACTCTTTACTAGCGACAATGGTCAAACTTAAGTAACAAGGGGATGCAATAGCTACTTCAAAATCTCAAGAAGGCACAACCATTGACGCATTCCTACTGCAAGTGTTCTATACAAGGAGATCATTCTAGCTGACCAACACCTGTCATTGAAGATGGGTGATGCAGGGCTTTGTCCCTCGAGGCCGGGTGGAAGCACTGGGATGGATGCTTCACCTATTCCTTCCCTCAATCAGCCCATTGAGCCTCCTTTGCAAATTCAACCACCTCTGTCAACTCCCAGTTTGGCAGCATGAAATCAAATATTGACTCTTTGGTTATCAGTGAAAGGGGGGCTCCTGCTAAGCTTAAAAAGTGTTCCAAACGATCAGGTCTCTCCAAGCCTAACAGGTCTGATAGATTCCTTTGTCAACAACCAACGTACCTGTCTTACATCCAATGGGCGTTGCAACTGCCTCTTCTGACCCAGGGACTGCAGAAGCTGTCCTGCTCCAGATTGGGACATCCTTTTTAAAAGATTTCAAACAACGATGTCTGCAAGTTTGTCCCCGTCGATTGACAGACTCTAAGAAATGGAAACCGCAGTGTCATTGCTAACTCAAGCCCATACTAACATGCTGCCCCCAAAGCCCCCAGCCCAGGTTTCTATGGCAACTAACAATATCCCTCTGAGATTTTACATCTGACCCAGTTATAGCTCAGGGCTCGACTTTGAGTGGTGTGGCCACTCAGGGTCCTGGGTCTACTTCTCTCCATACCAGGAATGCAGGTGGAACCATTTCAAGGGCAAGGGCAACTTAGGCTACTGGAAGGCAAGAAATTAATGGAGGTGATAGCAGTGGTGGAGCTCCAACAGGCAGTCCAAATTATGATCCCAAGCTGAATTCAAGGCAACAACAGTTTCGCAATCAAACTCGACTAAACCTTCCTCCAGACTGTTGTCTTTGTGTTGCTGTTTTAACAAATGTGCTGACCCTAAACTCCCCCAGAGAAGAATCAATGCCCAAACTGAAAAATAAAGTTTGTAACTGACATTTTGTTTGTATGCAGGGTTGGGTGGATCGGTCCCCTGGCCAAACATATGAAGGGGGATTGTATTGTGGTGAATTGCCAAACACAAAACCTGCACAACACTTGATTTATTGGGGGACTAGGATCTGTGGTGAGGGTGCTGGGTCTCACAATACCATTGTCCCATTTGGGTGTTTCTATAAATACCTCAAACCATTTCATCTTATGTGCAACTAGCCAACACCATGGGTGGCCTAATGAGCCAGGAAGGTTCTCTGTCCCCATTTCTAACAAGTTCCATCTTCTTTCAAACCTGGAAGATGTAGAATGATGCCCAGCAGAGAAGGGCATCAATGGGGATCTTACCTTACACCCTATTTCCCTGAGTCAGGTGACACATGAAGAGGAAATTTCCAGAAATGCAATTCCTCCACCAACGGCCCAAATCCATAAGAGCTCTCCACCCACCAATGACATCATCTGTGATCTCTCATCTCAGCCTTGCACCTTTCCCTGTTTCCCAAAACTGCCTATTAGTTCTGAAGTGCAGTCAGTTGACAGAGAACACATCCTGAATCTTCCGCTCAGCGTATCTTTAACCGCCCCCCCAGTTTATCTAAGCTTTACCCGTGTCTAGCTTTTCCAATACTCTTACATTGATCTCATGGAATATATTGGGGCTCTGGAGTAAACTTGCTCAGGAACACTGGGGGGTATTCATTGACTAGAGTGATATTATGTTTCAGGAAACTTGGGAGATCACCCCCTCAAACATACAAGGCTATAAGACCTTTCATATTCCAGCTCATAAATCCTGTGCTGGTTGACCCTTGGGGGTGTGGGGGAGGGGCTTGCCATATGGCTTAAGATTACTTCGGGCTGTCATGTCAGGCAAAAAACCCTTGACTCTCCCGATTTATTGGGTCTTGAACTTCTAGCAGTGAATAAGGTCCTTTTATTACTCCTTAATGTTTATAATAGGAGTCTGCCTAAATCAGCCAAATCTACGGTTCAGGTTCTCTTAAAAGGTACCCTAATCAAGGCCAGAGAGGAGGCTACTGTTATTTGTGGAGGGGGGGAGAGTTTAATGTGTGCTTCGAACTCTCGTCTTTATTAAGGGAAGTTGTCAGCGAAGAGGATTTGTATTGAGTCATACCTGAACCCCCAGGTCCTTACCTTTACACCCTTCCTAAGGCAGCCCTACAGATGCTGAACCTCTATTTGTGTTGTCATCTGAGAGTGAGTAATAGCATAACAAAGTCTGATTTAGAGAGGCTCCCAATATTCAGGAGTGCTTATAAAAGTCATATTGGCTAGATCCTTATAAGTGTTAGTTCTTAGGATATCATACTCAATATGCAAGTTCTACTCCATTTTGAAAGTGACCATTTTCCACTGACACTCACCTTTTGGGGAAATTTAGATAATGTGACCCAGAACCAGTCACAGCCAAGTGGTAATCTAGTCGAAGGCAGACGTTTAGGTGGGATAATGTGGCTAATAATGAGAGTGCCAGTGCACAGCTATATCAAGACTTTACCCCATTCTTGCTCACTCTTTCAGAGTCAGATTTAGCCCCTTATAAATCCTTGGAAGTCCACAATAAATGGTTTGTGAAACTAAAAATGTGCTTCTACACCAAATCACTTTCTGATTAGAGTAAGTCCTCTGTTGTAAAAGAGTGTGGGAAGAGGCTTCTAGTTAATACTCTAAAAGGAGGCTTTCCTGTAGATATTTGGTCTGCAAGAGTCTCCTAAAGAATGTGCAAACTGTGTGGGACACTTCCATCTGCACAGATAATGACTGCTGTAAGATCAGGGGGTCCTGCAAACCTTCTGGCACATAATTTCTCATGGGACCAAGACGTCTAGCATGAGGTCCGAAGTAAAAATGTTCCTGTGTGACTGCGTTAACCACTTCCAGTCTCTTTATGGTGATCTTCAGGTTCCTCCCCTTTCACATCCCATGGAGTAACTGTTTCTTCCTTAACACACAATTACATTTTATCAGGCCAAGACCTAGGAGATGTGCAGAGCATTTTCATCCTGGAAGAAACCTATTTGGCTATTTGTTCTCAGAAGTCTCATAAGACCGCAGGATTGGATAGAATCCCGGCTGACTTATTTATCTCAGAGACAGCTGTTTGGGCACCCTATCTTAATCGTATAGCCAATAAAATAATGGTGGGTACTGCAATCCCGGTAACCTGGAAAGGTGCAGAGATTATCCTCATCCAAAAGAAGGGTCCCAACAGTGAGCCAGCTAATTATTGCCCCATTAGTCTAATTAATTCCACCCAAAAAGTATTTTGTAAGCAGGTTCTGGACTGTCTGATAACTTGGATTGATGACAACAAGATTTTATCTCAGTTCCAGGCTGGGTTCCACCCAAGAACCAGCACGGTTGATCAAGACTTTAGGCTTCAGCTCATAAGATAGAAGGAGGTTGATATCAACAAAGGTAGTTTATCCATTGCCTTAGTCAACCTCAAGACATAATTTGATAAGTTGGGGTGTTAATGGCGAAACCACTGACCGTTTTCGGGTCGATAGTGGAGTTAAGCAGGGCTGCGTTCTTGCCCCTACCCTGTTTCTTCTTTTTATCAACAGTTGTGTTGATTTTCTTATGAACTGTGACAATGACTCCCAGGTGCTCGGGGGGTATTAAAATACCATCAATATTGTTCGCAGATGACATGCTGCTGATTTCTAAAACTCCCATGGGCATAAAAAACCTCCTTCTAAGGTTCCAATCATTTTGTGCTATCTTTGGCCTGACTATTAATGCACCCAAAACTAAGTTTATGGCAATAAATCCTCATGGGGGTACAGAGGGGCACTAACCTTAGAGGCGTTCGAACTGAAGAGAGTCTGTGATTTTGATTATCTTGGAATATGGCTATCGACCCCTAACACATGGGTTAGCCAAGTTTCCAAGAGCACTCTCACGCTAAACAACAGGACAGCTGCTATCTTAAGATTTGCTGGCAGAACTTCCTTGCACCCAATTTCCCCACTTCTAGAAGTCTGGAGAGCCAAGGTAGAAGCAGCTGCTGTCTATGGTGTAGACCTCTAGTGGCACATTGATATAGATGTGCTGGGTACAGCTGATAATAAATTCTTGAGGATGGCCCTTAAATTACCCCAAAGTACCCCCTTGATCTTTAACCAAGATCTAGGTATCCGCTCCATTATTTCCTTGCACAGCTCAAACCTCTTCTTTACTGGTCCATGTCTGGGCCATTCCTGAGCTGTCATATTACAGGGCAGGCCTGAGAGATATCATGGACAGGCAAAAAAGAGGGGCTTTATTACCATGGCTGTGTTACATCAAGCAGACTGTTCATTTCCTAGGGCTGCAGGAGTTTTGGGTAGACGCATCAGTCATGACATCATCTTCTGTCGAAAAGTTGAAGTCCCTTTAGTGGGGAAATGAGGAGTTGAAATTGCTTACTCAACTTAACCCGTGGTATTACAGTGATCTCATTTTAGGATTTATGCCCTGCCCAGCTTTTGAGGCCTATATGGATCAAACTTACCCACCTTATTTAAGGTTCTGATTGGGCACTCTTCCCTTGGCCTCATTTACTTTCAAATGGAAAAACGGTTTGGGGGAAGCAATCTTTGGACAGCATGCAAAGGGCTTAAGGAATCTAATGACCATTTGCTGTTCTTTTGTCCCCTCTACTCGAAGCAGAAAAAGCGCTGTATAGCTTCCTACTTTGTTTATTTGGTGTGTGCCAACAAAGGGGTGCACTGAGAATTTGCAGGGCTGATACCTCACCTACTATTGTATTCTCGATTGCTAAGTTCCTAGAGAGTGTTTTGCCAATCTAGGGAAAGTTGTCTCATATCCATGGACCCTGGCTGAGTCTAACCATTTATTGTTACAACTTTGTATTTTAGGGTATGGACTATGCATTGTTTTATACAGAGCACCTTATTATAGCACTTATGCATATTCAATGTGTTATTCTAAGGTTGAGGATATTTTTAAGTTACCATATGGTTGTTTTTAATTATTATCTTAACCTGCGGTTTTAAGGTTTAAAAGGCCACTTCTGTTTTGTCATTTTTGCAAGCCCACATTTCATTTTAAATGTTTTTGTCTATTAATTGTATTAGCAAATGGGCTTAGGTATCGTATTTTTGAACTGTGACTTTTATGGTCAACGCCGAAATAAAGTTATTCTACGATGGCCACTAGTGGGTCTACAGCACTGTTTGAGCCACCCACTGCAGTAGCACTTCAAACATGTCTCAGGCCTGCCATTGCAGAGCCTGTGTGTGAAGTTTTAAGCTGCCATTTCAACCTGGCAAGTTACCCTTGTGCCAGGCCCAAACCTTCCTTTTTAATACATATGGTACCCCCTAAGATAGGCCTTGGACAGCCCAAGGGACGGGTGCAGTGCATTTAAAAAGTAGGACATGTACATTTTTGTTTGACATGTCCTAGTAGTGAAAATTCTCAAAACTCTTAAATCAGTTTTTCACTTCTATAAGACCTATGTCTTCCATAGGATACCATTGGGATTACCTTATTGCATGTTTAAGTGCAATTTACAATTGGGAAGAGATGTGACTCCCAAGTTTATTGTCTCTGGAATCACAATTTAAAATCTCAATTAATGGTGAAGTGGGGTTTTAAATTGTAATTCTGAAAATGACACTTTTAGGAAGTTGGCATTTTCTTACTTCAACCATTTGATGCCTTCTGCCTTTCTCTGAATACATGTTTGGGTTGGTTATCAGCCAGGCTTTGTGCACTCCCTCCAGACATCCATACTCAAAGGGACCTTAGGTATCACTGATAGATGGCTATCCACAGCGTGATGGACTCTCCTGGGTAGAATAGGAGGGAAAAGCTGGAATTTACGCCTGAATAGGCTGTGTCCTGTCCCTGCACAAAAGGCTGCATACCCCCCTGTAGTGAATCTGGAGCCGTGGCAGGAGGGTCTGGGACTCTGTGACTTCAAAGGCATCTCTTTGAAGCCTCCCCCACTTCAAAGGCACAACTGGGTGTAAGTACTGGACCTCATAGACCACTGACTCAGCAGACTTCTGGACCTGTCGGTACTCTGGCAGGAAGAAGGACTGTGGTGCAGCTACAAGCACTGGCAGGACTGGGCCTGCATCGCTCCAACCCAGAACCAAAGTGACTTCAAGGGCTTGCTGGCTTGCCTCCTTTTTTCGGAAATCTTAGGGACACAAAAGAGTTCCAACTCACATGCTACATCACCTGGACTTTGCCAACTGTGAGTCTTGCACTGCCAAGTAGTGCCAATCCAGTCCTGGGCCTTTGTAAGTGGGTATAAAGTGCTGCTCCAGTCTGAACTGAAGCGTCACCACTGCTGCGCAGATCTGAACTGGTGAATGACCCCTGTTGTGTGTATCAGAACCGGTGCATCAACCCCATTGCATGAATTAGAGTCAACGCATCGCCTCCCCAACACGGATCTACCTCGATGCATCACATTCGGAACCACTGCTTCTCGTACCCAACACATTGCCGCTGCTGCGTGGACAGAATCGATGCACCTTTACTACTGTATAGGAAGGATCAACACATCCTCTTCATTGCGGAGATCAACATAGATGCATTGCTTGAGCCTGCTCCCCTATGCTCATCATAGACGCAACCAGGATTAAGGTACTTTTGTTCAGTGTGTCTCAATGGATCCCTGTAGCCAACCCACACTCCATCGTGGCCGGCCTCAACTTTTGACTTTGTCCCAGTCCAACGCGACCAGATTTCCCCATTTCGCGCTTTTTGCTTTCAAGCACTGCATTTCAATGTAATATTTAAAAATACATAACTCTGACTATTCTTCTTGGCTTTTTGTCATTGTTTTGCTTATTAAAATAAGCTCTATTTGTCAAACCAGATGTGTCATCTTTTTGTGTAGTATTTTCATTGTTTTACTGTTTGAAGTGTTGCACAAATACTTTACACATTGGGGGTCATTCTGACCGCCGCCCGCCAAAGTCCCGCCGTCAGAATACCGCTGCGCGGTCAAAAGACCGCCGCGGTAATTCTGAGTTTCCCGCTGGGCTGGCGGGCGACCGCCAGAAGGCCGCCCGCCAGCCCAGCGGGAAACCCCCTTCCATGAGGATGCCGGCTCCGAATGGAGCCGGCGGAGTGGAAGGGGTGCGACGGGTGCAGTTGCACCTGTCGCGTTTTTCAGTGTCTGCTTGGCAGACACTGAAAATCTTGGTGGGGCCCTGTTAGGGGGCCCCACGACACCCGTTACCGCCAGCCAGGAACCAGGCTGGCGGTAAGGGGGTCGGAATCCCCATGGTGGCGCTGAGGATTCCCTAGGGCAGCGGGAAACCGGCGGGACACCGCTGGTTTCCCGTTTCTGACCGCGGCTGGACCGCCGCGGTCAGAATGCCCATGGATGCACCGCCAGCCTGTTGGCGGTGCATCCGCGGTCCCCGGCCCTGGTGGTAGTCAACCGCCAGGGTCGGAATGACCCCCATTGTCTCTTAAGTTAAGTCTGACTGCTCTGCGCCAAGCTCCCAGTAAGTAAGCACAAGTTAGAGTGTGCATCTGACTAGGATTTTGGTTGCTGCTTGGACAGGGTGCATAACTCTGCCAACCAGAAACCCAATTTCTAACATACACTCAAACATGTGAACACAAATAGTTCAGTTTGTAGGACTAGCTGCAAATTACTTTTAGTACAAACAAACCACTATTGGCATTGGATATCTATGATGCTAAAATACGTCTACAATAAGCAATGGCGATGTTCCTCGTATTCTCATAGTGGATCCATTTAATGCTTTTATGACTAGCACAAGGACATGGTTTATAAGGCAGTTAATATGACTCATTACATTAGCACTATCATGGAATTTATTTGGGGGGCAGAACACTACTAAAATGTACATTTAAAAACAAAGCACAGATGTAGATGTCCAAAATTAGCTCACCCTATTTAGGGATCGTCTCTTTGCATGTGAGTGTAAATAAATACATTAAATACGACGAGATGGAAGAAAACAATCAATGCACGTCCTGTGAATGGTAGCCTAAGATGTGTATCGTGAAAATGTTACCCAGCTCCAAAAAACATAAATGAAATTATGAAAAACGTTGTTTGTATTGCAGATTTTTTTACCTCTGAGGTATAGGATAAGGCGAGAAACAAGGCGTGGTGTTTTGAAACTTTATGCTTTACATCCAGTTTGGGGTTGGGACATTCTTTCAAAATGTGACAGATATCCTGTCCGCCATATTGCAGGTGCCATAGACTATAAGGCAATTGTAATATGGTGGACAGGACTTCCTCCACTTTTGTGACAGAGCACCTCATCTGCCGAAATCTATTTTGATGTATGGTGTGGAAATGTGACATTATGATAATTGAACATCTGATTGATGTTTTGACATGTTGATTGCTCATTTGAAGTACCAGGTTTGCCCTGTTGATCCACAATGAAGATATTTTGTTTGACTATGAAGAAGGTTACTGCACTCTGCAGGGGTTCAGTGGCATAACAAAGGCCCCCACAGCCCCACTGTGCGGGGGGTGGCGAGCTGCACGGGCCCCCTCAACACAGAACATTGTGCATGGGCAGCAGGACCCTGACTGAGTCCAAGGGGGACGGGGTCCTCTCCAAATAGTTTTCTGGGGGCCCCCCTCAAGTTTTGTTATACCACCGCAGGGTTTGCTTAGTTCTGTAACAAGTCTATGAGACCGGAACAGTTGATAGATAGCAGAAGACCAGGAAGAACTGCAGAATGGTACTGGAATGTCAACACGGTTTGAAACATGTTCCAAGCACAACCAAAGCACCCCTGGAGTTCCTTAATGAGCCAACAAAAATATCGTATAATACAAGAAAGAAAGCGCATTACCATATTGTGGTCTTCTAGCTCTCTACCTTTTCTAATACAAGAAAGCATAAAGACATGCCCAGACATTATGCATTTTATCAGACTCATGAGAGGCATAGAACTGCCAGGAATACCAGGAAGCATCGCGATTAGGAGCGGACTGTAAGAAAAACACTGGTGAGGTGTGATTCATCATTTAGAAGTGTTAGGATTTATGTGAAGCCAAACTGTAGCCCTTTTCACATTATTGGCCATGATCCCTGCATTCAAGCAATTACAAGGCCAGACTCCAGAGCAAAACAGTGGAAACCTAATGACCCAGAGATTGATATTATGGGATTTTAATATCATTTAGCGTGGATTTATTGCAGCTATGCTGCATTTAAAAATAATAATGGGCCTTTTTTGTACAAAAATGGCTAACACTTGCATAAGTGAAAACACGTGTATTTTCATTATCCCACCTAACTGCATGCAGCCTCTGCACTTGTGTTTCAATCAGCATACCGTATCCCCATAAATCATCAAATCAAGCTATGAGTAGATCTATAGCAGGTGCTCAGATTTTTGTAAAAACGTATTCATAACCGAGGAACAAACACTCAGCGTCCCGCTTTCACATGAAAAATAACAGTGCAATAATGTGGTGATGCCCATATACATTAGGCAAACAATATGGAAAATGTGAAGAAAGAGCAGGCCCTTCTCCTGAGCTTCCAAACTCACATCCTTAATGGTTGCTTTGATCTCATACTTGCAAAACTGAGCACTTGCACGTTATAAAAAAAAAAAAAACAGTTTTTTTGCTAACTTCGATGACATATTTAGTGAGATATCTTTTTGAGAGTGTGATCGAGGGGTTGTAGAGCCATTGTCATAGATGGCACGAGCCCGAGTCAACCGGATTCTTTCATCCCAAAGTTCAAACAGCAGTAGTTCGAGCATTTGCCATCTTACATTAACAGTTAATAAGCATTAGGTACGTCAACAGGTCTCGTGTTGTCTCCTACACCTTTGGCTTTGTCAATGCTTTTTAGTGATGTTTTTTTCTAAAACGTTATTATTAGTGAAAAATGTGAACTCTTGACAATATGAAAAAAATATTCTGGCCAAAAGTAAAAGTATTTTTTCATCTCCAAACACAAACATTGCCATTGTAGCCCATGGAACTGAATGGAACTGCTTTGTATGTAGATGTGCTCCTTGTGAAAGGGCAGAATGCCATCAATCGCAGTAGTGTTAGCCAACTGCAGAAGTGGCCCCTTGCTATATGTGCTAGTAGATGGAAGAAAAATGTATATGACACAATAACTGACAACTGGGTGAAGGCCCTGTATGGAAGTATATTTTATGTTGAAATAGTTAGTCGTGATTTAAATCACTTTATTGACAGATATTGGAAGATCATAAAGTAAACAAAGCAAAGAACAGGCAAAAGTAAATTTGTGGTAGCATCTACGAAATATTCAAGACCTGCACACTCGAAATATCTATATTCTTCACATCAAAGCAAGCTACCAAATTTAGTAGACAATTACTTTTAAATGCAGATGTGGGAAGTGTAGCAATATTATTGCCAATGATACCAAAATCATCCTCTCTCACACAGACCACCTTGAACATCCAAGCAAGCTTTATTAGCCGCATGTTTGAGGTCACAAACTGGATAAATAACAATTACCTAAAACACAGAACTAACAGGACATAAGAGGTCATATTTGGAAAGCTCAAGCAGTCAGGTTTATCTCAGAGACAATGTGCAGAGTCGCACTCAATTGGCTCACCTCATTTCTTGAGGATAGATCATTTCAGGTC
This sequence comes from Pleurodeles waltl, assembly GCF_031143425.1. Taxonomy (NCBI): domain Eukaryota; kingdom Metazoa; phylum Chordata; class Amphibia; order Caudata; family Salamandridae; genus Pleurodeles; species Pleurodeles waltl. The sequence goes on from NC_090447.1 coordinate 380,125,148, forward strand.
TTGGACCGTTCTCATTTCTCTGATCAGTTTAAGTTGAGCTGTGGGGTTCCACAGGGCTCATCGCTTAGTCCCACTCTATTCAATATATATATATGGTCCCCTTGGCAGAGCTAGTGGAGTCCTTTGGATTGTCATTGGTCTCCTATGTAGATGATACTCAGGTTTCTTTCTCCACGATGGAAGGGTGAGATGGATCTGTATTTCCCTCGTGTTTACAGGCAATATCTAGTTGGATGACCAACAGTATGCTCCAACTTAGTGGGGACAAAACAGAAATAATGATCCTCGGACACCATTCTAACCCTGGCAATAATCGTTTGGCTACTTCCCTACTGGAGTTTCTGCCGCCTCCTAAGAATTATATTAAACGTCTGGGAATCTGGCTAGACCCCCATCTTACCTTAGAACATCACGGCAAGAAAATTTCTGCTGCTGTTTTGGGTCATTAAGTATTTTGAGAATGGTATTGGTAATACTCCCCCCTTTGGCAAAAAGACTTATTGTACAAGCAATCATTCTGTCTCAACTCGACTATGGCAATAGTTTATTTCTTGGCTCACCCAAATATGTGGTCAGCAAATTGCAGGTGGTTCAGAATGCGGCAGCGCGTCTTCTGCTTGACATTCCAAGGCATACCTCAGTTAAACAGACCCTGTCCGCATTGCACTGGAACAGCGTATGAATTGTAAGGCCCTTTGCATCATTCATAGATCATTACATAATAGAGGACCTCATTTGTTGAAAACTTCGGCTACCTTTTACAAACCCGCCAGAGCTCTTGAATCTGCATCTACAGCCTTAGCTGTACTTCCTAAAGTCAAGAAAGCTAGATGGGGTGGTGCGACGATGGAATATCGGGGAGCTACATTATGGAACTCCCTCCCCCTTAATATCTGACTAATTAGTCACTAACTGAATTTTCGAAAAGCAATCAAAACCTGGCTTTTTAAACTCTAGTTCCCGTCTCTGGCTCCTGTTGTTTACCTTTAGCGCTGCGAGGCCTCAGAGTAGTTTGGCGCTTTACAAGTTCAAATAATATAACATTCCACACCAGTATAGAAAAACAGCCAATATTTATCTGAGTATAACTAAACCAAAAGGACAGAAATCTAACATACACAAGTAAAGATACATATTTTCAAAGATTAAATCTTAGTAAAGTGCTTCAAAACACAATAGCTCCAACTGGGGCAATCACAGCATCTTCACTGAGTCATTCCCAACATTTTGACACCACTCTTTGAGGGAGTGCAGGTCAATCACGACGTCGCACAGACCCCAGGTACAGTACCTTGGAAAAATGGCGAGGAAACAAAGATGTTGCACAGAGTTGGGGAAGTGAGGCATTGCTAGAGCTGGTGAGGCATTGGTTCCTAACTACTAGGCTGGGGAAGTGAGGAGCTGGTTCCTTACAGTTGCAGGGGAGCTGATGGGGCGTTAGTGGCAAGGTGTGGATTCCTAATGACTCAGCAGGGTCGATGAATCCAGCAGGTCAAGATGCGAGGTGTTGACTTTGTGGTCCGTGATCACACCACAGGGCTGCGTTGGAGATGGAGTTGGGTGTCACTGGCGCTGGTGGCACGGCACACAAGAAGCATGATGTGGCAGAACTTCAGAGGAGTTGTGGCAGTGTCGGGCCTACAGCGTCAGTCGCAGTTGTGGTACTCAGTGGGGACCACGGCTCCGGTGCAGGCAGTGCCGTGGAGCCTGACAGCGGGGCCAGTTCCGAAGGTGCTCAGGAGACAATGTACTTGGGGCCCTATTTATAGGCCCCGAGCGCCACAGGAGCATCACTTTTTGTGACGCTCCTGTGGCGCTAACCACAGCGCCGTATTTACAAGGTGGCGTTAAACCACTTTTTGTGGCTTAACGCCACCTTGTAAATATGGCCCCTTCCCATGCAGCACTGTGCATGGAAGGGGCATGCAATGGATGTTGCTGTGGGCGTACCACAGCAACACCCATTGTATTTTGATTCTGCCTCAGATTTATGAAATTTCGTAAACCTTAGGCAGCGCCACAAACTAACACCACCCCTAGGGGCGTGACGAGGAGGAATACTTTTATTCCTCCGCGTTTTTTGCTTTTTCTATGCGTGCTGCATTCTGCTGCACACATAAAAAAAACAAAATGCCAGAAATTATTGTTTATGTGTGGCAAAGCGTCCCTTTCTGCACATAAACAATCATATGAAAATGACGCTTTGGCACTTCTGTGTGTGCTGCATTGTGCAGCACACACAAAAGTTCTAAAGCGCCATTAGTGATTGTTTATGTGCGGGAAGGGGCACCTTCCCACACATAAACAATCACACCCCTTAACACAGAGATCCTTGCACAATGGTGCAAGGAGGCTTGCATTGGTGCTGGCTGCTAAATTTAGCACCAGAGCAGGGGGAAAAACAGGGGTACGCCGTATTCCCTTAAATACAGCGCATCCTTGTGTTTCTAAAGTGATGCAGCGCTGCCAATTTTGCTGCAGCACTGCTCTGTGCCACTTTTCTTTAAATCTGGCCCTTGGTTTCTTCTTGATTTCACCAGAACTCACTCCCAAGGGCACAGGAACTAGATTTGGCACCACTTGGCAAGTCAGGACTCTTGGCAAGTGTGCTGGCAGATGAAGTCTTTGATGTCCCTGAGACTTCTGAACAGGAGCCAAGCTCAACTCAGGCCCTTGGAAAACCTTGGAAAGCAGGATGTGGAAAGCAACTTCCAGTCCTTTCACTCCCAGAACAGAAGCAGCAAGCAGCAGGCCAGCACAATAAAACAACAGCCAGAGTGGCAGTCTCTCATACAGCATATATCTCTTCTTCCTGGCCAAATGTCCAGAGGTGTTCCAATTTTGTGGTGTCAGAAGTACAGTGCTTATACCCATTTTTGTCTTTGAAGTAGGCAAACTTCAAAGAGAAGTATTTGTAGTGCACAAGTCCCTGCCTTTCCCTGCCCTGGACCCAGACACATTCCAGGGTATTGGAGACCACTTTGTGTGAGGACAGGGACAACCTTATTCAGGTGCGAGTGTCAGCTCCTCCGCCCACTCTAGCTCAGGAAGACCGATCAGCTTGGCGATTTGGCCATCAGGATATGCAGGGCACACCTCAGCTCCCTTTACAACTAAAACATCCCTGAGGTCCTCCCTCTCAGAGAGGGTGTTGCAGTCCATACCATGACTAGCTATCACAGTCCAAGGAAATTACCAATGATGAAGCAAGCCACCTATGGTGGATGTGGGAAATCGTCCTTTTAAAGGGATATTTCACCTTAGCTAGGTCTCCATTTGTAACTGTAATCCCCTGAGACCCAAGGGTTTATGTACTGTGGTAGATTTATAGAATAGGTGAGTCTTTAAACCTCCTCGAACCTCCCCTGTGTGATAGAAGTTAACCTACTTGCCAGACCCAAACCTTCCCTTTTATTATACATAAGATACCCCTAAGGTAGGCCTTAGGCAGTCCCAAGGCCTGGGTGCAGCAGATTTAACCCTGTAGCTAGTTTTAACTTTCACCTTAATTGTTTTGCTCTGCTGTCTCCACCACACTGGGCACATGAGTATACCTTCTTCTACAACTAAAACATCCCTGAGCTCCTCCCTTACAGAGAAGGGTTATAGCCCGTACTGTAAATAGGTATCATGGTACGAGGAAATTCCCAATGATGAAGCATGCCACCTACAGTGGGTGAGGGAAATTGTTCTATTAAAGGGATATGTCACCTTACCTAGGTCTCGATCTGCAACAGTTATCCCTTTAGACTCAAGGGTTTCTTTATTGTGGTAGATTTATAGGATATGGGAGTCAACCACTGCCGGTCTTTAAACTCCCTTGAACCGACCCCCAGTTTGATAGAAGTTAACCTACTTGCCAGGCACAACCTTTCCCTTTTATTACATAGAAGGTACTCCTTAGTTAGGCCTTAGGCAGCCCCAAGGGCAGGGTGCAATGGATTTAAAAGGTAGGACATGTGCATCTGTGTTTTACAAGTCTGGATAGTGAAAAAAATGCAAAATTAGTTTATCATTACTGAGGAAGGCTGGCCTGGCTTGTAGTGGGTACCAGAGGTACTTACGCCTTGTGCCAGGTCCAGTTATCCCTTATTAGTGTAGAAGAGGTGTTTCTAGCAGCTTAGGCTGATAGAGGGTAGCTATGGCAAAGCAGCTTAGGCTGAACTAGGAGAGATGTAAAGCTCCTACTATACCACTGGTGTCATATGCACATTATCATAAGAAAACACAATACACAGATATACTAAAAATAAAGGTACTTTATTTTTTTGACAATATGCCAAAAGTATCTCAGTATGTACCCTCAGTATAAGGATGAGAAATATACACAAGATATATGTACACAAACCAAAATTATGCAAGTAATAGCAAAAGGAAGTAATGCAAGCAATGTAAAGTTACAGTAGATTGCAATAGGAGCACATAGGTATAGGAGCAACACAAACCATATACTCCAAAAGTGGAATGCGAACCACAAATGGACCCCAAACCTATGTGAGCTTGTAGAGGGTCGCAGGGACTGTAAGAAAACAGTGAGGGTTAGAAAAATAGCCCAACCCAAGACCCTGAAAGGTAGGGGTAAAGTGCATCTACAACCCCCAGAGAGCACAGAAGTCGTGATAGGGGGATTCTGCAAGGAAAACCAACACCAGCAATGCAACAACAGTGGATTTCTGGACCTGAGTACCTGTAAGACAAGGGGACCAAGTCCAAAAGTCGCGACAGTGTCGAGAGTGGGCAGGAGTCCAGGAAATGCCAGCTGAGGGTGCAAGGAAGCTGCCACTGGATGGAAGAAGCTTGGTGTTTTACAAGAACGAAGAGGACTAGGAACTTTCCCTTTGAAGGATGGATGTCCCACGTTGTGAAGAAGCTTGCAGAGGTGTTCCCATGCAGAAAGACCGCAAACAAGCCTTGCTAGCTGCAAGGGTCACGGTTAGGGTTTTTGGATGCTGCTGTGGTCCAGGAGGGACCAGGATGTTGCCACTTGGATGAAGAGACAGAGGGGGCACCCAGCAAGTCAGGGAGCCCTCACAGAAGCAGGCAGCTCCCGCAGAAGTACCTGAACAGGCACTTGGAAGAAGAGTGAACTGGAGTCCACGCGAAGTCACAAAAGGGAGTCCCACGATGTCGGAGGACAACTCAGAAGGTTGTGCACTGCAGGTTAAAGTGGCGGGGACCCAGGCTTGGCTGTGCACAAAGGAAATCCTGGAAGAGTGCACAGGAGCCGGAGCAGCTGCAAATCACGTGGTACCCAGCAATGCAGTCTAACGTGGGGAGGCAAGGACTTACCTCCACCAAACTTGGTCTGAAGAGTCACTGGACTGTGGGAGTCACTTGGACAGAGTTGCTGAGATCCAGGGACCACGCTCGTTGTGCTGAGAGGGGACCCAGAGGACTGGTGATGCAGTCTTTTGTTGCCTGCGGTTGCAGGGGGAAGATTCTGTCGAACCACAGGAGATTTCTTCAGAGCTCCTGGTGCAAGACAGAAGCAGGCTACCCCCAGAGCATGCACCACCTGGAAACAGTCGAGAAAGCCAGCAGGATGAAGCGATACAAGGTTGCTAGTAGTCATCTTGCTACTTTGTTGCGGTTTTGCAGGCGTCCTGAGCAGTCAGCGGTCGATCCTTTGGCAGAAGGTGAAGAGGGAGATGCAGAGGAACTCTGGTGAGCTCTTGCATTTGTTATCTGAGGAATTCCCCAAAGCAGAGACCCTAAATAGCCAGAAAAGCAGGTTTGGCTACCTAGGAAGGAGGATTGGCTACTAAGAGAGGTAAGAGCCTATCAGAAGGAGTCTCTGATGTCACCTGCTGGCCCTGGCCACTCAGAGCAGTCCAGTATGCCAGCAACACCTCTGAATCCAAGATGGCAGAGGTCTGGGGCACACTGGAGGAGCTCTGGGCACCTCCTCTGGGAGGTGCAGGTCAGGGGAGTTGTCACTCCCCTTTCCTTTGTCCAGTTTCACGCCAGAGCAGGGCTGGGGGATCCCTGAACCGGTGTGGACTGGCTTATGCAGAGATGGGCACCATCTGTGCCCATCAAAGCATTTCCAGAGGCTGGGGGAGGCTACTCCTCCCCAGCCTTCACACCTATTTCCAAAGGGAGAGGGTGTTACACCCTCTCTCAGAGGAAGTCCTTTGTTCTGCCTTCCTGGGCCAGGGCTGCCTGGACCCCAGGAGGGCAGAAACCTGTCTGAGGGGTTGGCAGCAGCAGCAGCTGCAGTGGAAACCCCGGAAAGGCAGTTTGGCAGTACCCGGGTTCTGTGCTAGAGACCCGGGGGATCATGGAATTTTCTCCCCAATGCCAGAATGGCATTGGGGTGACAATTCCATGATCTTAGACATGTTACATGGCCATGTTCGGAGTTACCACTGTGACGCTATACATAGGTAGTGACCTATGTATAGTGCACGCGTGTAATGGTGTCCCCGCACTCACAAAGTCCGGGGAATTTGCCCTGAACGATGTGGGGGCACCTTGGCTAGTGCCAGGGTGCCCACACACTAAGTAACTTTGCACCCAACCTTCACGAGGTAAAGGTTAGACATATAGGTGACTTATAAGTTACTTAAGTGCAGTGGTAAATGGCTATGAAATAACGTGGACGTTATTTCACTCAGGCTGCACTGGCAGGCCTGTGTAAGAATTGTCAGATCTCCCTATGGGTGGCAAAAGAAATGCTGCAGCCCATAGGGATCTCCTGGAACCCCAAAACCCTGGGTACCTCAGTACCATATACTAGGGAATTATATGGGTGTACCAGTATGCCACTGTAAATTGGTGAAATTGGTCACTAGCCTGTTAGTGACAAATTTAGAAAGCAGAGAGAGCATAACCACTGAGGTTCTGGTTAGCAGAGCCTCAGTGAGACAGTTAGTCATCACACAGGGAACACATACATATAGGCCACAAACCTATGAGCACTGAGGTCCTGGCTAGCAGGGTCCCAGTGACACATAACAAACATACTGACAACATAGGGTTTTCACTATGAGCACTGGGCCCTGGCTAGCAGGATCCCAGTGAGACAGTGAAAACACCCTGACATATACTCACAAACAGGCCAAAAATGGGGGTAACAAGGCTAGAAAGAGGCAACTTTCTCACACAACCCCCCCCCAAACGAAGGACAATAAGGCTAACCTTGGCCAGTTGAGTCTTTATTGTCTAAGTGGTGATAAGTGGAGAGTAGCTCTGCAATAGACTGGTTACTCCCTTTATCATCCACTATATGGTTACTTCCCTGTGCGGATGTAAACCACCCTGTTTGAAGTTTTTTAGCTAACCAACAATGTGAAGATATATTTTCAGAGTTCCTATCAGTAAGTTTTAGTTTAGAACAGTGGGAATTGTTCACTGGACCTATTTCTAGTGATGAGAATGCCAGACAGGGATGCTGTCTCAGTAAAGCCATAGCTGGGCAAAAACCTTGTCCATATGGCTGTAAGAGAGAACAGGGATGCTGTTTCTCTTGAGTTGGAGCAGGGCAGGGATGCTGTCCTATGAGCTCCACACTAGGGCAGGTCTGCTGTCCTAAGTGTTGTGAGGTAGTGCAGGGTTTCTGCACTAAAGTTTCTCTGGGAGGGTTGGAGGGATGCTCCATGTTATCTAAAATTGTGCCCTTTTTCTCACCAATATTAGTTATCCCACAGAGAGGTACTTTCACCTTAGGTAGTACAGCTGTGCCAGCTGATGATTCCCTTGGTACAGGTGCCACCACAGGAGAGGTTTCTCCCACCATAGGAATGGGATCCTGAATGGCAGGGTGGTTAGGGGATACTGTGATACCCTTTTAACCTGTTGTTGGAGAAGGATCCTGAGTTTTCAGGCCTTTTTCTCTCATTTTCTTTTTCATTTCAGCTGAAATGAGAGGAAGCAATTTCTCAGGGATACCCAGCATGGCTGCATGGGTATAAAACTCTACCTCAGCCCAACCTGAGGTCTCTAGGTCATTACCTAAGAGACAGTCTACAGGTAAGCTAGGTGATATTACCACCTGCTTATGGCCAGTAACTCCACCCCAACTAAGCTGAACTATAGCTAAGGGAAAAAACTTAGTGGAGTTATGGACATCAATAATCTTGTACTGTTGTCCAATGATGTGTTGTTCAGGGGGCACTAGGTTTTCAGTCACCATAGTGATACTGGCACCTGTGTCCCTGTAGGCCTGGGCCTCAACACCATTTATTGAAACTGTCTGCCTGTACTTATCCATTGTAAGGGGACAAGCAGCCAGTATGCCAAGGCCAATGCCACTAGGTGTGACAGAAACTGTCTTGGGACTGACTACCCCAGTTTCTATGATGGACCCATAAGTGAACCCAACTACACCCTTACTTTGACTGTTGCCAGCAGTCCCACCACTGTTACCACTACTGCTAGGGGCACTAGAGGTTGATGTATTAGTGGTGGCTGGTTCAGGGGGTTTACCTGGACAGGACTTACCCCCTTACCAATGGCCTTTATTTTTACACACATAGCACCAAGCCTTTTTAATGTGTGTATGTTGTGAAGAAGAGGAAGAACTTGATTTATCCCCACCCCCTGAAGAGTGTTTGGGATTTGAAGAAGGATCTTTGGTTTTACCCTTAACCCCATGCTTATCCTGAGATTTCTCACCATCTTTCTTCTTGCCATCCTTGTCACCCCCTGTATGAACTTTTCTGTTCACTCTTGTTCTGACCCATTTGTCTGCCTTCTATCCCAATTCTTGGGGAGAGGTCAGATCTGAGTCCACTAGATATTGGTGTAACAAGTCAGACACACAGTTATTCAGAATATGCTCTCTCAGAAACTTTACTGCCATGTAACCACCCCTCCAAGGCCTTCACTGAACAGTCAACAAAGTCTATCCAGTCTTGTGAGGACTCTTTTCTGGCGTCTCTGAACTTAATCCTGTATTGTTCAGTGGTTAAGCCAAATCCATCCAAGAGTGCATCCTTCAAAACTGCAAAATTGTTAGCATCACTTTCTCTAACAGTACGAAGCCTATCCCTAACCTTTCCATTGAAAGATAGCCACAATATAGCAGCCCACTGCCTTTGAGGGACCCCCTGTACCATACAGGCCCTCTCAAGTGCAGCAAACCACTTGTTGATGTCATCCCCCTTCTTGTAAGGGGGAACTATCTTGTGCAGATTCCAGGAATCATGCTCTCTCACAGGATTACTATCAGGAATACTGATGCTGCCACCATGGGGTCCTAACCCCAATCTCTGTCTCTCCTTCTCCAGGTCTAGGGATTCCCTGTCTAGAGCCAGCTGTTGCTGTTCAAGCTTCAGTCTGGTCTCTTCCACTCTCAACTTTTTTAGTTCCCTTTCTAACATGTTGTCTTCAGGGTGGGTGGGTTGGGAATGCTTGGGCACTGAGGACAAATTGGAAACAACAGAGGGAGATCTGTCCCTAGCAGCTTGGACTCTAACAACCTGGCCTCCAGGAATAAAAACATCCCTACTATGATGGGAGCTCCTATTACTACCAGCATTGCTCTGTGGTCTGCTGAGGGGCAGATTTGGAATAGAACCCTCCCCACCTCCCTCAAGGGGTTCCCCTGAGTCAGAATGGGAGCTATCTACTAACTTCTCAGTTGAAGTGCCTGCTAGGGACTTATCATTCCCAATGAGAATGTTATATAGAAACTCTCTTGTAGGGTTCTTTCCTATCACTAAACCTCTATCCATGCAGAGACTCCTTAGGCTCTTGAAATTTAAATTGTCATAAGTAGTATTGACCATTTTAAGAGCAGCCCCTACATCAGACATGATAGAAGAAGGTTTAGAGACAGTGAGAAGAAAGAAAAAGTTTCAGGACTTTTTAAAGAACAGAAAAAAAAACTTTTTTAAACTTTTGGAAACTTTTTAGAAGTTTTGGAGTACTTTCCAGCACTTAGTAGAAAGTGTAAGAGGAGAAAAGCAAAACTTTTTGGTTAAGTGTACATACACTGAACTTGTTTTGTATATTATTCTCTTATGAAAAGTACACAATGACAAAGTGGTAAATAGTTACAAGTACTTATCCCACCGCTGCACAACCAATGTAGGAGGCTGGCCTGGCTTGTAGTGGGTACCAGAGGTACTTACACCTTGTGCCAGGTCCAGTTATCCCTTATTAGTGTAGAAGAGGTGTTTCTAGCAGCTTAGGCTGATAGAAGGTAGCTATGGTAAAGCAGCTTAGGCTGAACTAGGAAACATGTAAAGCTCCTACTATACCACTGGTGTCATATGCACAATATCATAAGAAAACACAATACACAGATATACTAAAAATAAAGGTACTTTATTTTTATGACAATATGCCAAAAGTATCTCAGTGAGTACCCTCAGTATGAGGATGAGAAATATACCCAAGATATATGTACACAAACCAAAATTATGCAAGTAATAGCAAAAGGAAGTAATGCAAGCAATGTAAAGTTACAGTAGATTACAATAGGAGCACATAGGTATAGGAGCAACACAAACCATATACTCCAAAAGTGGAATGCGAACCACGAATGGACCCCAAACCTATGTGAGCTTGTAGAGGGTCGCTGGGACTGTAAGAAAACAGTGAGGGTTAGAAAAATAGCCCACCCCAAGACCCTGAAAGGTAGGTGTAAAGTGCACCTACAACCCCCAGAGAGCACAGAAGTCGTGATAGGGGTATTCTGCAAGGAAAACCAACACCAGCAATGTAACAACAGTGGATTTCCGGACCTGAGTACCTGTAAGACAAGGGGACCAAGTCCAAGAGTCGCGACAGTGTCGAGAGTGGGCAGGAGCCCAGGAAATGCCAGCTTAGGGTGCAAGGAAGCTGCCACCGGATGGAAGAAGCTTGGTGTTTTGCAAGAACGAAGAGGACTATGAATTTCCCCTTTGGAGGATGGATGTCCCACGTCATGAAGAAGCTTGCAGAGGTGTTCCCACTCAGAAAGACCGCAAACAAGCCTTGCTAGCTGCAAGGGTCGCGGTTGGGATTTTTGGATGCTGCTGTTGCCCAGGAGGGACCAGGATGTCGCCACTTGGATGAGGAGACGGAGGGGGTACCCAGCAAGTCAGTGGGCCCTCACAGAAGCAGGCAGCACCCGCAGAAGTACCTGAACAGGCACTTGGAAGAAGAGTGAACTGGATTCCACATTAAGTCACAAAAGGGAGTCCCACGACGCCGGAGGACAACTCAGAAGGTTGTGCACTGCAGGTTACAGTGTCGGGGATCCAGGCTTGGCTGTGCACGAAGGAAATCCTGGAAGAGTGCACAGGAGCCAGGGCACCTGCAAATCACGCTGTACCCAGCAATGCAGTCTAGCGTGGGGAAGCAAGGACTTACCTCCACCAAACTTAGACTGAAGAGTCACTGGACTGTGGGAGTCACTTGGACAGAGTTGCTGAGTTCCAGGGACCACGCTCGTCGTGCTGAGAGGGGACCCAGAGGACTGCTGATGCAGTCTTTTGTTGCCTGCGGTTGCAGGGGGAAGATTCCGTCGACCCACAGGAGATTTCTTCAGAGCTCCTGGTGCAAGATGGAGGCAGGCTACCCCCAGAGCATGCACCACCTGGAAACAGTCGAGAAAGCCGTCAGGATGAAGCGATACAAGGTTGCTAGTAGTCGTCTTGCTACTTTGTTGCGGTTTTGCAGGCGTCCTGAGGAGTCAGCGGTTGATCCTTTGGCAGAAGGTGAAGAGGGAGATGCAGAGGAACTCTGGTGAGCTCTTGCATTCGTTATCTGAAGAATTCCCCAAAGCAGAGACCCTAAATAGCCAGAAAAGGAGGTTTGGCTACCTTGGAAGGAAGATTGGCAACTAAGAGAGGTAAGAGCCTATCAGAAGGAGTCTCTGATGTCACCTGCTGGCCCTGGCCACTCAGAGCAGTCCAGTAACACCTCTGAATCCAAGATGGCAGAGGTCTGGGGCACACTGGAGGAGCTCTGGGCACCACCCCTGGGAGGTTCAGGTCAGGGGAGTGGTCACTCCCCTTTCCTTTGTCCAGTTTCGCACCAGAGCAGGGCTGGGGGATCCTTGAACCGGTGTGGACTGGCTTATGCAGAGATGGCCACCATCTGTGCCCATCAAATCATTTCCAGAGGCTGGGGGAGGCTACTCCTCCCCACCCTTCACACCTATTTCCAAAGGGAGAGGGTGTTACACCCTCTTTTCCGAGGAAGTCCTTTGTTCTGCCTTCCTGGGCCAGGGCTGCCTGGACCCCAGGAGGGCAGAAACCTGTCTGAGGGGTTGGCAGCAGCAGCAGCTGTATGGAAACCCCGGAAAGGCAGTTTGGCAGTACCCGGGTTCTGTGCTAGAGACCCGGGGGATCATGGAATTGTCTCCCCAATGCCAGAATGGCATTTGGGTGACATTTCCATGATCTTAGACATGTTACATGGCCATGTTCGGAGTTACCATTGAGACGCTATACATAGGTAGTGACCTATGTATAGTGCACACGTGTAATGGTGTCCCCGCACTCTGAAAAGTCCGGGGAATTTGCCCTGAACGATGTGGGGGCACCTTGGCTAGTGCCAGGGTGCCCACACACTAAGTAACTTTGCACCCAACCTTCACCAGGTGAAGGTTAGACATATAGGTGACTTATAAGTTACTTGAGTGCAGTGGTAAATGGCTGTAAATAACGTGGAAGTTATTTCACTCAGGCTGCACTGGCAGGCCTGTGTAAGAATTGTCAGATCTCCCTATGGGTGGCAAAAGAAATGCTGCAGCCCATAGTTATCTCCTGGAACCCCAATACCCTGGGTACCTCAGTACCAAATACTAGGGAATTATATGGGTGTACCAGTATGCCAATGTAAATTGGTGAAATTGGTCACTAGCCTGTTAGTGAGAAATTTAGAAAGCAGAGAGAGAATAACCACTGAGGTTCTGGTTAGCAGAGCCTCAGTGAGACAGTTAGTCATCACACAGGGAACACATACATATAGGCCACAAACTTATGAGCACTGGGGTCCTGGCTAGCAGGGTCCCAGTGACACATAACAAACATACTGACAACATAGGGTTTTCACTATGAGCACTGGGTCCTGGCTAGCAGGATCCCAGTGAGACAGTGAAAACACCCTGACATATACTCACAAACAGGCCAAAAGTGGGGGTAACAAGGCTAGAAAGAGGCTACTTTCTCACAATTACTGCAAGGCCTATCTCTCCCGTCGGCTAACATGGTAATTGCTTTAAAACATCTTTTAAGTGTAATCTCCCATTGGGGGCAGATAGAAAATTGTAGTTTGGTGTCTCTGGATTCACAATTTAAAAAACACATCTTTTAGTAAAGTTGTTTTTTAAATTGCAGGTCTAAAAGTGCTATTACTTTTTTTCTTTCTCTAACCATCCTGTGCCTCTGAATAAATGTCTGGGGCAGGGTGACAGCAGAGCTTTGTGCATTCTCTCTAAACAATCACACAAAGGGAGCAGGCGTGTGACTTTTGCATTCTGATGGCCCATCACCAGGCTAAGGAGCCTTCCTGAGGTATATTTGGATGGAGGGAGTGACACTTGCACCTGAATAGGGCTGTGCCTGTCCCCACACAAAGTGCTGCATACTCTCGTGTAGTGAGTCTGGAGCCAGGGAAGGAAGGGAAGAGACCTTCTCTATGATGTTTAACCCACTTCAAAGACACATTTTGTTATAAGTATTGGACCCCTGACATCCCCAATTTAGTTCACTTTTGGGTCATGAGGGGACTATCAAGAAGAGGATCTGTATTGCCAGAAGGGACTGCCACTTTGCCACTTGCTTTGCTGTTTTGGCCTGCTGCTTGCTGCTTGCTGTGCTTCCAGGAGGGACTGCCATTTCCTGACTTGCTCTGTTGTGTTGGCGTGCTGCCTGCTATTTCTGCAGTGAGAGAGAATTGCCCACTACAACCTCACCTTCGAAGATGTTTAATCACAACAGAGACAGAGTAGCCTCTGCCATGAATAAATCAAAGGTCCACCTGTATCTTCATCTGATGGACGGGCCACATGCTTGGTGGTAAGGATACTCTGTCATTAAGACAGAGTTGCATTACCGCCAAGAATAAAGTTAGGCCCTTACTGTGCTGGCTGTTTCTATTCTGCCAGTATGTGGCTCTTGGCTCTTTTGTTCTCCCTTGCTTTGTCTTCACTGGTATGTGAAAAACGTCTAACCACAATAGGACAGTTCACCATAATCAAAGAACACAAAAGTGACCATTTCTTGTCTCGTCACTATGGCATATTAACATAACGATATCTGGGTTTGTTCACTGAATCCTTTTTTTTTCAGTGCCAAGTAATTCACCAAATGATTACTTTTCATTTTATTTTAATATTTGCATACACCTATTGCCTGCATCACTACCTAGTTCTCTGTGCTGCCTCTCATAGTGCATTTCCCAGCTACTTGAATGAGTCAAGCTTTACTGCTCAAGTACACTTGCTTTTCCATTGCCAGTGTTTTCAGGATGCCTTCTCAATTCTACATCATTTTTGTCAGTGACAGTTGATGTCTCTACACAGATTGCATCACATTTATGTCACTCTCTCAAACAAACCACGGCCTACATGTCTGACGAAGTCACATCTTCGCATGCAGCACCTGAATGTCAAGTGACACTAGGCAGAAGGAATGGCATGCAAATTGTCTGGTGGATTGAAGGAAGTTTAACATGGAGCAGGGTATAGTTCATAGCGTCCAGGAATAAAAATTAAATATACAGGTGGAGGAGAATATGAATGATGTTGTCTGCATGTGCTAGCGGGGTGAAAAAAATTAGAGATTCTCAAAAGGAGCAACATATATTTGGGTTCTAGGGCTTTTCAACCATGCAAATTTAGATAGAATTCACCATCTACCCAGTGATGACTGGTTTAGGGATGTCCCATGGTTACAATGTCAGGAGAATGGTGAAAGAAACCTCAAAGAATGTATGGCAATTTCTTCTACAACAGAAGAGCAATGATCACACTCTACCCCAATAGTGCCTTCTAGACAGGCCCTCACAAGCTTGTGAGACCTGGCTCAAGCAACATTTGCTCTAGGTGGTGGATTGAGGGGTTGTCAGGTAACAGCTGAAATAATATTCACATCCATCAAAACGGTCATCATCTGTTATGTGAGCTCAGTGTGCAGGAGAGGTTGTTTAGAGGAAAGAATTGTGAAGGTTAATTTGTTAATGTACCTTGGATGTGGATGAAGCCCTCAGCATTAGCAAGCATAATTGATGAGGTCTATGTTATCACTATGCAGGTACTTTAAAAAAAAAAAAAATTCAAGCATGTATTTATACTTTTTTTGCGCCGCATTTGTGTCGTTTTTTGACGCAAAAACGGCGCAAACTTGCAAAATACCATTGTATTTTGTAGGTTTGCGCCGTTTTGCGTCAAAAAGCGGCGCAAATGCGGCGCTAAAAAAAGTATAAATACGGGCCTCAATTGCTTAGGAAATATAGCCCTCTAGAATCTAGTTTGTGTAGTCGTGGTTCGCACCACGTGAAAGGGGAGGGGCAGCGTGGGTGGGGGGAGAAGAGCGGGGGTCTGGTGGGTTTAAAAATTACATTAAAGAAAAACAAACTTACCTCCTCTGTCGCACCGCTCCTCTCCTCTGTCGCTGCAGGCAGGCACAGGCTCCCAGTCCTTGTAAAGGTTTGCAGCTGCTGTTTCTGGCAGGGCCGACGCTCCTCCACCCTAATGGAGGAGCCGCCGCTGACTTTTTGTGAGCTCCTCTTCGATAGACTTGTGATAGAATTATTTGCTATGCTTCATCTTTTGCAGGCATGATGGAAACAATTAGATCGGCAATGCAAGAATGACACACCAAAAACTAATTTTCCACAGAATCAGGGTCCATCTGCAACATGAAGGAACATAGTATGGAACTCAAACAAGAAACGACAAGAAATGGTGTACAAATATACTGTGTGCTTGAGTCAGTTTCTGTGTTTTTGGAAACATAAATAAAGGATTGCAGGCAATGGTGAATGTTAACTGATAACATTAACAGCAAAATACATTTATAATTTATGCATATACAATTCTCAGGGAAGCGGCTAAAAGAAGGAAGATGGGCAAAATGGGGTTGGTCATTATTGCAATTATTGTAGGAAGTGTTCTTTCAAAGTGGGAATTAGTGGCACTGAATTTAGGTCGGCAACAGGGAAATTCCATTGTGGAGGTTCAGGTAGTATAAGTAACCAGATTCTCGATGCAGCACATGTAGACTTCAGAGTGAAAGGAGGTCCTGCCTACTTGCACTTAAGTTTTGAGTTGAGCCATAATACCTGATGGCTTTTGAGAGGTCGTTTTAGGAGTACCCTATCCAACTCAGCTACTTAAAAATGTAAAGGAATAACCAGAAAGCTAAAAATACTCAAGTACCTGCTCCAATCATGACAAACGAGAATAGATATTAGAGAGGAGTGTTTCCCTGAATCAAACGTCAATAGTTATGCGAGGAGATGGGAGATGGCTGTGGTGGACTAAAGCAGTGAAGAAGGTCTGATGAAGGAGAGTTTCTATACAGGGGTGTGTGAAATTTGTGTAGTTTCATATAGTTAAGCGAAATATTGGCAGAATTATGCAAAATGTCCACTCCACGGAGGAACTAAGCAAACTAGTATTGTGCACTGAATTAGAAGTATACCGTGAAAGAAAAGGACAAAAAAATGCAAATAAGAGAAAGGTGCTTAGAACTGCCCTATTGCAGAATCTCAGTTATTATGCGTGACACACGTTAGTTCAGGTTTGAAGGACCAAGAACATGCTACTCAGCAAAAGAAAAAAAAATATTCCAACCCAAAATCCATTCAGCAAGGTGAGAACTTTAATGGTCTTGAAATTTATTTTGTAAACAGACGAGGTACATCAATGAACAAAGTGTATAAGCAAGCAGAAATATGACCACTGGGGTTGGAGCCTCTAACTATGTTTGCATTACTTGAGGATGGAAGCAGAAAATATTTGCTCATTAGAATATATCACAGAATTGTGTACGTTTTGATGCCAGCTCTTCCTGAATCCAGAGACAACCCCTTTAATAATGTGTACACAGGTTTTAATCACATTGTGTGACAACAGGAAATTACTAACATTAAACAGTGGCATATACTGTTATACTTAGAAACCTGGTTTAGGTGCTGTAATGTGTGAATATATTTCAGTTATGAATCATTTGTCTGGAGGCTGTTCGACTTTATTGTTCGTTATGCTGTCTATAATAATTTTACTACACGTGGCTTCAGTTTCTACAAAGAATGTATCTGTGGCTGCATGGAACATTGGTACTTTTCCTCCTCCATATGGGAAAACCAATCATTCTTCCTTAGTGTGCCCCCCTTTATTTGTTCTGAATCCCTGAAGTGAGAAGAACGAAATACCTTTCCAGCACCTTTTAATGCGTAGAGGCCTTTCCCACTGTGGCTCCACTGATGCTGTTACCAATTAGTACTTTCCCTCCATGTGTATTTGCCTCCTCCCTTATCCCTTCTTTGGCCCATTCATCTTTGCAATATTCAGAAGGGAAAGGTTGTTTCATTTGGCCAGGATTCGAGTGAGAAGGGACTTGGGAAATGTTCGGTTACAAAGAGCACACATCATCCACCTACTGTAGTGTGGATGATGCTTCTATTCTGATGGTATGTGGCTCTTGGTTCTTTTGTTCTCTCTTGCCTGTGTTCCCCAATATGAGACAGAAAGCTCTTTTGCTCAATCTCACACGCCTTTCAGGTAGGTACCTCCTGCTATGTCGAAGGATCCTGCTGTTGACGCAGATATGCTAATTAGAAACTATTAATGAATGTTTATGTGTTTTGATTAATGAAAAGTTCGTAGAATAATTAATCGTAGAGAAAATAATGTACTCGTTTGAAAATGTGCCCACGGAGAATGCCAGCCACTCATACGAAAATTGTACTAAACTAACTAAAATTGTGTGATATAATGTCATATTGAGATGTATAACATATGTTTTGCATTAATTTGTAGAATTAACTTGGCCGAAGATGTGGCTTAGTCTTTCCAGGCCTCATACAGAAGCAGAATTTATAACCGAGCACTGTAGAAGTTGCTGATGCCTATAACCCGATTGTGAACTGTGTGCTTGGCTAGAATTTTCTGCAATGTACCGTGGACAGGAGATGATGAAGTCAGTTTTGTACAATTATATGTAGAGTAGGCTAAATGTACTTTCCCAGGACTCGAACAATGAGAGCACTGACTGAAGAAGAACATGCAACATTTTCGATACCTGAAGAGGCAGATGATGGATACATCGCACAGTGGACAAACCCGTGAACTGAGAAAGAAGGAATATTAGAACTTATAGATTTGAAAAATTAATATTATAAGTTAGAGTCATATCTGCTGATTGACTGACCATTTAGGAATAAGGGGATGGACTGAAAAACTCCAATAAAAAGTCATGACAAGGGGCTAAAACTTCGGACGCGAGGGAAGATTTGATGACGTCAGGAGACACGGTTCGAGATTCTGTCGTTGGGCTCATACTCTTGAGAGCCTGATGCATTGATGATCTATTGATGACCTGAAGACGAAGACTGACTTTGTTGCTGATCTATTCCATGGATAGGGAGCTATGACAATGTGACTGATTAACTTTGTGCCTTTTCTTCTAGGTACCAACTGCGCTGTTTTATAGTTTTTCTTCTAGCTTGATATTTTCCAATTCATATTTTTCTGAATTGTTTTTGCATGAAGTCCCACATGCCGATGCTAATCTGGGTTAGGCAGGTTCTTTCCTGGGTGACGTTGACAGTGACAAATAATTGATGGACAGATTGCTGAACTCTGCCATTATTGTCGTTATACCCATTATTGTTGGCTCATGCCGAAGCTTTGGAATGTATGCTTTCTAAAGTTTGATTAGATTATGTTATTGGTGGTCACTAATAAACTAATTCTTAGCTGATTAAATAAAGTTGAGTTAATCAGATGCTTTAGAATTGTAATCAATAGGGAAATAAAAATAGTTAAACGCTTTTTCGAGTTGTGGTTATTCATGAAATGATGGTTATAATTGTTTATTGACTTTTGATTTTCTTAGTGGTTACTAATTGATTATATTGATTATTGATGCCACTGGTCTCTACGTGATTAGGATACTCCATGCGATCCAAAAGGTTCATCGGCCTATACGCGTCCCCTTGTAAGTTTACTTACTAAGGACCAGGCGCACTTGCACTGCCATTGTAAGTACCTTATGAGAAGCTGGGAAAATATGGCAGAATGGTGCTGACATACTGCTCTTGTCTGTCCTGTCAATATCTGTGCTTTTCCTTACCATTCAAATCTGTTGGGAAAACCAGAAGGGGTTCCATCTTGCAACCATACCTAGCACCCATATGAGGGAATTTAGCAATTATTGTCTTCCTCATATTGGATCCTATTGCCCATTTTAGTGCCACTCTATTCAAGTATTGTATTTGTTTTCCCAGCCCGATGACTTTGCCTTGGACAGTTTTTATCTGCATGCCCTAGTCTCCTTGCCTCATATTTAAGTTTTCTTACCAGAGTCCAGGTTGCTTTGCCACATTGTATAAGGTCTTGCCTCACCACACTGCATGTGTTGGTGCATCCCAATACCAGTGTTGGTGAATCCCAGCCGCTCTGGACGTATGAACATTTATGCCCAATTTCCTATGTCTTCATGACCCCGTCCATGTCTCCCTGCCCAGTGTTTCTGCCTGTATTTTCTACTTCAGCATATGTGCCTTAATGTGTACTTTCCATACCATATTTATTAGACATTAGTCGTTGTGCCAACAGCAAGCTCAAGGAGGGCCACACACTACAGCTCCCCACCTGCCATTGCCTCAATGCGTCCAGAGACGCCAGTAGAAAACCTGCACGGTGCTCCGGCATAGTGCTCCCACAGTGCAAAAAGGTAATCGCACTGACAGCGAGCAACAGTGGGTTGCACACTACAGCTCTCAGCCTGCCATTGCCTTAAAGCACCCAGAGGCGCCAGAAGAAAACCCACACAGTGCTCTTGCAGCACAGGACGCACCCAGGCGCATGCCCAGGCAGAGACCGGGCTCATCTGTGGCCATCCGCAGCCGACCAAGGCTGAGCGGGGCCTACTTTCTAGCCCACTCGATGACTGGGGCCTGAAGCTGAAAGCTGGTAAGAACATACTTCCTATATATGGTAACTGTTGATAACTGTTTTTAATAACAGTTGGTGATACGTTGTAAACATGGGCCAACATAAACTTGCACAAAATCAGGGAGGGAAAGGCACAAAGCCACTAGAATCCTCCAGTGTCATTACTAATGACCTTACTAAGGCTATGGGTATCTTAAATAGCAAAAATTGTTAGTGCCGAAAAAAGACTGCCTGCAACAAAGTCTGCTTTACGTGGTGCTATGGGGGACGCCAACAAAGAGATAGCCTTGATAGATTGGGGATCCTCACCTACATGTGTTAATTCAGTAAGGAACAATATATCTAAGCATGATCAGACCTCCTGTGTCTCTAACACTCACCTGTCAGTAACTGAGCTGTCCTGTAACAGTAAGTCAACTGCTCCCCTGCAAAAAGAAGTCACCAAACACTGGCCCCTCTAGTTCATAGGCCAAAGAAAGCGAGTTCTTCTCCCAGGGCAAGTGGAAAGGGAGATAGCAATAGGGGGCTGGACAAGAAGAAGGGCCTAGCCTTTACTAAAAATTCAGAGTCACTATTACAGAAAGTATTTGCCAGGCTGGACAACCTATTCGAGAAGCTTTTGGTGGAGCTGAATGAGATTAAGAAAAGGACTACCATATTAGAGAAAACTGTGAATGAAACCTATGCCTTACATAAGACCACAGACCAACACTGTGGCATGTGCTCAACCTCTGTATTGCATAATACTATGCTTGCAGACCTTGGAAATCAAACTCAAGCAAATTGACTAATTGGGGGCCCATCTAGTCTTAAGTTAACAGGTGCTTCCACTTCTGATAACTCTCGAAGGTTACACATTCCTTGCCTTATACCCCAGAATACATCATCTGTGCCTCCTCAAAGTGTTTCGGAATCAGCAACTATAGACCACATACCTTGCATCTTCCACCAGAAGCTACCCCATATGATATTGTTTTAAAAGATGTACCCTATTTGCCTTCTAATTTACTCGAGTCATGGAGAGTTTTAAAAAACAAGGTGATACATTGGATGTGAAAACAGACCTGTGACCCGAATTCTCTTTACCATGAAGTGTTAACAATGAGAAGGGTAATTGGGTTAAGCATTCTAGGACAATAGGCCAGGGCGGTTGTATTGTAGTAAACTTTCACTCTCCATAGGTGGTTAAATCCCTCTTATTTTACCCAGGTCGTAGGCACTTCCACACAGGTAGCAAATGAGGGGAAATTATGGCTGAACCACTTGGTTTCTTTTATAAACCCAGACTATTCAATAAAGTTCATAATGTCTCTGCAAGCATTCTTCTTGCTCCTAAACTTAAAATGCATACATCTGTTCCAGTCTCTATTAGATTTGCACGTCTCACAAGCTGCAATGACCAGGACCGACAAAAGGGGCCTCTTGTGCCAGAACCAATTGTTACCTCTAATATTGCACTAGATATCACATCAATGTAAAGATCAGCATCATATAATATTGGTCGTTAGTGTGATAAACTCATTATTAGGTCCTGGATCATTGTGGGTGTTAAAAATAAATTGGGGAATACAGAATTGCTATCATAAAATCCATCCCATCTAGTTTACCTACGGGCAACATGGTTGGTGGAGGATTTTTATTTAGAAATATATGCATCTCTTATTACCCCAGCCACCGCCTCAAACAGTGGAAGGGCCAAAGGTGGGATAACGTTAATTTCCACAACAGCCCTTCTTATATTGGAGAAGTACTATTTGGGCTCACCATATTTTTAGATCTTCTGCCTTCAAACCGATGAATTTTCGACCATCATCCTGATCAATTTCTATAATAACATATTTGATAGTTCCAAAGCTAGGGTGATAGTCAAACTTAAAATGTAGATAGAATTCTTCCAAAGGTATATTAAAGGTGACTACATCTCTAACTGGGTTGGATATTTTAATGTCAGTACATTTAGGGTTCCACTGGCCAAAAACTGTGGTTATGTAAGAGAAAATGGGGGTGAACTTTTCCGCATAACCCGTGAGGTAATATTCTTTTTTGGAAAACTATTAATCAACCATTATTTAAAGATTCATCCACTGCTAGGGTCGAGGCCCTTGTACAACAGGAGGACTGGCTAAAACATTATGGTGGTAGTTTTAATCCAGACAGCCATAGCGTAGATCCTCCCCCCATTGCTATATATTCAACAAGACCTGTGCACTTAACTCCAATAAGCTTAGAAGCGGTAACTAGTGCCCTAGAAAAGTCTGCCAACTCAAATGTACCTGACTCTGATTGGGTCCCAACTGAGACCTCTAAATCTAATGTTACTCTTTGGGTCACCTATAATAACACAAGTCTATAATGCTGCAGCTATTAGGTATATGCCCACCAGTTGGACAAAGAGTATGATAGTACCAATTGTTAGAAGGGGGAAAGGGGAAAATGCACAGTGCTACAGTCCAATATCCCTCCTGGACCCTACTGCCAAAATAATGGGCATAATCCTCCTAGAGAGGTTGGCATCTTGGGTGTCAGAAAATCACATTCTTATGGACTCATAATACAGGTTCAGGAGGAATATTGGTACAATGGAACAATGTGCAAATTTACAGTTCCTCATCAGTAAATACACAGTAGCAAAAGAGGGACATATTCATTTGCAGATTTATTTGGCACCTTCGATTTAGTGAATCATGCTTAATTGTGGCAGACTTTGGCTCAGATGGGTGTGCTTATTGGAATTATTACATTTTTGTCACAATTGTATGATTGCTTGACTGCTAGTGTACAATATGGACCTAGGAGGGAATGCACATCCTGTTTTAAGGTCACACCTAGGATACGACAGGGCTGTGTTCTTGCTCCCCTTTTATTCTCACTATACATTAATTGGGTGGATGAGATGTTCCAAAAATTAAACGCTGATCCTCCTAGGGTTTAGAAACACCCTACACTC
Source organism: Pleurodeles waltl (assembly GCF_031143425.1). Taxonomy (NCBI): domain Eukaryota; kingdom Metazoa; phylum Chordata; class Amphibia; order Caudata; family Salamandridae; genus Pleurodeles; species Pleurodeles waltl. The sequence continues at coordinate 380,148,157 of NC_090447.1, forward strand.
TTTCTCCTCTATGCTGATGACGCAATGCTGATTTCTAGAACTGCTAACGGCCTCCAGCTCCTGACTGACACTTTTACTGCTTATATGGAGGTTAACTACATGAAAATCAATCTAAAAAAACGTACACCCTTGTGTGTGGACACGGAAAGGTCAAAAAGAAGCTTCGCCATTTTCATGGGGATGGTTTAGTCGAGACTCTAAATTGTACCTGTCTTGGTATACAATTTTCTAGAAACGGTAATTGGGGATCACAGTTGAAAGCTGGGAACCTGAATTTTTAAGATCTACAGAAGGCCTTTTCAGATTTGCAGCTAAAATAGATCGAAAATAAACCACCAAGCAGAGAATTACTGACCCTCTATAAAAACGAATGTCTACCTAGCGTTAGTTAAGGGGCCCCATTGTGGGGGTGAGCTAACTGCACTTCTCTACAGGTATGAGAAAATTGCTTTCGAGGTAGAATGTTGGCTGTCCATAGGACTTCCTCCTTCTATATTTTATGTTGTGCATAAAGAATTTGGGATGTTGTTCCATGAAGCCTTGATTTAGATAAGTCCTGTTTTATTCTGGCACAGTATTTGAAGTAAAACTCTTCTGAAATTCACCAGAGAGTTGATTATGGTTTGTTTGCACCTTGAGCATAGAGAGAAGATCCCATGGGTGACCTATATAAATAACCTCCTAAAGACGGTAGACGAAGCTTGAGTATTATGGAACCTGCTAGCATTCGGTATAGTAGGAAAGAATTGAAAGCCGTTTTTATAGGGACAAGAGAGGCACACGGACAATCAAGAGATTAATAAGTCATTTGTATGCAGCTATTTCTCAGTCCCTGTAAAAGAAGGGGTTCAAAATTATTAATGAAATTTGCGTAATATTCAACACAGGTTTTATCTGACAAAATTGCGGCTGGGCATCCTGCAGTTTATGGTTGCCTTTCTCAAAATGAGGGTTTGGTCCCAGATGCTCCATATATGTCCATTTGACGGTAAATCCATGCAATCAACCATGCATTTTATTCGGTTTTGTAAATGTTATAAGGCCATAAGAAAGAAACTATTGCGACCGTTATTTACAAATGTGATTTTTATGTATTATCAGGAAGCCTTCAATTATATGTGTTTCCTGCATTCTTTGCTTTTATAAGTCGTATGTGATTGGATTACCTTAAGGGGAATTTTGTGAGCCCTGTCCATAGTTTAATGTTATTTTATCTGTTTTTATCTTTTTATCTTTGTAACTGTGAAATTAATTTGATCATATTATTGTATTTTGTCTTATTTTGTGATTCTTTTATGGATATGAATTTTTATCTGACTAAAGATTTATTTGATTTAATTTGATTTGATTAGACATTGATAGCATGGCCGGCTAAAGGCGCTAACATTTTTGCAACTCTAACATTTCTCCTAACAGTCACACTTCATCTGTTTGCACTCCTTTTCTGTCCTTTAAACATTCATTCGTGAAACAGCTGTATACACATTTCTAACACATTATCAAACAAAACTGAGCTCTGAAACTTTATAGTGAATTAAACAGTTGAATGCATCCCCAACCTAGGTTACAGGCACACTGTATTACTCTTGCCTGTCAATTTTGGCACTTTTTGAAAGTGTCTCTTTTAACTAATGGTAAGCAATCCAAAACAAGGATCTGCCCAATGCCACAGTCTGCCTCTGCAGTATGTTGTATTATCACTGTTGATGGTCCATGACCCAGTTCGGCGGGTAAATCACTTCAGGACCGGAGAAATCTAAAGTGCTCTAAAAAGAGTTCAAGAACCTGGTTTTGGAAATGACCTTAAAAGATCTTGTGCTTCATCTCTTTCTCCATAATGGTCGTTGTAATCTACTCACCACTCAAGGGAGTAAATCATGCATGTGTGTGGTTATTATCTCCACCTTGCAGCAAATCACTTTGCTGTGTGTCCGTCAAAACCTATATATTAATCTACAGGGCACATATACTCAAAATTGAGCTACGTTGGTGGTACATTGTAAGTTCATGTTAACAGCAGGTCAATGAGTAGGTTTCATCTATGGCCAGCAAAGTGATACATTTGTGCACAGTCCCCAAAAGCAATGGAAACATACAAGTACTCTTTGGACTCCTGAACTACACAATGGGAGGTTTGAAAGAATTAAGAGGTGCTGGGCCCGCTATCAACTAATGCAATATACTGTACTATGCGGCTGCCTATGATGGTATCAAAATACGACGTAATGAATCCACTACAGGGCACATGTAACATACCGACTTTCGTCCCCCAACTGTACTGTGCTGAATCCAATCCAATTAAGACCTATGAACAGCCATGAAGGAGAGCTTGCAAAGCTTTATCTGGTGAGGGTCCACACTTTAATATTTACCTAGAAAACCCAGCAATTAATAAGTAGCAAGGCTCTGAAACCATTCACTCCCTCTCAAAACCAAAAGCTAGAGTTTTCTGCATGAGAAATACATTTTTCCTGAACCCTCTGAGACTGATAGACTTGTTTGAAAAAACAAAAAAAAGACAAATGTGATTAAAAAAAAACATCCAAAACACAAAGGCCTATATTTATACTTTTTTAGCACCGAATTTGTATCATTTTCTGAAGCAAAAGTGGCCCAAACTGTCAAAATATAAGTCCCTGATTTATACTTTTTGGGGCAAAACTGCACTAACGCAGTTTTGCACCAAAAAGTTTAGTACCGGCTTGCACCATTTCTGTGCACCAGCCGGGCACCACATTTATGGAATGGTGTAAGTTGGTGCAAAGGGTAGGCTAGAGTAAAAAAAAAAATGACGTTAGTCGGGTGGGGCTGGCGGTATGGAAGAAGGGGTTTTTGCACCAAAAAATGACGTTAGGCAGGTTAGAGTAAAAAAAAAATGACTCTAACCTGCCTAGAGTCATTTTCTGATGCAAAAACATCCATACCACATGACTCCTGTCTTAGAAAAGACAGGACTCATGTCCACCACCCCAATGGCCGGCACAGGGGACCAGGGTCCCCTGGGCATGGCCATTGCACCCTGTACCATGTATGGGGGCCAATTTCAGGGCCCCATATGGCACTTTAAAAATAAAATAAAATACTTACCTGTACTTACCTGGGATGGGGTCCCCCTTCCTCCGCTGTCCCTCTGGTGTGGGTGGAGGTGTCCCTGGGGCCTGGGGAGGGCACCTGTGGGCTTATTCCATGGTGTTCCACCATGGAAATAAGCCCACAGGTCCCATAACGTCTGCCCTGACCCAGGTGTTAAAAAATGGGGCAAAGCAAGCTTTGCCCCATTTTTTGACCCCTCCCGTGCACCATTTTTGAATGGGAGTATAAACATGGCGTTAAGGCCATAGAGTCATTTTTTTCACAGGAACGCCTACCTTGCATCTCATTAAGGCAAGGTAGGCTTACACGTCCAAAAAATGACTTTAACTCCATAAATTTGGCGCTTGACGGGTCTAGCACCAATTTATAAATATGGAGTTAGTTTTGCACCGAACTAGAGTAAAAATAATTACGCTAATTCGGTTCAGAGTATAAATATGCCCCAAAGTGTATTTTGTAAGTTTGTGCCACTTTTGCATCAAAAAACGATGCACATGCAGCACTAAAAAAGTATAAATATGGGCCAAAGTGTTTAGCTACAGCACCGAGTGCATGGGTTAATACCTGCTCATAAGTAGGTAATGGAACAATTTGAAACCAGCAATATGCATGGTTATGTCTGAATCTAGAATGCCAAAATATGAACGACATGCAATTAAACTGACAGAAATACATATTTAAAACACCAGCTCCTACTTACAATATGGTTGAAACAGCTTTGTGGTTTATTTAAAACAGACAACACGTTTATGCTTGACCCAGCAAAATGCAATGTTTCTATACAGAAAATCTGCATGCAAAGATATCATTCCCAATTAAAAAGAATCAATAAATACTTCATGTGGCTGAATTCATAGTTGTGACCTAGAACCACATGTTTTGTTTGAAATATAACTGTTACTTTAATTGGTCATTAAATGATGAAAGAACACGAAGAATTATACATGCATGTGGGATTGTTTAGTGACTAGGGCAGATTGACAAGCCACCATGTCAACTTCCTTCACTACCAAGGCACTTTAAAAAAAATAAACTTCAGGAAGTCTCCCTCCAAAGGGGTCTTATTGCTGCCATAGAATAGCTAAACTAGAGAGAAGAACATTTGTTATCTACCTGTCGATGAGCTCAACACTAACACAATGGAGCGTTTTTTGAAAGATCTTTAAGCTGGTCTCTGTGTGTTATCATCTCTTGTTAACATGTAGCGTGGCCAGTTACCACTAGATCTGACCTTATGGTGGTAAGTTCTTATGCTAAATTGAGGGCAAAAACACCAAGGTGGTGGATGGGTTACTTCAATTAATCTGTCACCTGCAATTGGTCAGGCTGCATTCCACGTCATTATTTTCCATTCCACTCTAGAGAGACTGGCCTTATGCACATTATTACTGACCCTGCTCCTCATGGGAACAGCCCACTCCAAACTGCTGCGTAAGCCGCTCCACCTCGCAACCTCCCAGAAGAGAACACAAGCAACCCCACATGGGTTCAGCCTGTTTGGGCCTTATCAGTAGGGTACAGCTTGAGTCCTTTCATTTAAGACATCAGCTACAACAAACAATAAGGTGCTGGGTAGAATCCTTGAATTAATCTAAGTCATTGGCAATTGCTGGGCTTTACTCCAGTCCATCAAATTTCGCCCACTATGCCACTCTAGACAGAGGTCTGTTTATGCAAATTAATACTGCTCTTGCTCCTCATGGAACTACTCCATCCCAAACTGCCAGATGGGTGCTGGTGTTAATAATAGAACAAGTGTTTGTGTACAGATTTTTATTTCTAGAACTAGGGTTTAATGAACCCTGTAAGAGTTGTGAGTTCCTATCAATTTTAATTCTACGATGTTTTAAGAACATGACCATCTAGGGTTGGACTGGGCTATGGAGCAATCAGTCTTTGCCAATGGGTAGGTCTGGTAGGTCAGTCTGTGGCCTGTTTTTTTAGGTCTTGGCTCTAGATGGCGCATATGCGCTATCTGGAACCGAGAGGTGCTGCAACTACATTGTGGGCTTCTGCCCTCTCTTAGGCTTGCCATTTGCTGGCAACACTGTCGCTCCATTTTGCGTGCTCACCATTTGCAAAGGACATGCATATATCATGCCTCTTCTGTTGTTTAGCCTTTCTGAGAACACTGGCCAACTACAGCTCAACACAAGCAGTGGCCATTTTAACACACTGTTTTGGACTACTTTTAAATTTCTTTACCAGTGCTTTTCACAATGCTGCTGTTTTTACCTGCAACACAACAGTTCTTTGTTTCCTTATAGCAAAAACGTGTAGGTTTAATAAAGCAATCCAAATTAGCTTTCTGCTAACCACAATTTACTATACATATATGTTGAAAATAATAAAATTACATAGCGGTGCCATTCGCTTAAAATATACTTGCAGGCATGTATGAAATCCAGTTCCTTGGCCGATCAGAGTGGCATATTTATACCCCAAAGTCGCCGAATTTGCGTAATCTTTTTACGCGCAAATTCAGCCCAAAACTAACTCCATATTTACTTTTTGACGTTAGACACATCTAATGTCAAAATATTGGAGTTTTTCCCATTTTTTAGATGCGTGAATTTACCTTGCGTCCATGAGATGCAAGGTAGGCGTTCCCATCTACAAAATGATGCTAACTCCATAGCCCCATATTTATCCCCTGTGCTAAAATGATGATGGGAGGGGGTGCTAAATAATGGTGAAAAGCTTGCTTTTAATGGGTCAGACCAGGCGTTAAGGGACCTGTTGACTCATTTCCATGGTTAAACACCTTGGAATGGGGCCACAGGTGCCCTCCTCAAGTCCCAGGAACACCCCCACCCACACCAGAGGGACAACGGAGGAGGGGGGACCCCATCCCAGGTAAGCAGGATAAATATAGGTAAGTAATTTTCTTTTTTTTAATTGAAGTGCCATAGGGAGCCCAACTTGGAGCCCCCTGCATGGCACAGGGTGCAATGGCCATGCCTAGGGGACACTGGTCTGCTGCCCGTTGGTGTTGACTGCATGACTCCTGTCTTTTCTAAGACAGGAGTCATGTGATATGGATGGTTTTGCGTCAAAAAATGACTCTAGGCTGGTTAGAGTCATCTTTTTTTACTCCAACCAGCCTAACGTAATTTTTTGGTGCAAAACCCCCTTCTCCCATATCTCCAGCCCCACCCGGCTAATGTCATTTTTTTTTACGCTAGCCCACCGGCTTACGCCATTCCATAATTATGGCGCCTGGCTGGTGCTCAGGAATAGCGCAAGCCGGTGCTAAACGTTTTGGTGCAAAACTGAGTTAGTGCAGTTTTGCACCAAAAGGTATAAATATGCCCAAGAGTCCTCAGGATGGTGCAGTATTTTTGAGAATGTGACTGTCTGAATTTTCAGTGAAAGTGCACCAAGCACTGATTGCTTCACTGTGTATCTTGGGCTCACCCATTGAACAAAATTACGGAGCATGCTCTTCGCGCTGCAGCTTTTCAGCAGCACAGGGTATTGGACAGGTTTTGAAGTTCTCTTGTCTCAACATACATATTTCCCTTATAGTGATTACGTTTTAATGTGCGAAAGCTTAATTGTTGTTAGCTTATAAATTTGGTAACGCACATATATATTCATTAAATTGAAAGTTGTTTACAAATTCAGCTCATTAGTTTTGTTTCTCTTGGAGCACTCCATACAGTGCTCATGGTTTCAGTTCACTGGCTCTGTCCTCCATCATTCTTTTTTTAACCCCTTCGCTGCCAGGCCTTTTTCCCTTAGGTGGCAGGCCTTTTTTTGGCTATTTGGGGCAGTTCGCACTTAGGCCCTCATAATTTTTTGTTCACATAAGCTACCTATGCCAAATTTGCGTCCTTTTTTTCCAACATCCTAGGGATTCTAGAGGTACACAGACTTTGTGGGCTCCCCTGAAGGAGACCAAGAAATTAGCCAAAATACAGCAAAAATGTAGTTTTTTTTCAAGAAAATGGGAAAAACAGGCTGCAGAAGAAAGCCTGTGTTTTTGTCCCCTGAAAATGGCATTAACAAAGGGTTTGCGGTGTTAAAATCACTAGCTTCCCAGCCTTCAGGAACAGACAGATTTGAATCAGAAAATACAATTTTTCAATACAATTCTGGCATTTTACTGGGACATACTCCATTTTTACTATTTTGTGTGTTTTCACCCTCCTTCCAGTTAGTGACAGAAATGGGTGTGAAACCTGTGCTGGATCCCGGAAAGCTAACCATTTCTGAACAGTAAAAAAATTGTGAATTCATCAAGGGGTAATTTGTGTAGATCCTATAAGGGTTTCCTACAGGAAATAACAGCTGTAATAAAAAAAATATTGAAATTGAGGTGAAAAAAAACAGCTTTTTTCCTCAACGTTTTGCTCTGTAACTTTTTCCTGTAATGTCAGATTTTTTAAACGATATACAGTTACGTCTGCTGGACTCTTCTGGTTGCAGGGATATATAGGGCTTGTAGGTTCAGCACGAACCCTTGGTACCCAGAGCCAATAAATGAGTTGCACCTTGCAATGGGTTTTCATTCTATACCGGGTGTACGGCAATTCATTTCCTGAAATATAAAAAGTGAAAAATAGGTATCAAGAAAACCTTTGTATTTCCAAAATGGCCACAAGATAAGGTGTTGAGAAGCAGTGGTTATTTGCACATCTCTGAATTCCGGGGTGTCCATACTACCATGTGAATTACAGGGCATTTCTCAAATAGATGTCTTTTTTACACACTGCCTTACGTTTGGAAGGAAAAAATGTAGAGAAAGACAAAGGGCAATAGCACTTGTTTTGTTATTCTGTGTTCCCTTAAGTCTCCCGATAAAAATGATACCTCACTTGCATGGGTAGGCATAATGCTCGCGACAGGAAACGCAACATGGACACATCACATTTTTACATTGAAATCTGACGTGTTTTTTGCAAAGTGCCTAGCTGTAGGTTTTGGCCTATAGCTCAGCAGGCACCCAGGGAAACCTTCCAAACCTGCACATTTTTAAAAACTATACACCTAGGGAAATCCAAGATGGGGTGACTTGTGGCACTCTCACCAGGTTCTGTTACCCAGAATCCTTTGCAAACCTCCAAATTTGGCCAAAAAACACATTTTCCTCACATTTCAGTGACAGAAAGTTCTGGAATCTGAGGGGAGCCACAAATTTCCTTCCACCCAGCACTCCCCCAAGTCTCCTGATAAAAATTATACCTCACTTGTGTTGGTAGACCTAGCGCGCGCGACAGGAAGTGCCCCAAAACACAATGTGGACATATCACATTCTCCCAAAGAAAACAGACCTGTTTTTTGCAAAGTTCCTAGCTGTGGATTTTGGCCTCTAGCTCAGCCGGCACCTATGGAAACCTACCAAACCTGCACATTTTTAAAAACTAGACACCTAGGGGAATCTAAGATGGGGTGACTTGTGGGGCTCTCACCAGGTTCTGTTACCCAGAATCCTTTGCAAACCTCAACATTTGGTAAAAAAAAAAACTTTTTCCTCACATTTCGGTGACAAAAAGTTTATGGAATCTGAAAGGAGCCACACATTTCTTTCCACCCAGTATTCCCCCATGTCTCCCGATAAAAATGGTACCTCACTTGTGTGGGTAGGCCTAGTGCCCGCGAAAGGAAATGCCCCAAAACACTATGTGGACACACCACATTTTCCAACAGAAAACAGAGCTGTTTTTTTGCAAAGGGCCAAGATGTGGGTTTTGGCCTGTAGGTCAGCCGGCACCTAGGGAAGCCTACCAAACCTGTGCATTTTTCAAAACTAGATACCTAGGGGAATCCAGGATGAGGTGACTTGTGGGGCTCTGACCATGTTCTGTTACCCTGAATCCTTTGCAAACCTCAAAATATGGCCAAAAAAACACTTTTTCCTCACATTCCGGTGACAGATAGTTCTGGAATCTGAGAGGAGCCACACACTTCCTTCCACCCAGCATTCCCCCAAGTCTCCCGATACAAATGGTACCTCACTAGCGTGGGTAGGCCTAGTGCCCGCAAAAGAAAATGCCTCAAAACACTATCTGGACACATCAAAATTATCAAATACATAAGTATCTGTTTTGCGGGGGGCACCTGCGTTTTTGGTCCTGAGCTCAGCAGCCATCTAGGGAAACCTACCAAACCCAGACATTTCTGAAAACTAGACACTTGAGGGAGTCCAGGCAGGTGTGACTTGCGTGGATCCCCCAATGTTTTCTTACCCAGAATCCTTAGCAAACCTCAAATTTAGCTAAAAAATCGAATCTTCCCCACATTTCTGTGTGAGATCCCTGCACCAGGGCAAATTTCCTACCACCCAATGTTCCCCTTAGTCTCCCGGTAAAAATTATACCTCACTTGTGTAGGTGGGCCAAGGGCCTGCAACTGGGAAGAGCCAAAAACATGTTGAAATTGAGGGGGAACCAAAGCGGGTCCAAAAGGGCAGTTTGAAAAAAAACATTTTTAGGCTGAGAAGTGCAGCCGAGTTTTATTAGTATTGATGGGACAATGATGGGTCATAGGAATTTTGTGGATTCCTGCAGATTCCGGAAGGTTCCATCACAAAAATGTGGGAAAAATGTGTGATTTCAAGCAAAGTTGGAGGTTTGCAGGGCATTGTGGGTAAGAAAATGGAGAGGGTGAATGTGAAGCACACCACCCTGGAATCACCCAGATGTTTAGTTTTCAGAGGTGTCTAGGTCTTGTGGATATTTCTACATGGCAGCGTCCCAAAGTCCAAAAAGTGCAGCCCTCACCATTCCAAGTGGGACGATTTGAAAGTTAGCCAAGCACTCATGGCTCAAATTTAAAACCAAAACCCAAAATAATCAAATGTCCTCTTGCTTGCGGTGGGATAAGATGTTTTAGTGTGTGGCGGGAGAGCCAAAAGACTGTTACCCCCTTCAGTTGGGGTGGGGGCATAACCAGGCCCATACTGGTTGGTAGCCACCACCCCACAATTTTTTTATTTTTTATTCCCTGGCATCCAGTAGACTTTCTGCCCCCACAGGGTGTGGATCGGGGGTAATTGCCCCACCAGCCCACTAGTGGGCAGAAAAACTTTGGCCCCATTTATTAGAGGTGGGGGTATCGACATCGTTTGAAAAAATAAAAAAAATCTTCCCTGGTCTCTGGTGGGCTTTCTTGGGGCAAGATGGACCTTCCAAAAATAGGCCGATCTGCCGGCCAACAGTAATGTGCCCCCATGGGGAGCGACCTTTGCCGAAGGGGCTGCTCTCCCAAACAAAACACACACATACCAATCCCTGGTGCCTAAGTGGTTTCAGCCCCCCCGGGACAGTATGGCCTAATAGAAATAGGCTGATCTGCCCCCAAGGGGAGCAGAAATGGCCTAAAATAAGTTTGCCCCTCCAGGGGAGTGATACTTGCCTAGGGGGTCTCTCCCCTTGTGTGAAATTGATGCAGAATCAAAATCCCTGGTGCCTAGGGGTTTCTGCCCCCCTTGGGGACAGATCGGCCTAATAATAATAAGCCGATTTGCCCCCACGGGAAGGCAGAAATGGCCTAAAACTATTTGCTCCCCTTATGTATAAACATAAATAAAAAAGAAAACTCCCTGGTGTCTAGTAGTTTCTGCCCCCCCTTGGGGGCAGATTGGTCCATTATAGTAAATGGCCTAAAAATATATATTGCCCCCCTGGGGAGCAGCCCTTGCCCAAGGGGCCACTCCCCTTATTCAATTGTAACAACAATCAAAAACTCCCTGGTGTCTAGGGGGCATTTCTGCTGCCTGATTGCATTGCGATCAGTCAGCAGAAACGCTGAGAAAAAGCTGAGAAAGACATCAAAGGAAAGGAAAGGCTTTTCCTTTCCTTTGATGCCTGTTTCGACCCCTCCAGTGATCAGAGGAGAAATGCAAAAGCATTTCTCCCCCGATCGGCACTGGAAGCTGAGCTTCCAGCGCGGAGGGGCAGGCCTCTGATGAGGTCAGTGCACGATCACGCGCTGATGTCATTAGATGCCAAAGGGGGGTCGGGTGGGCGGGGGTGGAAGGGGAAGCGATTCCTCTTCCATCCCTGTCCAGGGGTGGGGGTGCCAGGCTCCCGGGAGAGCGCTAGCGCTTCCCCCGTGGTCCCCTAGCTGGACGTAACGGTTACGTCCTGGGCACCCTAGCGGTGCTGCCCAGGACATAACTGTTACGTCCAGGGCCACCAAGGGGTTAATTCAGTTTTATACAGCGCAAACACCACCCAATGCATTATTAGAGTGCTCTAGTGAGTGCTATTTACTTTACACAAAGACTTGTTAGTTTTTTTAGGAACAGGGTGATTAAATGATTTGTCCAAGATCACAAGATGTTGTGCTGATGCTGAAAGAGCACCTTATGTCAGCACCAGTTACTTTACACAAGGACATAGTAGTTTCTTATATCACGATGCGGTTTATGCTGCAGTTTCACACTTTTTCTTAAGCCGGGCAGTTGAACTACGAGTTTGATGCAGGTATATACAGAGCTCTTTGGTGGTGATGCACAGTGAGCGGTTTAAAATGGAGTTAGGCCTATATTGAGGGGAGTGTGGGGTCTAACAGGGTTCAATGGTGTAACACCTATACATTGGCTTGAGGTATTTAGCGGACTGCATGTGGGGGTTAAAGCAATGTACATTGGGCACCACAGTGGTTTAACGATTAAAAAGTGCATTTTGAAAGATCAGGCCATTTGTTCTGGAGTGTGGTGGCGGCTAGTAGAATTGAGGATTACAGTTTTACAGACTGTAAATGCCATGACAGCTTGGTTTTTAATGATGCTTTGTTCAAGCGATCTTAGATAGTCTTTATGTCTCCAACCAAGCCCTGGACTGCATTGCGGTACAGACACCCGAGGAGTGCACAAACACATAGTGAGGGCACATAGCGGACCGTCCGACTCCCCTGCCTAATAAGCCCATTTAGTTGTGCATGAAGGCGAGGACTCTGTGCAAAGGGCTATTCATTTGAAGTCAGTGTGTGATAAAAGGTCAGAGTCTAGTGCCACATTTAGTGAACGGAAGCAGGCAAACAGAAAAAACGAGTTTTATTCTACATTTCTTGGGGGGGGGGAGAAAAGTTTTTTTGTAAATGTGTTTAAGAACACTCTGCGACTGCTACACATTCATTCCTGTTGGAAAAAGCGAAGGCCTATTTCACTTGAATGTCTCTGGGCTTGTGTTTGGAGTTAATTGCATAATATTATTTCATAACAACTGGAAAAGGGCAACCCATTGTGATCAATATTGAAGTACAGGAACTCTCTAATAAGTCTTTTCAGAAGAAACCAAAAGGCTTCGATTTATAAAAAATTTGTAGTGCTATTATCTAACCAGAAACCACTTTGTAGCGCTTCCCTGTTGTCCCTATATGTGATTTTACTTTGTGCTCAGTTCTGAGGCGACTGGGGCTGTATACCTGCGGTAATAATGCACCTGGTCTGAAGTGTGTGTTTCTGTCTTCTGGTTGGTTCACAGCTGCGGTACAATCTAGGAGCACGAGTAGCACCTCTATGAACACAGGATAACTGTCAGGCTGTGGAGATATTGAGCAGAGCCCGGGTCTGTCGGACCTGGAAGACCAAGGGCGAATTCTGAGTTTTCATTTTAGTCTACTGCATTCTCAGAGTTGTATTGGTGGCTGACAACCTTCGAAACACATTCACTGGGGATACTAATCCTGTGGTTTAAAGGCAAAGAATGCCCAGTATCGGACATCTGGTGTAGCCTTCTTATAGTAATGTCACCCTTTAGTGTGTACTTTTTTTTATAGTTGCAATTTTGTGTGAAGTGGAATTTTGGCACCTGCTGCTTTGCTCCCACTTCTGTGATTAAAGGGAGTGGGTCTTAGCAACTGAGCTACTGGCCTTAGGCATGTGAGAGCTGGCTGCTGATTTCAGCGCTCGCATTTCACCAAATGTGTGATTCTGATCAAATTATTTGACCGCCAGGCACTTTCCATTGACAATGAGAGAAAAAAACAAGCAGGTGCCGTCTAGTGCCCTCCCTTTGACAACGCTCCTCTCACACTCCTTATTGACACCCTGAGGTTTGCAATCCGGCCTCACCAGGACCCAAGAGCAATTTTTGTATCCCTAGCACCTCGTAGTTCAAATGCTCCGGTTACAATAAAATGTTCTCCATGAAGCGCTCTGCAGCACTTTGGAGGTACATGTGCGCTAGACAAAGGTTGTAAAACCCCAACAAACCCCACCATTCAGCTATGTTATGCCACGACTGAACACAGATGCACACACCTCGGTTCACTACCACCCTTATTTGGAGCCCACTGTGCTTCAGATGCTCTAAGCACCACTATGAACTGGTTCACTCTGCCTCAGGTTGGAACACTAGATGCTTTAATACAATGGGGCTGACTCGAACAGTGCCCCTACACCACATACTCTCCTCCCCTTAATGTATAGTCCACAGGTCCAATGTTCCTTAATGCTCCAATTGCCTAGGGTTCCAAGACTCCAAGTGCAGAGGGTGTAGTTAGCAAAGTGTAGGTTGTGGTGTGGCCTGTGGCTGAATTGCATGAGGTGTGAAAAGTGATCCTACATGTTGGCGCCTACACAAATACTTGCTTTTAATGTTTATAACACATAACAGACTCTATGGTCACTCGCTAGAATGGAGGGATGAGTGGGCTCTGCTGTCATTCAAACCTGTGATGTGTAGGTGAGGTTCCGGAGCATGTGCCAGATGCATAAGCAAGATGAGCTGTCCTAGTCCCAGGTCCATTACTGCCCTGGTGGTGTGCACACAGCTAGGTTTACACTGTTGGTCCAGCCTCTGTCTTCAGAGGAGCTATGTAGGACAGTTTTTCTTACTGTACCCAGTCCTACAGTCTGGAGTCATGCTGTCCACACCACACAATTCAGCTCTACATATTTCCATTTCACATCACATAATTCCACAGGAAACCACATAATTCCACTCCAGAACAAAATTCCACTACACACCACATACATACAATCCACACCACAGAATTCCACATAATGCTACAAAATTCAACACCACACCACATAATTCCAATCCACTATATGCCGTTCCACAGCACACAACACCACTCCACATCATTACACTCCATGACACATAATACCACTCTATAAAATTCCAGTGCATTCAATACCACATAATTACTGTCCACATATTTCCAACTCACATCATGCCAAATAAATCCACTACACATAACTCCACTCAACAACATATAATTCCACAACAAAAAATTCCAATCCAACCTACATAATTCCACTCCACACCACATACATCCACTCCACTCCATAACACATGGCTAAAAGACATTGGGCCTGATTCTAACCTTGGCGGACGGCAGAGGCCGTCCGCCAAGGTTCCGCCGCCAAATGACCGCACCGCGGTCACAAGACCGCGGCGGCCATTCTAACATTTCCTCTGGGCCGGCGGGCGCTCTCCAAAAGAGCGCCCGCCGGCCCAGAGGAAATGCCCCTGCAACGAGGACGCCGGCTCAGAATTGAGCCGGCGTAGTTGCAGGGGTGCGACAGGTGCAGTTGCACCTGTCGCGTATTTCAGTGTCTGCATGGCAGACACTGAAATACTTTGCGGGGCCCTCTTACGGGGGCCCCTGCAGTGCCCATGCCATGTGCATGGGCACTGCAGGGGCCCCCAGGGGCCCCGCGGCACCCCCTACCGCCATCCTGTTCCGATGGCGGTAGGGGGTGTCAGAATCCCGAGCAGCGGAAAGTCGGCGGGAGACCGCTGACTTTCCGCTTCTGACCGCGGCTGAACCGCCGCGGTCAGAATGCTCGTGGGAGCACCGCCAGCCTGTTGGCGGTGCTCCCGTGGTCGGTGGCCCTGGCGGCCACCGGCCGCCAGGGTCAGAATGACCCCCATTGTCATTGACAATGCCAATAGCGCTGGGATTGCCAAGATCTATTGACTTTGCCAATGCTTGTTTAAGCTTTGTGAGCCGGTTTTATGGCCTGGTGCCCTGTTTTTGCTGTTGATTTCTTATATATTACCACAAATTTTGCCTGCTCATATGCAAGCAGTCTATCATACCTTGGAAAGCACTTTTAAAACATGTCTTTACAAGTTCAAAACTACCCTTATTGCAAATGGGGGTCACTTTCTTTTAGCTATCTGATGCACTACCCCGTCCGACCCTGTATTCACCCTACATTTTGAAGAGTTGAATTAAATATTCAGGATATCGCCAACTATGCTAATTACCATACCTAGGTTAATTTTATGCAAATGTATCTTGTCTGGATATCCTAAAATGTGCCCTGGATCCCACCATAATGAACTTAGGGTCTAAGGGAAACATTGAACATTTTATCTTAAAATGAATTATTCATATTTAAGGCAAAAACATGATTAGTGGCCTAACTCACATTGTATGTTTCTCATTTTTTAGAAATGCAGTCTTTGTATTACCAAAAAAAATAGGAATAAGAAACATGATTGATGGAGTAAAATATAAACGCAGAGTCTTTTATGCTCCTCCTTTTTAGGTCGAGCGCACAAGCAATTTGACCTCTTGTAAGTATTGTAGACTTTTAACTACGGCAATCTCACGCCCATCACTTTAATTTCTTCCTGGCCTTGCCTTTCAGAAATCACTTGATGTCATTGCTAAATGCTGTTTTTGTTACACCTTGCAGACTGCCCTTGTTACATGGATTATTGCTGCTATACTTCAGCGTGGGTGAATTATTTGTTTTTTTTTAGTCTCTCCCCTTCGTGCTGCATGGCAGCCACGGTACTCACAGCGCGAACAGGCACAAAAGCATGAACTCAATCAGCAGTATTGGAGCTCTGGTCACATTGTTCACTGTTATCTAATCAGCGTAATTTCTTGTGGCGCTCCCCTTAAACCACTTGAAATTAGAAAATGCTTTACAAAACACAGAAATCCTTAAAGTGAAGGCAGCACTCCTAGCACAACTGAAGAGCCGATAGTACAATATTCATTGTATTCGGGAAACTCATCCCCTAATATTTTTCAGGGGAATTATTACATTTACAAAACATTTTTGTTCATAATTCAGCCTTATTGGTCCTAGGACAATGGGACCATTTTCAAAACATTGACCACAATGTGCTCTTTCTGTCTGCATCATCTCTGGGTTCCCACACTATGTTAGTGGGGACTCCAAAATAATAACCCCTACACCATTAATTTTCTCTTTATTCTCTCTCATGGCTAGAACTTTTATTTTAGATCTAAAAGAAGTGATGTTTTATGGGTCTTGTTTGTAATATTAGTACAATAGGCCTGCTAGCTTTGAAAATGTATAATGTATTACACTCTCTAGGGACTCCATAGATGGTTATACTGCATTGCTTTCTCCCATTCTTTGTTCATGTGGTTACAGTCTCTAAAGGCTACTTGTATGTTTTTTTCCAAATTCTATTTTTACTGTGGTATCTTCTAGCATTGCAGTCAACATACTATAATATTTGCGGCACAATCACCCATAATGCTTCGCAGAGCATTACTTTTAAAAAACATTTTTGCTCATAACTCAGCCTGTGGCGGTCCTAGGATAATGGGACCACCTTCAAAACACTCTTTCTGTCTAAATCATCTCTGGGTTCCCACACTAGGTTAGTGAGGACCCCAAAATAATAACCCCTCCCACCATTCATTGTCTTTTAAGCTTTCACATGGCTAGAGCTTTTGTTTTATAGCTTGTTTGTAATACCATTGCAGTAAATCTGCTAACCCTAAAACAGTCTCTCGGGGCTAAGTATGTGGTTACACTGCATTACTTTCTCTTGTGTTTTTTCATTGGGTTATGCTCTCATGGGGCTAACAACATGGTTACATCGCCATGTTTCTTACAAATGATATTTTTGTTATGGTTTTCTCTAGGGGCTGTTCTGAGCAGTACAGTCTAATGTTTATTTCTGATAAATGTTTATATGATAATTGTATATGTTTTAATAATCTCTCCTTATTACAATTATGGCCATGATTCAGGCCAACTTAACATCCTTATTACACTATGGCCTAGACTTAAAAGGGCCTAGTGCCTCCTTGTGCCTCATTAGCATCATTTTATTACCCTAATGTGGACCAACGAAGCCAAAATCGCCGTGCCAGATTTACAAAATGGCACAATGCATACATTGAGCCACTTTGTAACCTCTTTCGCCACATTATGCCTGTGCCAGGCATAATGTAAGCGGGGGCATTCCACCATTAGGGGGGTCAAAAAATGGGAAGAAGAAATCTAGAAGATTTCTTTGCACCATTTTTTGCAGCATTTTTAATGCAGGCATTAAAAGTGGGCACACCATTATTTATAATTGGCCCCTATGTACTGTTCAGGATTAGCACCAAAATGTTGGTGCTAACTCTGAACAGTACATCAATGGCGTCAAGAATGTTGACCCTATTGCCCCCTACCCTGTGCCATGGTGCACCGTATTTTAAATATGGTGCATACATGGTGGCAGGAGGGGGTGCTAAGGGGCGCAGGAAAAGTGGCGCTGCACTGGGTGCAGCACCACTTCTCATAACTCTACCCCCATGACTGTCCGAACACTCTTGATATGTTTGAGTGACTCATTTTGTTTATTTCTGCTCTGTGGCTGTCTTGTGTCTTTTTTGGGGGAATTGTGTTAGCCAGCTAGCAACTCTGATGATGGGGTGGTGAAAGTATTCTATTGGAATTAGCATGGCAGATTTAAATCAGGATGCTAAATGGCAACATTTACATTTTTTGCTGCTGAAAGAGGAAAAAGGGAAATGGAAGTGCTTTAGTTATATACAGGGCCACTGGAATTATACTGTACAGCAGGAAAAGACGAAATTATGAAGCAGGGTTGACCAATTTACCTGGCAAGAAAAGTCCAATTATGAATTTACAGTGCCAATAGCCCTAACTCAAGCACATGCGAGACCTATTGCATTGTTTATGACTGTAAACTATTTTCCCTTCACTCTCCTGGTATTCTTACAAGCGCAGCATCATCCTAATAAATAATCTGAAAACGTAGTTTTGCCCGCTGAAGGCTCTATGAGGAAGAATACAGCCCTTGAGCAGCGCACTCGAGCATTATACCCCGTGAAATGTAATTGCAACGAATAGGCGAGGAGTGTCACACTTTGCATGAAACAGCGAAAAAACTGTTCTTAAAGGCTTCCTTTGACGATAGGCGGTTCGCATATCTTGCTTTTGTAATGAACTGTGGTTGGAAACACCCTCTTAAAAGCTTTGAAAATGTATCATTTTTAATCTTACACATTTCATCCACGCTGACCTTTCCATATTATTGATAGGATACACTATAAATACTGGCTGATGTTCAAATGTATTTTTTGGTCTTCTTGCTGTGTACCAAAGGTAGTTTGACACATATCCACCCTCGCAATGTCTTAATCTGAGCGTAAGCACACCAGGAAAAAGCGGGAATATTTTGGCTTGGTCTTCAGAGCGGACTGATACCAAGCACATGTTTTTATTACTCCAATTTTTCACTGTCAGGAAGTTCCTCCTATTAGGAAAATGAGGTTGAAAGTGCTCTTCTGTTTTCGCCACAATATATATCCCTTGACACCACCTGCCTGTTTAGAGAAATGATTTCAGAAAGAGTAATATTTTTTTTGTGAAGATACTAGTGCTGCTCAAGGGGAAATTCAATAATGTGTGGTGCACCCAGATCCTATGCTTACTGCAGTATGAAAATGATAAAAGGACAATAAACATCGGTTAGGATGAGAAATCTTTTTGCAGTTCAGCATTTTACTTATAATATTAGGAAAATAATTTGGAAGCCAACAAAGGGAAGGACTATTTGAAAATGTGAACATGGGTCATCCTGAATTATTTCAAGTAGTTAGCAGCCTGGATGGGCACATGATTGCTTACTGCACACATAGACGTGGGCTTCATTTCACCAGGAATTAGCGTGCACCGAGGTCCAGGAGTTGTTTTTGTTAGGCCTGCATATTATGACGTGATATAAAGGACCAGATGTACAAGGGCCCTTTGTCCTCTTTGTGCCACATTAACATCATTTTTTTACGCTAGTGTGGCTCAAGGAGGCAATTTTCGCTGCATCATATTTACATAGTGGCTCAATGCATGTATTGCGCCACTTTGAGACCTCATACACCACATTATGCCTGCATCATGCATAATGTTTGCAAAGAGGGTTCCGGCGTTAGGAGGCCTGAAAAAATGGCGCAGTGAAATCTACAAGTTTCACTGCGCTATTTTGGGTGTAATTTTTAATGTCTGCTCAGAGCAGGTGTTAAAATGACACACCCATTGAAATCAATGTGCCTCTTTGCACTTTGCTACACTAGCGTCAAAATGTTTGATGCTAGTGTAGCAAAGCACCAAAATAGCATCAAAATTGTTGATGCTATTGTTCTAACGACCGTCATGGTGCACTGTTTTGTAAGTACGGCACACACATGGCGTTGTTAAGTGGGACAAAGGTGAAACAAGAAAAGTGGAGCATCAGAAATGATGTGCCACTTTTTTGTAAATCTGGCCCATAGAGTATTTCACATCGCAAAAAGTACATAGACATAAGGCCTGAGATTAATATGCTTCTTCGTGTGAACAAAGCCTTCTTTTGGGGAAAAATCCTATTGCAGGAGCATGGGAAAAACACGATCAAAGTGCAGCCTCAACTTGATAAACCTGCACTTGTGTAACATTCTTTAAAATAAAATTACTCAGAAAGTCATTAGGTGTTAACTTTTTTTACCCAAGCGGAAGGTTCAGGGCAATTTGTTGGTGCCAAAAGCATCTTTTTTAATTTGAATTTGATATATTTTTTTTAATTACAGTGGAAGTATCATAGTGAAGCTCCCACACATTTAATATTAATTTCCTCTTCCTGCCTTGTCAAGCCCTTGATCATTTTGGATTTAGATGGGAAAGCGTCATTCTTCCCTTGTCTGCGATATCTGCTGCATCATTCAACCTTAGAAGGCGACATTTTTACTTCTTTTTGAAAATCAAGTAAATTAATTGCAGCTCTTTACAAAATGTTTGTTTTGGCAGGCATCACTAATGTTGTTCCTCATTTGTCATGTTTTATTTTGATGGTTTGTTGCTGATGGCCTGGATTTGGCAGAGGGTACAGGCAGGCCCTTGTGCGATCAAGTTATAATGTAATTTGTGGGATGGTGGAGGCCTTTGGTTAATACTAATTAATACTAATTACGGATTTTCCTTGTGCTGTGTGAAACTTGTCCATATTTGTCTTCATACTGTGGTGTGTTTTAATGTTTTCCTCATATTTGCCATAGGCCTTGGATGTATTTTTATTGTACTTTTCACATACTCATTGTTTCAGACAAGACATATTTATTTATTGTTTTGGGGGCTTGTTTATGGCCATGTAGTCATGCGAAATGTATTTTATTTTTTTGTCTGCCTGTGCTTTTTGTTAGCTTGATTCAGGATGGCACCAGGAGTCCAGGTCCATGTAGCCAGAAATTTCCTTTTGTTCTTTCCCATGTGCTTGTCCATCATTTTGTGTGTGTGTTTTTGTTACAGTGAGACAGTGACTAATTGTTTTTCTTAGACTTGTAAAAGTATTTTGTTTGGCTAATTGTTGTTTTGTGCTGTTTGTGACATTTGTAAAGTTTTATTTAACCTTTTCTGACTGTTTCTATTTTGCTGCACTGGTAGTAAAGTTTTTATCTTGGTTGAATTGTGTTTTATATTATTGTTGCTGCTTTCTTGGTTGTGTACTAAGGCCCACAGGTACAGCAAGTCACATTTTGAGCGTCTATTTGTGAAATCATTTTCCTACAAACTTGCAAGAGGAGGAAGAGGCTCCAGTCAGGGTATGACAGCTATGTTCTCTTTGTTTTCCATGCCTCCTTCTTTGCTGCAATATGGGCTATCACAATATTGTGGAGACAGTGATTGTGTGTAGGTGTGTGTGTGTGTGTGTGATAGATTTTGGGCAAACTGTGTGTGCTTCTGCCAAGCGATCATTATGTTCCATTGTTAAAACCCATTTTCCTTGAGTATACATATCACAATCCCATGTAATTTCTATTAATTATTTTTATTTTCCTAACATACTTTTCCCAATATATGTATTTGTGACTATGGCTGACTTTAGTAATCTGCTGCAGACAGTTGTTTTTAATTAATTTATTTGATTTCTGCCTGTCTCTGTCTGCCTCTCGTGGGGGGCCTCACAGACCCTGGAAAGACATCTGGTATTTTCTTTAAATAAAGGAATCGATTTTTATACTAATGTTATGATGGTGATGATGACTTCTGCATTGCTCTTTCTTCTTATTTTGTATTGCCTGTAGGTACCCAAGAAGATACTGACTGAGACAGAGAGAAGGCTGTGAATTAGCTGACAACAAAGTCAAAGACTACTCTCCTAAATGCTTCTGCTCGTGCTGCTGGCATTTTCCTATTTCACCTGTTACTCTATCCCTCTACTCCCTCTACCTCTAATTCCTCCTCTTTCTATCCCTATTTCTCTCCTTCTAGTCTACGCTTCTCCCTCTATTCATTTTTCCTTCTTTCCTATCTCTATCCCTCGGGTTATCATTGTAAAATCGTACTTGGGTCTCTATTTGTTTTTACTACCTACCTACTCCTTTTCAACATTTCTGTATCCTTGCTGGCTAGTTCATGTTTTCCTCTTTCCATTATGTCACCCCCTACCTCGCTTACTTCTTTACCATGTCTCTATTTCTACACCCCTTCTCCCTCTACTTCACTTTTCTCACCTTAGCATTCATTTTACCTCTCTGTCCTTCTTCTGTCTTCTGTCCTTTCCCATTTATTATATTCAACACAGAGATCAGTGTTTATTGAGAGCCATGTGCACATGGAAAGAGGAGAGGAGGGTCAAGGAAATGGAAGTGAATTACAATCAGTGTTCTGATTTTCACTGTTGCAGTGAGAATGACAGCTATGTAGATAAATGTATATGTGATTGTAAAGATACTTCAATTAAAGCTACAATTTCAAGGACAATGTGAATATGTCATGTTTGTACGCAGTGTACTAGTTTAATAAATGTCCATTGTCACAAAACCACCCTTACTGAAAAAAATCCTTTATCAGTGCTTGATCAAGTTTTATTTTGTTACTAATTGGAGTAAGCGAGTCAACTTCAACTGCTATACATGCTGAAGAAATTAGTGTATAATTCCATATGGCTGGTCTCACAGGGACTCGAATTAAATGAAAATGGTAACAAAATCAATGTAATTCGAAGAGTAGAATACAAAATGTGTTTGCATAGGCCCACAAAAATCCCTAAGATGGCACTGGTCACATATACTATTTTTTCTCACAGGGAAGATCCCTTTCATTCCTACCTCCTAAGAATTAAGCTCTCCCACTTGTTACTCTCGAAGCGATACACACTTCATCCAGTACCAGGAATTCAGGCAAAGGAATGAGCCCAAAATGTATTGTATTGGTGGTAATCAAGACTGCTAGTGTTATGTTGTATCACGCCATTGAATGGCATAATAATTCACCTATAGTATGGAAATCCTGTCACACAACAAATGTGAGACACGTTTGTACTTGAGTTCATGTGTTATTGTTGATAGTTGCAGAAACAGTTCTGGTAGAAATATGATCTTTGATGACAATGCTTGCTGTGGTATTACCAAAGCTTTTTCTCTGTACTCGGTTCTGTAATCCGTCTTCAGTCCCTGTGTAGTCCAAATGCCAATGAACAGGTTAGCGTGTAAAACAACAGGGTTACAGGACTGCTAGACAGTGGAGTTGGAGCACAAAAGATTTACAAATAAAAAATAAGCATTCAAATTGGAAAAGATATCTTACAAACTATGAGAAACACTACTATGAATCAATACTGTTTTAAAATCTTGCATAGCAAGTTAAAGCTGCATGTATTTATAAACATGTGTGTGATTCTAACTTCTAGTGCCTGAAATCCAGCAAATCAAATAAACATTGGCAAAGGTCTTGCCTTTGGGACCTACTGGCTTTGCCAATGCTTTTTTGTAAATGCATTACAGCATTGTCTAAAAGAAAAGGAAAAAGAAAAATAAGAGTTGCTATGACATGGCTGCTGCTGGTTGCGGCTTCATTTTATAAGCATGTGCATTTTATATTTACTGATCCCAAATGGATAAGTACATTTAAAAAACTAAATTGGAGTAGCACGAAAGCACTTTTTTGTAAGTTGGACAATACTGTAGCAATTTCCTGATGCTCCTCCAAAAATAATATAATTTTAAAAAGGATACTGTGGGAAGGGATAGGGAGAGCAACGGTGGAAGCAAGGGGAAGTGAGGGAGGGAACTAAAATAAATTAAAAATAATGCCTGTTGGGGGGGAAGGATAAAACGCACACAAGGGAAAGAGCAACATGGGGATTGGGGAGAGAGCCACACGATGGAGACAGCAACACGGAGTGGGGGCCAAGTAGCTTGGTGACGAAAAAGCACATGAGAGAGAGCAGCAGAAAAGGGAGACAGCAACATGGAGCATGGAGGAGGCAAGTATTCAGAAGGGAAAGCACATGGGGAGGGAGCTGGAAAACAGATGCTCTTTTATGGAGTGTTTAAAAATAAAACATAGCTCCCAAAATGAGCAGTTGAAGGATGCCAGTCAAAAGAATAGCAAAGATGGCATGCTGTCAGGAAGGGACAAACACGAAAAGAGGAAAGAAGCCCTCAAATAAGAAGCAAGCAACTGAGAGTGACAATAAAATCCACCAATGGTAATCAATGGAGTGGCTATTAAATGGGATGGCTGTCAGCCCATTGCAAGATCTCTGTGAGGCCACAAAAGATCTTTCACAACCAGACAGCTAGTGTCCAATAGGCGGTGCCTAAAAAGGACAGCATTATGTGTAGGAATATGGAACAGGACACCATAAAGCGCCTGAGCTGAAGTAAAGTAGATTTCACATTTTCAAGCACAATAGGTTCAAATACAATGTTCCGTGGCTGCCGGTGTGGAGTAATTAAACTAAAGTTTGTAAAGTAAATATGGATTTGTCCAAACTGTTTAAAACTGCTATAATTTCTTGTTTAAAAGTTCATTAGCCCTGTAGGAATGTACAGACTCTGTTCAATTAAAGGTATATCATCCTTGCTGACAATTGCCACCACTGCACAGTTACATTCTCAAATGCTCTGGTGTGATCGTACTACAAGTAAATACCCAATTAAAATACCTTTTTGAGGATTCCTGTAAATGTCCCATTAAAACCAAAGTAACCCTTATAAAGAGCTCTGTTCTGTCCTTCTCATTAGGAGGCACCTCCCAAGAGGTTCAATAATCCACTCAGTATTCCCCTCCCTGCCCATAAACTACCAATATCACTCAGATTATCCAGATTATATGTTGTTCGTGAGGGAAAAAGTGTTGGAATTGGTGTTTCATGTTGATTTGAGAATGCTATTTTTCTTGGGGTTCATCTAGATTTCTACAGGTGTAGTGACTAAGTGAAACATGCCGGCCCCACAGTGTTGGAGCACATTTTGTAACGCCAACGAGCTTGCTAACTCCTCTTACCAGTTCCATTGAGATCACTAGAGGACCCACAATGAAGCCCTAAAACTATAGTACTCATGGTCAGAAGTCCTTGTACAGTTCCTTTAAAAGAATGGCAACTTGGCTGAATGCTACCGATCGTGTATCCTTTCAAGCCCCAGCAGCTTTGCTAGGAAGTGGTCATCGACTCCTGCTATAGCAACAAAAAACCATGTTGAGAACTGGACGGCCTCTACCATTAAATATACAACTATGTGCACTGCTAAAACTACTAGTACTGTCCCATTAAAAAAAGAGAAACCTTAATAAGAAATTCTAACAAAACGCCATTAAAAGAATAAATCCCCCGCTGAGAATTACATATGCTGTGCCATTAAATGTAGAGCATCTCTACTGAGAAGCTGTAGCATAATTCTATTTATATTGCGGTATCTTGCTGAAAAATGGTGATGGAATTTCATTAAAACTATGTAATGAGGCAGCCTCAACATGAAGTGCTGATAAGGTCTCATTACATGGTTAGCATCCCTGCTGATGCGGTTCCTTTAAATGCAGAGCCCTTTAACGAGAAGGAATAGCACTGTACTACTTAAGATGTAAGTGCTATGACGAGACATGCTGGTTCTCTCACACTGAATATATAGCAATACTTTGGAGAAATACTGACACTCTCTCTTAAACCCATTTTCAGTTCTCCTAATTCATCTGATATCGTCTGCTACATTATAACCATAGCAATGTGTATAGCTCAACTGGTATAAAATATATTTGCTGTTACCCACCTCAGTGCTACTCATTTAATGATCTACGGATGGTGAAAGGTGAGCGGACCTGCCAGAATGCAAACCTGAGTCCATGGGGTTTAACACAGATTCCTGCAGTGGCTGCATTAGTGATTTGAACAATCTCCCAAGAAGCATAGAGCAATAGAGAGAGGTAATATTGCTCCTGACCATTGAAGAAGAAAGAAATGCAGATACCTTCATCCTGGCAATATCTCAATTTAAATGTTCGTGATCTAGGTTCTCTTTTTCTCTCTCTGGTTTTCTGCAGCAATCCCACTTAGCTCACCTCCCCCTCTGTGTGTCGTTCTCAGCTTATTTAGTTACTTTAGATGTACAAAAATGCAATTTTTCATTTATTAAATAGCGACTTCATAGAAACACAATCATATCCCAAGATGTTACTGCATTTTATACCAACAGCAACAATGAAGTACTGGCAGCCTTCAACACAATCGCTCCCTTTAAAAAGAATTGAGCACCGAGAAACATATTCCTTGATTTGCAGATAAATCATTCTTGCAATGAAAATCAGAAAACTTGAGAGACACGAGAGAACTAATATACACCGAGTTCACTTTCTGCTACAAAAACTACAAGGATAAAAAATGCATGCATGAAGTTATTTCTACCAAAGATAAACATCTCTAACTCCTTAAATTGACCCATGACAGATTTCTGCATTGTTATATACTTCAGTCAAAATTAAGATCAGGTGAAATTTCTGATACAATGTCATAGTCATGAATAATTTTACGAATTTCATGTTATGCAAAATTTCAACAATTATGCCAGTACAACACATAGCAAACGTATAGTGCGGGATCACAAGAACAATGAGAACAAGCAGAAGATAGGTAGCTGTTGCTAAGGGTATTTGTGTTTTTTGCTCTATTTATTTGAGCGTTAAAGGTGTCCTCATGACCAACGTTGACAGGAAGGCCCATATTTATACTTTTTTTGCGCCGCATTTGCATCAATTGTATTTTGTACATTAGCACTGCTTTTGCGTCAAAAAGCGGCGCAAATGTGGCGCAAAAAAAGTATAATTATGGGCCGAAGACATATTTTGCACTAACGCTAAAGTCTGGTTTTACATTTCATGTACTTGAGTGTAATTCCACACATTTTTTGCAGCATTTCTCACAATCATAGAAAAACTATTTATGTGAGTTTTACACACTCATAGTTAAAATGCGCCCTAGGACAAGTTTATATCGAATCAAAGGACACATGTACTGAATCAGTTAACTTCTTCTCGAACATTAGAAGATACCACCTAGTTATAAATTCTAGCACAGTGCCAATAAAAATTTAGAAAAGCATTATTGACAGAATACATTACTGAATGACACCCCCTGACAAGCGCTTAGATAGCATAACCATCAACCTAGTTTAGTATTCATTAGGATTCCAGTGTTCAATCTTTGGCTTTTATCTTTCCCGTACTCTTCAAAACTCTTGCTCTGACATGTTTAGTCCTCTGTAGGTTTGCCAGTGGTCTCACACTTCATTTCACATGTTTGAGCAGACTCTGTCTTCAGACACACGTTTCTCCGCCAGCATGCACCAATCCACATCTTTCTTCCATGTGTCCAAATGAGGCAGGGAAGAAACTCCCAACTTGTAAGCTAAATTCCTCTGGGCCATCATCAGCACAAGGGTAATAAATCTGCAATCTGAGTTCCTGTGACCTGAATTAAGCATTTCTTGGTTCCCTCTCAAAATAATTACAGTGCCAGGCAGAACTAGAGGAAATGCAGGAAGGTACCCCACTGCCCACATCCCCTGACACACAAATCTGAGGCCCTTCTCCCTATCTTAAAAAGTGAACTTCTGGTACATATGACTTGCGCAAAATGAGCAATTGAACTACAGCACAGATTCCCACCCTTGGGAGGACCATAGGTCCTCCTTCGTCCTTCCAAGATCTGTCTCCCAGTCAGCTTTTGACCAAATCAGTGGGTTAGAGGAGTTTCTTTATAGGTTACAGATATACCTTTCTTCTTGAGAGTGTCAATGTGTGCCCTGTCCTCCAGTGGTGAAGGTTCTTCTTTCTTTTTCTGTTCCATTCCCCACCAGTGCTAATGATGTATGTCTGATCTGTAGGTACTGATAGGCGTCAGTGCCTGCCAATCCATATCTTATTTGGTGTGTGTCCCGAAAGATCGGTGCCTCCCTCCTTTCACAAATTACCCAGCTTGCTAATACTAGTTGTGACCCAGCTGTTTAAGCCCGTGGGTTTTCCCACCTTCACCAGGGCATTGCCTTGGGTTTTTGGTGTTTAGTCTTTTAATCCATCCTAGGTATCTGTTGGCCACTTAGCAAACTGCCACTGTTGCCTTGGTGTGAGAGGGAAGTGTTTGTGTAGGTTTTATTTCTGTAGAAGTCTGCTGGATAGCCACGAGCCCCTGTGGCCATGTGGACAGCTCTCAGTGATGGTTCCTCCTGAGGTGCAAATGTCCAAGCATTAACTACAGTTAGGTGTGATGGCCATTGGTAGTTCCTAATGTCTGACAGAGCTATGGCTCCGTCCTAACCCTCCTTCGTTAGTTTGGTAAAAGCTATTTAAGCCTTCTGTCGCCCGTTTCATAATAAAATTCAAAGGACCAGATGTACAAAACATTTTTCCAGTCAAAACGGCTGTGATTGGAAAAATGCTTTTTTTAATGCCAAAAGGCAAAATGCAAGTCAGTAACTTGTAATTAAAGTGCATTTTGGTTTTGAGATTCAGTATTTGGAAGGGGCGTGTTTAGGGCGTTCCTTCCAAGTACCGAATCGTTATGGTATGTATTACCGTTTTGCGGCCAAATTCGGTAGCAAAACTGTAATACTTTACCACCAGTTTGAAACTGGTGGTAACAGATTCACAAAGTGGAAGGGATCCCTGAGGGACCCCTTCCCCTCTAAGAATGTAAATAATAATATTTTTTATGAGGAGGCAGTGGTCCATCCGACCACTGCCTCCTCATAAAAAATAAAACATTATAGTTTCATTTTTCTTTTTAAACACATCCCGTTTCCTTATTAGGAAAATGGGCTACATAAAACAAAATGCTTAATTAAAAAGCAATCACAGACAATATGCGAACTACCTCATAAATATGCATGAGGTAGGTCTATTTGCGACTCATTAGGAATCACCAATGAATTTCAAAGCAGTGTTATAGATGGGGATTACCGATTTCCTAATTGTGATTCGGAGAGAAATCCAATTACGGAATCAGTAGTCCTAATGTTAGTACATCTAGCTCTAAATTCTGATTCTAATTCACCATCTAATTTATGAATTTTCTGAGTACCGGGTAGAGATTCTCAACTACCAATCTGTCAGGTCTCCTTGTAATATAGACCCCAAGGTATTTAAAATGTGCTGGTGAGAGAAAAATCTTAGTAGTCTGGGTCAAATTTAATTGCTACCTTTTTTGTAAATACATAAGGGATTTTTTCCAGTTTATGTTGTAGTTTTAGCAGTTTTCGCATAAGTGGAAAATATGTGGTAGTCAGGGAACAGTATAATCTGGCTAGGAGATATACAGAAGGACATTGTCTGCATATAGGGAGATACACTTATCTGATCCATTCTCCCACTGTAAACTAACCACCAGAGGGCCCAACAGGTGAGGGGTTCAAGTGCAAAGCAAAAAGAATGGGGAGAAGGGGTCATCCCTGTCTCATCCCCTGTTCAAGTAAGAAGGGCTTTGACCAGGCACCATTAACTCTTACTCAAACCAATGGTTGTTGCTATAATAGTTTAACCCAGCTAATATACTTGGGGCCCAGTCCCATCTTTGATAGCGCTCCTCACATGTAAGTCTGTTCTAGGATCAAATGCCTTGGTTGCATCCCTGGCCATTATCACTGTTTGGTCCATATTTTTGTTTCATGTTTTCAATGAAGTTGAACAACCTCCTAATGTTAAGCCTCATCCCGCTGTTGGGCAAAAACCTGGACTGGTTCCGATGGACCAGTTGATTCATTAATCTCCTACGTCTGGTTGCCAACACTTTAGCTAGGTTGTTACATTCCTCTTTTAACAGCAAAATCAGCCTGTATGGGGCACAAATACTGGGCAGTTTGCCCTCCTTCAGTAGTGTGACTATGGAGGCCATGCATTAGTTGCGAGCTGTAACCCCTCCATTTCTAGCCCCATTGAACACTAGATCGATATACGGGTGAATACGCTCTCATTCTCTTGTACAATTCCATCAGCAGGCAGCTAGGCCCAGGCATTTTGTACTATTATAGTTCTCGTATGGCACTACATGTCCCTTCCTCACTGATATCCCCCTGTAGCTGCTGCACACACTCGGCTCTATGTATAGAACCCCTTGGTGTAGAAGTGTCCCAATTCCCCGGTCTTCTCTAATTTTCTAACCTGAATCTGAGATTTGTTCTAGAACCCAGTTCTGATCTTGCTGTCTTTTACCAAGCCAGAACTTCCCATCCTTGTTATCGACCTAATACAATCACTGTTGGGTAGTTAGGGCTAATGCCAGAGTCTGTGTTCTCCACTGAGTCTTGTAGTTCTTTGTGGTTTAGCCTGTTTTACCCTCAAAGGGTGTCTTAACTCTGTCTTATCCGACCTAGGGCTATACTCCATTCAAAATATATTTTTCTTTAGGTAGTCAACATCTTCTCTCAGTTTTTTATCCTTAAGTACAGGGAGCTTGACCTTTCCCCCAGGACCACTTTGTATGCCTCCCACACGTGGTTGGGGACTCTACTGATCCTATATTCTCTTTATATTACAGACTCCTTTATTCTGTCAGCAATTTCCAGAATCATAAGACGAAAGGGGGCAAGGGCCCAGTAGGCTCTGTTCCCTTCTCATGGTTCCCTGAGTTCTACCCACATCTCACCAAAAAATCTGAGATCCTACATACCAGCATTCTAGCCACCTTGAAAAGGCTCATCTTCACTTGGTGTGTGAGACAGTAGCAGATGTGTGAGAAAGTGCTAAGTGCACTCCGGAAAAAGCTGCCCTGCCTCATCTCTGGGTTTTGCATGTGTAGGTGTCACTCAGGCCCATCGCTTCTAAGACTCCGGTGACTATAATCGGACAACAACTCTCAGGAATATCTGTCCAGGTGATCCTTCACTGTTGCATTTACACTCCCCTCCCACCAGTATTTAGACCCCCAGAAGCAACTGTAGCAGCACTTGTCCCAGTGTATTGTTTGGGTGGGGCACACACAGAGCACAAGTGAACTCTCAAGTTATTCCAGAGTCCTATCTGTGCTATATATCTTCCTTGGGTGTCTGTCCAGGTGTGCTGGTGGACAAACAGTGCCTTTTGTCAATCAATTAACTGACGCCCACGTTGAGTTTGTTATGTCACCAGAGTGTGCCAGAAGTTTATAGCCCCCGTGTTCAATGCCTTACAGCAATTATTACGGTGGTCTCCTGCAGCATTACTGTATCACGGCTGTGCTTATTGCTGTACCAGGCCTCTCTCTCTTTACCAAATCTCCACGTCCATTGACATTCCATGTCATGAAATGTAGTTTAGACCTCCCCTTTGTATCTAGGTTGTTGCTAGAACTCAGGGGATGCATTTAACCTATTCTGGTCTAATTGCTCCATTAGCAGCCTGTCTGGAGTGAGGATGCTGAGTGTCATAATGCAAGTGCCAGGTTATAGGTGGCTATATGTGGTAAGAAAGTAAACTGTTAAGTAAACACCCAACCTACCCACCTCCCTCCCTCCCTGCAGTGCAGGTCTGGAACTACTTGCTGTACCTCACTTGCAGAGTGCCTGTCATCCCTCAAGACTCTTAACAAGCAAGAACAATGTCCCAACCGACACTTGCTGCTTCCGTCACCTCTATCAGCATTAAATGTAGTTTTTGAGCCATATACTTTACTCAGTGTTGTCTGGTGTCCCCACAGGGTAGCTCAGAGCTGTCTTTCCTTTTCCATATTCTTCTGTCCTGTTTCCCCTTATGTTCCAGAAGATCAGGTCCTATCATAGGATATGGCTCCTCTATGTTCCTCACTCCCCTCATTGTCAGTGTTTTTGCTATCATAGTTCCTGGGTGGGCCCTCCTGTGCTGTGATGTGCTGTTCCTCTTCTTCCATCACATTCGTCTCTTCTTCTTCACCTCTTTTTTGCTGCCTCCACTGTGTGTCTCTGGTTGGCCTGTCTATTCTTTATCCTCGGTCTAGGAGGACACTTATCAATCAGTCTCCAACCTTCCAACCGTTCCCAGGACTCCTCCGGCAATGCAAATGTCCATGTCGTACCTTCTGCAATCACACACAGCTTGGCCGGAAACAGCACCGAATATTTTATTCCTTGCTCTGACATGAGTCGCTTGATGTCTCAGAAGCTATGCCTTTATTGTTGCACCTTAAGGTGAAAAATCCAGAAACAATTGTATTTTTTTATTCACATAGAAGAGGTGCTCTTACGTTCTCAATGCCTGTAAGATGGCATCTTCATCTCTGTTACTGAAGACCCTTGCTAATATCATGCATAGAGGTGCCCCAGCTTTGGTTGTAGGAATGGACTTCTGTGGGCTGACTACTTGGGGGAGAATTTTGATAGACCTTTTGGTTTCAACGTGTGCAGGAAAAAGTCCTCAGGGAACAGTTTGACACTAGGCCCTTCTTCCCTTTCTGGCACACCTATGATATTATTTCTCCTTGATCTTTACTCAAAGCCTTCCAGGCGCACTGGGGCATACTCGCTCTCCTTCTGCAACTGCTCAAATTTTTCTTTAAGGTTTCACTCTCCTGCAACTGCTCAACTTTAGCTTTAAGAGTTTTTTGTCTCTTTTTTAAACTGGCTATTGTTTTCTCAATATGTGTCATTCTTTTGCAGATCTTCCGCACATCTGCACACAAGAGATTCACTTTAATCATGACAAAGTCAATTTTCAGCTGTAGCGAGTGCTTCACTGCCAGTATTGTTTCCATTATGTACCTAAAGGAAAGCTCCGTCAACTCAGTGTCGTGCTGCAGGTTTTCTAAGGAGGATCAGTCTCCAAGTTCAGTATTTCACATTGTACCATCCTTCGGATTGTGTATCTGTCTATTTTCTTTTATCAGTTGAATGTGCCACCCCTGTTGTGACTCATGCCATCTGTGTGTGGGGAGGCCAGACAAGGTTGTGGCCTCTTAACCTCACACTGGAGGTGAGGGAGCCATTACTCACTGCGGCATACCAAACTGAGAGGAATGCCTGTGCAACGATGGATACCCCAAATCCTCTCCTCAGTGACCTTTTGGCTTCTCAATTCCCTCCTCAGCTCTGCACGTGTCCTAAGCCCAACAGCAATCCAATTCCTATTCAACTAGGCATTGTCGATGCTAGTCCGGCCTTCTTCAATGCCGCACATGACTGAGTAGTCAGGCCCCCTGTTTTTAACTGACTGTAGTGTCATTGGCTGGGACTCACTCCTTCCATCAGTGCAGATTCACCCACTCTCTTCTGCCCAGTTTGTACTGGTACACACCTCTCCGTTGGCCTCAGGCAGCTAGGTGTGACTATCTTCTGCTCAGTTATGGGACAGGTGTAGCATACACAGATGGCTCAGTACTCCAGCTCCCAGGGACTTCATATTCTGCTACACCACACTTTTTTGGCAACTGTGCCCTGCTGAGCATTTAATCAGGCTTCTATTGAGCATTGCCACTTTGAGAGCATCCATGACATACTGCACTGCCAAGGCCCACAGCCGGCTCTTACCTCGTGGCCTCAAACGCAGGGTTGCAACATCTGCTTTTCTGAAGGCAGCTCTCCCCCCCGAGGTAAGCACGCTGAGCAGTGTCCTGAGCAATCAGCCTACACATCCCCAACATATCAACTCCACTCCCAGGCACCCTCCTTAACAAGGACTCAGTCCCAGCACATGCCTCTTCCAAGAGCTGATGTGTAGGTTACAGCTCCACACAGTTCAGCTTTCCTCACTCTTTTTAAACCTAATGGCAATTTTCTGATTTTTTGGGGCAATCCCTGTGTCTGCTGTCTTGGTGTACTTATTTTTATAGTCTTTACTCAGATTGCGGTTGGATATTTGGGCAACTAGAAGCCTGCTCACTGGATGTTCTCTGTTTTGAGACAACGTGGTTGTTCACAGGTCATGATCCCCTCTTTTGAGAAGTCTTGATATCATTGCATTTCCAGTATAGGAAACTTGCTGAGAAATGCTAATAAAATGTCAATAGAAATACACTCAGATAGCCTCAACAAAAAGTGCAAACGCTGTGTCATTAAATGTTTGGCATCACTGCTGATACTTTTTCATTAAGTACAAAGCACGTTTAATGGAAATTTTAACTTTAATGAAAAGAACAGTGCTCTTCTATTGCAAATCTAAGTACTATTATAAGAAATGCTAGGGAATAAGGGCCAGATGTAGCAAGGTCCGAATTTGCGATTCGGAAATTGCGAGTTGGTGCGACTCGCAACTTCTGAATCGCAAATTCGGATGCAGAACGGTGTCTCAGACACCGTCTGCGACTCACTATGGGTTCCCAAAGACCCACTCCATTGATATTAATGAGGTGGGTCGCATTTTGCGACCCCATAGCGAGTCCCTACACTCACAGGGATGGTGGCCTGCTGAAGTCAGCAGACCTCCATGTCTGTGACTGCTTTTTCAATAAAGCAGTTTTTTTTTTTTTTGCAGCCCGTTTTCCTTAAAGGAAAACGAGTTGCAAAATAAAAAAAATAACAAAACCATTTGGTTTCGTTTTTTCAGTGTAGGCAGTGGTCCATTGGACCACTGCCTGCTCTGAAAAAAACTTTTTGCCAACATTCACAAAGGGGAAGGGGTCCTATGGGGACCCCTTCCCTTTTGCGAATGAGTTACCACCAGTGTGACACTGGTGGTAACTGCGAATTGCTTTGCGACCACATTCGCGGTCACAAAGCAATTCTGCATTGCGATGTGAGTCGCAAATAGGAAGGGAGCACCCCTTCCTATTTGCGAGTCGCATTCACAATTTGCGAGTCGCATTCACAATTTGTGAGCCAGTACCGACTCGCAAATTGTGAATGTGCATCGCAGAAGGCTGTTTGCAAGGCGCAAACTGCGATTTTCGCAGTTTGCACCATGCAAACGGCTTCCTACATCTGGCCCTAAGTATCCACCTCATATAAAAATCACAATTCTTGACAAGGTAAACCCTTAAAGTTACTAAATGAACCTGAGCTCAACCCCTTAGTAGCAAAATCACTGAAGGGACAGGTTTAACTTAGAAGCAATGTGTAAAGTATTCATACCATCCAAACAGGCAAAAGGCAAAACGATAGAATTCCCAAAATGAAGTAAAACAGAGTAAGATTTGATTAACAAAATAACACCAAAATGACAAATATTCAATAAGGGTAATTGGAAATTTGAATATTTAAAGTTTTAAGTGCAAATATCGCCAAGGAGAACAAACTGCCAATGAAAGTCAAAGTTTGTGGTAGAACAGGACATAAGCACACTTTGACATTGATTGTGATGACATGTGGGTCAAATACACTAACAAGGTTTCTCCTAGTCCAAGGTTTTACCTCTGGCTGTAGCCTTTTAAATCCCAATCCACCACAGGAGTACACTTCTAAGGCCACCAGGACCTCAGGGGACACAATCAGTGACTCACAGCTGGGCAATTGCATAAACAGGCCTCTCATAAATTGCTGTGTCCCTTTAGCTTGTCCAGGAGCTCAGCCTTCTGACATTTGCAGTGCTCTTCTTTAAAGCAGGTCAAGTCCTCCAGGGCTCTTCTCAGGTTGCAGAGAGCAGGTTGAGTCTTCTTCTGATCTTTCTCAGGTCCAGGAAGATTTCTGAAGTAGATGCCTAGAGATACCAAATGTATGTGTAGCACAGGCTTGTGGTTGGGAATGAGCCCTGGACACACCCTACAAATGGGGAAAGGTTCCTGGGACTACCTCCTACCTACTTTGGACATTTTCAAGACAGCAGAAGACTTCAGTGACACTAAACCTGGGCTCCAAGGGCTGGGTATGTGTCTGGGGAGTGTACCATGGTAATTCTAGTGTCCTCTCCATCTAACACTAACATCCAGTTTTATACTGTTGTCTGTGTCCCCACCAAACTCAAAGATAGAAGTCTGGTAAAAAAAAAACTAAGTTAATCAGAAATTATTTTGACATCTTTTTTCCTTCCTTTGAAGTGAGTCCCAAATGTCACATGAAAAACTCTAGCGGGCCTGTCAAGCAGGCCCTGTTACTCCAGCAGGATCTGACAATGTGAGATCAACAAGAGGCCCACCGTAATGGAGGCTGTGGTGACAAGAGAAGGGTGCAGGCCTGTGTGATAGCTACATCTATTTGTGACACAATAGACCTCTTTAAATTTAATCAAGTCTTCGACTCAGGCATCAGGCAATCCTGTCAAGGTGCAACAACACCATCCAACAATCAAGGCTTTTTGTTCCGGTCCTGGGAGCAAGTTCATGCCAAGTTCACTCCCACGGCAATGCTAATTACTGGCTGTTATAAGAAAGAGAGGAATCTGTAGATATAGCTTCCAGGGACTTCAGGCAGGGCAAGGGTGACTTTGTAAAAATCATCTTTCTAAAATACTTATTGAAAATCTGACTTCATCATTGAATTGGGCTTGTACTAAATATTTCAGAAAGTCTTAACATTTCATTTTTAGCTGTTTCCTAGGAAGATAACATTTATAAAACTAATATTTTATCCCAATAGTTTCCTAACAACCAACCCTTCTACAGTAAAAATAGCTTTTATTGATTTTTCACTGTAAGAACATGTTTAGCATCAAACTTTAACATATCCCACTTTTAAATACCAAGCATCCTGCCTGCCTGCCTTATGGGCAATGCTTTCGGGTGAGCACAATTCACATATTTACTCTTAACTAATTAAGCAGAATTAATCCAAAATTATGTGAAATTACATGTACTTACATGAATTGCAAGTCTGTTATAATCTCTTTATATAATTACGCAAAGTGGCATAATGGTGTGATTTCATGAATTTCTCGTAACAGGCATGATGCAAAAATTGTTACAATTACACAGATTACGGTGGCATAATTTAAATGTTGCCCAACCCTAGCAATAAGGCCTACTTAGGAGTGACATAATCATATTTGAAAGGAATTTAAGGTCTGTCAAAAGGGTCTATTTTGACAGGTCGTATTTGCAGTTTTAAAACTGCACAGCCAGGGTACAATGGTAGGCTGGAGACATGCTTTACAGTGCCACCTAACTGAATGGCACAATGATAGCTGCAGTCCACTGGTAGCCTTTAATATACTCGCACTGAGTGCACTTGATATCATAAACTCAGGGCCACTGAAATTATACGAATGTGCAGGCATGTTTTTTTTTTTACATAGTTTGCAGTATTGCCAAATAATCCATCATCTGCTGTAGTCCCTGTAGATTTTCTCCAAAAGTTTTGATTCTAGCTCAAATGGTTAAAAAGTTTCTAAAAACTAAGGGGCATATTTTCATGCCCCTACCACCACCGGAGCATCACTTTTTGTGATGCTCCTGTGACACTGTGCACTCTGCCATATTTACAAGGCGGCCCTAAGTCACTTCTTGTGGCATAACATCACCTTGTAAATAAGGGCACCTCCAATGCAGATTTCTGCGGCAAAGGGGCATGCAATGGGTGTTGCTGTGGCCGTTCCACCACAGCACACATTTATTTTGACGCTGCCCCAGATTTACCAGAATTTGTATATCTGTGGCAACGCCAAAAACTAACTCCACCCCAGGGGTGCATTAGCATGGAGCAACAAGGAGAAATACTTTTATTTCTCCTAGTTTTTGCTTTTTCTATGTGTGCTGCATTCTGCAGCATGGATAGAAAGAGCAAAATGCCATGAATGATTATTTATGTGCAGGAAGGTGTTTTTTCCTGCACATAAACAATCATTCAATAATGACGGTTTGCTACTTCTATGTGTGCTGTATTCTGCAGCAAAAAATAGAAGAACGAATCGCCATTGTAGATTGTTTATGTGCAGGAAGGGAAACTTTCCTGCACATAAACTATAAACTATAATTCCCTTCAACACAGACACCCTTGCACTATGGTGCAAGGATGTCTGCATTGGCGCTGAATCCCTGCTTTTCAGAAGTGATTCTAATTTTGGCACAGCTCTGTGCCACTTCTGTGTAAATATGCCCCTAAGTGGACCATGTTGCCACACTTTGGAAGTCCGTTTGCAAAGGCTGACTGGTCACTGTTCTGTTACTTATTGATTTACTTTGGGGTTAAACTGGTAGTAATGAGATTCATCCAATGCCTAGGCAGTCTTTACAGGTTTAAAAAAGACAAAATGAGTACTGTCATAAAATGTGCTGCATTATGGTGCATAATTTAGGAGGATACCAGTTTTATCATGTTGAAAGAAGGACCACAAGTGCTTTACCACTGGTTAGGGGGGATGAAGTGTACAGCGTTCTATACACTGCAAACAATGGGCTTCAGCAGAAAAGCAAGAACACTCTGGGGTGATCCTGCAGAAATGGCAAATTTCTAACACTGTATTTTATTAACTGCTTCTCTCTCATTATATTTTAACAATTATACTACTCACACTTACACGACTCCACTTATGCCTCTCTCCTAAATTTCTCACCCTGGATTTCTCATTCTATGCACCTCTCACTGTTTTTTGCTTCCTCCCTTGTGTCTTCACTGACTTACCCACACCATAAGGGTGTGAATTTGTGCTGAGTGCTAAATCAGGAGGATTAACCAGTGGAGTTACTCCACCATATATATTTCCTCTTAGTAGAAATTCGCTGCACTTCTTGAGTGAATCAGAATATTTTTCATTACCTCAAACTGTAAAGGAGGCCTTAATCCCACTCCCTCTCATTTTCTATTGCTTAGTCTATATTCTCATTTCTCTCTCAGTGAATCCAACCTCCCACCCATTCAGCTATTGTCTTTTTTCTCTGTCCATCATTTGCTTTTGCCTCTGCAAACCTCATGTCTGATGGTTTGCTTTAGGCTCCCTCGCCCCCTCTGTCATTCTCACTCCCTTCATGTCTTTTTTCACTCTTTCACTTTCTCTATTGATAACGCGTCCCTTCCTAGGTAATTTAGTTATTCTGGGACTCGTTTTAGGCCAATGAATCTTTTGACCCTGATTGAAGACACCTTAGAACAAGGCAATTAATAAACATACCAATCAATAGATCAATAACGTCAACAATATTTTCAGTAATAAATTGATTCAATTTAACAGTGACATTAGTAAGAATCAGACACCACCATGCCCTTCCAGTCATGAATAACCACACCAGATTTAATAGATTTTAAGATATTTATTCCCTATTGATTATACTTCTACTAGCAAGTTTATTAGTCTCAATACCAGAAAACACAGCAACACAGTAATAATATGGCAACTTGAATAAGACTTCAGCACCGCAAAGATCATAATCATTAGGACAAAACACGAAGTCAACATGGGTTAGTCTTAGCAGAATATTATTAGCACATTATTCAACAAACCATAGATTCAGTCATTTGTCTATTTGCGTCCGTCCAGTGAACTCCTTAACTAACCTTGAATTAGCATTAGCATGTTGGGCTTCATGCAAAACAATTTAGTAACACAAATTTAGAAAACATCTAGCTATGGTCTCTATCAAAAGAGCAGTTGGTACCTAGAAGAAAAGGCAAACAGACAATTTCAATTTCATCATTATTTAGTTACCCTCCATAATGGGTCAGCATACAGAGTCAGTCTTCGTCCTCAGGACATCAGTTGATTCGCCATCAGCCAGGAAACTCAGCAAAGTTCAGCAAGACGAGGCAATAAGGGACACTTCCCTCATAAGGAGGAAAAACACAGAATGGGCCAAGCAAAGTAGGGTGAGGATGGTTCAAAGAATCAAACCGCAAAGTCTTTATGACAGAGTGACAAAGTATCTAGGCAATATTAAAGGCACGTAATGGCTATACCAAAGACAGCAGGGATCGGCAAGGATAACGGCAAGAATGTCTTCTAAATGCTGATCTCTCCTCATGTCATACGGTTATATCAAAGCTTGTTGTACAGTGCCCTAATTTCCAATTGGGCAAGTTTACTTACTGGTTTACTTGTCGCCTCATTAAGATTGTCACCTCATAACAGTTCCCACGTAGTTTATTGGCTCCAGTGATTGACATCCCCAATGGTAGAATGTCAGGTACAATTTCATGTTCTCGCGGTCTCACTGGCCAGTCAGTAGTTCCATTGTCTACACCAGTTCAGGCGACCTTGTACCTGTTGCAAGTTTACACTGTTGCATTCGGCAAGAATGTCTCCTTGAGCAAGTCGAGTCTCATGAGAAAGAATTTACTACGGTTACACACATCTTCTAGCTTCTGGAAAAGTATGGCTTCATGTCCTTCAGCAAGTCAGCTCATTGCACGTTAGAAAACACATTCAACATAAAACCGGGCAGCTAGGCCCCGACTCATGCTAACTAAGGCCTAGTGATTAATTAGCAAAACCTTAACACATAATCCTTAATACTAATACAAATCATACATTAGTACATTAATATTTCATTATTAGTCAATTCCATGTATCATCATATACATTGGCGGCCACTCCCCGTGGGCACATTTCAAGCGTACGTTTAGTAAAAGCACATTAACAAAGTTTCTATGCAGCATCATTACACATTAATTCGCAAACATTTCATGTTAATTTTGATTATAAAAGCTACACTCCAACACTATCGCTCCTGCCTGTACAAAACTCTCTTCCTTGTGTCTTTCCTCTTACTTTATTCCCTTTCGACTCTCTCTCTCTCTCTGTAACATCTGCTCCTTTGTTCTACTTGAACCTGTATCTTGTTCATTCACTTCCTGTTTCCATGTTTCTTCTTTTACATTTTATTGCCATCTGTCTCAATTGTTCCCTATTTTTCACTACTGATTTACCCTCTCTTTCCTCCATGTCACTTTCAGGCCTGTCTCAACTGCCCTAGTCTCCTGATCAAAATGCAGTCTGTTTCCTGTAAGTTCTTTATCTAGATCTTCATGTCCATTTATTCACTTCTCTCCAACCTCTGTCAGGATCTCTTTTCTTTTTAATATAAATATCTGTATTTCACCATTGCAGTCCTCCTCACAAACAGGAATGGTGTGAGCATATTCCGTGCGGAAGTGCTTTACTCACACAGATGAAAAGACTATTGTAGGCCTTCTGTAGTAGTTTTGTGATAGCACTAATTGATCTATGGGAACTTTGCTTTTCATGTGGTATCCTCCCTCTCACATTCTCTTACCCACTAAACCCTCGACCATTCTCTGTGGAGTGCAGGTAGAATTGTAGCCTTCTACCCTTTTTTCACTATTCTTGAAAACAGTGCTTTT
Organism: Pleurodeles waltl; assembly: GCF_031143425.1. Classification (NCBI taxonomy): domain Eukaryota; kingdom Metazoa; phylum Chordata; class Amphibia; order Caudata; family Salamandridae; genus Pleurodeles; species Pleurodeles waltl. The sequence goes on from NC_090447.1 coordinate 380,188,786, forward strand.
CAGGGCTTCCGCTGATATTATTATAATTTTTTAGGTTTTGTAAAGCTTGTAGCTGCCCCTAAGTGTTTCTCAGGGCTAGGTAATAGGAGGGCAGCCAGGAACATAACAACTTAAAATAGCCATGTTTTCAGATCCTTGTGGAAGGATGTTAAAGAGGTGCAGCTTCTCAGAGACTCCGGGATAGTATTCAAGAGCTTGGAGGGAAGAAAAGAGAAGGAACACCCCTATCCGAGTTTGTTTAGTTCTGAGGACTATGTAAAGTGACCCATTGATCAAGCTCAATGCGCGAGAGAGAGATGGAGATACTAGTTTATGCGCATATTGTGATCCAAACTGAGAGTTGATTCTGTACACATAGCAGAGAACTTTGAACTGGATGCCGAGGCATGTTTAGGCAAATGGAACAGAAGCCTGACAGCAGCATTCTGTACCACTTGGAGGCCTCTTCACTGTCTTGTCTGTCCCAAGACAGGGGACGTTGCCATAGTCCAATCTAGAAAGGATTATGGCCTGAATGACTGCCCTTTGAGCAGAGAAAGGAATCATTCATAGGAGCTTTTTTAATCATTTTATTATGTCGAAGCATGTAGAGACTATTTTTGTTGCCTGAGGTTTCATGGACAGGATAGAATCCATCCAGAAGCCAAGATTTTTCACCTTCTGGACTGGTTCTTTAATGACCCTTAAATTAGCTGGCCAATGCTGGGGACCCCAGACCTGGAGATTCTTGCCCAGTACCATTACCTCGGTCTTGTCACCGTTTAGTTTTAGAGAGTTGGAGCTCACCCAGGAGGAGACAAGGCCAAGGCAGGAGTTTACATCTCTGGAGTTGTGTTCCTGCTTTGAATACAAAGAGAAAATTATTTGTGTGTCATTAGCATATGAAAACAGGGTGAGACCATTGCTCTCAACCAGATCTGCAAATGGGCGGACATATATGTTAAACACCATTGGGCTGAGGGCTGACCACTGTGGGATACCTGCAGTAAAGGCGAGAGAGCTGGGCACTAGCCAAGTGCTGCCCCTTGAAACCCCAGCTGAGACAGTCTGTCAACAAGAAACTCATGTGAAACAGTGTCAAAGGCTGCACTGAGAGCCACTAAAATCAGTGCAGCCGTACCGTCCAAATCTAGGAGCCATCTGAGATGTTCCATGACTCCCAGAAGGGCAGATTTAGTGCTATGTCATGATCTGAAACCAGACTGTGAAGGATGAAGAGCACCTTGGGCCTCCATTAAGAAGGTGAGTTGAGCATTGACATGTTTCTCAAGGACCTTCCTGAAAATGAGCAGCATAGAAAATGGTCTAAAATTGGACCAGTTAGACGGGTGCAGGTGTTTTTTTAAAATAAAGGTGCAACTATTGCATGCTTCCATGCTTTAGGAATATGTCTCTACTGAAGAGAGGAATTAATGAGTTCTACCAGGAGTTGAATTAGGTTTAGGCTCAGAATCCTATATTTGGCTGAGGGACAAGGATCTAGAGGCAAGCCCGACTTCACTGATTGCACTAAAGTCAGAAGGAGGGACGAGTCCAGAAGGGCCGGCGTTTGCATTTCTTGAGAAAGGGTAGATGTCAGGGTAGAGTCTAATGTTGCATCAGCCACACTAGTAAACCCGAAACTGGAAACCGTTCTCTCATGCCTCTTAAAAGGCAGATTGTCACTGAAGTATATTAAGGAAAACTGTTGAAGGGCCATGCCTTTTATATTTTTGACAGTATTCTACAAGGCATACCCTTTTATCTCAAGGCATTCGTTATTCCCCTGAATTATTCCTCTTGACTCTAATTGGAATGAAATAATTCCTGAAACTTCAGAGGCAGGTTTGTGAGTAAGGGAGCAGACCAACAATAAAAACAAGACCTGGAATTTTTCAGCAGCTGTACTTTACTGGGTACACCACACAGAGATACTTATTATATTGTGCCTGCGGACACACTTTTAAAAATTACACTTTCACTATGTACCTACCTACTCAGTTGTAGGTGCTTTGCAGAAAATGGCAATGTACCTGCCACAAGTACATTTAATCCCCCTCCTTTTGTGCTTATGACTACACATTTCTTATCTGCGCCTATGTTTTTAATGGAGGCGGTTGTGCCTAAGTGACTTTTTTTTAACTATGACATGATGAGAATCAAGCACTTTTGTTCACACCTTATTGATCAATTGCTGATTGGTGTAAAATCCTTATTTTGGTACCATGAAATAAACAAAACGTGATGGGCATAACGTTGAATTAATCTGAGGTCCTGGTAATTATTCTCTGCCACATTCCAGTTCATTTTATAGCTTACTGTGGCACTGCAGTCTCAGAGCACCCATATGCAAATCAGCTTTGGTTCAGCCCCTAGCAGAACAGTAAAGCCCAAACTGCCAGGCCACTTCTCCTTTCAACAGGAATGCAAGCATCTCAAGAGGCTTGTTTTGGCTTGTTGGGCATCATCAGTGAGGTGCATGTGAAATCCTATGGTACAGTGAGCACGTGACCCACACCTGGGCATAGCTGACACACTTAGGGCATCTGACTTAAAAAAAATAAAAGTAGACCGAAACTGGTCCAAGGCTCCTTGTACTCCTTTCAGAAAAGGATCCTCCCACATGGCAGCTTAGGTTCAACTGATGCTATCTACAGACCACATCTGATTTGGATGTTACTGATATCTAGAGTGACACAACGGCTACAAAATGTTGATCTACGATGAGCCCCCCCCAAGGAATTACTAGTGACTTAGTTTAATTCAAGCCTTTCACTCTATGATATTTGGCCATATGGGAAACCCAATTACCTCAACCTTGTTTAGGATCTCCTTTGTAAGATTGTCCTGGGTGGAAATGCCTTGATCATTGTTTGTGAATACCCACAATCATATAGTATCATTGTCTGCGTATTTTACATGGACACATTAAAAAAAAAAAGTATTCAGCCTACAATTCCTACCATTATTTAAAATGGTGCAAAATCTGCCATTCTGGTGCATCCTCAACAAAAGTGCACTTTACGATTTTAAAATTCCACTTATTCTGATTTTGTGACTTAAGTGAAATGTAGATAACTTATTGTTTTTTTTTTCTCAATGTTTAAAAACATTTGTGAATTGGTCCTGAATTATGAGTTAAACAAGTCACGGAAATCATTGAATTATATGGATCAGTCGAGAAATAATTTCTTATGTCACCTATTGCCAAGCCTAATCATACCAAGGCCTGGCACTCTTTTAATCAAGCTAAATCTGGAACACAGTGCACATTCCAGCAAAATCGTTAAAATAACTCAAGAAAGTACAAGGATACACCAACTGCAGGCCTTCTGTCTCTATCGGGGTCATGCTACTATGGGGAAATTTACTGTGAAACATACTTCACAACCACCTAGTCAGGGCACCATAACGATGTTAGTACAAGTGGCAAAACACTTTTATCCTTCATCCTGGGGATGTCTCTTCACACTCTAGACCACGTTAACTCAGATAAGGCCTCTGTTCATGATTGCTAAAAACTTCAACAAAATCACTATGCACTCAGACCTGTCTTCTACACCAAGTGTCCGTGATTTTAAACATAGCAGAAGAGAGTCTTACATCGAGTTTAAAACGGTTGGAAAATGAACCGCTTCACTTTCTTTCTTGCAACTGGACAGAATATAAAAACCTCAGTCGTGCAAAATGTTATACATTCATCGCCCCATTAAACTGGTAATGAGGCATAGCACAAAAATTGCTTGCTGTTCCATATGTCTGTGTTTTAAGCTGCCTTTGGGCCCAATTATTTCCTCTTTTGTACTTCGAAAAAGCGCTTAATTACAGGCTGCAGTTTTAGTAAAAGGAAACAAAATGGTTCCATAATTTCAAACTCAGGTGAAGTGCCTTACTGTAAATATAGCCAACAAATACCTTTATTTCATTAACAGAAATTTGAAAAAACGTGAGCTTTTTTGGTCGATACGAAGTATATATGTTTGCAAGTTATTAATGTGCACTGAAGGCGTCCTTAAAATTGCACGATTACATGATGCAGAGATAGTGTGCAAGGAATTATGGCTACTACTGGGTTTATTTTTTGTGTGCTGCGGCATTATTGCATCATCATTACAAGTTGTGCAGTTTCAAATTGGGGATAACAAGGTAATCTTGCAAGTTTTCTTCCTTTACAGTTTGCGAAAGCCGAAATGTTGTTGTTTTTCCCAGTGCACATTTCATCAGTGTTTATCAGGCAAGACTTGAGCCAGGAAAACCCTCGATGAGTCTGATGACGCAGAAAAGAAGGACCAACATATATTCATATATCATGTAACCAAAATCGTACATGATTTTAGCGAAGAAAAATGATGTACGAGGGAAATTGTGCCCTCGGAATAGTTCGCCATTATTATAAACGAACTTTATTAATCATGAAGAATTGAAAAATTTAGTAATCCGTCATAATTGCAAATATGTGCTATGATTTCTTGTTGAAACTGTTTTATGCTTAGCTTAAATTTACTAGAGGCTTTGGCCTAGTCGCCTGGTCTCAAATTCAACTGCATGGTTTTCACTTGCACTAACAAAATATATTATTTCACTGTAAAGGTTGTATTTTTCCAGCAGAAATGACTAATACACTTATCTCCAAAGTTTTGTGCTAGGCCGGTCTCATCCCCTTAGATACAAGGTCAGTCTCTGCAGGTGCAGACAATAAAAGTACTGATACTGAAATATTTGGCAAACCTTGTTGCAACTTGTGTTCCAAGGCTCCAAGGACAATGTATGCATAAATGAGTACTAGGAGAAAGACACTGTTCATTGGTCCAATTGAAGCCACCCTATGAACCCTCCAATCGAAGTCCCTGCAGAATTTGGAATGTTTCTTACTTAAACCCACTGGACAAAGAGAAGTCAGCCATTTTCCTTGATGCCATCTTTTGAAGCTAAATGCCAGACGCCATCTCAGACGACATCTTGATGCCCTTTTTCTCTATTCCAGAGAAAGAGACTTTGAGAATTCTCACCCTAGAGACTTTGGCCCTGATTGCCGCCCGCCAAGCGGGAACCGCCAGAAGACCGTACCGCGGTCAAAAGACCGCGGCGGTCATTCTGGGTTTCCCACTGGGCTGGCGGGCGACCGCCAAAAGGCCGCCCGCCAGCCCAGTGGGAAACACCCTTCCCACGAGGAAGCCGGCTCCGAATGGAGCCGGCGGAGTGGGAAGGTGCGACGGGTGCAGTTGCACCCGTCGCGAATTTCAGTGTCTGCACAGCAGACACTGAAATTCTTTGTGGGGCCCTCTTACGGGGGCCACTGCAGTGCCCATGCCATTGGCATGGGCACTACAGGGGCCCCCAGGGGCCCCACGACACCCCATACCGCCATCCTGTTCCTGGCGGGCGAACCGCCAGGAACAAGATGGCGGTATGGGGTGTCAGAATCCCCATGGCGGCGCAGCAAGCTGCGCCGCCATGGCGGATTCACATGGGCAGCGGAAAGTCGGCAGTACACCGCCGGCTTTCGGCTTCTGGCCGCGGCTGTACCGCCGCGGTCAGAATGCCCGGCGGAGCACCGCCAGCCTGTTGGCGGTGCTACCGCCGACCCCGGCCCTGGCGGTATTTACCACCAGGGTCAGAATGACCCCCTTTAACTTTAATTTTTCCCCCGTCTTGTCCATGCTGTGACTTTGCCCCATTCCCCTTGCTGCTGCAAGGAAACTTGCCCTTAATTCTGCCCCTTTGATATCTGCCCCATGCTGATCGAACCGGTACCTGAAGGACGAAGACTTTCTTGAATGCTGATTGTATTTGGTAATTATGAAAGGATAATTGTATAATGCATTGTGTTTTTCCTTTTAGGTACCAACTGCTATTTTGATAGGGCCCAAGCTAGAAGTTTTCCAAATTTGTGTTGACTAAAGTCGTTTTGCATGAAGTCCCACATGCCAATGCTAATTAGAGGTTAGTCGAGGAATTTATCCAATGCACCATGCTACATTGAAATCTTGTTATTGACCTATGTATCTTGTTGCTGACCGATGTATGAAATTAGTCAAATTCAATTGCTTATATTAGTGATTTGTATTGCTATAACTGAATGCAATATAATTCAGATATTGCGTAGATTGCGTTTCTTCCGCCGTTATGGACAGTTAGTAATGTTCGTATACAAATATCATTTGGTTTTGGAACTTATATACTTTGTGCTAGCTTTGTTAATATAGGGAAATAAATTCACTAACTTTTAATAAACTGGTGTGGTTATTCATGACTGAAAGGTCATGTTGCGTTGAAATACCAACTGTTATTGATTCCTAATGTGTTATTTCGATCTATTAATTGGGTATTGGCTATCGATTACAATAGTCATTGATCATTGGTTTAGGCGATCCGACTATTCTAGGATGAGGAGAGCCCAACTCGGCTAAAAGGTTCACCGACCTCCAACGTGTCCAGGTACAGGTAATTTATAAGGGCTGGACGCGTTATCAAGTCTGTGCTGTGTTTGTTCAGAAGTTGGAATCCCAGTTTGGTTCATAGTTCTATTTGTGCTCCAATCAGGATTTCCGCAGATCTGCGGGTCTGATTTGAAGTTTGGAGAAGCAGGAAGACCACTTGTCAAACTTATGGTCCCCTCACTCCAGTGCTTAATTTGAGCTTATTGTTTCCGGTTCTGAGCACCTGCACTTATTTTTGAGGGCCGGGGCTTGTTCTTCTGCCTCAAGCGTTTGCTACGAAGGAAAGGAAAAACGAAAAAGCGTCACAAAGGGAGAAAGTAGAAAGCTGCTAGAGTTAGCTGAAGGGGCAGGGACTGACTTTATAGGGATTGAAGACGCCCGAGATGGCTTTCGGATTACGCTGTCTCAGTATTCCGTGTTTGCACATTTAATTGCAGCCACCACGTGTTTAAGAGGAAGGCTTTGGGCACCAGCACTTTTTTATTTACAAATTAAGCACTGCCTCACTCAGGGGCATATTTATACTCTGTTTGCGCCGAATGTGCATCAAAATTTTTGATGAAAATTCGGCGCAAACCTTGCACTATATTTATACTTTGACGCCCGACCCCACGAACGGCAAAATTCCTCTGTGTGCCCCATTTTCTGGATGTGGGAAACCACCTTGCGTTAATGACATGCAAGGTAGGCGTTCCCATACAAAAAATGACTTTAAGGCCTGTGCGCCTTTTTTATACTCCTGCATCATTTTGACTCACAGGAGGGGGCGGGCCTTAAAAAACGGTGCCTAGCCTGCTGTGCGCCGCTTTTTAACGCATGGGCGAGGGCAGGCGTTAAGGGACCTGTGGGCTCATATCCATGGTCTCTGACCATGGAAGCAGTCCACAGGTGCCCTTCCCGGCCCCCAGGGACACCCTCTGCCACCCCACCCACCCCTGGAGGACACCCATGGATGGGGGGACCCATCCCAGGTAAGTAGAGGTAAGTATAATTTTTTTATTTCTTTAAAGTGGCATGGGGGGACTAACGTGGGCCCCCTACATGCCACTGTGCCCAATGGCCATGCCCAGGGGACAAAAGTCCCCTGGGCATGGCCATTGGGCAATGGGGGTTGGGCATCAAAAAAGTGTGCAAGTCCGGTTATAGCCATGAGTTTTGACTCTGACCTGACTTGCACCATTTTTTGATGCACAACCCCAATTTTTCCCTGCGCCGGCGCTGCCTGGTTAGAGTGATTTTTTTTTACTCTAACCAGCCTGCTGCGGCGGCTAACGTCAATCCTTAAATAAGGCACCCGCCTGGTGCGTAGGAATGGTGTTAGCCGTCGGTAAATATTTTGACGCATTCCATCGCCGGCGCTGGTATGCGTCAAAAAGTATAAATATGGGCCTCAATTTTTAGCTGGGGGAAGCGCCCACCCTTCGGTTTACAAAGTCAGAGCTTTTGGTCAGTCCACCAGTATTAACGTCCGACCTGGCGACCATACTTCAAAATGATGCAAATTCTCAGTGATGCTTGACCAACTCTCTTTAGGTTGGGATGACTGTCACTCATTTTACCTGCCTCTGTCCATTATACAAGGCATAGCAGCACAGGAAGGGAACATGTAGAATGCCCCCCTACATGCAGGGAGAAAACTCCCAACATGCTGGTGCCATTTATTTATTCAGTTATTTTTTGCGGTTTTATATAGAGCGAACTTCACCTGAAGTTAATGGAGCTCTCTACATAAGGACCAGTTAGGGTACACAATTGGGCGCACAGAGAGATTAGGGGCTTATTTACAAGCCCATTGCGCTGCCAGTGCATCACTTTTTCCCCAAACAAAAAGTGATGTACTGGCGGCACAAGGGGCTTTTAAATAAACCCTTAAGTGATTGGCCCAGTATCACAGGTTATTGAGCCGACGCTAAGACTCAAACCTGGTTTCTCAGCTCCAAAGTCGGCAGCTTTGGCCCTTAGACCATATCCTCTTTCCTAATTTGCTGTATTGGGAAAACTAACTGCTGTCTTGGGAGTTTATTTTCTTAATTAAAAAACGCTGAGCAGGTGCTTCAAGCATGGCATCCAATCAGCTCGGCAACTCTTCAGTTCAATGAAGGAAGCCTCCACAGTACAGAGATTCCTGCAATGCAGGAGAGGACCTTCAATACGGTCCTCCACAAATGTGGTAGAAGGCATGGCTTCCACCAACTCGATGAGCCAGCTGGCTGTCTACCAGGGGCCAAGTCTAACCAAATCAAGGCCTGGCACAGTCTCAAACAAGTTAAATCTGAAACAGAGTCCAAGTTCCAGGCAAATTATTAAAATGTTTCAGAAAGTACAAGAAAATATCCTTGTCTACAGGTTGATCCATTAACTGCAGTCCTACTGTCTCTGTCAGGGTGATGCCACTACGGGACAATTTATTATGAATAATACTTCACAACCTCCTTGTCAGAGCACCGGAAGGATGTTACTACATGTGTAAAAACACTTTTTTCCTTTGTCCTAGAGAAGTCTCTTCACACTCCATGCCACAGTAGCTTCGATAGAGACTGATGGCTGAAAATCGCAACACAATCACGATGCACTTAGAGCTTACACTACTTGTCTTAGTCACAACATTGTCACTTTGCGGTGTCTGGAATCATGTTCGTATAAGTAGGCCTAGCTCTGTACTAATATCAACACCTGACATTAATGTTTTCAGTTCCTACCAGAACTTTCCATTATTATCCAGACAATGTAATTCCAGCATAATCAGGTAGGATAATGTCCTCCACACATGACGGCAGATTCAAGAAAAGTGGAGCTGCACTCAGTGCAGCTCCACTTTCCTTGCACCCCTTAGCGCCCCTACCGCCACCACGTGTGCGCCGTATTTAAAATATGGAGCACCATGACGTAGAGTAAGGGGCAATAGCATCAGAATTTTTGATGTTATTGATGTACTGTTCAGAGTTAGTGCCAAACATTTGAACAGTACATAGGGGCCCATGGTAACCAATTGTGTGCCCCCTTTTAAGGCCTGCTCTGAGCAGGCGTTAAAAATGCTGAAAATAATGGTGCAATGAATCATTTAGATTTCTTTGTGCCATTTTTTCGGGTCCCATTACGGGGGAATGCCACCCTTACATGCATTATGCCTGACGCAGGCATAATGTGGCACAAGGGGTTACAAAGTGTCACAATGCATGCATTTCACCACTTTGTAAATCTGGTGCTGCGATTTTGGCCTTGTTGGGCCACATCAGCATAAAAAAAATGATGCTAATGTGGCACAAGTAAGCGCTAGGCCCTCTTAAATCTGGGCCATTGTGTCTTCTGTGTTTCTTGGTGTTAGTTTGAACAGCAGAATTTACAGGTAGTTTCTCAATGTACATGATTAGCTTATGCCTTATTTTCAGCTAATCTCTGCAGCATTGCCATACGTCACATCACCTGTCTAGAAAAGGATATATTGCAATATTGCGATTCACATCAGTGCTATTGGGACTTTCTTGAAACATAATATAAAATTCAAGGAATACAGTAAGGGGTGTGCACTATTTAGGGAAGGTAAATTTAAGGGTTAATATGAGTTTTTAAGGTTAACGGATGGATAGCCATAGGAGGTAGTGAAGCATGTTTATGGATTGGATGGATGAGTAGTGTTAAGGGTAATCATTTTTTTTTATAGTTCAGGCATGAATAGGTTAAAGGGTAGTATGGGTTTCTTTAGGGCTCAGGGATGGGCAGTGATATGGGGAACCAATTATTTTTATTCATCTGTAAAGGGTGGAGTTAAATAGCAGTAGAGGTATTTTAGGGGTCAGTGAGGGATAGCTTTAGAGTGTTGTAAATGGTTTCTAAGGTTCACAGAAGGATAGGATGTAGGTAAAGTAAGGAAAAGTAGCATTACAGGTAGTAATGAGCTTTATGAGTTCAAAGAAGGGTAGCATTAAGGGATAGTAAGAAGCTTTTAGGGCTGAGTTGGTGGGTAGTGTTAAGTGGTAGTAAGGGTTTTTGTATGCAGAAGGGTGGTAAGGGGCAGTACACGTTTTTAGGAGGGTGTAGCTTTATTGTCTAGTAAGAAGTTTGTAGGGTTCAAATGTAATTTAAGATGTACAAATATTAAATGTATTCACTGTAAAAAACAAGGGTAAACGTGACATTATTGTCCGGTCTTAAAATGAGGTTAGAATTAACATTTGAATAACCGAAAAACAGATGTTCACCAATTATAGTTTAGTACTAACTATAACTTGAATTCCTGTCAGGCACTGCTTATGAACACATCTTTTACATAACTCTTAACATGTTAAATAACATAATTGATGGTATTACTGATGACATCTGAAATGACATCATTAATGACATCACTGATGACATGCTGCAGTCATTGTGACAGCATCCTATAGGGTTTGTGGACTTGAAATAATTGAACTAGCTCACCTGTGCCCAATTTTCTAACCTTTTACCACATGCTGGACACCCACATTTGGTGGGCATAGCACACATTTTTGCTGGTGTTTAACCACAAACAAACTGTCTCCATAGAGTGTAAAGGTGTCACCCTCTTTTTAAAACTGAACAGCCTACTATAAAGAGTTTGTACTCTATTCACTTTAACAGGACCACCCCCTTAAAAATTATACATGACATGTCATTTTAATTGACAAGATTTTAGGTATGCATTTGCCACTGATAAGATAAGACACATAGAATTTGTTTACAGCAGTGTATTACAACTATTTAACACGTGGATGTGTTTAGACATCCACTAGTGGATTATCTATTGTCAACCAAAACTTTAATTTTTTCTCACAGATTTTTTGATTAAGGCTTTGGCTTCAAACTACAAACTACTTTGATACGTGCCTCTGTAACCCAGATCAGGTGCACTCAGCCTTAAGTTTGTTTAACATAGAGTACTACATGCACCCGAAACATAACTGGTTTGGAATGGAGACACCACATAAATATCAACATGCACAACCACACTTTCCTCAAGGACATATGGTATTTCCATTCTATGCATTATAGGTCATTTGCTAATAACGTTCTTTTTGAAAATGATGTAATGATTTATGGAGTAATGTAAGTAGTATTATCATGGATGTTTTAATTTGAGATGTCACCAGTGATGTCATCAATGATGTCATTTGAGATGCCATCAGTGATGTCAATTATATAATTTAAGATGTCATGAGTGATGGAATATTTGAGGTCACAGGCAGTACATGACAGGGGCACAAGTTATAGTTAGTTCTCTAAACTATAACTGATGAATTTCAGTGTTTTTTTGTTTTTGAACATTAGTTCCTATCTCAGGTCAATATTTAACTGTAACAATATTTTAACTCTTGGTTTTGTGAGTGAATATCTAGGTATTTTATAACATTTGCTATGATTTTAGCATCTTATCCATTTTTAGCATCACTTTAACCTTTGTTTTTTTCAGAGGATTTCTGTAACTTTTTTTTACCATATTCAAAGTTGGGCATATGCCCAACTGTCCTTGGACACCAACCCACCCAATGCACATGGATTTCAGCCATGCATAGCATTGTTTCGACCAGTGCCCAGCTTTTTGCAAGCAGGTAACCCCCACTATGCATGGGCTACTGCTCAATGGCAGTTGGATGCAACCAGACCCTTCTAATTTTTCAAAAAAAAATTCAGTACCACTGTGCTTCACCAGAGGTCTCTCTGGGTACCACAGTACAGGATTCTGCTCCTGAGATTATGGGATTGCCCAGAGTCTGGTCTCCATCCAGCCAGGCCTTGCACTCAACTCCCCATGGGTACCAAACCCCCTGCTAGTGTCTAACCTCTGGCTAGGCTCTCTGTCTATCTTTCCCTTTGGCTGTGTGTGCCACTGGGGGCTGTATTCATGGCCTGCCTCCATCCAGACTCTGTGCCAAACCCCCTTATGAATGTTCAATCCCTGATGCTCATAGCCCTTCTCTGTGCACAGAAGAGGATTTGCTGTATGTCCCACTGTCTATGTATGCCCATCCCCCAGCTGTTGGAGAAACCCTCACAGTGCACAGCTTCAGCCATGCGCCGCAGGTAGTTGATCACACAAGGTTGCTGCAACCAGGTGCGGCTCCCACTCCCAGGCTTGTGCTCAATACCCTATTGAGGGTAACCTTCAGCAGTCTGTAGCAGTGGGTTGGCCCTTCACGTAGCCCACTGCAGGTGATAAACCCCATTACGCACAAGCCACGGTCTGCACAATGGTGGTTGCCGCAAAGTCTGGTCTGGGTAACAACACCACAGTACGATGATACAATATCACTGCAGCATTTTCAATGAAATTATTGATGAGAAAACTGTGCATGGCAGGGGCATGTGTTGTAGTTAGTAGAGATAACTGGTGAAGTTCAGTGGTTTTGTTTGTTTAGAATGGTATATTTTAACTGACATTTTCACCTAATGACAACATCGCTTTAACCTTTGTTTTTCAGTGAAATAAAATATATATGTATAGTTATTCATATATATATATATATATATATGTATATATATATATATATATGAATATTCATACATTGATATATATAACATAGGTTTTTAGTGTTACATATTTATATTAAATAATTTTCATGTTAAAAACACAGTAATTTATTTAATTAAATTAAAAGTATGTTATTTTATAAAAAATGAAGAAAAAAAAATGGCAAAAAATATTACTTTATCTTACTTTACTAAATAATAATCAAATATTACAATTCTAGTAATGGCATCACTTAAAAAAAAATCTTAAAGATATTAATGTTTATAAATACAATTCATATATTTTAATTATTAAATGATCGAATTCTATTTTATTGTATTGTATTTCAACTGTAGCTACATTGTGCTTATTAATCCTAACGAGGCGTTGCTGCACTATATGCCAGATAGCAAGCTACTCTGGAACACAAACTTGGTGGTTCGTCCTGTGCTATTGGTTAGTTCTGGGTATTAGTGACATTCTTATGTGCACAAGCAGATCTTCCATGCATTTTTGCTATTTCTTTGTGGTACATTAATTAATAGGAGTTAAGCATGATCATTATAGTGGGAGGGATGCATGTGAGTTCATGCAAATGGTTAGAAGGCAAAGTACATGAGATAGAGATTAGGTATTTGAGGGATGTAGGATTATGACATTCAAAGAAGGATAAATTCCAGTCCTTGAAATGAGTTTTAGATAATTTGCAGAAATATAATAATTGAGATTACATTGAAGAAGCATGTGATTTAAAGTAGGTTGCGTTCAGAGTGAGGAAGCATACACTTAATGGAGGGAAAGGAGAGGGGCATTAAAAGGAAAAATGCAGCAGAAAAAATTCAAGTCTTTAAGTAAAGGTGATTGTAAAGGTTGATGTTTCCTACTTGATCTTAGAAATATTATGGATGGGTTTTAAGCTAGCATATTATTTCAGGATGCAAAACTATAGAAACAGACAGTATGATTTGCATGTAAGATATGCTGTATTTATGATAGACACTATAATCAGTCAAACTGTCTGTCCGCTGCTAGGTTACTACTAGACTGCTGCTACTGGGAGAGCAGTGATTCAGCTCAGGGTCTTTTAGTGTAAAGTAATTGCTGGGCACACATACAAACAGCGACCTCAACATCACATTAATGCGAAAAAATCTGGATAGATAACGCAAACATCCACATTTGGCTCACGTTATTAATTCCAAAAGTAAAGTGGGATATATTTGGATGGCTCTGGTTTGGTATGTTACACGTTGAGGATGAGAACAGCTTCACGAGATAATGGAAATATATTGTCTGCATTTCTCGGACTGCAGGGTGGTGAGCCAGACACTCAGGTGAGAAGGCTGGTTACTAAGCTGCCTTTAGAAATTTGGTGATGGCTTTGTTAGCAAGATACTGTTAATTAGACTTTTCTAAAGCCAAAGGTGGCACATCCGTTAGGGTGGAGGAGCATTGCCCCCCTGCCAGCAGCAGGAGCTGCAAACCTTTAAAAAAACGATAATAAACTATGGGGGTCATTTTGACCCTGGTGGTATGTGACCGCCAGGGCTAAAATGACGGAAGCACTGCCAACAGGCTTGTGGTGCTTCCTGGAGCATTACGACCGCGGCGGAAGCGCCGCGGTCGCACCGCTGGGGCCGGCGGTATTCCGCCACATTTGCCCCGGCGGTGAGTCCCCGACCGCCAGCCTTTTCCTGGCGGTTTGAACCGCCAGGAAAAGGCTGGCGGAAAGGGGAGTTGTGGGGCCCCTGACAGGGCCCATGCAGCTTTTCACTGAAAAGCGCGACGGGTGCAACTGCACCCGTCGCACAGCCGCAACACCCCGCCAGCTCCATTTGGAGCCAGCTCCCATATTGCGGCCCACATCCCCGCTGGGCCGGCGGGCGGAAACTTTGTTTCCGCCCGCCGGCCCAGCGGGGATGTCAAAATGGGCACCGCGTGAGTGCAGCCGCATTGGCGGCCGCACAGCGGTTCAACTTGGCGGGCGGCAACCTGGCGCATTACGACCGTGGCGGAAGCGCCGCGGTCGCACCGCCGGGGCCGGCGGTATTCCGCCACATTTGTCCCGGCGGTGAGTTCCCCGACCGCCAGCCGCGGTTTGAACCGCCAGGAAAAGGCTGGCAGAAAGGGGAGTCGGGGGGCCCCTGGGGGTCCCTGCAGTGCCCATGCCACTGGCATGGGCAGTGCAGGGGCCCCCTGACGGGGCCCCATGCAGCTTTTCACTGTCTGCTATGCAGACAGTGAAAAGCGCAACGGGTGCAACTGCACCCGTCGCATGGCCGCAACACCGCCAGCTCCATTTGGAGCCGGCTCCCATGTTGCGGCCCACATCCCCGCTGGGCAGGCGGGCGGAAACTTGGTTTCCGCCCGCCGGCCCAGCGGGGATGTCAAAATGGGCACCGCGTGAGTGTGTCTGCATTGGCGGCTGCACGGCGGTTACAACTTGGTGGACGGCGGTTGCCGCCTGCCAAAGTTGTAATGACCCCCTATGTGTATTATCTTTTTGTTTTTAAAGGGGGTGTGGCAAGGGGTGTGATGAGCAGTGAGGGGAGTGCACAGAGCACTCCCCCCAGTACGCATGTATGTTTGGCCAGCCGTCTGAGGCTGGCCAAACACACATGCGCACAAGAGCTCTATCAAACCCGGCACTGAGTTGGAGAGAGTCGTCCCAGGCTCCCAGTCTGCATTGGAGTGCCCAGCCAGGGCGCTGCAGCCAATCATAAAGCTGCTTTGATCAGTGTCATGATTGGCCGCAGGGCAGGCTGGGAACCTGCAGTGCAGTGGAGAGCGGTGGAGAGTGGCAGCGATGTTGAGGTGAGATTTTATTTTTATTTATAGTTATATTTTATTTTTGTTTTGTTTTATACCCCGCCCGCTTCTTTTCCATGTCACCAGCTGAGATTGTCTAAAGCACTGCCTTTTGGAGAAGAAAATAGTGAAGGGTGGGACAGTTAATTCTCATAATTCACTCTTGCTTAATAAGCATATCTGTGTAACAAAAGTTTTGATTTGGAAGCTTGAGTCACTGAGCTGCTGAATAGTACACCCTTTAAGCTAAAATATAAACTGAGGCCAAACCTCTGCATACTGCCAACTTAAATATTTGAAAATGTACGTTCACATGGTACACAAGTTCAACAATGCCTTACATTAGGTTTTCAGTCCAATTCTAAATAAGTGCACCAGGCACCACAAATCAAAGCATGGGACTAATTAGACTAGAGTAACAAGCTTGCTTTCTTCAGAGTTCTCCGCATTAAAACAGCCACTTAACCACTTTAAACAGCTGTTCTCTGTACATGCCAAACATCCTGAATCAGGCAGGGAGTTCCTGAATACAGGCCTTACCTACCAAGTCTAGACAGGAGACCTCAAACATTGAACTCCCTATGGTTTGCTTCTGACTCTAACCAACATCTGCATGCAAAGGCAAGGGCGGGTAATCAGATAGTTAGTTTTAAAGATTTAAAACAGGTTGACAGGCTAAGAGGGATTTACTAGGCAGTACTTTGTGTCAGTTTCTTGCACTAGCAAACAAACACAAAAGATGGACAGAATGTCAAGTAGAGCAACTTTACTTGCGCCCCTTAGCCCCTCCCTACCCCTAACATGTGTGTGCCATAGTCAATATATGGCACGCCATGGCTCAAAGTAGTTGCAATAGTATCAATATAATGGATGACATGGATGGACTTTGTAGGATTATCGCCAAATTTATGGTGAAAATCCTGCACAGTACATAGGGGCCCATTGAAAGCAATGATGTGCCCCCTACTTATGCCTGCTCTGTGCAAGAATCAAAAGCACCAGATAAAAATGATGCATTGGAACCTCTTACATTCCCTGGCACCATTTTCACATTTGCCCTAACAGGGGAGCACACCCCTTGCATACATGACCCCTGGCACAGGCATAATGTGGCGCTAAGGGTCACTAAGTGTTGCACTGTATGGGTAGTGGCACTTTGTAAGTAGGGCTCTGTGTTTTTGGCCGTGTTGGACCACCATAGTGTCAATAAAAATAAGGCCAATGTGGTGCAAGGAGGTGCTAGGTCCTCTTAAAGTTGGGCTCCATGCTTAAATAAAGACAACACCACACATGTTTGGCATGGTGAACTGTCAGACCAGAATTTCAATAACAATCACTTGTTGCCTGAGGCACAACCCATGATAGGAAAGTGCACCACCACACACCAATGCAACCATCCATCCAAACATGAACACACACAATACCAGAAGCAAGTCTGAGTCACAACTCCACTCAGAACAAATATGTGCCATGGCACATAGGAAATAACTAATATGCATGACTAACACATGACCTAGCATCCCTTTGGAGCGGACTGAGGTTAGGGCATCCAGCCATGGGTCCTGACACCTTTTTGAAATCATACAACTGATGCAGAGAGGGCGTACAATGAAGGTCACAGAAGGACAAGAAATGTGGTGGAGGGGACATTTGGCCTCCTTAAATCAAGGTTCAGGTGCCTACATCTAACAGGAGGAGGACAGTTAAATGCACCACCCCTTGTCTGCAAAATGATCCTTGCATGTGCCATTTTGCATAACATTTGTCTACGCACCAATGTCCCCTGGGATGAACAAGTAGTTATTCCCAGTGAGGAGGATGACAACAAACAACTGGAGGAGGGGGAACAACAAAACTCTGCTGTTGGAGTACGCAGAAGAGAACTAATTGTGCACAACTTTTTCACGTAGACACTGTACTCAAAGAATCACCATGTAAATAATTTACTAAAATCACGTAAGCTCAGAATGCTCATGGCGTACTCATTTACACCATCACATACCATTGGATCTAGTGCATCCGTGTGCAACATTAGCATCATGCATCTTACTCTATTGTGGTCCAACGATGCCAAAATCTAAGCACGAGAAACTCATAGTGGCACAAGGCATGCATTGCACCATTTTGTAACACCTTACACCTCAGTATGCCTGCAACAGGCTTTAAGTATGCAAGGAAGGTGTACAGCCAGTAGGGCGGGTGCCAAAACGGTGCAGGGGAATCTAATCAATCAATCAAACACATTTCTTCTTAAGCGCACTACTCACCCGGTAGGGTCTCAAGGCGCTGGGGGGCCAGGGGGCTGAATCTAAGAAAATCAACTGCGCCATATTTGCTGCTACTATTAACACCTGCTCAGAGCAGATGTTTAAAGGGGGCACACCATTGGTATCAATGGGCCCCTAAGTACTGTTCAGGGTTAGGCCCAAATTTGTGGCTCTAACCCTGAATAGTACATCAATTGTGTCAAATACCTTTTAAATACATCGTACACATAGTGGTGGTAGAGGGGTGCTAAAGGCCAAAAGAAAAGTGGCCCTGCAATTGGTTGTAACACCACATTTCTTGAATCTGACCCATAGTCAGGAACAAAAAACAATGTAAAAGAATTCACTACAACATTAATGTGTGGGTGGAATGTAGGCATAGTCTGTAGAAAATAAATTTTACATTGTCACACACATATCACACAGGTGTGTTGGCATATGCCTGTAGCAATCCTGGAAATCTACGTGAAGACTGCTGTGCAGATGTATGGCTAGGTAGGAAAAGGCTAGCAATTACCTACAATGGCAGGTTTGTGTCTGCTAGGTAACCTGGCAATGTCTGAATGACAATATCACACATGGGTAATGCGAACATACTTATATGTGCCACTCCCATGTTTTAGCAAGAGAGTGACATACAGGGACCATACACATAAATGTCTAGGTGTATCGCACCCAATCATTTAGGAATGTGCATAGAAGTCAAGCAATGTACAAACAAGTCACAGACCCTTGGCAATATGTATGTGTGAAGAATGACAAAGAAAGGTTAATTGTGTCATTTCCTCTACTCATAGCTGACATGCGTAATCACAGTACCAAAATACACTCAATGTGAATCTGACATAGGTTGTGGAATGCAAATGTGAGTATGTGGCCATGTTTAACAAATGATGGGAAGCAACAGTTGAACAGTTGAGAGAGAAACTGGAAGACTTGGAGAGCTGTTCCAGCTGAAATGATGAATGGATACCAGGGGAATCTTAAAATATCAAGGGTCCAGCCATGGACCTGTTCGTGGAGTATCTCATCCTGAAACAGCTGCCACTACGTGGACTTTCCAAAATCATTTAGGTGGAACAAGCCCACCACATTCCAGGTGCACCATCCAAGTCTGGAGCACACCCTCGTGCCCTTAGAGCAAGACTCTTCAACTTCTGATACCAGGACATGATTCTCTAAGCTGCTCGCAGTGCCCGTCCATTGTATATAGGTAACGTTCTGGTTACCTTCTTCCCCGATTTTAGTCTTTGGGTCCAGAGGCTGCGCTGCACTTCCTTCTAGGTGAAGAAACTCGGGGAATGGGACCACAAGTATTCAATAATTTTCCTGGCACAGCTTTGATTAGCCACAGCGGGCAAAACTCACTTTTTATCAACCCCAGAAGCTGGTCGGGATTGGCTTGATGGATGTGAGGTGGCAGGAGGGTCAAGACACTTCGACCTTCCTAAGAGGCGCTTGTGTGCGGCACTGCAAAGAGCATTGTGATACACTTGAAGTGTAGATGCGGGGCAAAAAGAAATTGCCTAGCCCAGGGTACCATCCTGATCCCCACAACAGCTCTTGGGACCCATAGGGAGACAAGACGGGTCTGTGGGATTGTAAATGTGGCACTGTAGATGCACCAAGAGAGTCTTGTGGGTGGGCTGGGAGTAGCCCTTGTTGGTCCTAAATCAGTGATTGGGGGCAAGCTAGAGAAACCAACTTGGTAAAGACATTCCAGTGAGGGGCTGGATGAAGGCCAGAAGGCGGTAGTTACGCTTCCTAGATAGGACTATGTTTAGTTGAGGCAACAGGCGCTATGCGCAGATGAGGAGGTGGGCAGTTTGGATTCCGCAGCACAGTGTAGCAGGAAGGGGGGATGCAAGATTGCAGAGGGGTTACTGAATTATTGTTGTCGTTTATGTTCAGGCAAGATGCATACGGCCAGTCAACATAGCTAAGGCACACAGGACATTCACTCTCACAGTCTAAACCCCACCCAGCATTGGCCTGGCACCCCCACCGGGTGTGGTCTGTTAACCATACAGTGGGACGATAAAAGTTATTATGTCAACCCTAAGGTTACTATCGTGGAACTTGAATGGCCTAGGCGACAAAGGTAAACGGGGAGTGGTGCTCCAGTAAATTAAACAACACTCCACTAATATAGTTCTCCTACAAGAGACTCACCTCCTGGGTGATGGGTGTCATGGCCTGGACCGTTGGGGATATAAAAAGGCTGCTCATGCGGGCCATACCACCTTCTCTAGAGCAGTAGCAATCTTGGTGAGGAGAACGCTGCCCCTGTCATTCGGTATATATGGCCGGATCAGCTGGGTCACAATGTGGGCTCTCTGGGACCTGGGAGGGGGGCATCTTAAACATACTTTCAGCATATATTTCAGTATGACTTCACGACTCAGTACTATGAGTCCTGATCACTCTGCTACACAGTCATCGATATAGGAAATTGATCATGTGAGGGGACTTTAATACAACGCTCAGTGATAACATTCACCAACATCGCCCAGGGCCCTGGACTCAGTTAGATGGCCATTTGCAGACTTCCTCACTGCCCAGGGACTGGCAGATGTATGGTGTACCCTTAAACCAGCGACCCAGCACTTTATTCCTTTACTTGGGGGTGCATGATAGTCTCTCCTAAATTGATCACTTTCTCATGCCAGCTATTAAGAACTTAGCCAGGGGTATTTCTGATCATTCTCCCCTATGGCTGGTATATGGTCGGGTGAGAGGCAGAACACTAGCTGCATTATATTGAGCCCCTGGTACCTTAAAGTGGCAAAAAAAGAAGGGATGTTAGCCGCAACAGACCATTATTTTCAGGAAAACAGTACTTCAGTCGAGTCTGCGCTCACATTGTGGGCGGCCTATAAGACAGTAGTCAAGGGGGTGGGTTTCTCAATGATGGTGCAACGAAAAAAACTAAAAAGGGCCAAATTGAAGGCTCTTAAACGTGAGTTATTGTCCCTTGAGGTTGGCTTACCAGACGAGAAGGGATCAGAGGGAGCCCACATCCTAGCTCTTAAGAATAAAGAATACCCAGACGTGGGCCAGAAGACTTCTAAAATGCACCACAGGGCACCACATCACCACATCAATGAAATGGGGGACAAGGCAGGAAAATTATTGGCCTGGCTTGACAGGTAGGAGGCAGTGGATGGATGGGTTCCTGGGATCCAGAAGCCATCTGGGGAACTTGATAGTAGTCGAAAATCCATAACCCAAACATTTGCCCACTACTATGCGAAAATCTATAATGCAAGGTGTTTCTCCACAAAAATCAAAGCAGCCGAGCTCCTGGGTGACATCCCCCTCCCAACCCTCCCTACAGAGGATAGGGAAGCCTCAGAAGAAGAACTTTCCCAGGAAGAAACAATTCAAGCCATCAGGGATGCGAAGTCAGGGAAAGCATCAGGGCCCAACGGGGTACCAATAGAACTCCATAAGTTGACAGACACTAAGCTTGCCCCACATATGTTTGCCAATGGTCTGGCCTCACGGTTGACCCCCTTAGTAAACAACTTGATCAGCCCGGACCAGTCAGACTTAATGCCACAACACAATATGAATTCACTTACAGGGGAAATATAAATACTAGCACCCTTGTTGAAACAATGTCAGTCGCAGGTTGGAACTCTTGTGAGCTGCAGGTAGACCATGAGGGGTCGGAGAGGGAATTGTACATGTCCATATGGTAAAGATTGGTTATGACAGTGATGCCACAGATTGTGTAAGTTGCTTGCGGCTATGCTCCATCTAGAATGCATTCTGATGTATATGATATGTTCTTGCTAAAGTGTTGATAAAAAGGTAAATAAAGAAAATAATTCAAAATTATGTGAAAGGACAGCTGAGAGACTCCCTCACGTCATGTTGAGATCCAACATTTGGAGGTCACTCAGACACTTCACAAGTGTCTGTGGCTGGTGTACTGTGATGTGTGGGGGGCAGTCATGCGATCTAGCAAAGCCTGGAAATGGGAGGGATACTGTTTCTTAACCTGTAGACGAGGCTGTGTCCATCTATAAAGTACACAAGTCTGACCTTATATGCTGTGCATGAATGAAGAGACAATGTTGATGATGAAGGTGAATACTAAGGCTAATCTGCCAAACTTATGCCAGAAATGTAGAGTTAGTACCATACATGACCAGAGATACTATCAATCTGTGTGAAGGAACACACATAGACACATCCTCACTGTATAACACATCTATTTTTCCTTGTAACACCAGACACATAGTTACAGAGAATGTGTAAGTCAGTACATATTCCAGTCACATATGCACCAAATACAACTATGTGCTACGCCAGCACAAAGAAGTGTGACAGAAGCTAGTGACAAATTACAGTATCTTTACCCTGGGTCTATAGACATGACCCAGTACCACAACCTATCAAGGATCCTAGGAATAATCTCAACTATTTATGGCAAATCATGTAAAACCATGCAAGTGATGAGACATGTCCTACACAAACAAGCTGCCAGTCCCGAGTATATGATAGGGCAAGGCTGACATCAAGAACCCCAAAGGTGGCAAAAAATACTTGGCCATGGGATCAAAAATGTGCAGGTGTACTTCTGCAGGTGACTGTGCATTGCAGTGCTGATGATCCATCATGAGGATGGCAGATCACCACCCAATACCCCCCAACCACTAAAGGAGGCTACATTGACTCTTGACACAGTCAGGGGCCTTCTGTACACAGTGAATTGAGGTGACCAAAGTCAACCTGGGTCAATACATGCAACAATGGGTCTGTTTGGCCACTCAAAGTGCCACAGGAGCACTGATGACTAGAGTGGCAGCACTGCATGAGATCAGCCCTGCCATACAGACTGTATTCAATTTTAGAAATCTGGCAATAACAACAAAGTTTGTGACAATTCAAATGTATTATGTTAACACATAAGACCTATATTTTTCCACACATGTCCCAGGTAGGTGGACTAGGCTGTGTGCCTGGACAAAAGAGTACAATTTACATGAGAATATGAGTATGTGTTACATGATAACTTACAAATTATTATGACCAGTACAAATGTCACCCCATTGTGAAACATATTTTACAGAGTTATGAGTGCACAGCCTTGAGCACTGGCCTACATATAACACTGCTGGTATCGAGAATTGGTTTGTGTCTAATCCCTAAACATAACACTGTATAATGCATCACTTATCAGGCATGATACATATATTTTCACACACAAACATGTCAGATATATACCGAAAATGACACATGTCAGCACACCATCTCCAACATTTTGCATGAATGGGGAACTATGCATTATATGTGTTGCTTGGCATCATTAAGTCTGGTTCTTACAACGCACCAGAGTGTGCACATACTTGCACTCTTATTGTAATGTCTTACAGGATCTTATCCCAGCCTTAGTCAACAGCACCCTTTGCTAAAGATTTGATAAGGGTATCACATGCATGAAAATGTATTGCACATGGCCCTTCCTATCCTATGTTTTGTTTTGAAACGTACAGTCAGAATTCAGACAAGACAATGTAGTAGACCCACATAAAGATGAGCAGCACATATGTACACTTAGTACACATGTGTAAACATGTATGTGGCAAAGAGTCTTCATACACATGCAGATTTGCAAACTGTATCTGTCCTCGCATGAATCACACACACCTACAAACAAATGGTAACACATTCCTATGTTACGGGTACACAATGAAATGCACATGCACACTCATGTAGCCATACCAAACAAACTACATAGATGCATAACCCCTGTAACAAGGTATGTGAATCTCGGTGCTCTGTCAGCCTTTCCTCCAAAATCCATGCATAGCTGTTATGTGTTAAAAAAATTACACATACTGTACTTCCTCATACATCGCAAATCACTGAAAAGAGGCCTGGCATCATTCATGTCTAATCTACCTTGCCTTCTCAGCCTTCCCTCCAAAATCTGTGCATGCCCGGCATGCGTCAAAAATGTTGACGCATACCAGTGTCCTACAAACATCGACATGCCAAAAATGATGCCTGGCTCCTGTGCATCAATTCTAAGTCTACAGGCCTTGTCAGCTGTCATAGAAAAATTCCATGTATGGCCTTCATGCGTAAAAAAAATGACGCATATCAGAAAATGTGACACATATGCCCAGGAAGAGATGTAACAGGACTTCCATGATGCACACATAGTGTTTTGTGCTGTGTCATGTCTGTGTTAAGTGCAATTTGTTTTATTTGTAAGTGTTATTGTATTTTATTTTCCTGTTATTGTATTAGTATTGTTGGGTGTTTTTCTTGTGGTTGTGTAGTTTGTTGGGGTATTTGGAGTTAGATGGGGTATTGTTTAATAATTGTTGGGGTTATTATTTTTGTAATGGAGGGAAGCTGCAAGATGTTGGGGAAAGGAAGAGCCATTCGTATGAGTGGTGATGAACTGAGAGGGTTCGTCTGGTTAGTGTGCCACTACCTCCTCAACATGGTGGCTATGGGTGGCCAGTTCATTAGGGGCTACCCAAGAAGGCAAGGAAGCTGCGGTGGGGCACAGTGCACTACCAGCTTCGCAGGATATTTTCGGTGGAGTGGATGGACCACTAGCTAAAACAACGGTGGTCAGACCTCATTGCCCTGGTGATTCAGGTTGGCAGACCTGTTGGTAAGTACCGCTTTTACATTGCAACATCCTCATTTGCATGTGCAAGACAGTGGAACATAAGGATAACTGCAGCATGTGATGACAAGGGTGAGGATAGACATGTTTGTGTTGAAACCAATCTGCATTTATGAGAGGTCAGCATTGGACAGGTTGCAGACTCTCTGAGTACCTTATGTATTGCATATTGTTAGAAATAGGGTCTCTAGTTGGCAGTCGGTTTGCACCGTGTCCAAGTAGGGACCTTCACTCTAGGCAGGGTAAGGGAGATAGCCGCTCAGATGACCCTTGCTCACCCCCTTGGTAGCTTGGCATGAACAATCAGGCTTATCTCAGAAGCAATTTGTAAAGCATTTGCACATAGCACACAGTAACACAGTGAAAACACTACAAAAGGACACCACAGCAGTTTTAAAAAAATAGCCAATATTTATCTATTTAAAACAAGACCAAATATGATAAAATCCAACATACAGTAATAAAAATTTGAATTCTGCAAGATTTACTCACAAATACAGTTCCTTGAAGTCAATAGCTCCACTTGGGGCTATCAAGGCATCGTGATCAACAAAACAACAGTTTAGGCAGGCCGCGGTGTCGCGGGCTAGCTACGGTGTCGGAAAGACCCGCAAACAGCACCTTGGATTTGTAGGGTGTTGTGATCCTCGCGGTGAGCTCAGGAGAGCGGCGTCGCTGACGTTGCGGTGTCGGTTCCAGAGTCAGTGCAGAAGTCGTTGGGCCCTTGAAATCCCAAGCGTTGCAGATCGAACTCTGGGCTGATAAAGTCAGGAGCGCTGGTGTGGATGGCGTAAGGGCAGCGGTGCGAAGTGGGACGATGCGACGTGCAGTGCCCACAGGTCATAGTGCAGGCAGCGACTCAGTGATGACTTCCAGTTTCATCGATGAGACCAGGGCTGAGGTGTGAAGCCAGGTGGTGCAACGTGCGGTGTCCACAGGTCACAGTGCAGGCAGCATCGTCTTCGTTGAGGAAGCGCTATCGTCGGTAGGCCCAAGCCGGCAATGCGGGTCGGTGCTTCGTAACCCTCACAAGCGGTGTCCACAGGCCACGGGGCAGGCAGGGATGCCTGGAGACGACACTGGAGTCGATTGGGCTGGCGTCTGTGGACCAGGTCTGCGGGTTGGAACAGGATGGTGCTTTGTGCTCCTCACAAGCAGTGTCCACAGGCCACGGTGCAGGCAGCAGCGCCAGTGACAGCAGGAGCAGTGTCAACAGGAAGGCCCAGGCTGTGGTGTGAGCAGGCGATGCCAGAGTGCAAGGCCCACAGGTCACTGTGCGAGCAGCGGCTCGGTGAAGTCATCTGATGACAGCGTAGGTGAGACCAGGGTCTCCTCTTGAACAGCACAAAATACACAGTTCCCAGTGCTGCAGGTCGAGGAAACTGAGGTCTTTGGTGTCCCTGAGTCTTCCAAAAGGAGGCAATCTCTACTCCTAGCCCTTGGAGATCTTTCTCAAGCAGTACACACAGCAAAGTTCACCCTTTGCACTCTTTTCAGGCAGAAGCAACTACTGCAAGCCAGTCCAGCAAAGCAGCACAGCAAAGGGACAGTATTCCTCCTCCTGCTCTTCAGCCCTTCTCCTTGGCAGAGGTTCCTCTTGATTCCAGAAAGATTCTAATAGTCTGGGGTTTTGGGTCTTAATCTTATACCCTGTTCTGCTTTTGAAGTTGGCAAACTTGAAAGCAAAGTCTCAAGTGTTTGCAATATCCTTCCTTGTCCAGGCCAGGCCCCAGATGTACACCAGGGGGTCTGAGACTGCATTGTGTGAGGGCAGGCACAGTCCTTTCAGGTGTGAATGATCACTCCTCCCTCCCCTCTAGCTCAGATTGCTCATCAGGATATACAGGCCACACCCCCCCCCCCTTTTGTGCCACTCTCTAGAGAGTTGCAAAACAGCTCAACTGTCAAGCTGACCTAGACAAACATTCCACAAACAGGCACATAATGGTTTAAGCAAGATAATGCCTACTTTCTAAAAGTGGCATTTTCAAACAGACAATTTAAAAACCAACTTCACTAAAAGATGTATTTTTAAATTGTGAGTTCAGAGACCCTAAACTCCACATTTGTATCTGCTCTCAAAGGGAATTTGCACTTTAAGGAGATTTAAAGTCAGCCCCATGTTAACCTACGAGAAAGACAGGCCTTGAACAGTGAAAACCGAATTTGGCAGTATTTTGGTGTTAGGACATGTAAAACACAAATAGTATATGTCCTACCTTAAACATACACTGCACCCTGCCCTTGAGGCTAACTAGGGCCTACCTTAGGGGTGCCTGACATGTAGTAAAAGGGATGTTTCAGGCCTGGCAAGTGGGTACACTTGCCAAGTCGAATTGGCAGTTTAAAACTGAACACACAGACATTGCAGTGGCATGTCTGAGCCATGTTTACAGGGCTACTTATGTGGGTGGCACAACCAGTGCTGCAGGCCCACTAGCAGCATTTGATTTACAGGCCCTGGGCACCTCTAGTGCACTTTACTAGGGACTTACCAGTAGATCAAATATGCCAATGATGGATAACTCAATCAACCGTACAATTTACACAGAGAGCATATGCATTTTAGCACTGTTTTAGCAGTGGTAAAGTGCCCAGAGTCCTAAAGCCATCAAAAAATGGTCAGAAAAATTAGGAGGAAGGAGGCAAAAAGACTGGGGATGACCCTGCAAAAAGGGCAACACATATACATAATTTAGTGTCACAAATTGTACGCACTTGAGCAATGGTGCAAGTGTTCATGTTTCCGAGGCACAAATGTACATGTCCATCATGGGCTTTACAACTGTGGAAATGTGCTAAGTAATGTTTAAGTAATTACAAACATGACACAGAAGTATTGTTAGTCATGCGTGTGTGTGTGGATTGAGTCATGTATGTGCAGAGGGACATGACAAGAACACAAATCTAAGAAGGAGTTATTGGCCTATAATGCAACATCTGTGTCTTAGCTTTTGAAGGTAATGTCGCTGATGGAGGCACATATTACCTAACCATATTTCATAATTTGGGCAATGCAAGCATTGTGTCAGTTTTAAAGCCTGGTGCCACATGATGCAGCGCCGGGCCTGAAGAATGCAAGGTGTGTATTCCTGCTGTAGGTGGCACACACAAAGAGCCTTTATATCAATTTGGCTACACTGTGCCTTTTTTGGAGTTAACTAGTATTTGTGCTTAAGGCAGGTTGCTTTCATGACAATTCCATTGATATCAAAATGCCTACTTTCACTTAGCAGGTATAGCACCTTCATCTATGGTGCAAAATATGCTAAGAGCAACCATAATGTCATAGTTTACAATGACAGTGTCCTGACATCTACCATGGTGTGCCATATGTTACATACAGCACTCACATGATGGAGTTATGTGGTAGTAGTATGGGTTTGAAGTCAAGCATCTGAGTGGTTGCTCCTTTTTCACATGTTAACTACAAAGTTCTAAGCTTCTGTTAATGGACAGTATCCTGTCCCCCAAGAATGTGAAACGTATGTATCTGAAACATGTATATATGTCTGCATTCCATCTCTGTACAGGTTTTTGTGGACTAACTATGGACCAGATATAAAAGAAACAGGTGCAGCGCGGTGCTGTGCCAACATCAGCAGTGCCGCCTCGCCAGTTTTTGAACGCAGTGCTGTGCCATATTGACAAGAGTAGAGTTCAGCCCTGCATTTGCACCAGCACCAAATTAAGCTGCCTGCGCCAACGCAGGCATCCTTGCTCCATAGTGCAGCAGTGATTGTTTATATGCAGGAAGGGACACCTTCCTGCACATAAGCAATCATCCATGGCATTTTGCTTCTTCTGTGTGCTGCAGAATACAGCACACATAGAAAAAGCAAGAAATGAGGAGAAATAAAAGCATCATACTTGTTTTGCCATGCTAACACCGTCCCTGAGGTGGCATTTGTTGGTGCTGCCACAAATTAACAATTTCTCGTAAATCCGGGGCAGCGTCAAAAGCTATGGGTGTTGCAATGGGACGCCCACTGCAACACCCATTGCATGCCCCTCAGATGCATAAAACAGCATTAGAGTGCCCGATATTTACAAGGAGGTGCTACGCCAAAAAAAGTGGCGTTACAGCTCCTTGTATATATGTTGGCGCTGGGGGCTTTTAAATCTGGCACTTTGTCTTTCTGACAGACATGCAATAGTTGGCAGTTGTTCATTCCTAACACTAAGTTGACCAGCTCACTCAGCTAAACAAGTTGAATGTGTAACAGTTTTATTTGTTTAACAATCAGAAAGTTATGTTTTCCTGTCATGTCTTGCAGGTGGACCTTCACCCTACACTGTTGGAGAGGTTTCCCGGTTTGAAGATCCTGATGCAGCCAGTAAGTATCACTTTGTATGTCACATGTGTAGATCCAGGGTTGTGTGTGAGAGGGTATGATGTGTGCAAGGCCATTTTAAAATAGCATGTGATTAAGATCTATGCTTGAGTATCAACATCATGTCTTATGTTTGGATGAATATGTGAAATGAGCTGATTGAAGCACAGGAACCAAGATGTGCTGCAATGGATTTGCGGGTCTTAGGAAAAGGTAATTATGCTCACAAACACAGTGATGTCAGTCCAGATATTTGTCAGAGGTGCTGACTTTCAGAATTGCATGGATGTTGCCAATCTATTTGTCACTACACTAATTTACTCTGGACATGGTACAATTTACGTACATGTGTTGAGGTCTCCAAGGAGCTTATCATTGAGACCCTTGCACCACTAGTGCTTCACTGCTCTTCAGAAATGAAGTGAGGCACCGGCCTTGCAAGGAGCTTTTTGTGAAGAGCAACAGTCAGTTGAGTGCACATAGAGATTTCAGCTCTTCTCCAGATGGATGATGGACATGTCTACGGATTGTAGCAAACAAGATGTGTGCAGATTAACCTACATGATCTACCCATCATGATAATTGTGAGTGAGCATGGTCACATCATGTGTGTATGAGATGTGCATGGTCAGTGTTTTCCTGGTACTTAGGAGATGTAAAATAGCTTGTGCACAGACAGGGTAAGATTTAAGAAAAGTGACGCTGCACTCAGTGCAGTGCCACTTTTTCTGTGCCCTTTAGCGCATCCCTACTGCTACCATCTGTGCACTGCATTTGAAATTCGGCACACCATGCCACATGGTGGGCGGCAATAGGGTAAAATGTTTAGACGCTAATGATGTACTGTTCAGGGTTAAGACAAAATAAATTGTCACTATCCTTGAACTGAACATAGGGGCCCATTGTAACAAATGGCATGCCCCCTTCTAATGCCTGCTCTGAGCAGGTGTTAAAAGGAGAAAAAATAAATGACGCTGTAGAATCTCGTAGAATCCCCAGCTCCATTTGTCTAGCACCCCTACTGCGGGAATGCCCCCTTGCATAGATGATACCTTGCCAAGGCATAATGTGGCGCAAAGGGTGACAAACTGGCACAATGCATGCATTGCGCCTCTTTATTAATATGGCACAGGGATTTTGGCCTTGTTGGGCAACATCAGCAACACAACAATGATGACGCTAATATGGCACAAGGAGGCGCTAGTCCAACTTAATTCTGGGCCATGATGTGCAACATTAGATTGCCGTTATCCCTGTGACATGAACATGATACCGTAGATGCCTGGTAGGCAGATTTGTATTGATTTGGATCTTGACATTGTTGTAGTATGTCTGGTGGACAACATGTGTCATCTGAAGATGCTGTATACATTGCATGGCTGTTCTTCCTGTACCCAATTCAGTTTTTGATTACATGTTCTCCTCAATTTTTAGCAGCCACAATATCGCCAGCACAGAGGCATGCATTTGAGAAGAGGGACAAGCGTATCTGCCACATATTTCTAAGTGCAAGCAGGTTACTGCAAGTGACCAAGAAATCCTGCAGGGAGAAGTCATTGGGGTCGTGCCTGGCATTCCCAGATGGGGTACCAGCTGCACAGCCAGTAACCAGCAGCAAAAAAGCTACAACCTCTATGCCAAGGTAAGGGGTGCCTCAGAAGGTCCCACCGCCTCGACATCCACAGCATAAACTATGACAGCAGCCCAGTAACAGCCACCACCAGCTGCCACAGCCTCCATCTTTGAGGATGATATGTGAAGAGACAAGGCAGATGTAAAGGTCAGGTTGGCAAAACTTTAGCAAGACAATGCCCATATTTACAAATGTTTTAAATTCAGAAAGAAGAAGCTAAAAGAGCTACGAGTTTGCACTTTGACCAATTCCCAGTTCCTTCTCTTTCCGTCTTTTATATTGTAAATAGTTTTAGTGGATTTTGGGTGGATAGTCATAGGTTAGGTATCATAGATTAGGTTAGTTGTACGACATAGTTAGAATAGTTATGGGGGTGGATTTTTGGTATTTTTTGTTTTGGGATGTTGGGAGGGTGCTTATGTATGGGAATCCATGTTGAAAAAATATTTTTAAAAAATACAAAAAAGAAAAATACAAAAAATATATATTTATTTAGACAATAGGTTTATTTACTCTACGTGTAGCTTTAGTTCATGTTTTTCTACTTGTCTATTGCCTCTTAAGGGGGTGGGGGACAATGTTCATTGTGTGGCGTTACATGTATAAGGTAAGTTTAGATTAGGATACATTGCTGCAAGTTAGTATAGGTTAGCTTAGTGTAGGTTAGTGTCTAGTTTAGGTTTTTAATAGGTTGTGTTTTTTAGTAACAATAAATCCTGTTAGCTTTTGACAATGAGGTGTCAATGATGATTGACTGTCTGGGTGTTCTCATGTCTGCACTGGACACGTTAGAGAAATGCCTTTCGGTATGCATTCAGTAGTGATTTACATGTGTGACTATGTGTATTCCCTATGACCAACCAGCTGGCTGATTGGCAGCGATGTGACAACAGCTACTCAAGACAGATTACAGCGCAGTTCCTGACTCTCGGATTGTGTAATGATACAAATTCTTTGGCAGGTAATAATGCAACATGAATTGTTATTGCTAAACCCTGTAACAATCATTCTTGAAAAGTTTAGCACATTAAACTCCACCTTATTTGGGTAATGGATCCTGGCACACTAACAGTTTCCCCTCACAGTCTTACACATGCCTCTTTTGTTTCTCACATAAATGTTGTACAGGTACAATCATCAGGGAAATTTCCTTACACTTGTGTTATGAGCCACACATGCCATTTGTCTACTTGCATGGATATCTGTTTAATACATGCTTTGACACCTCAGTAAGTTGGTTGTAGTCCACAATACTATTGGTCACCTTTATCATTTTTGAGTCCTAGTGTGTGCGTTTGTGTCGGACAGTAAACCACACATGTCCTTGGGTTCTGTACTCATTTACATAGCTTCACACAATGCATACATTTATAGTAGTTCATGGGACACTGATGGTGATTTATTTACATGTGCAAGTTTTTTTCCAACAATGTATAATGTGCTGTTCATGGACTCCAAGAGAGATCCAATTGGATGTCCAGTCAGAGTCCAGGGGTGACTGATATATCATGAGATGTTTAGGAGAGGTGAGCATTAGTGAGGAGGTGTCCAAATTGACAATAGGTAGGGGTTGAGACAATGATAGTCCATTCATGATGTCAACAGTGGTAGAGTGAAGAGGATACACATTGCCAACTGTCACAAAACTTGTATGATCTTAAGCACAGTACTAAAGAAATACTGTCCATGTGGCACAGACTGCAGCTACTGAGTGTTTTTTTGTGTGAAAGATGTTCCTTCCACATCTTCATCCTCTGAGGTGTGTGATGCCTCCTGTGCGATGGGTGGTGCAGTTGTTGAAGTTGAGGGGAGCACACACACATCAGGGGATAGAAATGTGGAATCAAAGGTCCCGGCAGCTGCCATTTGTGGGAATGCATAAGACATCACCAAAGCAAGGATGAACTGCTTGTTTTGCAACACCGCTGCTGCATCACAGTGGTAAGCACCCATGTTTTCACTGAGGGAGGCCACATCCCGCTGTATGGATTCCCGGGCCTTTTGTATAGCAGCCAGCCTGTTATTAATCATGCTGCTGGCACTCTGGATAGCACAATTGGTCAAGCCTCGGCCTCATGACAGCAGCTATGCCGGCCAAGGACTACAGGAGTCCATGTAGCGGGTTGTGGGCAGAGTTGTCCTTATTCAGACTGAGGCACCTCTGCACTCCTTCTAGGCTGCTCACCATGGTTTCCATCCCCACCCACACCCACAGCTCCCACTGGACTCTTACTGCTGTCCTCTGAAAGGTAATGTCTGGGTCTTCAGAGTCCATGTCAACACCAGGACAGTGCGCGCTCTATGGGCATCTAGAATGCAAAAAAACAACACTCACAAGATAATGTAATTTATGCATTGTGATGATAAGTTATTGTTTAAACTTTTGCATTGCAGAATTCCATCCAAAAGATTCATTTTTAAGGTGCTTATAAATACTGTACATTTGCAATGTATTGCTGCAGACATTCAGAGTGTGTTAGGGTGTGGTCCCTTTCCAGGGTCTTCCAGAGACTTTCCCTGCAACATGCCTGGGCGTGGTTCTAGACTGGGCCAAGACTCTATAAAAGAGAGTCAGCCCAACTTCCAGTGCTCACTATTCAGAGATCCCGGTGCAGAGCAGCAGCTTCTTCCTGAGCTCCTGTCCCGGCGGCCTATTTGGATTTTCCAGTCTTCTGCACTCATCTCTCATTGGTGATCACTATTTCCAGGCGGTAAGACGGTGTTTGGACATTTTCCAACACCGTAATTGAGAATTTTCATATTTTTGATTTTAATTCTTAAATGAATAACAGATTACTTGTGCGCTGCCATTTTCTGACATTTGTATGGAGATTTGCAAATAGGGAGGACCCGCAATTTATTCCATAAAGATTTGACTTCGTTATTACATTGTTGTTCATTGCGCGCTGATATTTCTTGACATTCACATGATGTTTTACGAGTTGGCAAGACGTGCAACTCGTTTCATGAGCATTTAATTTTGTTGTTCATTGCGCGCTACCTTTTCTTGACATTTACATGGTGGCTCACTTCTCGTGTGTAATTCATGCTGTTCATTGTGCCCTACCATTTTCTGGTATTTGCATGGTGGCATTCGAATCGGCAACACGCGCAATTCTTTCCTTGAGTGTTTCTTCATGTTATTCATTCTGCGCTACCATTTCTTGGCGTTTGCATGGTGGCGTTTGAATCGACAAGACGCGCAATTTTTTTCCTGAGTGCTTTTCATGTTGTTCATTGTGCGCTACCATTTCTTGGCATTTGTATGGTGGCATTTGAATCGGCAAGACACGCAATTCTTTCCTTGTGTACAAATAATGTAAATTACTGTGCGCTACCATTCTAAGACATTTTCTTGGTAGCATTTCAAGTTGACACGTCGCGTGATTTATTCCTTGAATCTACGTTGTGTGATTTCATGGTGCACAATCCTTTACGGTGTTTAATACTCATATAAAAATCTGCAATGTGCGCAATTGACTTTCCAATGTTTTTTCTGAGATGAACACAACAATACCAGAGGTCTAGATGGAATGCTGTGTGTTCCTGATATGTATTCTTAAAAGGAGATTCATATGGTTGTTTAGAAATTGCTCAGAGTGTTTCCTGATTCTCATGCTAAAGTAAATACTTGAATCTGAAAGTCCTATTTAACTTTTCCTGTTTCCTCCTCAGGTACTCGGTCATCTAAAGCCTAGTCAGTTTTAGGACTATTCTAGGGTTGTTCATGTTTTTTTGGAAAAGACAAAGCTTAGAGTTGTAGCATGGTACTGATTTCATGAGATGTAATTTTGATGTTGTGTTTTAACCTTTTGCTTCCTACAGGTCTCCTTCCCAGCTGTTCCCGTCCTAATCCCCTTTTCCCCACTTGGACTCTCTTAGACTCTGTGATAAATCTAATCAGAGTATTGGAGCTGTCTTGTGGTGGAAGTGTTGGGAACGTGCACAGACCCCGAGGATCTGGTGACTCTGACAGAATAGTGAGCCCACAAATTATTATCCTCCTGGTTTGTGTATGCTCTCAGCATGGCCACACTGGATGAGCTAGTCAAGGCTATCACCCAGCTCCAGTCAGAAGTGGTATCATCAAAGGATTTGACAAATAGTCTAGCTGAGAGGGTGAGTCAGTTACAGAATAAGGTTGAGAAGAAAGAACAAAGTCCCATAGGTGTGTCTTGGCCAGGTACTTCTTCTCAGACTTCTGGAGGTAATCCGACTAACATTTCCCTCAATGTTCCTTCAGCCATTCCTTTAGCTCCCCCAGAATGCTTCGCAAGTGATCCCTTGAAAGCGCAATCTTTTCTGGTTCAAGTGGAACTTCACTTCACTTGCAGGCCACATACTTTCCCCGATGCCCAGTCTAAAGTAGCTTTCTTGTTGTCATATCTGTCTGGAGATGCAGCTACATGGGCTATTCCTCTTGTGCGTAAAAATAGTCCCCTGTTGTACAACTGGAAACATTTTGCTCGTGAATTTGAGAGAGTTTTCGATTGTAGAACTGTAACACAGTCAGCAGATCGTGAATTATTAGACTTACGCCAAGGGAATCAGGATTTAGGGCCTCATTCTAAGTTTGGCTGGCGCCGGGCACCGCCAGCCAAACGGGAACCGCCACTTGGCCGCTCCGTGGGAGGCCATTCTGGCTTTCCCGCTGGGCCAGCGGGCGACCGCCAAAAGATCGCCCGCCGGCCCAGCGGGAAAGGCCCTGCAACAATGAAGCCAGCTCCGAATGAAGCCGGCGGAGTTGCAGGGGTGCGACGGGTGCAGTTGCACCTGTCGCGATTTTCACTGTCTGCAGTGCAGACAGTGAAAATCCTTGTGGGGCCCTGTTAGGGGGCCCCTGCACTGCCCATGCCAGTGGCATGGGCAGTGCAGGGACCCCCAGGGGCCCCACGACACTCGTTCCCACCATCCTGTTTCTGGCGGTGAAAACCGCCAGAAACAGGCTGGCGGGAAGGGGGTCGGAATCCCCATGGCAGCGCTGCAAGCAGCGCCGCCATGGAGGATTCCCCCAGCTGGGGGAAATCCGGCGGAAAACCGCCGGACCCGGCTGGGCGACCGCAGCTTCAAAGCCACGGTCGGAATACTGAATGAAGCACCGCCAGCCTGTTGGCGGTGCTTCAGCCGGCCACAACCTGCAAACTGTCAAGATTTAGTAAACCTTGTCTTGAGGCTTGATCATCGTTTAAATGAACGAAAAGGAACGCGTAAAAAGACTGAAAAACATTCTTGGCATGCTCATGATAACAAAGACTCAAGAACACCGAGAGAAAGAACGCCGGAACTGATGGAAATTGGAACCATTAGGAGACCTTTGACCAAAGATGAAAAGGACCTATGCAGAAAAAATGGGCAATGTCTTTATTGTGGGCGGAAAGGTCATTTCGCCAAAGATTGTCCAATCAAAACAAAGAGCAAGCGAGGCCCAGTTCAGAAAGTTGCAACCAATGCATCAGTCGAGTCGGAAAATCTAAAGCACCCAAGTTGCAGAGAAGGGTTGCTCTTGGGTGTCACCGTGGATCCTTCACAATCCAAACATCTAAAATTGGGAATAAGAGTTCAGGTCAAGAAAAAGACCTATTTCAAGAAGGCTCTAGTCGACTCTGGGGCTACCGGAAACTTTGTTGACGCCCAATTGGTTCGTGCATGGACGATCCCATGTATTGAAAAGAAGACCCCAGAAACCATCCAGGCAGTTGATGGAAAACTCTTGACTGGAGGTCCGATAACTCTTCAGACTGCCCCCTTGACAATAATTTGTGAAGGTAAAAATCAAAGAAAGAAACATAAAGAGGAACTCATCCTTGACGTGATCCCTGCTCCCCAGTATGGGATCATCTTTGGCTTGCCATGGTTAACTCATCACAATCCAGAGATTAATTGGGCAGAACGAAAGATCGTGTTCTCATCAGTGCTATGTAAAGAACATTGTCTCCAAAGGACTCAAGAATCGGAAGTTCGCCATTCTTACATAGCTACCGCCGCAGAGAAAGAAGTTCAGTTGCCCAAACAGTATTCGTCTTATGAAGATGTATTTGATGAGAAGGAAGCAGAGAACTTACCTCCTCATAGATCTTATGACTGTCAAATTGATCTAGTCCCAGGGAGGATACTTCCCAACTGTCGTGTGTATGCCCTGTCAGAACATGAAAATCAACATTTATGAAAATACTTGTATCAATTCTTAGAGAATGGTTTCATCCGCCCCTCTAAGTCTCCCACAGCTTCTCCTTTGTTTTTGGTTCCAAAAGCGAACGGAGAGCTTTGAACTTGTATCGACTATAGGGGCTTGAATAAAATCACCATCAAGAACAAATATCCTTTGCCTCTAATTCCGGTCTTACTGGAACAAGTAAAGAAAGCAAAAATCTACACGAAGCTTGATCTTCGAGGTGCTTACCATTTGGTCAGAATGAGAGAGGGTGATGAATGGAAAACGGCATTCAAAACAAGATATGGCCTTTTTGAATACACGTCATTTCTTTTGGTCTGTGCAATGCTCCAGCGGCATTTCAGTTTTTCTTAAATGACGTTCTTAGAGAGTACCTCGATATCTTTGGAATAGTTTACATTGATGACATTTTGATCTACTCAGACAATGAGAATGAACATGTTCAACATGTCAAGAAAATTTTGGCAGCCCTTTGTAAACACCATTTATATTGCAAGCTAACCAAGTGTGAGTTTCATGTTACCACAGTTGAGTTTTTAGGGGTTATCCTTACCCCTCAAGGTATGGTGATGGCAGAAAGGAAAGTAAAAGCCGTATCTGAATGGCCCATCCCAAAGACTGTTCGTGATGTACAATGTTTCCTGGGCTTTGCAAATTTTTATCAGAGGTTCATCAATCATTTCTCCCAGACAGTGGCTCCAATTACTAAGTTATTAAGAAAGAAAGAAAAATGTGTATGGTCCCCAGAAGCAGACCAAGCCTTTTCAACTTTGAAAGAAGCTTTCTCCACTGCCCCAGTCTTGACTCATCCAGATGCGGATCGACCTTTCATAGTGGAAGCTGATGCTTCAGATGTGGCGATAGGAGCAGTCTTGTCACAATGAAACAAAGACACTGGTCAGCTTTATCCTGTAGCTTACATGTCTCGGAAGTTGAACAAAGCCGAACAGAACTATGTCATTGGTGAAAAAGAGCTTCTGGCGATTCGTGACGCCTTTAAAGAGTGGAGACATCATTTGTTGGGAGCTAAATATACTGTCACAGTATATACTGATCATCGCAATCTTCAATTCATGAGTTCTGCCAGACTTTTGACTCCTCGGCAATTACGCTGGATGCTGTTTTTTGACGAGTTTGATTTTGTGGCAACCTTCCGGCCTGGTAAAGATAATCGCAAAGCTGACGCCTTGTCCCGCCAAGAGTCTACCACATTGCCTGTAGTTAAAACCTCCAGAGCTATCATTGCTCCTGACAAGGTCCTATGTATCATAAAAACAGAAGATTTCCTTGAAGACATCCGCAATTCATTCACTGTTGATAAATGGCAGGCGTGGGCCCAAGCAGATCTGAAAAGATCAATCAAGCAAGGATTACCCTTTCACGATGCTCGTTTGTTCGTGCCCACTACCAAACTTCGCAAGATAGTGTTTCATTGGTTGCATGTTATACCTACAGCAGGTCACCCTGGTACTCCTAAAACTCTTGAATTAATCCAACACTATTTTTGGTGGCCTACCTTAACAAAGGATGTAAAAACAATGGTAAACAACTGCGAAGTCTGTGCTTGCACTAAAACAAGTCATTCAAAACCGAAAGGGTTGTTACACCCACTCCCAACCCCAAGTCGTCCGTGGGAACACATCTCTTTAGACTTTATTACAGGTCTGCCAGTGGTTCAACAGCATTCAGTAATTCTGGTGGTAGTAGATAGTCTCACGAAATATGGACATTTCATTGCCTGTAAGAAATTACCCACCTCTAGTGAACTGGCAACTATCTTACTGAATGGAGTGGTTCGTTATCATGGACTGCCAAAAGTGATCCTCTCCGATCGGGGATCGCAATTTGCCTCCAACTTCTGGAAGACGTGGTGTAAAACACTCCAAGTGACATCTACCCTATCTACTAGCCACCATCCTCAAACAGATGGTCAAACGGAGAGACTAAATCAGACTTTGAAGCAATACCTACGTGCTTACACTGAAAAAGCACTTAATTCATGGACATCAATGCTCTGGTTAGCTGAATTAGCCTACAACAACTCCTACTGGCGTTACACCCTTCTTTAGTTTGTTTGGCTATCATCCTGACACCTTGCCATCAGAATTCCTCAAGAAAGTTCTCTCACTCCAGCTGTGTCAGAAATCATTCAACATTTGCATCAAACTCAGAAATCGATTCAACAACATTTAGAAAAAGCCAAACAAAAATACAAAAAGCATTATGACAAGAAACATTGTGAGGGACCGCAGTATCAACCTGGTGACAAAGTGTGGCTTTCCACAAAACATATAGACTTCAAGAAGAAGCACATGTTCAACCCCAAATTTATAGGTCCTTACACTGTTCTTCAGCAAATCAATCCTGTGACCTATAAACTACAATTGCCAAAATCATTACGGATTCATCCAGTGTTCCATACTTCCCTCTTAAAAAAGGCAGTCCAAAAGGTCCGCCCTCATCCAGCTCCTGTTCTAGTACAGGGGGAAGAAGAATATGAAGTCAAGAAAGTGTTGGACTCTAAACTGAGAGGGCGTAACCTATGGTACTTAATCTCATGGAGAGGTTATGGCCCTGAAAGTAATTAATGGGTTTCCGCATCTGATGTTCATGCTCCAGTACTTGTGAGACGCTTTCATCGTCTGAATCCAGATAAACCAGGCCCTAGAGCGCGCCTGGGAGAGGAGAGTACTGTCAACACCAGGACAGTGCGCGCTCTACGGGCATCTAGAATGCAAAAAACCAACACTCGCAAGATAATGTAATTTATGCATTGTGATGATATGTTATTGTTTAACCTTTTGCATTGCAGAATTCCATCCAAAAGATTCATTTTTAAGGTGCTTATAAATACTGTACATTTGCAATGTATTGCTGCAGACATTCAGAGTGTGTTAGGGTGTGGTCCCTTTCCAGGGCCTTCTAGAGACTTTCCCTGTAACATGCCTGGGCGTGGTTCTAGGCTGGGCCAAGACTCTATAAAAGAGAGTCAGCCCAACTTCCAGTGCTCACTATTCAGAGGTCCCGGTGCAGAGCAGCAGCTTCTTCCTGAGCTCCTGTCCCGGCGGCCTATTTGGATTTTCCAGTCTTCTGCAATCTCTCATTGGTGATCACTGTTTCCAGGCGGTAAGACGGTGTTTGGACATTTTCCAACACCGTAATTGAGAATTTTCATATTCTTGATTTTAATTCTTAAATGAATAACAGATTACTTGTGCGCTGCCATTTTTTGACATTTGTATGGTGGTTTGCAAATAGGGAGGACGCGCAATTTATTCCATAAAGATTTTACTTCGTTATTACATTGTTGTTCATTGCGCGGTAATATTTGTTGACATTCACATGATGTTTTACGAGTTGGCAAGACGCGCAACTCGTTTCATGAGCATTTAATTTTGTTGTTCATTGCGCGCTACCTTTTCTTGACATTTACATGGTGGCTCACTTCTCGTGTGTAATTCATGCTGTTAATTGTGCGCTACCATTTTCTGGCATTTGCATGGTGGCATTCGAATCGGCAACACGCGCGATTCTTTCCTTGAGTGTTTTTTCATGTTATTCATTCTGCGCTACCATTTCTTGGCGTTTGCATGGTGGCGTTTGAATCGACAAGACGCGCGATTTTTTTTCCTGAGTGCTTTTCATGTTGTTCATTGTGCGCTACCATTTCTTGGCATTTGTATGGTGGCATTTGAATCGGCAAGACGCGCAATTCTTTCCTCGTGTACAAATAATGTAAATTACTGTGCGCTACTATTCTAAGACATTTTCTTGGTAGCATTTCAAGTTGACACGTCGCGTGATTTATTCCTTGAATCTACGTTGTGTGATTTCATGGTGCACAATCCTTTACGGTGTTTAATACTCATATAAAAATCTGCAATGTGCGCAATTCACTTTCCAATGTTCTTTCTGAGATGAACACAACAATACCAGAGTTTTAGATGTAATGCTGTGTGTTCCTGATATGTATTCTTAAAAGGAGATTCATATGGTTGTTTAGAAATTGCTCAGAGTGTTTCCTGATTCTCATGCTTAGAAAATACTTGAATCTGAAAGTCCTATTTAACTTTTCCTGTTTCCTCCTCAGGTATTCGGTCATCTAAAGCCTAGTCAGTTTTAGGACTATTCTAGGGTTGTTCATGTTTTTTCGGAAAAGACAAAGCTTAGAGTTGTAGTATGGTACTGATTTCATGAGATGTAATTTTGATGTTGTGTTTTAACCTTTTGCTTCCTACAGGTCTCCTTCCCAACTGTTCCCGTCCTAATCCCCTTTTCCCCACTTGGACTCTCTTAGACTCTGTGATAAATCTAATCAGAGTATTGGAGCTGTCTTGTGGTGGAAGTGTTGGGAACGTGCACAGACCCCGAGGATCTGGTGACTCTGACAGTCCATGGCTGTGGGAGGACTGGTCAGTGCTGTGTGATGGTAGTTGGGTGGTTCATGTGGAGACCCCACAACACTGTGTGTCCTCCCTGTGACTAGAGGTGGTGTCTGGAAAGAACCCATAACATCCTGGAGAGTGTCAGCATTGATAGTCAGCAGCTGTTTATCCATTTCATCTGTAACATCCAGGACAAGAAGGTCCCTAGGAAGTAAGGCATCATCCTCTGCAATGGGATAGTGAAAGGTCAATCTTGAATGTAGTGGCTGTTAATATGGCTCATCCTTTACTTGCTACTGGTGGCTCAGTGACATAGTACAGAACTCCATATCAAGGCACACATGTGTGGACCCCTAATGTGCACTGTGCCACCTGAACATCATTTGTGTGTAGTCATTTGGACAATCTGCCGCTCCACAGTTCCCAGTGTGTTACACCCACCTTGATTGTTTAATCATGCTCTTCAACATATGTAACCCTTTCATTGATCTGACTGTGTTAACTTTTCAAGCCATTGGCATTTTTTTTAGATTTGTGCTCACACCACAAGCGGTCAGTACAGAAATACTTGGAATAACCTCTCCCAAGAGGCCAAGTTGGCACCTCAAGATGAATCCCATCCCCTGAGAGACGCATTTTCAGTCTTTCAGCCTCCGATGGAAGATCTAGTAGGGAACTATCTGTGCACTATAGAATCAGGTTCTCCCCTGGACCCTGCCCCACTGGTTATATTAGCCTTAGGTTCGGACGCTATAGTTCCTGTCCTAACCAAGGTTCTCAATAACTCTCTTGTATCTGGTCAGGTCCCGCAACAT
The DNA here is from genome assembly GCF_031143425.1 of Pleurodeles waltl. Lineage (NCBI taxonomy): Eukaryota > Metazoa > Chordata > Amphibia > Caudata > Salamandridae > Pleurodeles > Pleurodeles waltl. The sequence continues at coordinate 380,230,737 of NC_090447.1, forward strand.
TGGAAACATGCTGTTATTAAACCTCTACTAAAAAAAACTAGGCTTGATCCAACTCTATTGAATAATTAAAAAACAATTGCTCTTCTTCCCATAGAACCCAAAATAATTGAAAAACACGTCAATAAACAAATTACAGGTTTCCTTGAGATATATAGTCCTCTTCATCACACCCAACTGGGCTTTAGACCTTTACACAGTACTGAGACTGCCCTTCTGGCCGTCACAGAAGATACTCGACAATGCCTGGATTTAGGCAGATATGCAGTAATCATATTATTCGACCTGAGCGCCAGATTTGATACAGTACATCACAAGATTTTACTACATAGAATATCTCAAGTAGGATTTGAAGGGACCGCCTTTAAGTGGCTTTCCTCCTTCCTGAAGGAAAGGACCTTTCAAGTCCTAGATCGGTCATTTTTCTCCAATCCTCTGACCCTCCATTGTGGGGTTCCATTGGGCTCTTCCCTGAGTCTCACACTTTTTCATATTTATATGTCTCCTTTGGCAAAAATCGTTGAACTCTATGGTCTCTTCCTGATGTCTTATGCTGATGACACTCAGTTGGGCTTTTCTTTTTCCACCAAAGTTAACTCAGAACAGGCCACTTTCTCATCCTGTCTTCTAGATGTTGTCAGATGGATGGCAGATAGCAAACTCAAGCTTAACGAGGAGAAAACAGAGGAAATGATGGTAGGGAATCCTTCCCTGCTCAAATCCCCTCTTCCAGCTATGGAATGGTTAAAAGACCTTCCCACACCAAAAGAAACTATGAAAAGTCTAGGCTGTGGCTGGACTCGCACCTCACAATCGAATGCCATTCCAAAAAAGATGCAGCCACTTGCTTTAGTCTGTTAAGAATTCTCAGGAAAATCGTTAAGCTCCTTCCTTTCCCTGCCAAAAGACTCCTCATCCAGGCCCTTACATTGTCACGTCTGGACTAAGGGAATGTTTTATTCCTGAGTTCTCCTTTTTATGTCCTAAAGACTAGGTGGTACAAAATGCTGCAGCCCACCTACTTATGGACACTCCCAGATATATGCCTGCCAAGCCAGCTTTAGTTTCTCTTCACTGGCTTCCTATTGAGCAACGGACCATCTTTAAAGCTGTGAGTTTTGTGCGCCAATCCCTTCAAAATAAGGGCCCGGTCTTTCTCAGATGAATTATTACACCTTACATCCCTCAGAGGACATTTAGATCATCATCAGCCTTTTTAATTAACTCTTTCCGCGTTAAGAAAGTCAGATGGGGAAGCATATCCTTTGCCTGTAGAGCAGCTAATTTATAGAACTCCCTCCTCTTAGAACTCTGCCAAGATAACTCTGAACTTTCTTTTCGTAGAAAATTGAAAACTACACTATTTTCAGTATAGTCCTGGTCTTAGCTCTATTCGGTCCTGTATTAGTGCTGGGAAGCCTTCTGTTACCCATGCACTCTATAAATCCCATAAACTAAACTAAACTGAACTAAACTTACAAATATTTTAATTAGTAACAGACTCATCTGCCACTAATGTGTTGTTGGAGTGATGGTAGGGAGTGAGCTATCCACATGCATCCTCCTAGCCAATTTGACTGGTGTGTCCAGCATCCTGCACCACCCATTGTGAGATTCAACCACATTCTGTGTATGTGAGCAAACAGGATTTTTTCCCTTCCTGCAGGACAACACTCATCAGTGCATCTCAGGTTTCCTTGTTGCATAGCTGCAAGGATGGCTGCATTGCTGGACTGAGTGTTGTTTTGGTGGAAGGCAGACCTTCCTGTTTGCACACATACACATACACATACGAGATGGCTCATTGTTATATTGTGTGGTGCAGGATGCAGAAAACATGACTCTGGGGGGCAAATTTACAAGGCCCTGTTGCCACTGGAGCGCCACTTTTCACAATGCTTCTGGGATGCTTTTCACGGCTCCATTTGACAAGGAGTTGTAATGCCACTTCTTGTGGCATGATGCCTCCTTGTAAATGTGGGCCCCTTCAACACATTTTTCTATATCAAAGGGGCATGCAATGGGTGTTGCAGTGGCTGTTCCATCACAAACTTCATAGCTTTTGATGCTGCCCCAGATTTACAAGAAATTGTAAATCTGTGGAAGCGGCAATTACTAATATCACCCCAGGGGTGCCGTTAGCGTGGCAAAATGAGGAGGAATGCTATTATTCCTCGTCGGTTTTTGTTTTTTCTATGTATGCTGCATGCTGCAGCACACATAGAATAAGCAAAATGCCATGGATGATTGTTTACGTACAGGAAGGTGTCCCTTCCTGCACATAAACAACTTATCTCCTCAATGCAGACACCCTTGCACTATGGTGCAAGGATGCATGTCTTAGTGCACGCATCTTAATTCAGTGCCGGCACAGGGGGAAACGCAGGGGTATGCTGTATTCCTGTAAATACGGTGCCTCATTGCATTTCAAAAGTGGTGCAGTGCGGCGCTGCTATTTTTGGTGCAGCACCACTTTGTTATAAATCTGTGCCTAAGTGGCTAGGAAGATTCATATGGAAAGCCCACCCACTTCCATCAGTCAGTCAACACACGTGTGGTGGGAGGCGGACCTGATACATTTTGAGGCTTGTTGATGTGTGGATGCATCATATTGGGACACAATATCAAGGGGGGGCATTGTAGTTGTGGTACGAAGGACAGATATTGTAGTAATACTATTGTGAACTACTTTTAATAGGTGTTGCAATCATCATCAAACATTGTAAGTGGCAGACAGAATTCCTGCTAGTAGATTTAGCAGGATGTGTTCCTTCCTGCAGATGTGCATTAAGACCGGCAAGAGGGACACTCCTACACCATGGAGGTTGTGTGGCAATGTTGGTGAGGTCTGTCATATATTTAGGCATTACCAAGGTTAGTAGAGGGATGCATTGACTATCTGTAGCAAGTAAAAATCCCTGCACACTTGAGTTGATGCTGCACAGCAGAGCAAGCTGGGCTGGTGCACTGTGTGTTTCTTCCTAAATGGGTAGTTATGTGCCAGTATATACAGACACAAACATCATAGTGCTGTACTGAAGCATAAAAACGTTTTTGACGTCTATTCTAATGGTTGATAGTGATAGATCACACTTAACATGCCACGTTAAGGCACCATGCATACCTTATCCTGGTGTATTTTCCATGTGCCCCTCTCACACCTGACACTGCGTTTAATAGGAGTCCCATGTGAATATTTGTGATCTTCCCATGCAACACATGTGTGATCCACCCAGCTTTGTAGTAAAGACATTTGGATTTGGTTAAGTGTAGTCAAAGAACTCAGGTTGGTATGGGAGTGACAAGTGGGTGTGTGACAAGTCTGTAATTCTACAGATTGTTGTTGTTTATTGTGTGTTGCATTGTGCATCACACATAGGGCAAACTTTCAATGTATTTGGTACATTGACCCCACACCACCATTTTCCTTGCCGATCCCTTGCCCCAGCCAACGACGCCATGGAAGCACGTTCGATCCCACACCAACATTTTCCTTGCAGGCCCCTTGCCCCAGCCAACGACATCATGGAAGCATGTTATTTACATTACTGGTCCCCATGGTAGACATTTGCACAGTGGTCTAATGAGTTTTGTCACTATATTGGGGCTTTACTGCATTGGCACCATAAGTGATGGCACTAGTGCAGCAAAGCACAGGAAGGTCTATTGCTTACAATGCTTACGTCACTTTGTCATATGCCTTTGGTAGGTCTCTCACATTAAGTTATTAGATAACACAGTGCAATCTTTATGGATTGTCAGCCCCATTAGTTCTTCCCTCCCTGCATAAGGAATATTTCCTTGCATACATCATATCTGACACAGGCATATAGTGGTGAAAGGATGTACAAAGTGGATCAATGTGTGCATTGTGTGACTTTGTTAATGTAGCACAAGGGGAATGGGCAGCTTGGATCCACATTGGTAACAATCTGTATGACACTAATGTTGCATTACAGGCTTGTAAAATTGGACCCCTAGTGTGACATTGGTACCGCTTCTAGCTGTTGTTACGCATGAAGATGTCCCTTTGTGCACAACACCAACCATTCCCACAACACAGGCAACCTTGCTAGATGGTGAAATGGAAGCTACTTGTACAGCAGCACAAATGATGATCACAGACATGCCCCATATGTTGTGTATGGTCACTTTAGAGCCCATTCCCAAATGGTGCATGGAGGTGTGTGGCAGTTCTTGTTGGGCCATCCTGTGCAACAAGCTTACTACATGCTGCCCACTAAGTGTTACACATGGGTAGGTGGATCAGTGGCAACAGTGAAGCAATTGATGGGATGGTTAATAAATGGTAGGTGCATATAGGGGGGAAGGTGTGGGGACATCAGAAGTGTTTGGCCATTATGGCTCAGATTTCAGGGAAAATTACAGAGTGCAAAGCTGCACCACAGTTGGCAGCGCCACACTCCATCATTTTCAATACACAGGAATGTACTATTTTAAAGTGTATTTGGTGCACTCCTGTGTTGGCCCCTGCATCAGCGCAGTTTTTGGTGCCGAGCTCCAACGCAGACAACCTTGGTGCAAGGATGACTGCACTGCGGGGGAGATCTTCTATAGCCATTTGCACTTTCTATGTGTGCTGCATATTGTAGCACACATAGGAAGAACGAAAATACGAGGAGGAAGGAAAGCATTTCTCCTCATTGCGAGATGATAATGCCACCCCTGGGGTGGTGTTAGATTTTGGCACAGCCTCAGGTTTACAAAAACTTGTAAATCTGGGGCAGCATCAAAATGCAATGGGTTTTGTTGTGGCGCGCCCACAGCAACGCTGATTACAGGCCCATTTCAGGCAAAGTGCTGCATGTGAAGGGGCCATATTTACAAGTTGGTGTTAAGCCACAAAAAGGTGCTTACCACCACCTTATAAATATGGCGGTGTGCATAGCACCACCAGAGCTTCACTAAAAGTGACGTTCTGGTGGCGGTAGGGCCTTTTGATTCTGGCACCATGTGTCACCATGCGACCCTTTGGCATGCATTCAATGTGTTCTATGTGCCTACCCCTTCTGACATTTGTTAATTTCCAGATTACTGCAAGTTACTGTCCATTTGTGGTAGGTCTAGGAAGCCTGGGCTGTCCTGCGATTCCGGTGACCAGCTCCTCCGGGATGACCGCTGCCACCACCTCCTCCAGGCCATCCAGGTACTCCTGGGGTGCTGGACTTCCACCTCCAGTCTGCAGTGCTGCCTTTCAGTTCGTGGCCAGTTTCTCTTTAATTCCCTGCTTGCAATTGTGCCAGGGTTTCTTACAATCAGTGACAGTCCTCTTCACCTCTGCCACGCTGTTGACTTTATCTACTATTGCCTGCCATACGGCCTCCTCCCTACCTATTGCAATTTGGAGGTGACAAAGAGCTGGTGTTGATGCTCCGTCACCTGTCTAACCAAGATGTCATTCTCCGCTTCACTGAATCCACACTTCTGCTTCCTTTTCTTCTACTCCTGGGATTTTCCTGGTCCATCCTGGCTTGTACGGGGCTGAATGGGATCTCCATGGGGTCTTTCCTGGCCTGCATTCTCCATTGTGGCTCCCTGTTTTTTTTTCCTGCTCATGGGCCTTTTTTTTTTTACACTAATGCTGCAAATATGACTAACACGATTAATGTAAAAAAAATGTGCCACTAATCATGCTAATGTACTTTTGCAGCATTAGTGTTGTTTTTCTTCACGACGTGTTCCAAAGGTTAGCGTCATTGTTTTTTACGCTAAGCTTTCCTTAGCGCCATAGTGCGTCATTTTCTGAATACGAAGCACGGATGGCGCAAGGAAATGTCATTAGTTGGTTTTAAATTTTTTGGCGCACAATTGGACTAGCGCACTTGTGCGTTGTTTTTTTTAAATCTGGGCCAATATTTTGGAGAAAACCAACTTTTTCTAAGAGTTTCAAAGCAGAAACGTAGAGTGTGTGCATTTTTGTCTCTGTTTATGTAGAAATTCCTTGTGAAATCCGACAGATACTCACCACACCCGAGTGAAAGAATCTGTACCCAACTGTTTTCCAGGAAATACATTTAATAGGGGGGTGTAAGACCCCAAACATGCCCCCAAAAGGTACGTCCCTGGCAGGCAGCTTTTCACACAAAATTCAGGATCTTATGGTAACTACATTGCTACATCATTAAAAATGCTTTCCATGAACAATTGCAATTATTTTCTTGTGCGGCCCTTCAAAAGGCGCAGAAGGAATGCAGTCAAAAAATGAATTATTCAAGCAAACAGTGCCCTGCTAAACAGTCTTGCTGCAATAAATGTTTTGCGTACCGTTCTAGTTTTTAATCAAGTTGGCCTTGTTTTGTTTGTTATGTTTAGAAAATAGGATAGGCTACATACAGCTGCTATTTTATGATGAATTAGAAGCCAATTTTAACATTACAAACAAATGAACATTGTAAAATAATTCGGCCTTGCTTATCAGCTGGGCTGGGCTTCCTGTGATGAGGTACATCTGTTCTGCCTGTCATAAGAATAGCCTATACCTAGATAATGTGACAGGCCTTGTACAATAGCATCTTGCAAACAATGAAAGCTCGGTTCTAGCTTCCTTTTAACATTCTGTTTGCTGTTTCACATTTGAGAGTGAACTGTGACCGACTGTAATTCAGTAGCTGCAGCTTGAAACAAGTGCTACAGCGATAGCAAGAAACACCGGATGAAATCTCCTTTCAGGCAGCACCTCTTTAATGGAGTAGGCTTCTTGGCAATAGGAGGACTGGATAAGAACTGTGTGGCGTTACCCGAACCCTCTTTGCAACTGATTTACCCTGCTGACCTGAGCCCAAAGAATGCAGCAAAAGGCTCCTCGGCTATCTGTTTACTGGCAGGATCCTGTGATATGTGCAGACTATCTCCTAGTTTTACATAGTTCGAATGGGCAGACTCAAGATCTTTGTGCGAGCTACCGGCTCTTTGAAGTAGTATGCGAAAAAAATGAAGACTTGGCTTTGAATTCTTGTTTTCAGGGATATTTACGAGCTAACAGTCCCCCATTTAATTTCTGACTCAAAACCTCTTTGAGCTCCGAAGGTCCGTTTTCGTCCATGGTGCCTCGTGTAACTACATACCAGTGGTACCACGAGATTTACTGTAAACTAGTACAATCCGCCTCATATCACCTATTTTTGGGGTGCTGCGGGCCCCTCACAGCTTTTGGCCCTAGTGCCACTGCACCTGCTGCGATACGCCACACTAATAGCCTTTAATTGCTACATGAATGTCCATGAGCACTAACAAGGCACCCTGATTTTTCTTGTACTAAGAGGAATATGTCTCGAGCTTTCAGCTGGTCTACCGGAAAGGCCATGCACAGAGCAAGAGTGGAAGCAAAACCCATTTAATTTCCCAAAGATAGCCTTAAAAATCAATGGGTTTTACCAGCAGTTCCAAAGAGAACTTCAAGAAATAATGGAATACTTCAGTGTCTCACACAGCGACCAGACTAAGGGCGTAGCTTCAAGTGGGTGTTTGGGGTGTTACACCACCCTAATAAATGTATTTTGTAGTAAATAGTTGGGTACAGGTGCTTTCAGTCAGGTACGGTGCGGAATCTATCAGATTTCACCAGTGCTGCAGCGCAGAGGAATCCTAGCTATTATCTCAGACCAAATAGTGGATCTCGCCTTAGGCTGATGGACCGACCCAACATTTAATTGAGGGGATGTCAAATAATATCTGTCATAATTATCACAATAAACAATAACAAACAAGGATCTGACAATCTAATTACACTACAATGTCCACACCAGTTTATTAAGAAGTTTTGTAAGTTTATTTCCCTATATTAACAATGCTAAAGTCACGTAAATAATTCTTAAACACAAATGATACATATAAAGAGTCATCAATGGCTGGTTAGAACGCCTTATATATCTGAGTTTAAATAAGGCAAGTAAACAAATTAATTCAAGTCTTATGACACAAATTAATAGCACCAATATCTGTGCCAACGAGATAATATACATTGAAGCAATAGATCAAAACAGCATCAACACGAATCATGAGCATATGAAGACAGACTCCATCTCTATCCACTAATTAGCATTAACATGTTGGGTTTCATGTAAAAGATTTAAAAACACAAATTTAGAAAACATACTAACTCAGGTTACATGAAAAATAATATGCAGCAATTTAGTTAAATGAGTTGCAGCTGGTACCTGAAAAACAAAAGACACATAACAATTTACATTCTATACATTACTCATAAGATCAATGAATACACAGGAATCACTTCAGTAGAGGGACACCATTAGCCACCAGTAACAGGATACAAGGTATGGATAATGGTTTAGACTTTAGACTATAAGATACACTAAACCATTGGCACAGAAGTGCATAAGCATGACATCATGAATCAAGAGAGCGCCAAAAGAATCTGAAAGTCTTCCAAAATCTCTTCTAAATCTACCCACAGAATAAGCGACAGACCGTTATACTAATTCTCTCAAAACCCATGATTGGTCAGGACATGGGGTGTTATACACTTCAACTAAGAAAACTAATGTTAGATATAGAAAAGTTACACATTTCGTAGTACGCTAAAACTTGATTCGCTAATAATTCATTGACGAAAACATGAACTAAATACAATTTATAACAATTTCTTCTTCTCTTCCGTCTCATCTGTGGATCCTTTGTTCCATCACGACAAAACTTCACGCTCAGGAATAAACTTCTAACAATGTTGCATCTACTTCCATCCTTTAGGAAAACACACATTCGTAACATTTTCTTAAACAATAAGACAGTCAAACTCGAGCAATGACCTAATAAATCTAACCTTGTAAGGTACAACATAAAATTCCACTAGGGGTAGCTGGTTACACGTCTATAGACTATTAAACACACTGTTGTCGAGTAAGCATTGAATACTGAAAAACAATTCCATTCTAAAGTTGGCCTAAGTAGAAAACAAAATGGATTATGGTGGCCATTTACACAAGTCACCCGTTTCATTAGTATTTATAAAAAATCACACATTAGTTCATCAATATCAATACATATTTAATTATAAATTTAATCAGTAAAATCTCTGCTCCTGCAATCCCTCCTCTGATGACTAATTATGTCATCACACAAATTCTCAAATAAATGTATTTATTTTCCTTTTTAAATTTTTTAATTCTGTTTCTTTCACCTTTTCATGAATTTTCTTTTCCCTGTACTTTTCCCAAAAACATTATCCTTTTGAACATCAAATCTCCTCTGATTCTTTTCAAAACTTCTCCTTTTAATCAATTTAAATATTTTGAATGATCCCCAAATTCCAATTAAACAAAACACAATTATTAAAAACCATTTGACTATTTTTAATATAATTCCTTTTCCCAAAATGCCAAACCAATTTCCCACAGTTGCAATTCCCTTGTCAGTTTCCTCCTAGATCGTAGTTTCAGTTTGTTCCTTTAAATCTTCTTTGTTATTTGTTAAATTATTAATCAAACCTCTAACTTCTTTTGAATTATCTGGACTATACGAACAACAGTGATTCTGACCAGGTAATTTGCAAACTCCGCCCTCTTTTGCCAAAAGAATGTCTAATGCAAGGTAGCTCTGAAGAGCCATAGCTCTTGTAGCAGCTAATTCAGTATCTAGGAGAATAATAGCTCCAGAATAACTCATCAACATGTTATCCACTACTGTAGACCACTTTTGTATCTTGATTGAATGTAGAACTACTCCCACAGAGGGAATTATAGCCCCAAAAATGTCTCCCACAATGCTAGAAACTGATTCTCGCTTGTGTCTCATTTTAATTCTTGTCTATTTAGGAAATGTATTCAAGTCTTCCAGCTGGTACATTTTCGGGAAGATTATTCACAAATAACATGTGGCATACCATCCTCTAAGAAGACGGTAAAAAGCATTTCTTCCACATACATAGTAAACAACAGGCACTGGTGGATCCTGTCCATTCATCATAAAATCCCATTTACTCCGAAACAAAAACACGTCTACATTCACTTGTACCCACAAACACTCTATCAGTACTACTCTGTAGTCTATATATGCAAAGCTTTCCCACATGCTCGGCATCCAGTGTTAATTTTCTTATTTAGTGATGTCAATATAAGCATAATCAATCCAAGGTCTACGATTAATCCTTCCTTTATTTATTTTAGCCTTATTTCTCTTCTTCTATCTTCTGTGTTATCTAAACATTTCTTTTCTACAGATGTTGGTAAACGGGTTAAATTATTCCTATGTACAAAAGCAGTACCAAAGGTTAATGTAGGCTCAAATAAATCTCTCATAAGGACTATGTTATTATCCTTGGCTATTTTATTCAAATAACCAATGACAGACAGAAATGAAAACACTAAATCATAGTTGGAAAATAAATATTGTATATACTCTTGGTTATAAAAGAGCGTTAGTAAAAGACTGCAACTTATAGCATATGTTGAAGGTAAACTATGATAGGCAATTCCTTCCTCCACAGAAGTCGGAATCTGTGTACACACATGGCAATCTTTCGCATTCATCACATCAACATACTCACGCAATAAGAGATAGAAAACATTAGAAGAAAGCTCTTTCTCTTCATGTAAGTATTTGACATCTATTCTAAACCTATCTTTTGTTAATAATAAGTGTTTCTGCAATATGGTTGGCTCCATTCATCTCATAAACAATCACACTTACAAATAACAATACGCATATTAATACACATGCTACCGCCAAACCAATACCTACACATTTACAGCAACTCATTTTATTATTTTGATTACTAAAGTTTCTCATGGTCTTTGAAGAATCAGAAAAATAATTAAGAATAAGCAAAATATGACTATGCAGCCAAAATTAGAAAACAAAACAAATTCAAATTTCAAATGTTCATTCACAAAGGACAGTCTTCTTGTCAAATCCGATATAGCAGTTTGTCAAAATCAGTTATCAATGTCAAAATCAAGTTATCAATGTCTCTTTAGGCACGACTTTCCAAGTCTTCTTTCTATTTCATCTTTTCCCAACCATGCACCGTTATTCTTCAAGTGCCAAAATGAAAATTTGAAATGTCTCTATCAAAACAAAAACTTAAAAACTCTTCTTGCCATTCATTGGTAGTTACATATGCCCATTCTTGTCCAGAATATCTTCTGTTTGCAACTCTCTTTCTTTTTGGTCTTTTACTATTTTCTCCTTCTTCTCCACTGGTATTTTCTCCTTCATTCAATTCTTTTTCCTCCTGAATTGGCAGAACTACATTTATCTTTTCTCCTTTTGAACTTTTCTTTGGCCAATTATCACCTTTCAGTGGCTTTCTTCTCAACACCTTTTTCAGAATTGAATTTTATCTTGAACTTGAACTCTTTTCTTCTGATGTTCCTGCAACTGGTTCAGGAAGAGACAAATCCACTTGAGAGGCATCTGTCTCAATTCCTTCTCCAATGGGGTCAGTCACTTGTTTAGTTTGGTATGTCAAACCACCTGTGTTGTATTTTATGTGTAAGCATTCCCTTTACGGAATTTGCTGTAGAATTAGAATGCTGTGGTGATTAGGTCAAGGGTTTGTGAATTCGGTTGGAGAGGATTGTTGAGGATGGTTGTGCTGTGCTGTTATCTACAATAAACCCTCATATTATAACTGTGCACTGTTCGTGAATCATCACAAATTTGGCAACAAGTTTAAAAGAAGATCACCTGCCGTGAACCACATATGAACTGACGGCACAGGCGCAGTGAAACTTCTTTTTCGACCTACTGCGTTTGAAGTTACAGCGGTGTTCACGCTACAGGCCTGTATTCAGCATGTTTATGCGGTATTTTATTGATTTGGAGGAGCGTTTCTTCCCGCTGTCATCGGTGTGTACTTTAAAGATGATTTTTTGCTGTAACTGACATTTAATGCGCTTTCCTTGTGTGATGTGTCGAGAAGATTGAGAAAAATCATTTGTTACCAAGCAACGTGTAACTAGGCAACGCAGTGATGCTTTCTCTGCCGAAGTTGCCTGTGTTTTTTTAATTGTATCCGTGTATAGCGCGCATGCTGTGAAGCAACTAAGCAACACAAGATTTTGGCTTACGAATACAAATACAAATCCAAGAAGTACAAGGAGAACTAAATATTTTTATTTTGTATCGCACATTCAATGTTGCGAGTTTCAGCTGTAGTGGGCTGATTTATGTTTTGTGCTTTATTGTGGCTGATTGTGTTAATTATCACAGTCTGGCAGGAGTTTGAGTAAGCAAAATCATTTTTTTTTTGTCCAACGGAGGAGGAACAAAGGAGAAGCCTACTATTTTGTTTAAATACAACTTTAAGGACTCATTACTGTGGAAAATGCAATTTGAGCCCTCTGCTAAATTTCTTCAGCACAAGGGTGATCCACCTTTACTTTGGGCTGTATGGAAGGAGGAATTTTTGACATATTTAAAGGCAATCGATGAGGAAGAAATGTCACAGAAAAGAAAGAAAAATATACTGTTACATTGTCTTGGTTCGGAAGGACAAATGATTTTTAGAACTTTACCTCAAGTCACAGTTCAAGAAGATGAAATTGATGTGTTTAATGACACTTTGAATAAGTTAGAGAATAGGTTTAGACCAACAGCAAGTATTGCGTTAAACAGATTTAAGTTTTATACAAGGTCACAACAGTCTGGGGAAACGTTTGATGAGTTCCTCACAGCATTAGGAGGTTTATTGATGCACTGCAATTTTGGACATATCACTGATTAAATGATCTGTGATCAAATTATTGTCCATGTTAGAAGTAAACGTATTCAAGAACAATTGTGGGTTATGGGGGACCCAAAGTTGCAAGATGTTATTAACACTGCAAAGGCTTTAGAAAAATCGGGGAAATGGATTAAAACTGTACAAGACACATGGAAGAGCAAGAATTATTTTAAACCCGAGATCTTCTGAACCTGTGATGTAATTGTAGATTGTTATGAAGGGGACTTGATTGTGTCCAGATTTCCGCAAGTCTTTACAAAGAAGCTGGGTAAACTAACCGATTACAGTCACAGGATCAGATTAAAAGAGAATGCTAAGCCTGTAACCCAACAGTTGAGAAATGTTCCTATTGGGGTGCGTGGGGAGTTGAACGATGCCTTGACAGAGATTGTTAAAGATGGGGTCATTGAGGAGATCGAGTCTTCTGAGTGGGTTTCTCCCATCGTGTTGGCTCGTAAACCTGATAAGTCTCTGAGATTGTGAGTGGATTTAAGGGCATTGAATCCTAATATTATCATAAATTGTCATCCCTTACCAAACATCAATGAGATGGTTAGTTTATTAGACAGAGCAAAAGTTTTCTCCAATTTAGATTTAAGGTTGGCATACCATCAGATAGAGCTTGTAGAAGATTCAAGGCATTTCACAGCTTTTATTACACCACAAGGGTTTGTATCAATTTAAGTGTATGCCTTTTGGTTTGGCTTTGGCGGCGTCTGTATTTCAGAGAGCTATGTTTAATCAGTTCAAAGGTATGGAGGATTTTCAGAAGTGTTTTCAGGATGACGTGTTGTTTTTTTTCAAAAGATGAGATGAAACACAAGGAGCATTTGTTAAAAGTGTGTCATAAATTCAGATTGAATGGGTTAACGTTGAAAGTGGAAAAGTGTCATTTCTTTGCTAGATCTATGGACTACCTTGGGCACACTGTGTCGGGGGAGGGTGTGATTCCCAAGAAATCGCTTGTTGATGCCATTATTAATGCGCCAGCTCCAGATGATAGGGAAAAAGTTTGTCTTTTGCTGGGTTATGTGATTACTATAGCAAGTTTATTGAAAGTTTTGCTACAAAGATGGAACCGTTAAGGGAGCCAACAAGGAAAGATGCTAATTTTATGTGGTCTGAGAAACAAAGAGTTACATTTGAAGTCATTAAGAAGGAGATTGCTAATGCTCCTACACTTAAACCTTTCAATGTGAAGGCACAATGTATTGTCACTGTGGATGCGAGCATATCTGAACTTGGGGGAGTGTTATCTCAGAGGTATGGCAAGGATGTGTGGAATGTTACATTTGCAGACGTTATCTGATACAGAAAGAAGGTATGCTGTTATTGAGAAGGAATTATTGGCGTGTGTGTGGGCAATTGAACATTTCAGGAACTACATTTGGGGCTCGTAGTTTGTCCTTCAAACAGATCACAAACCTTTAGTGGGGATCCTATCTCCGGGTGGTAGTTGGAATGTGACTGCTCGAATAGCAAGATTACTCTCTAGGTTGCAGGAGTATTCTTTCCATGTGGAATATTTGCCTGGGTAGAATAATAGTGTGGCTGATTATTTGTCTTGTCTTCCTCAAGCTGATGAGGGAAATAAGTATGATGTTGTGGATATGGATTTTGTAGCCGTAGTGTCGGATTTTATATCTGATGATTTTAAAGTGATTGATGAGAAGAAATGGGAGGAAAGTGATCAAGAGGATTCTGTTCTACAGGTGGTAAGAGAGTATGGTGGTTATTCCAACTTTGGAGGAAGTGGTAATCCGGCCCAAAAGTGACGGATATACCACCAGCCGTATTACGAGTCCATTATATCCTATGGAACTCGTAATACGGCTGGTGGTAAATCCGTCACATTTGGGACGGATTACCACCTCCTCCAAAGTTGGAATAAGTTGGAATAACCCCCTATGTAAAGAAGGGTTGGCCTGGGAAAGAAAAGGGTTTAGGAGAGTTTGCACCTTTCTCAGCTAGAAATAGATAATTCTCCATTGTTTAAGAGGGGCAAGTGTGTTCCTCCAAGGAGTATGCATGATGTTATTTTGGATTTGGCTCATTAAGGTCATCCGGAGATGCCCTCAATGAAAAGACTGATACGGACGTGTTGTTGGTGGCCAGGTATGGACAAGATGTCAGAAAGGAAGGTCCAGGAGTGTGATGTGTGTGTTAATGCTGAAAAGATGCTTAGGATGGTTCTGGCTCCATTACGTCCTGTGATATGGCCTGATTCTCTGTGGCAGAAGTTAGGTTTTGACATCTCAGGTCCTTTCTGTTTCTTGCCTGTTGATGCTAGATATGCCTTAGTACTAATTGATTATCATTCTAAATGGCGTCAGGTAAAACTGGTGTTCCAAGTCACATCTAGTGTTATTATAGAATTTTTCAAAGAAATATTTTCTAAAGAAGGTTATCCTGAAACAGTAATTTCTGACAATGGCGTTCAATTGGTTTCTAAGGAAATGCAGGATTTCTTTAAGTACAGCAATATTAAGCATGTGACTACATCTTTGTATGAACCACAAGAGAATGGAAAGGTCGAGAGATTCAATCGTGTTCTGAAAGACTGTGTTGGTTGGGCAAGACGTTTTGGTGGGCTTTGGAAAGAGAAGTTAAGGGAGAAATAGTAGTATTACCGTATTACTCCTCATAGTACCACTAGTGTAAGTACTTTCAAATTACTAAGAGGTAGAGAACCGGTTTCTAAGTTGTGTCCGTGGTGGTTTAAAAGGAAACACAAAAAAGAGTTTGAAAGGATACATTTGGATGAGGTTAGGCAAAATGTGAAGAAGAAACAAGAGAAGTAGAAAGAGTGGTATGGCAATAAATGGAAGGTAAAAGAATCATCATTTAAGGAAGGGGACTGGGTCAGAGTTAAGAAGCCTGGTTTTGTTAGGAAGGAGACGTCAACGTCTGGCAAGGCGTTGAGAGTTGTGAAAGTATATAATAAGTCTGTGGTTACACAGGATGGGAAGGTTTGGAATGTGAAAATATTAGCTAGGTCTCAGAATGCTCGGATTGATGATCAGAAGGGAGATGGTGGAGTTTTTATGCCGTTGGGTGGTGGAAGAGAAAGGGTGGAAGAATGTGTAGAGTTGGGGAATGAAGGGTCTGGTTTTGGTTATGACAGTGTGGATGTTGAGAGCTGTGGTGCTGTGGATGATGGTATGTTGTCACTTACAGGAGAGTTTCGGGGTGTTCCTGTGGATAGCCAAGAAGGAACATTAAGACAAGATTCTATTGCATGGAGAATTCAATCTGGAGCTAGTACATGACAAGTGCCTTCAAAATTGAAGGATTATGTGTAATTGGGTTGCTTCTATTGTTCTTATTTTATTGTTATACTCTTTTTACATTTTAGTTAAATCTGGAGCTTGTACAAGACATGTGCCTTCAAAATTGAAGGATTATGTGTATTTGAGTTGCTTCTATTGTTCTTATTTTATTGTTATACTGTTTTTACTTTTTATTGTTTAATTATTTTTAAGGGGGAAATGTGTATTTTATGTGTAAGCATTCTATTGTGCAAGTTCCCTTTAAGGAACTTGCTGCAGAATTAGAATGCTGTGGCGATTAGGTCAAGGGTTTGTGAATTCGGTTGGAGAGGATCGTCAAGGATGTTGTGCTGTGCTGTTATCTACAATAACCCCTCATATTATAACTCTGCAGTGTTCGTGAGTCATCACAACCTGCTGCTGAGGACACCCTCCTCTGTGCAGAATGTCTCTCACTTGGTCGCGTCTGATCACTCTCGTCGGAGGACAACCTCCTCTGATCAGAATTTCTCTTTCTTCTTGCACTGATTTTCCCTCTACTCCACTTGTAGAGGATTCACTTTCCCCCAAGATTCTTCCTCTTTCATCTGTCACAGGAGTAGGTACATCTTTTTGAACATTTTCTCCAGATCGTCTCTGTCTTGTTCTCAACTTTGAATGCTGTTAGCTGCTAGTAACCTCAATAGCTCATCTTCTTGCTCTGTTGGATTATTCACCTTCTGCGTATGGCTTGCATGCACCCAGTTCGGCAAACCTGCACACTTCACAGCTGTCGTTGTTACGAGGATAACTTGGTAGGGCCCCTTCCACTGTGGCTCTAAACATGACCTTCTCACATGCTTTTGTATGATGACCCAATCACCAGCTCTCAAGTTGTGACCCTAACCTTGAGACTGTTGAATTGTTGTGGCTTCCACCTGATGAGAAAAAGATCGAACCACATCAGACAAGCCTTTGCAATAGTCTAACACTATGTCATCTGAAATATTTACAAGATCATTTTCAGGAATTGCTGGCAGTCTCATTGCTCTCCCCATCCCCCATCAGGATCGCATGAGGAGACAAACCAGTCTTCTTGTCAGGAGTACTTCTCATTGACATTAAAAACAAAGGAAAAGCATCTGGCCATTTCAAATTTGTTGATGCACACATCTTTGCCATTCGGGACTTTGGAGTTCCGTTCATCTGCTCTACAATTCCTGAAGCCTCTGGCGCTAACCACAATGTAGCTTTTGCTGAATGTTTAAAGCTGAAAATAGTAACTTTATCACCTCATTGTTGAAGTGGCTTCCTTTATCTGATTCTAAAGGGACCGGGAAACCGAAGCGTGGAATCGACTCCCTGAGAAGCTACTGTAAGGCTATCATTTCTCCTTGTAGGATAAGCCTCAATACAGTGACAAAAAAAGCACACAATCACCAACACGTATTTCAAACCAGCACACGCAGTCATCTCCATAAAACCAATACTGTTTAAAACTCCTAATCATTTAATCTCTCCTTCTGTTTGCTTGACCATGATAGTATCTGCCCATCTGAGTCAGCAAACGGTTTGCAGAAACACCTTTCCTTCTGCTGTTACCCACTCATCATATTCCCTTTGTATGCATTTAAGCTTTACCCAATCTCTGGGGTCTTCTTCTGGAACATTATTTTGTTAAGCTTTTAGCTATTCCAAAGTCTTGTCAGTTTGCGTAGTAAAATTTGTATACACTTCATCATTTTCAGGTATCAGTTCCCTCTTTCCCTTGAAAGGGATACTATTTAAGGCACAGAATTTTACATCTTGATCTGCATAGGTGTTTCCCAAAGTCACATAATCCTGTCCTCTTTGATGTGCACGGCATTTAATCATGGCAATTTTATCAGGTTTCTTTACAGCTTGTAACAATTCATGTATTCTTTCACCATTTCTCACAGGTGAACCAGACGGAGTTAGAAAACCTCTCTGTGACCAAATCTGGCAAAATCATGCATAATGCTGAATCCATATTGGCTATCTGTATAGATCGTTACTTTCATCTGATCTGAAATTTGGCATGTTCTAGTAAGATCCACCAATTCTGCTATCTGAGCGGAAAACCCTCCTCAAAGCCATGAAGCTTCCAGTATGCAAGTAATTGTGCATACTGCATAACCTGCCATGTTATCGCTCAAGCAGGAACCATCAACAAAGATAATTTGATCATTGTCTTCTAGGCAGGTGTCTCTAATATCTGCCCTTGGTTTTGTACAGAATTCTGTAATTTCCAAACAATCATGTACAATATCATCTATTTTATCTGAATCAATTCTTTCAACTGGTAATAAAGTTGCTTGGTTAAGCACTGTACATCTCTTAATCCTTACATTCGTTGCTCCCAAAATCACTGTTTCATAATGTGTCAATCTTGCATTGGTCACGTATTGAGTTTTTGATCGTGTCAACAGAATTTCTATTGAATGAGGTACCATTACAGTCAGGGGATAACCCATCACAATATTCTCACTCTGGGTTATACTCTGCTCTACTGCTGCAACCACTCGTAAACATCCTGGTAAGGCTGCTGCGACTGGATCCAAAGTAGCTGAAAAATAAGCTACTGGTCGATTGACACCACCATGTGCCTATGTCAAAACAGACAAAGAACATCCATCTCTTTCATGATAGAACAACAGAAAACTTTTTGTGTAATCAGGCATACCTAACGTTGGAGCTTTACACAAACTCTCTTTCAACTCAGTAAATATTTTCATACAGTCTTCATCCATCATTATAGGATCTGAAACATCCCTACGTGTCAGCTTTTGTAAAGATTTTGAAATAGCTGAAAAATTCAGAATCTATTGACAACAATATCCTACCATTCCCAGAAACATCATCATTTCTTTCTGAGTACTTGGTATTTTCATTTGCACAATGCGGCTACTCTTTCCCTTGAAATTCTCCTGGATCCTTTTTCAATCTAATGACCTAAGTACTTCATCATTTTTTGACAATACTGCACTTTTGTAGGGGACACCTTGTGACCATTGTCTCCCAAAAAATTCAACAATGCAATTGTATCCTCCCTACAGCCTTATTTTGTCTTTGATGCAACCAATAGATCACCTATGTACTGCTCTTAAGTCGACTTGTAAGGCATTACCAATGATTCCAAGTTCATTTTCAAGATTTGATTGAAAATTTATGGTGACTCAGAAAAACCTTGAGGAATTCTACACCAACAATAGACTCTGGTCAGGAATTTAAATCAAAAGAGATATCTACTATCCTCATGAAGAGGCACGGAGAAAAAAGCTTGGCATATATCTATCACGGTAAACCATTCAGCATCACACGGAATCTGGAACATAATCACAGCTGGAATTGGCACAACTGGACAACATTTAATTATGATCTCATTGATTTTTCTCAAATCCTGAACAAGAGGAATTTTCCCACATGGTTTTCTCAAACCCATTATTGGTGAATTACACAGACTACTCATCACTCCTTTCAGAACTCCTTGCTCCAAAAACTGCTCTATCAAAGGTCTTATACCTTCGATTACTTCATTTGTCATTGGGTATTGTGCAGTCGGTGGAAATACCACATTCTTTTTCACGGCACCTTTGACTCCTTCAACTCCCTTAATCAAGCCAATGTTTTTCCCTGAAAGATCCCAAACTTTAGACTTAACTGTTTCCTGCAAATCAACTGGAAGATCTTTTATTTCAAAAACTGGAAAGAAATTATTCATATCAGTTGAATTTTTCTCCTCAACTCCTGGTTCCTTGAAACTAATCAGAGGAAATTCTCTAGACACTTATTCATTGTCAACAGTAAACACTAAGGCCCTCATTACGACCCTGGTGGTGGGTGATAAAGTGGCTGTAATACCGCCAACAGGCTGGCGGTAAGTACTGCCAAATTATGACCATGGCAGTGATATCTCTAATAGACAGCCAATGTACCACACTGACTGCCAAGGTGGAAACAACAGCCACCACAGCAGTATCCACCTACAGCCAGGCGGAAGCCAAAGTTCCGCCCAACATATTAAGACCCTGCAAACCGCCACCTTTTCCAGGGTGGTACCAACTCCAACAAAAGCCTTGCGGAAAGAGAGCATAAAAGTGACAGGACTCACCATTGGAGACACAGGGAAGAACCACACCCATATGGAACCTGAACTGCAAGTTTTCCAGATGATCTTCTACGTTATGCTCCACATGGGACACCAACGGCGGCGAAGACGATGACGGTGAGTACAGCCGCCTAGCACACAAAAGAGGGTGGGAGGAAAAAGAGAGTGACACACACACCACAGACACAACAAGCTGCATTACAAAAAACAATTTGACCCCCAAAATCTGCAGAATAATGCAAGGACAACAGGAATTTATGAAAGTGATTATAATCAGTTCAACATCAAAATTAATAATCCAATTTGGTCACTATACAGATATGCACACTTGTATAAAAAAGGGACATTGCCCAGATTAAAGTTCGAAGGGCCCACATAGCCATAGGGCACAGTCCAAGGCCCAACTCAAATCCTGCCCAAATCTGGATAGAACACTGCAGGGACATCAGTTGTCATATAGGCAGGCACCTCAGGGGGAGAGGGAGCACCTCAGCCGGATGCGGGAACAGGCCCACTGGTTCTGGAGGGGACAACATGCCCTGTGCTCTTTGTCCTGAGGAGTGCAAGGCCACAGTTCATTGAGTGGGTGTCTTCCCCACTGGTTCTGAAGGGGGCAACATGCCCTGTGCTCTCTGTCCTGGGGAGTGCAAGGCCACAGTCTCTCGAGCGGGTGTCTTGGCCACTGGTTCTGGAGGGGGCAGCCCGCACAGTAGCCCCTGGAGGGTGGCCTACATGGCGTCCACCGGCGGTGAAGGCTGCATGCTGGTGGTGGTTGGGGGAGGCTCCTGGGCAGCCCCTGCATTCTGTGATGGCTGCATGATGGTGATGGTTGGGGGAGGATCCTGGGCAGCCCCTGCACTCTGTGATGGCTGCATGCTGGTGGTGTTTGGGAGGGGTTCCTGGGCAGCCCCTGCACTCTGTGATGGCAGCACATCCACGGCTGGCGGTGGGGGTCCAGTAACAGCTGCTGGTGGTGGCAGCGTTTGCCTGACAGCTTCCGCTGGCGTAGAGTGCCTCTTCTCCTCCTGGTCATGGGTTGGGGATCCCTTACTATTCCTGGTAGGGGTGGATGCACTCTTCCCCTCAATGCCTGGTGGTACAGGCTCCTTCCCATTCTTCCCAGCTGGTGCAGGCTCCCCTTCTTCCCAGCTGGTGCAAGCTCCTTCCCCTGCTTCCCAGCTGGTGCAGGCTCCTTCCCCTTCATCACAGCTTGGGCCGGACTCTTCCTTTTCATCCCAGGTTGTGCTGCCTCCTTCCCCTTCAGTGTTGTTGTTCTGGTATCCCTGACACCACAGGTAGGTGGTGCTACCACTGTACCCGTGGACTGTTTGGCTGAGGTGCTGGGCTGTGTCCTTGCTACCCTGCCCATACGTGCAGGATGGGGAGAGTTGTAGGGAAGAGGTCAATCATTGAAAGGAAAAGCATGTATGGACGTTCGAGTGGGAGGAGGGAGGAGTACTGGGAGTGGAGGATGAGGGAGTGGTCATCGGAGGTGTGTGTCTGCTGGATTTGGGAGCAGGTGCCTGGGCTGTATGCTGTTGTGAGGTGGATGGCTGTTGGGTGTCTGAGTGCTTGTGTTTGTGTCCTTTAGGAGGGGGGGACAAACACGGTGGGAGAGGACACAGGGGATGCGTGCATGGATGTTGTGGAGGTGTCTGCCAGTGAGGTCTGTGTTCTGCTTGGTGTGGTGATGCTGGTGATAGTGGATATTGATGTTGTGCATGCAGGTGTGAGTGTGGAGGTAACTGAACGTAACTGGGTGGGAGGTGGAGGAGGAGGAGGAGGGGGAGACAGTGGAGACAGTGGATGTTCTTCTGTCTACAACTGAATGGTGTTTGTGTGAGTGCCTGTGGGATGAAGTGTGGCGCTTGTGTTTGCTTCTGCCACTCTTGTGTGTTGTCTTGTGTGCATGCTCGTCTGTCTGTGTGCTTGGGATGGGTTGGGGTAGAGGAGAATGGGACTGGGAAGTGAAAGTTGGAGGGGGGACGGTAGAAACATGGACAATGGCTGCCATCAGACAGGAGGCCAGAGCCTGAATCAATCTCTGATGGTCCACCAATCCCCAGTGAATGCCCTCCAGGAATGCATTGCATTGCTCCATCTGGGCTGCCAGCCTCTGGATGGCATTCACAATGGTTGATAGCCTTCTTACTCAGGGCAGCAGGGCTCACTTGGGCAGTGCCTGAGCTGCCTGAGGGCGAAGGAGATGCCCACCCTCCTGGGTGAGCGAGCATGGGCAACTCGCTGAGGGGCTACTGGGAGGGCGGTACTGGTATGGGGTGGCGGCTGTACCTGCATCTGGGGTGGTCACAGAGGTGTCTGCCACAACCAGGAAGCTCCCTTTTAAGGAGGTATTAGAGTCTGTGTTGTCCCCTCCAATCTCCGCCGTGGTGCTCCCCTCACCCTCCATCTCACTGGTTCCCTCAGCTTCGGTGGACTCTGCCTCCAGGGTCCTGTGGGATGCAGCTTCCACTATCGCCGGTGCCTCTGCTCCTCCACCAGATGATGCTAATGCACATAAGGAGAGGATGATAAAACAAGAAAGGGGGGAGAGAGACAAAGGATACACTGGGTCACTGACTGCACCAACACCACCATTGGCGTACACAGCACCCTCACACACGGGGAACATGCCTAGGCACTATGCATTGCACTACCAGTGAAATGGCTAGTCACCAAGGCATGAGGAGGGGCACACACTGGCAACTGGAGCACACCTAGGACCCACGCAGCTCTGCCCAGAAGTGAATACTACCAAGCTAGGTAAGCAGTATTTTCCATTCAAACTCTTAGCCACCAGGGGACCTACGCTGCTATGTCTGACCTGGCCTAGGGGCACCCAAGGATACACAACCACCACATGGATACCACCCCACCAGCTGTAAGTTGTAATGATAGCCACTGTATTCACCCCTGGTGGCTGCTGTGATGCCCTCAAGCGCCTATCCAGCTGAGGGTAGGCAATGCTAGTATGCGGGCCATCAGGGGGTCAGGGTCTGACGGGCACTCCTTCCTCATTGGGAGGCCATCCCCAGCTGGGCCTCCGCTGCCTTCCATGCCCAGCATCTCAGGTCCTCCCACCGTTTCCGACAGTGGGTGCTCTGCCTGCCATAGACCCTCAGAGTCCGCACCTCCTTGGTGATGGCACGCCATATCCCCTTCTTTTGATGGGTGCTGACCTGCAGAGGCTATACAGTGAGGAGAACGCCATTAAACAAACAGTCCAGACTGTCACACAAATGGCCCACCATACCCGTTTGCATCACCATTGACACACACATAGCCCAACGCACAATATGTACACAGTCAAGAGGACATCCACCCATCCCCTTACATGATGCCTTCACACACAACTCCAAGCATTCATGCCACATGCATCGTGCCCACATTGTACTCACCTGTTGGTCTGGAGGCCCATACAGCAGTCCATACCGGGGTAGGACTCCATCAACCAGTCGCTCCAACTCCTCAAAAGTGAAGGCTGGGGCCCTTTCCCCGATCACACAGGCCATGGTAGGTTCCAGACACAGGTCACAGCAGCACATGCAGTGTAGGTCCTTGCCTATGGAGGGTCAGGAAACAAGTGAGAATTGAGATAGAAAATGCGGGTCACGTCCGCGGCGGTGCATACTGTCACCACTGACGTAGATCCCCATTGGCCACTGTACCCCATAGGGTCCAATATAAACCAATAAGGAATTGAATGACCGCCTACTGCCACGGCGCCCTACGTCAGCAGAATTACCTCACTTCCTCCTGTCCCTCCACACAGGACAGGCGGTCGCCATTTCAGGGAGGGTGAACAGGCCTATTGATTATTCATGCGTCACAGGATGTATAGGCACATACTTTTAAATTACACTGTTCCCAAACATGTTTGCACGATGTTGACTGCTGTTGTGGTATAGTTGTTCAAAATGTGACAGCCTACTCACTCCTGTGTCCCTTAGATACCTACTGCTGTGGATCATTAGGAGATGGAGACATACCACCATGTACAGACCCCTGGTGGACTTGGCTACACTGGAGGACAGGCACATTTTACTCACCTATAGACTGGACAGGGCCACAATCACAGAGCTGTGTGCCCAGTTGGAACCTGACCTGATCTCAGCTATCCGTCATCCCACTGGGATCCCCCCTCTTGTGCAAGTTCTATCATTGCTCCATTTCCTGGGAACTGGTTCTTTCCAAGTGACAGTGGGATTGGCAGCAGGGATGTCACAGCCAATGTTCTTAATAGTTTAGGCAAGAATCTTGTCTGCCCTGATAAAACACATGTGCAGCTACATTGCTTTCCCCCGGGTGGAGGATTTGGCCACTGTGTGGGTTTTATGCAATCGGACATATCTCCAATATAATTGGGGCAATTGACAGAATACATATTTCATTTCCCCCCCCCCCCCAGCAAAATGAACAGGTGTTCAGGAATCGTAAGAGTTTCCACTCCATGAATGTGCAGGACCAGTACATCTCCCACGTCAATGCTAAGTATCCTGGGTCGGTGCATGATGCCTTTGTCCTAAGGAATAGCAGCATCCAAATGTGATGGCCCAACCACAGAGGCACTGGGTGTGGCTAATAGGTGAGCCTTGGGTACCACTCAGTATATGTTGGTTTATGCCTATGCTGTTGACCATATAGGATAGTATGTGGCTAAATGTTGTCCCTCAATATTTGCAGGTGACTCTGGTTACCCAAACCTATCATGGCTGCTGACCCCTGTGAGGAATGCTAGGACAAGGTGAGAAGAACGTCATAATGAGGCACATGGGCAAACCAGAAGGATCACTGAGAGGACCTTTGGCCTCCTGAAGGCCAGGTTCAGTAGCCTCCATCTGACAGGTGGTCTCCAAAATGCAATTCACCCAAGAAGGTCTGCCAGATAGTAGTGGCATGCTGCATGTTGCACAACCTGGCCCTAAGATGCCATGTACTTTTTCTGCAGGAGGAGGAAACCGGATATGCCCCTGTGGCAGCAGTGGACCCTGAGGACAGTGAGGATGAGAAGGATGAGGATGAGGATGAGGATGAGGATGTGAATGTCGACAACAGAACATTGGTGATACTTCAGTACTTTAGGTGAGACAGTGCAACTTCACATTTCTATGACTATTGGTGTATTCTGTGTGGCATTAGCAGGCTGGCATTACCCACTTATTTTCCCTACTTACTGTTACCTATGGATATTCATTTTACAGATATTGGTGACATGATAACATTTTCCTGATGTGATCACAACAGCCAGCAACAGGTCATTCTTTCTATGTTCATTCTATGTACAGTTCATTTGCAATGGTTGTAGCTGTTTCAATGAATACAAATTTGCAATACATGAAATACTAGTAGTCGAGTTTTATCCAAGGGTGTCTTGTTGTGGTGCTAAAATATAGGGGGGAAACTGCAATGGAATGGGGTGATAATGGAGGAAAGTCCAGGGTATTGTTCATAGCACAGGGGCAGTGTCCATGGGGACATAAGAGGGGGAGCAATGGCAGTTCAACGTGGACAAGGTGACAGATGGGACACAAGGGGGACAATCAGGAGAGTCTAATTTCCTGGCGGTGGTCTTGGCAAGTGTCTCTGGCTCCTGTCTGAGTCGCGGAGAACGTTTGTGGGGTGGTTCACCTTCTGCAGGGGGAGGGGTGCTAGTGGTCTGTGAGTCTTGTGGTGGGGCCTCCTGGCCACTAGCGGCAGTGGAAGGGGAGGGCTGTTCAGATGTCTGGCTAGTGGTAGGGGCCCGCTGGTGTGCTGTTGCCTCCCTCATGATGTTGGCCATGTCTCCCAGCATCCCTTCTATGGACATCAGGGTCTTGTTCATGGCCTGCAAGTCCTCCTTGATGCCCTGATACTGTCCCTCCTGCTGCTGCCTGTTCTCCTGCACATTGTCTAGGATCTTGCCCATTGTGTCCTGAGAATGTTGGTAGGCTCCCAGGATCTCGTAGAGTGCCTCCTGGAGAGTTGGTTCCCTGGTCCTGTCCTCCCACTGGCGCACAGCAGTCCTCCCATTTTCCCTGTTGGCTGTGCCTCTGTCCCCTGAATGGTGTGCCACTGCCACTGACCCCAGGTCCCTGATTCTCTTGTGTGCGAGGTGTGGTCTGGGGTCTTTGTACAGGTGGGCACACTGCTGATTGACGTGTCCTGGGGACAGAGGTGTGGGTACGCTGGGTGGGTGCTGTGGTGATGGATCCTGATGGGGGAGGTCTGTGGTGGTCTGTGAGTGGGCTTGGGTGACCAGCTGTCCAATGGTCCCTGATGGGCCAGGTAAGTCGTCCAGATCCAGAAGTCCAGAGTTATTGCCATCACTGTGGGCATCTTCTGTTGGGGGAATGGATAGTGGTGGCACCTCCTCTCCAGTGACATTGGCTGGGGTACCTGTGGGGGTCTAAATGATGTATTATGCTTCAAGTGTATGACATTTGTACTTCTGCAGCTACCCCTCTATAGTTGTTGTTACCCTGCCAGCTTTTGCTCGTGTATGTTGGTGTATTGTGGTTATGTTAGTTTCGCTATGCTGTGCATGCTTTAGTGATGAGTGTCCATGCAGGGCTGGGAGGGGTGTCCATGCATTTGTACCTGGCATTGGGATTAGTGAGATGTGTTGGTGGAGTGTGTGGGATGTGGTGGAGTGATGGGAGTGAGGGTGAGGGTGTGTGATGGCATGCAGGTATGGGGGGTGATAACTGTTCAAAGCTGACTTACCAGTGTCCAGTCCTCCACCAACTCCAGCGAGTCCCTCAGGATGCAGTATTGCCAGAACAGGCTCCTCCCATGCTGTGATTTGTGGGGGAGGAGGTGGGGGTCCACCACCAGTCCTCTGTATGGCGAGCTGGTGTCTTGCTACTATGGAACGTACCTTCCCCCGTAGGTCATTCCACCTCTTCCTGATGTCATCCCTTGTTCTTGGGTGCTGTCCCACGGCATTGACCATGTCCACGATTTTCCGCCATAGCTCCATCTTCCTTGCTATAGATATTTGCTGCACTTGTGCTCCAAAGAGCTGTGGCTCTACCCTGACGATTTCCTCCACCATGACCCTTAACTCCTCCTCAGTCAAACTGGAGTGCCTTTGTGGTGCCATGGGTGTTGTGTGATGTGTGTTGGTGAAGTGTGTTGGGTAATGTGGTGTGGTGTGTGATGTGGGGTGTATGAGTATATGTGGTGTGTGTGTCTAGTTGTCTCTGTGCTCTCCTTCTCAGGCTCCTGGTGGCAAGTGTTGTACGTAAGGAGTTGTGGGTAATGTGGGTGTGTGTTTTAAAGTGGTGTGGGTGTGGTGTGTGCATGAGTGTCAGGTGTGTGTTTTTGGTATTGTCCAATGTAGTGTTGTTTTGTATGTGGGTGTCCATTCTGAGTGCTGAAGTATGTACCGCTAATGGTTTACCACCGTTGAATGTCCTCTGTGGTGATTCGTGGGTCATAATGTGATGGGCGTTGTTCTGTTGGCGTCATGGTGTGGGTTTTGGGACTGCCACTTTATCACTGACCTCTGGTCTGGCGGATTTGTGTATGTGGCAGTATTCTGTCGGATTAGTGTGTGTGTGTGTCATAATATGGTGAATGGGTATTCGCCAGCGTGGCGGTAAGTTGGCGGCCGTCAATGCGGCAGTAAGTGGGATTTACCGCCAGTGTCATAATGAGGGCCTAAATCTTCATCATCACTGTTTGTCTCCACCTCAATTACTTCAACTGAACAGGTAATTGAACATTTTATTTTACATAACAGATCTCTTCCCAGAAGTGGCACTGGACTGGAATCGCAAACGACAAATCTGTGTAAACCTTTAAAATTACCAATTTTAACGATAACTGTTTCTGTAAGAGTGTTAATCAAATGCTGTGTAGCGTCTGTATCAACCAGAAAAGAAACTTCAGGACCATGTACTTCACCCTGTACATAAGGACCCCTCTGATCCACTTCTAATGACGTTGCCAACACACATTCTTACTCATCTGAACTATCCAACGGCCATTCATCGTTTATTTAATTCTCACTATGTAAAGGAAATTGATCAACTGTGTTTGCACTTTTGTTTGACAGGACCCTATGCCATTTGAATTTGTCTCGGCATGTGAATTTGTTGTGCAGGCTTCATCTGCACTTGTGGCTGCAATTGTTGTACCTGTGGCATTTGTATTTGTTGGTTGTACATTTTGCATCTGCTGCATCTGCAGCAAAGGTTGATAACCATGCATAGTATTCGTATTACTCTGGAAATTCTGATTTTGACCTCTCATTCTAGGTCCTCTCATGGCCTGATAGGAATTGACACCATTTGTCTGCTGAACAACATCACTTTGATTTAACAATGGACACTGTCTTTTCCAATGTCTAATTGCACCACACTTATGACAAGGTAACATTCTTTTTCTTTGCTGTTCATCTTGCATCACCACTGAATTAAAATCCACATTTCTATTGACAACCGATAACATTATTCCACCTCGATCTCTGCCTCTGCATTAACTCTGAAACATACCATTCCCTTGCAGCTGCTGCTGAAAATTTCCCTGAATTCCTGTGTGTGCAGGCTTGATCAGCATCACCATTGCTTTTTCTTTCAACTTTTTCTGGCTTCATTTCAACTTCGTCACTACAGTTTTTTGCATATTGCAACACCTCATCAATTGGTTTAGCTTGCCAACAGATCAAATGACTCATAATCATCTGGCTAATCTCCGGTTTCAATCCTTTAACGAACCGGAACACAAAATGATACATATCCTGTTTCTCAACTGTTTCCGTACCACTGAAATGTTTAAATGCCTTCAACAACCTTTCATAATATGCATGAATTGATTATTTTGCTTCTTGTGCTGTTCTATCAATGCGTTGCCAATCAATATTTTTTAGCAAAACTTTCGTTTTCAGGAATTCAACAACTTTATAGTAATATTTATTTACTTCTGGAGACATTGCACCTGTTTTCAAATCTCTCTGTGGCACACTTGTCGGCCAATCTACACTCCTTTTGCGCTCAATCCACAAATCTGCTGAAACAACAAATTCAAAGAGAGTATTCAGGTCCTCCCACACACATTTTGCAAGCTTCACAGATCTATCTATCTGCTGATACCATTCAACTGGCTTTTCTCTCAACACTTGAGTAATTATTTGTAAAACTTAAGCTATCACTCCTTCTCCAAGGCACATGTACAAAATTCCCTCCTGGTATTTCTCTCATTGGTAACATCTTCACTGATTTTCCTATCTGCGTCACATCTCCTTTGGTAGATGTTTCTAATTCTTTCTTCGGTCTTTTTCTTTTCTTGACCCATCTTCCTTCCCATTTATCTAAAGCTCTCCAAACTTGTACTCTCTCAAGCAATTCCCTAAGATGTGCGTTCAACCCTGTAGACTTCATGCGTACAAAATCTTCTTCTTCAAGATCTAATCTATAACTTCTCTTCAGGTTTTTCAATTTTGTGAGGTCAGTCGTATACTCATCTGCTATTTCTTGTAACTGCTGGTGTAACTTGCCTGCTCCTTTTCTAATGATCTGACACAAGTATCTCAATCGTGCTTCAGTATATGACTTGAGTCGCTTCACATCCATTGTCCCTTCAAGAAGCTAATTTCCTTCCATTGATAATGTCACTCTGTTTATTGAGTCTTCCTCCCTATTCTGTTTCTCTAAGGTCTTTGAACTACTTAGATCTTCTAACCATTTGGTTACTTCTTGTGTAGATAGACCCTTCAAAGAAATCTAATTTGACTGTGCACTCGAGCTCTGCTGTTGTGCTGTACTCGCACATCACTGTGGAGACAATAATCTCCCCTACTGATTAGTGCAGGATCTGATCCAAGAACTACCAACAGGAGAAAAATCTATTCAGATTTTGTTCCTGCCTTGGAGTTGATTTCTCCAAAACCCCATTCTGAAACTGAACCAAAGAACACACTCCACTATTATTATTCGTTACATATAGTGGCAAAAGCGGACCCATTGTAATAGGTACTGAAATTGCATCTGGACTAATAAGAGATCCAGTATTTTCTGTCTGTATTGTTCTCATGCTCTGTGTCTGAGGAATCTGTATTTGAACAGGCTCATTTTGAATTAATCTCAGCCCTTGTTGACCTGAATACAGCACTAAATTAGTAGTCATCCTGAAAACCCGAACCTCTGTATAAGTCTCAGGAATATTTACCTCTGACTGATGTCCATTGTTTAATGAATTATCAAAACGACTCTGCATCTGAACTTGTTCTCTCAAACCATAATTGGTCTGAACTAAGCTTCGTGAATCTATTCCTGGAAAATTCTGATTCATGTTTAAACTAGTCTGATAAGGTCTTTCCAAAGTGACTCGATCACTATTCAGAATATTCTGTGATACCCCCGATGTTGATAGTGCAGTAGGACTCATATTACAAATCCCACTTCCACTGGTTCCACTCTCACCAGTTTTACTCTCACTGGTTCCATGACCTTCTCAAACTATATATGGTTGTGGACGATTTTGCTTAAAAACAGAAATTAATTCATCATGGCCTGATTCATCATCATTAAACATAACTCTTTTCACATCTTTTAATGTTGGTTCCTTATTTACTAAAGAACTCTTTTTCTTTTTCTTCTCAGCTTTTATCTCATCATCTTTTGTTCTTGCAGGAAATAATGTAACTCCCTGTAGGGTAGCTAGTCTCCACTCCTTCTGCTCCTTGTCCCATCTAGCTTCTGCTAGTGACTTTTCTACTCTCCTCCTTCTTTTCTCGAATTATAAAGCTTGTTGCTCTCTACCTACTAGCTCCCAAATCGCTAAAGCTTCAAACTGAGCTGGTCTCAGAGGAGGTTTTAAACTGTACATTTTCTGCCTCATATTCTCGAAACTTTTCAAATTAAAAGTAAAATTTTCTGGAAAGGCCAAACAACCTTCTTTCTTTGTGCTCTTTATTCAATATTTCAACCAAAGGCACGCTCCCGAACCCTTCTCCACAATCACAACGTATGTCGGAGTATTTTCTGGCAGACAAATTTCTCCCTCTCTTGCCGGAATATACTCATCACCTCTAAAGGAACTTTTTAAAGCTTTGAAAAACTTTTTTTTCCCAACAAAATCTGTTCAAACAAAACAACGAAATCTATTCAAAAATAATTAAATAATAAATAAATTAAAATAAATTAGAAAGAGTGACTACAATTAATATATTCAAAAATAACCAATTAGAAACAGTGACAACAGTTTAAAAACTTCATTTTTCCAACAAAATCTGTTAAAAAAAAAAACAACGAAATCTATTAAAAAATTATTAATTAAGAAATAATTTTTAAAAAATGGAAAGAGTGACTACAATTAATATATTAAAAAATAACCAATTAGAAAGAGTGACTACAATTAATATATTCAAAAATACCCAATTAGGACTGATAGACGAATCTGTGTGCGACCCTTCTCACTAACCAACCTATCTCAGCGCAGCACAAACTTACATCACACTAATACATACACCCCCTCTCAACACAACCGCTTGACTTTTCACACAACTAACACACCAAACTTAATGCAATATTAATTCCCTGAGCAAACCTTAAACAAAAAAGAAATAAAGAAAACAAATTTGTGTATTTACTACAGGTGGGGTAACACAATCGCTTCAGGAACCTTCCAAATTTCACCTTCAGCTTTTGCATCTACAGTTTACATTTTTTCACAGTTCCCCACGTTCATAAGCAAAATTCGACCTGAAATTTCACTTCTCAACTGGTCAATTGGATTATTGTCCTGGTGCACATAGAACTCACCAAATCTCAGTTATAATTTCAATCGCACAAATTGTCTCACAAACTCGACTTACCAACCACGCCGGATCGGTCTACTAAATACACAAATTACAACATCTACCAAGTGTCTCTCTACACTTGTACCAAGTGGCTCACCACACCTGTCAATATACTCCGGAGTCTTAGACCTCTCTCATTAGGTCCGTCTTATCAACAACCACGTAGACAATTTTTCTTGCACTAAGAAGAACGCCGCTTCCATACTCTCATACCTATTGGAGTATGCCCACTCCCTATAAACTCCATTGGAGTACCCCCACTCCTTCTAAATCTTCAGAACTCATGAACACCTCAATCATATGCAAATTAGCTCAAACTGTGCAATACAAAATAATCTAACCTCACTCAATTCAATTAAACACCGCTAAGAAAATACCCTTCAACCTAGAGCATCTCCAAGGACTGGGGAAAGTCAATTAAGACATCTAGCAACTCATTTTCCCAGATTCGTAAAATATTTCAAAAAAATGTATAAAAATCAAATTTTCAAGAAAAATCTTTCTCAAATTATGACAACATTATGACATCATCAAATAATGATGTAACCGTCACTCTGCTACCAAAAACTGCTGCAGCGAGGAGGAATCCTAGCTATTATCTCAGTCCAAATAGTGGATCTCGCCTTAGGCCGATGGACCGACCCGACATTTAATTGAGGGGATGTCAAATAACGTCTGTCATAATTATCACAATAAACAATAACAAACAAGGATCTGACAATCTAATTACACTACAATGTCCACACCAGTTTATTAAGAAGTTTTGTACGTTTATTGCCCTATATTAACAATGCTAAAGTCACGTAAATAATTCTTAAACACAAATGATACATATAAAGAGTCATCAATGGCTGGTTAGAACGCCTTATATATCTGAGTTTAATCAAGGCAAATAAACAAATTAATTCAAGAGTTATGACACAAATTAATAGCACCAATATTTGTGCCAATGAGATAATATACATTGAAGCAATAGATCAAATCAGCGTCAACACGAATCATGAGCATATGAAGACAGACTGCCTCTATATCCACTAATTAGCATTAACACGCTGGGCTTCATGTAAAAGATTTAAAAACACATATTTAGAAAACATACTAACTCAGGTTACATGAAAAATAATATGCAGCAATTTAGTTAAGTGAGTTGCAGCTGGTACCTGAAAAACAAAAGACACATAACAACTTACATTCTATACCTTACTCATAAGATCAATGAATAACAACAGGAATCACTTCAGCAATGGGACACCATCAGCCACCAGTAACAGGATACAAGGTATGGATAATGGTTTTGACTTTGGACTATAAGATACACTAAACCATTTGCATAGAAATGCATAAGCACAATATCATGAATCAAGAGAGCGCCAAAAGAATCTGAAAGTCTCCCAAAATCTCTTCAAAACCTACCCACAGAATAAGCGACAGACCGTTATATTAATTCTCTCAAAACCCATGATTGGTCAGGACATGGGGTGTTATACACTTCAACCAATAAAACTACTTTTAGATATCGAAAAGTTGCACACTTCGTTGAACGCTAAAACTTGATTTGCTAATAATTAATTGACGAAAACATTAAGTAAACACAATTTATAACAATTTCTTCTTCTCTTCTGTCTCGTCTGTGGATCCATTGTTCCATCACAACAAAACTTCATGCTCAGGAAGAAACTTCTAACAATGTTGCATCTACTTCCATCCTCGAGGAAAAACACACATTAGTAACATTTTCTTAAACAATAAGACAGTCAAACTCTAGCAATGACCTACTAAATCTAACCTTGTAAGGTACAACATAAAATTCCACTAGGGGTAGCTGTTTACACATCTATAGACTACTAAACACACTTTTTTCGAGTAAGCATTGAATAAAGAAAAACAATAACATTTTAAGCTAAAGTTGGCCTAAGTAGAAAATAAAATGGATTATGGTGGCAATTTACTAAAGTCACCCGTTTCATTAGTATTTATTAAAAATCACACCGTTCATAAAGATCAGTACATATTTAATTATAAATGTTATCAGTCAAATCTCTGCTCCTGCACCATGAATATTCGTCCACCCAGAAACGGTCGCAGAATCTCCCTCTATCTGTTTGGAAAGACAAAATGTTGGTAATTTCACAAAATAATGTGCTTTCTCTCACTTAGAAAAACCTACCCATCCTCATTTCTCTCCCTTTCTGCTTCCCCTTAAGCCCCTCTTGTGCCCCCTGCTTGTTGTGTAGTGTATTTTAACATTACATGCCAGTGTAATTTTTGGGAGATCTGAAGCTCACACCCAACTATCTTACTGACCAAGCTACGCCCTTTGCCCAGACATGTTAATTCTCAGCAGCAGCATGTGATACACGTGTCTAAAGATGATAGTTTGATATTCCCAGTGCACTGCTTTAAGGCAGCTCTGATAGGAGGCGTCTGCCCTTGGCCTACGGCCCTTGCCCTTGGCCTACGTACATACCAATGAGGAGTAGGCAAACAACACAGGCACTACCACTGGATTGTCCTTAAATAGCTCTAACACTGCTAATCGTACTCTGGTCTGAGACATCTTAGAGGCAGCGGCAGAGGCAGAACAGCTATCACAGAAGAGTTCTAGGAACCTTACTTAGTTTTCAGAGTTTAAACTATTTGCACTAGCCCACCAGGAGCAAACAGGACGTTCTTGAGGGACAAGGGTTAGGATGAGGTGTCAACCTTTTGAGGCCATCAGGATCAAAGGGTGCATGGCAACACCTAGGCTGACATTTTCTTGAGGTCAAGTTCTATGAAGCCTACTGTGGAGTTTTCTTATTTTTCACCTGGGCTGTGAAGGGTTTGTCACAATGTTGAATGACAAAATACAGTCCTGCCATAATGTTGTATCCAGAATGTGGGCTACAGCAAAATAAATGAATGTAAGAATATATAGTTGGGCGTAGATTTCTTGTCCGTAACTCGTTATCTACACACTTTGAAGTTAAATAACTGTCATAGCAAATGCATACTTACCTACATAGTCTTCATAACATTTTGGTGGGACATTTAATGATTCACCAGATGAAAAACCTCAAATCCATAAAAATTTACGCATAAGAAGATTAGGAGAAGACCAAAGTTACGTCAGGTACCTGATTCTCAATAAAATGCATTTGCAAAGTCAGAGCATCTGACTTTGTTAATGCAATGACAGAAGCTATAAAGCACAACAGTGCTTCATGATTCATAATTACAATTATAACTCACAAACCTGACATTGCGATCCCTTGTGAATGACAAAATAAAAGGGAAGGCAAAACCTACCCATTTGTCCAAATGTGACAGTCTACATGTTTCTTTTAAGGGCTGGGGGCATTATGAGAAGCAGATAGTGGTCCCATAGATGGGCTCCTTGGTGTCTTAGTAAAAGTGTGCCACATGTGGTATTTTGACAGGTTACAATATCCTAAAATTATGATTTTGAATGCTGACATTTAAGTCTGATGTCACACGCAGATCTCCAGCTCAGCTTTCACAAACTTTTCACTAGGCACGGCAAACCAATTCCCTCGTAAATTATCATGAGGCCGGAAGTTTGTGACTCCTAGTGAAAGGACTTCGTGCTGTGCAGGTCTTTGACAATCCCTCCCACCTTAGAACAATAGGCTAGTCACAGCACAGTACAAACAACGCTAAGTGAGGAGCCACTGCTAAGAATCAGACTGCAGAATTGTTTATCTATAAACGAAGTTTTACATTAGAACACATGATTGAGAAGCCTGCCAAAAAATCGCAAAGCTTATGAATAGATGTGCTTCTTTCACATGAATTTCCTTAGGGGCATTTTGAAAATGCAGTGCCATTCCCAGCATGTTCCATAAACACCTAGGCGTGCTTGAGCACACATTTTATTGAATGTTTCATAATGCAATCTGTCTAACTATTAAATGACACATACAATTCCTAATAGGCTCCAGGGCAAATTATTGTGAGCCTAGGCCATAATATCTATGACATCCTCGGCTCGGATTCAGAAAGTGTACTGTGGTCACACAGACATACAAAGTAGATAAATCAGTTGATCTCGGTGGTACCAATTGCTGACGTCCGTACTGCCTTTCAAACTGGGGACTTCTCACTGGTTTAAAAATGGAAAACAGCTTAAACAAAGGCACTAACCTGACTACATTGTCAAATTTTAATTTGTTTGGGTAGAACTTTGTGAGTATATTTTCTAGCGCTTTTACTACGAACTTTGCTTGTTCCTCTCTAAGGAACTCTTGGTAAGCTCTGACAAACGTTGCATTGTAAAGCACGCATAAACAATGGATTTGATCACACTAGATTGGAAATGAAGGGATTTGTTTCTGAGGGGGTGGGTTTCCCACTAAGTTGTGGGTAAGAAAGGCTGTTACAGATGTTGTTAGGAGGGTGCCCTGTTCTGACAGCGACACTGATAAAAACTGAATGTGATTTACATGCAACCGTACAGTAGAGCTTGCTCCAAGAAAGGTTTTGTGAATTTGGAGGCAATTGGGGCATTTGGAAGTACATTTGTTCACAGGTATAAATGACAATGTGTCTGGGTCAAAGACATTCCTGATGGACCTCTTGAGCTTAATAATCAGGTAAAATGTAACCAGACCACGTATTTCTTGATAGTGACCATCAGTCCCCCTTCCATAACCCCATACTGTCCAATCACTGCCAGTCTACCAGTAAGTTCCAAATTCATTGCCAATATTCCTCAAAGATAAAAATTCCTATATAAGTAAATAAAAATCTCAGCGATGTAGAATGACACATATAATAGCCTCAATTTTAGCACAAAACTTCTCCACATTTAAAAACATGCTCTCCTCAAAGCCATAACAGAACCTAACATAGGTCAGCTCCCATGGCAAAAGATGAGATGCAAATCAGAATTTATTGTTCAGTCTTTATAATGGTAGCAATTCACTTTCCTGCCATGCTTTAACAATGTGCAGTAACACAACTGCACCTGCACTTTCCATAACACTATAGAATTACATATATTTGTCAAATTTCCACTGCATTGCAGAAAAACGAATGTTATTTTATAGTAGGGTTCTCTTGTGTTATTATGATATGTTCTGCTATGTAGAGTGCACCATTATCCTGGAAGGAATCCTTGCGCCGAACAGGTGTGAGCCTAGCCAAATCTAAGGCCTAGTGGGACTACTCTAAAAGTCAGATCTTCAGTTTCTTGCAGAATTTAAGAAGTGAGAAGGAGGCTCTTAAGTGTAGCACCAGGTTGTTTCATGCTTTAGGAGCAATCTAGGAGACTGCTGGACCACCGGATCTGATTTTCCATGTGAGTGAGATATGTGGAAGTAGACAAACAGATGAATGGAAGTGGCTGGAAAATGTGTGACAGAAAATGTGATTGTTGAGTTATGCTGGGCCAGTGTTATGTATTGTTTTGAAAGTCTATGTGAGGAGTTTGAATTGGGCTTGTTTGTGTATCGGGAGTCAGTGGAGCTACTTCAGGTGTCCTCTGATCTGAATGCAGTATGGGAGGGTGAGAGTGGCTTGGGCCACATAGCTCTGAATGGTCTCCAGTCATCAGGTGAGTTCTCTTGTGATAATGGCATAGAGGATGTTCCTGTAGTCCAGTCTGCTTGTGACAAGGGTGTGTTTGATGGTTTTCTCGCCGCTAATTGAGAGCCATTTGAAAATAATATTCAGCAAAGTCATGGTATGGACACATGAGACATAGACTGCGTCGACCAAGACGGTCATGTTGAACTGCTGTCAGTGACAATACTGAGGTTCTTGGTGTGTCAGTATTAGCTCTGTTTGCCACCAGGTGGCGTCCCAGGGTGAAGTCTTCTTCCTGAAAATCACAACTTTGTTTATGTTGGTATTCAACCTCAGGCAGTTGGTTTTCATCCACTGGGCAATTATAATCATGCAGGCATTGAACGTGTTCTGGGTACTGGTCTTCTTGTTCATGAGGGAGAAAATGAGTTGTGTGTTGTTGACATAGGAGGGTACATTGATGTCATAAGAGCCGAAGATACTGGCTGAAGGATCGTATATGCATTGAAGAGGGTCAATCTGAGGGAGGGTCGGTCTGAGGGAGGATCCTTGCGGAACTTCATAGGTGGGTTTACAGGCACTCGAGTGGTATGGTGCCAGTCTGACTGACTTGATCCTTCTAGTCAGGAAGGCAGAGTAGATCCTTCAAATGTGTGTGTCCTTGAATTCCAAAGTTGCATAGGCTTTTTGATGAGGATGGGGTGAGACACCCTGTCAAACGTTGAGGAGAGTTCCAGGAGGATGAGGTCTGCCATGTCTCCTCTGCCCAGAGTCATGCACATGTCAACAACAGGGGCAATGAGGGCATTTTCTCAGCTGTGGTTGCGTGTGAAACCAAACTGTGTGGTGTTGAGCTGTTGGTGGTCATTGAGGTATTCGGTGAGGCATGTGTTAATGATCTTTTTCCACTTTCCATAATGTCACAGAAATTAAAAAAAATACTGTTAAGAATATTACACTAACAAAAAAGATGTGCAAACTTAAAAAAGCTGTGGTAAGCCTTGCAAGATAAGATAAGGTAAATTTTGCAAGATCTGTGGTGTTTTTTGGGCCTGGAGCTTTTAAGGAAATAGAATTGCTGAACTATGGACCGATCACTGCTTTCATATCCTTATTTATGTTGCATACTTGTAATCAAGCTATTGAATTTTTCACATCTACTATCCATTCAGCTTATATTTTTCTATTTTGGGACACATATAAATACTTTTTTGAGGAATAATTTCAGATGGCACTCTATGAATTAAACAAAGGGAGCAGCCAGACAAACTATTATGGCTTTACATAAAATTTTACAGAAAGCACTTCAAGGCGACCCTTGCAAACAAGATAGAGAACACCCTTCATGAAATCGGTAGAACCAAAGTGCCTTTTCCCAAATAACATATCACAAAACATTGTACAGATTAATTCTCGATCTACAAAAATCCATTCCAATTTAACAAAAAAATGGCGCACTTTAACTGGGCAGACTAAAATCAAAACTGCATTGCGCAAGCATTGGGGAGCTATTTGGAGACAGATATAGCTATTACTTAGGGATTCATATATGATTTTGTATCCATATTTTCAGAACTGCCCACCTTTCACCCAACTACAGAACAAACACTCTTTCAAGCTCTAAGTGAAATTTGGTAAAAAAGAAATGGCAGCTTCTTAGACCTGTCAGCCTTAGGGTGGGTTTCCCTCAAATATTTTACCTTCCTCTTCCTATTTTTCTGACTTTGGTTCTCCTGGCTTTAAGATTCTGTGCACTCACTTTACTACTACTACCCAGTGCTAAAGTGCTTGTGCTGCTCTCTAGATGGGGCACTGATTTGACCCCCACCTTCACAGACTGACTCTATAAACTGTGGGATTTATTGGGGTTGGAGAAGCTGACAGTGTTTGTGGCGTACTTGCTGCCAATATTTGACAAGACATGGGGTCCTTATATTAATTATCACTCCAATGAATTCCAGGAATTGTCATGTCCATTATGCTTGTGCATCCTTCGCCTAGCCCATAGCGACAGGGATCAGACATAATCTGATAGGAGTCGCTTGTATGCAATCGGCTTCTTTGTCCCTCTGCCAATCATCTCCCCTCCCACTTAGATTCTTTTTGATGTCTTTACTTCTACCATTGTCGTCAGTGGGTATTATCCCCTGCTCTACTCCATCTTTGGTTCTTTCGATACCTTACCTTGCTCTTCCTTGTTTGACTTGCTTGATATTTGCCCACCGACCACAGGATGTAGGTAGGGGGATTGTTGTATTTGTTGACTATATTAAAACTTAATAAAAGAGAACTTAAACCTAAAGTGCTTTTGCTCTCCCCCTTAAACATAATACAATTGGCTTACACCCAATTGACATATTTAACTTACTTATAATTCCCTAGTAAAGTGGTATACCACATACCCAGGGGATGTAAATTAAATGCTACTAGTGGGCTTGCAGCCCTTATTGTGCCACCCTCTGAACTATCCTCTCAAAACATGTTCCAGTCTTGCCATTGCAGCCTGCATGCAGTTTTAAATTACCAATTCAACTTGGCACTTTAACGCCCTTGATAAGCCTTAAACTTCCCTTTTATCTTATCCCTAAGTCACTCCTATAGTAGGCCCTAGGTAGCCCATAGGACAGGATATATTGTAATGAAAAGGTTGGACATGTACTTTTAAGTTTTACATGTCCTGATAATGAAAAACTCGTAAATTAATTTTTCACTACTGTGAGGTCTACCTCTCCCATAGGATAATGTTGGATTGCCTTACTACATTCAATAAGTGCTATATTTTTTATTGGGAACAGGTGAACATTGAATGTTTGGTGTTTGAGATAGTGTAATTAAAAACTCTCTTTAATGGTAAAGTCGGATTTTATGTTACAAGTTTGAAAATGCCACTTTTAGAAAGTTTACATTTTCCTGTACTAGCTATGTGGTGCCCACAGCCTGTTCCTGGGTCACATGACTAGATGTAGTTGGCAGTTGGACTTTGTTTATTCCCTCCAGACAGCCACGCAACAGAGGGATTATGTGTGCCTGGATGTGTCATCACTGGCAGAAGCTGGGCATAGCCCCACTTGCAACTGAATGGGCTGCGCTCTGTGCTCTGCGTTCACACAAAGGTCTTTCCAATCCTTCATTGTTCATGCAAACAGCTATAAGTAGGTGAGTCACTGTAGGCTTGCGCCAAGCTTGAGCCAGGCACCTGGCTCTGGCTCACCTCTTGGATCCTCAAGCTGAACATGAGCTGTGCCTTCACATGGTTTAAACCAACACCCATCTTCCATGCCCCCCTGTAAAGTGAGAGACTGATACCCATACATGAAGCCAGGAAACCTGAGACCTATCCCATCTTCTCCACTTCAATAAATTGTGTGATCTTTGGCAATTAGCCTATTTCAATGTGATTAATATTTCCTTCATCACATTTGAGAGCACCTTGAAATGCATCAGATCTAGATGTGCACTATACAAAGACCTCATGTGTGTATTTTACTATACTTTAATGTTGCTCCATCTATGATAACAACATAGGCCTATTGGTATCATCACCAGGCTGGTCAAGGAAGTGTGTGAATGTTTCTGAGTTCACAGTTAAAAACTATCATGTCTTAATAATGGCACTCAGTGCAGTAAACTGATCTAGTGTACTGAAGTGCAGTGCTTGCACAAGTTAAAAATATACATTTTGTTTGAATTTTAAAGATTCTTTGTCTTATTTGTACATGAATTGTGTTGCACAATATACATTCCAAATTAATTGTTGGCTCCTCTCATGTTAGGGCTCACAGAGCCAAGCCTAAGCCTTGGTTCAACTGGTGCTTCACTCTCCTTATCAACTGTCTTTCCAACCTTTAGACTACATCAAACCTACATTATAAAATTTGTGAAAAGGGATAGTGACAGTCACAGGTGGGTTTGCTGCTCAATTGCAGAATTGCTGATTTGAACCAAAGTGTGACCCCTTACAACTTGTTATTTCTAGAGTCCTTATGAAGAGGCCTCCCTCCTCCCTCCAGTCAGTGCTTCTATATTATTATCCTTGAAACCAAATAAAGATCTTCTGTTCATCTTATAGACCAATAGCTTTGGTGAATATTGCTAGCAACTTATATTTAAAATTAATGGAAGAACGTATTTTTTGTGGAGAGTACAAAATACTAATTAGTGTCCTCTTTATCTTTCACACTTTCAGAAAAACCAAAGAAAACCAAAATGTGCAAGATGACCATCATCATGACCCCGGACAAGGGTGGTGCCTCAGACTACTCCTGCATTCTTCTTTGTGCTAGTAATTCATGTTTATCATTATTTCTTACTTTTAACAACTACTATGCAACATGGCCTTCTCTGCTTTCCATTGTTTCCAAATTACTATTTTAATGTCTATATTAACCCTGCATACCTCTTTTGTTTACTTTTATATTCCTATGTTTCTGTGACTGACTTTCTCGTGTCTGTAGCTTTCTTTCCCCCTTTTTGTTACCGTGGCAGTAACTTTTCCTTCATCTGCTCTTTTTCATAACATCTTGGTTGACAGGAATCTTTATTGAGCAAGTGGTCAAAAATACAGGAACATTGATGGTGATGGAGCCCAACAGGATGTTGTACACAGCTCACCTCTAGTCTAACCTTTCAAAATCCTGAGTGTATCATGAAAGATAAGCATAGCAGGATATCATTGCTGTATGTCCTCTCCATTCCCCTTCCCTCCTTAAATCATTGTTTTTTCGATCCTTTTCTACGCATTTCCCTCTATCATTTTTTTAAAAATGTTGAATTGTTGACAATTTTGTTTTTAAAATGTCAAGAAAACCTGTGAAAGTAGTACTTTGGCTACCTACCGTTTCACATAAGTTTAGTTAGGTGTTCTTTTGATACTTCTGCAAAATACTGTGGTTGGTGCTGATAAATATGCACATTATATTTTTGTCTAGGGCCTGAAGTACTCCAGGCTGGTGCTCATGAGAGCCCAGACCATTGCCTTGAATTATGTTAATGAAGTGGCTGCTGGGATGAGTGGTAAGTCACAGTCCATACTCAATGAGAACTGCTGCATGTGTTAACATACACCTTCCTTGCTTTCAAGCCTGAAAAACAATCATTTATAAATTATCCAGCCTCCTATGTTTCAGTTTTAGCCTCTCTAACATTGAAAGTAATCAGTGGAAGCAAAGGTGCATTGTCCAGTGCCCCCTAATATTGAACACCTCCTCTATTCTGCTATAGCCAGACCACAATTTACAAACCTTTCTCAGCATGTGTCATTTCTCTCTCAGTTTCTGTGCAAGTGTTTACTTTTTATGGTTTCTATTACTGTTTCATCTTCTACCTTCCCTTAGCCATGTGATTAAGCTTACTACATGATGTGACCCAACCTGTCCAAATTAAGTAGCAATCAAAAGAGAGTCAACCTTCGATCATGTGAAGGGAGCCCACTCATTCTAGGAGAAAAATAATTTTCTTAAAAGGAATTCTCACTCACTGAATGTTGTTCAGGGACCTGCTTCAACATCAAGTTCTTTCCGATCCTCTGAGGATCAGGGTGTGCTACAACCTTTTTCCTTAAAAGGGAGCACTTTTTAAGGAAAAGAGTGTGGGCGCTATCTGAAGTGATGGTTAAAATTGCCAAAGCAATGCCAATATCAGTGTTTATTCTGTGGTCCGCATGGCAAGACTAAAAACTGGGGAAGATAAGTTCAATGGAGTTACTATCACTCCTTAGCCTTAAATATGATCAACTAGTTTTTGCCACTTACCCCAGTACAGTGGCGTTTGTCAGGATCACACACACACTACAATACCGTAATACAGTTTATAGAAGTGGGTCCACCTAAGGATAATATAACACGTTAGTTGGGCTGTGGACTATGGGTATAGTCAATAAACAATTGTGGTGTGACCTATAAAAGTAAAAAGGAGATAGGAGCTGTGTGCACCATGAAATAATAACTAAGGAGCAGGTGCGTGTGTCAGTGCATCCTATGCTGGTAAATATGTGCTGATGACACTGCAAACACAAGCAATATGTGAAAGATACACAACACATAAAAAACATACATATAAGCCTGAATCCATTCAAGATGATGTAAGGAATTAAACACCTACTTAATTAGGGGATGCATGATGCCCCATATGGATCTCTGGAGGGTAGCATGTGTAGAAGTCACACACAGTAAGTATAATTAGCAATATAATAGATAGCTATGCCACAGTTAGTCAGACCCGTATTCACCTCAGCAGCCTTGTGTAAAACAAACCCATGTACCCACATTATCCAAGGTCCCTACTTGTTCCAAGACCTAGTATTCACCCCTGGGACCTGCATGTTAGTGATTGCAAGGCCCGTTGGAGTTTAAATGCAGCCTTGCATCCTCAGGCATGAACAGACATGCTTGGGGATAAGTGTCGGTCAAAACTTGACCATGCATCTTCCAAGATGGCCACCCTTAGTGGCACTATTTCCTAGTTTATGAGCGGCCCAGTAATAAAGAGATTATTCTTGTTCTCGGTCATTGCAGTAATGCCATGTAAGATGTTGAAACATGGATAACTTGTAAAAATTGGATGTGTGCAGTTATTTCATAGCCTGAGAGATATCTAAAATATTTTAAATATCCAAAACATTAAAGCATTGTAAGATATCAAAATATTCAAACATCTAAAACATACAAATATGTGATGTCTAGTTATTTTTGCACATGCAATCCTGTATTTGTCATTCAGGATTGCATGCGGAATGCGTGATTTGAATATGACATTTGGAACTGGACATGGTTGCCTCCAGCAGATTACCATATGAGCTCTAGTGAACAAACTGGGATTTTCACTTACCTGTGGCTCCTGTGTGGTGATTTACAAAATTGTGGTGACGAGGCATTAGAGCTGCCCACACAAACTTATGGGTGATTGGTTCATGAATGGCGTTTTTTGCTTCCCATTGGAGGAACTCCTTCAATGTGAATTTCATTGATGATTTTGCACCAGTAGTAGGCACACTCTTGTTTGGCATTCCTTTCATGTAGATCCACAGCAATTGATGGATAATTGATGTGCCACAAACTGGTCTTGTAGATCCAGAAGAAAAGACAACGAAAAGGAGGATAATCATAGGAGTCAGCGCTCACAGTCAATCACCAAAGGTAGTGTGAAACATAAATATATACACGGTTCTCCTGACAGGAGGATCCCCCCACACCTCCTGGTTTTCTGAAGAAGAAAAAAAACTAGCAAAAACAAATGTCAGGGTGCTCGTGAATCGCAAATTCAGTTGTCCCTGTGTCCTTGTTTTGGTGTCTTATTCGCA
This sequence comes from Pleurodeles waltl, assembly GCF_031143425.1. Taxonomy (NCBI): domain Eukaryota; kingdom Metazoa; phylum Chordata; class Amphibia; order Caudata; family Salamandridae; genus Pleurodeles; species Pleurodeles waltl. The sequence continues at coordinate 380,275,419 of NC_090447.1, forward strand.
ATCCTTAAACATGAGACCGACCAGGATAATCACAAAAATTGTCAATTTATTCTTGAAATGTAGTGTCCATTACAGCAGCAGCCAACAGCAGTGTGTCACTCCTATCTAAACACATTATTCTGTCTCGTGCTTTCTCAATTACATGTGATGGGTAACCCCTTGATTTGAATCTAGTTCGCATGTCACTTATACATTGTAAAAAATCTCTATCAAGACTACAATTCCTCCTTGCCCGTACCATTTCACCGTATGGTATCGAGTTAATCTGATGTATAGGATGTGAACTCTGCGCGTGTAATATAGAAGTACAAGCAGTGCTTTTCCTAAAGAGACGACTCTCAATCTTGTTATCTTGGATGAACAGTTCCACGTCCAAGAATGCAATACTGGTTGTGCTGTATTCAAAGGTGAATCTGATATTTAGGTCATTGGAATTCAAATAATTCAGAAAATCATTCAGTTTTTGAAAGTCACCTGTCCAAATCATTAGGCAGTCATCAATATATCTGCCCCCAAAAAGTATATCCATGTTCCAATTATTAACCTCCTTACCCCAAATGATTCTCTGTTCCAAAAAAACCCATAAAGAGGTTTGCATAGGCTGGTGAGAATCTGGATCCCATGGCCACGCCCCGTTTCTGGCGATACCAATCTTTCTTGAATGAGAAAAAGTTATTGTTCAGGATTATTTCCACCATACTCAATACCATATCAGTATGGCCATATAAACTTGCAGACCTTTTGTGAAGAAAATGATGCAAGGCTGTCATTCCCAATTCATGTTCTATGCTCATTTATAGGGAGGTAACATCCAATGTCACTAGAGTCATCCTTGGTTCCCAATTGATATCAGCCAGTATGCTCAATATATGTTTAGTATCCTTGATAAAAGAAGGTAGATTAACCACAAAGGGCTGCAAAAAGATATCTACGTATTCTGAAAGTCTCTCCGTAGGGCCACCCATACCTGAAACAATGGGCCTACCTGGAGGGGGAAATAGGGTTCTTATGTATTTTAGGTAACATATAGATGCAGGGGTTTCTTGGTCTGAAAACTCGGAGGTACTTGAACTCATCCTCTCTCAATAAAGATTGATGAAAGCATTCCTGTAAAAATGTATTAATCTTATTTGAAAGTGCAGGGATAGGATCACAGCTAATTTTCTCATAACAAGTATTGTCACCTAGTTGTCTCAGAATCTCTCGTTCATAGTCATGATTATTCGTGATAACGATATTTCCTCCTTTATCAGCCTCCTTGATCGTAATGTCTGTGCTTGATTGCAAGTGCTTCAGGGTCGTTCGTTCCTCATGACTTAGATTCTGGTGGTGCGTAAAGTAATGGGTATCTTTTCTAGACTCCAATCTGTTTAAATCACGCCAAACTAGTCTAAGGAACGTGTCAATGCAATTGCCACTGCTAAGGGTAGGTGTCCACATAGACTAACTTCTCAGTCCACTGTATGTTGTATCCGTTGGAATATCTAGATCATTCAAAATTGATTTTCAGTCGCAAAACATTCATACATACTACTGTGGGTTGCTATTAGAAAAGGATGCCCTTGACAGGCCCCTTCCTAATACCAAATCGCTAACCCATTTTTCAGTTTGGTAATATATTACTGATTCACAAAATAGGGTTTGATACATCCAAAAATGCTTTTTTTCTGGCTGCAAATGTCCTGATTCTGTGAATTGGGCCATTTGAGACCAGAAAACAGTTTCATACATGTGGCCCATAGTGACTTGTGTACTCCCGTATTCCAGTTGTGTGCATTCATACAAGTGGTGATGTGCACACCATTCATTGTTGATTGCTCTCTGATATTTATTTATGTATATGTGATTGTGTATATGGTCATTATTAGTATTAGAGTTATTATTTTTGTGTTCCATACACCTTCTACTATATAAGGTTACTGACCATAGTTTCCAGTTCTTAGAAAACTATGCAGTCTGTAAATCCACCCCCTCATTGTCTACAAACTCCAGGTGATCTTGTCCAGTGTAAACAATGGTTTGATGCATTCAAAACCTATTTGAGGGCTATTAGGGCTCATCGTTTTTGTGCTGATAGAAAGAAACATGTATTATTTCATTCTCTAGGATTTGAAGGACGAGCTATACTCAATCATCTACCTGACTTACATATAGTAGGTGAAGAAGTTTATGAGTATTAAGGAATTGTAAGGAAATTATGACTAGTTTTGACATTCAATCAAATTTAGTTGTATTAAGGTATACATGTTTTAAAATAATTCAAAATCCTGTTGAGAGTGTAGATAATGATATCATTGAATCAAGGAGATTAGTCTCTGACTAACAGTTTAAGAACTTTTTGGATCAGCTGGTCAGAGATGAAATCTGATGATATAAAAATGGGTGATCCAAGTCTATATGTTTATCTATATGTTGATGTGAAAGTTGGAGATAAGACTTTGAATTTTCTAATGGACTGTGGTGCATGGATTACTATAATAACATAAGAATTGGATGATTAAATATGGCCAGCCGGATCCATTTTGCTTCCAGATCGTACGTTTGTGTCCTATGAAGGGTGATTTGTCTGGGTATATAGAGGACATCCTAGAATTCAAGGGCCGGAGGTTTGTTGTTAAAGTGTATATTACTCACAAAGGCCTTAACATCCTTTTGGTGGTTTCACCAAGGATTGCTTGGCATGATTCTCAGGCCGGAAGAGAAAGTGCAGGTACTGGCTGTGAGAATGTGGAGTTAGAAACAATAATTAACAACTATCCTCATATCATTCTGGAGAATTAAAAACAATCAAACAATTTAACCACAAAAGTGAAGGGTAGAGCAGGTCAGTCAAGCACAAATTGAGGAATGTTCCCTTTAACAGACGAGGGGATCTAGAAAAAGAATTGGGAACATTATGCAAGAGGGGTGTAATTGAACCAATTGACTTTTCTTTAGGGCTTTCACCACTGGTACTAGCATGCAAATGCAAAAGAGAACTAAAGGTTTATGTTGATCTCCACTGCCTCAACAAGGAGATTTTAGTTGACTTGCACCCTTCACCAAACATTAATTAATTATTGGTTGGGTTGAAAGAGGCAAAATGGGTCACAAAGCTAGATTTAGTGTTGGTGTACCATTGATTAGAGCTAGGACCTGAATCATGCTGTCTTACAGCATTTGTGTCCCCACTTGTAACCTATAAATATTGTTGCATGCCTTTTTGATTAGATTCATCAGCATCCGTATTCCAGAGAACAATGTCCAACATGCTTAAAAGTATTGATGTATTGTCTATCTTTCAAGATGATGTATTGATTTAAGCATCAGAAAATGAAACTCATGCTAACATTCTGGATGAGGTTTTAAAGAGGTTCCAGTTGTGTAGTACACAGGAGTGACAAATGTGTATTCTTAATTGATATGATTGAATATTTGGGCCATCTCATTTCTATCCAATTAATTGAACCAAAGCCCAGTCTAATTAAGAGTATCACACAAGCAAAACCTCCAGAAGATGAAGCTGGACTCAAGTCATTTCTAGGAATGTGTGAGTTTTACTCATGGTTTACACAAACTTTTGCTTCAAACCTACGACCTCTCTGTCGTATACTGGAGATGGGTGTGACATTTGAGTGGGACATTGAATGCCAGCGAGTGTTTGAATGGATAAAGCAGCAATTTGTTTCTTCAAAAATTCTGAAAACCTGAGACCCTGACTTAGAGTGCGCGGTGACAGTGGATGCCAACAATGTGGGTTTGGATGCTGAGCTCACGCAAGTGAAAGTTAATTTAGTTCAAACCAATGGCTATGCAGCACGGGTATTGAATGATGCCAAATTGCAATATTCTGATATAGAGAAGGAAGGTTTAGTCTGTTGGTGGGTGGCTATAACATTTTGCAACTATGAGTGGGGTAAGCGTTCAATCAATCAATCAATCAATCAAATTTCTTAAGCGCACTACTCACCCGGTAGGGTCTCAAGGCGCTGGGTGGGGTGTTACTGCTCGAAGTGCCATGTTTTGAGGTGCGTTCTGAAAGTTAGGAGGTCCTGGGTCTTGCGTAGTTTGGTGGGGAGGGAGTTCCCAGTTTTGGCAGTGAGGTGGAAGAAGGATCTGCTGCCGGAGGTGGTGCGTTGGATGCAGGGGGCTGTTGCGAGGGCGAGGTCGGCGGAGTAACCATAAACCTTTGTTCGACATATTGAGTCGAAGGAATGTGAACAGGTTTATACCATGCAAATCGAGACTCTCAACCAGATCACTCCAGTTTGATTTTGTTCCAGGATACATTCCTGGGGGAAAAATGTTTGGGCAGATTATCTCTCCTGTTACTCTGAAGGTGTGCAGGAACAAGAGGAAATTCATAATGTACTGGAAAATGATTCTATACTAGAGATAGTGATGAAGTATGTTAAATCTCGATGGTCAAAGAAAGAAATTCGGATTCTGAACTGAAAACCTTTGTGAAAGTGGAGGATGAACTATCAGTTAAAGACGGGTTATCACTTAGAGATGATAAACTGGTTCCACCAATCTCACTGAGAAATCCTATCATAGTACACGCACATGAAGGTTGTTTGTGTTCCAGGATGGTGTAGAGATGAGTGAGATTGTCCTGTTTGTGGCCTTCCATGGATAGGCAATTTGAAACAAGTGGGGAAAGTATGTGTTATACCGGTTGTGATAAGGCCATGAACTTGAGGTCTCCTCCATGGTGTCCATTTGAATTGCCTGCTGGGCCATGGGAGAAAACTGACATAGACATTATGAGTTCTTTCAATTCCTTATCTAGTAATTCATGCTTTGCTCTTTTGATGATGGATTACTAAATGAAATGGGCAGTGGTAATGTTTGTGAATGAGGTTTCCTCTGAGGCAGTTGTAAACTTCATGAAAGAGGTGGTTCTCAAAGAAGGTTTTCCTGCTATTGTGGTGTCAGACAAGGGCTTTCAGTTTGTATCTAGGAAGTGGGCTGTTTCCTCCACGCTAGTGGCATCAAACACCTCAAGAGCTCTTTGCATCATCCTTAAATCAATGGTCTGGTTGAGAGGATGAACAGGGCATTGGGAGGGGGCAGCCAGTGAGCTATAACTAACAAGTGTGTGGTGGTCAATAATGTTACGTCTATGCTATTGTTTTACGACACTACTCCTCATTCAGCACCTCGAGTTTCACCTTTTCAGTTGTTGTGTGGAAGGAGAGCCACAGTTGCTTTTATCCTGCATGGATGAACAAGTGAGTCAAAACTAATCCTCTTGACATCTCAGGAGACAATGTCAGACAGAGAATAGAGAAGGTTCAGTGATGTGATGAAAGAACCAGAGTGAAGGAAACAGTTCATGAAGTAGGGGAGATGGTTTGAGTATGCAACCCAGTACATGTCAAGAAGGGAGTAAGTAGGTTTGGTCCACCTGTCAAGGTAGCTGAAGTGAAAGGAAATGGCGTCAAGGTTGAGGATCGACTGTGGTGAAATACTAGTTGTCTGGTGAAAAGGAGAGAAATGGAACTTATGGAACTGAGAAAGCTGAGAAATTTGGGAGTAATGAGGCGTGGTCAAGTATAATGTCACTACTGTCTGAAAGATGTGATGGAGTGGATGTAATGATCAAAGAGTCAGTTTCTGGGTCATATGCAGATTATGGGTCAAATGTAAGATGCAATAGGCGGTTAAGAGCAGTGCCTCACAGATATAAGGTAAAATTCTATTATTTTGTTAATGTTATATGTTTTGTGAATTGACAGCAGATTATAGTTTTCACCTTTCTGCAAGTCATGCCCTCATAATGGAGTCTACATGGGCATGTGACCAAGTAGACTACTCTTTCTGATTTGCAATTTGTCAGGCTACACAATTCCCATTTGGAAGGAAGACCAAGGTCTTTAGTTGATTTTGTCATGTGGCAGATGCTGCTTGACCCACAGAGGTTGTATTCCATTAGCTTGAGCATACCCCATAGGGTATCTGCTGACGTCTGGTCATATCCTTGGGGGGCTGTAAACAAGGGAGTCTATAAAGCTTGTCACACTTTTATTTGAAAATGGCTTCTTGAAGTGTAATGTGCCCGCACTCACCATACCCCAATGATTATTGACAAATTCTCTAATTGTGTCAGTGGTCATATTGTAATTTGTTACACAGATAAGGTAGGGTCTTCCTTGTTCCTCACTCGTTGTTCTAGGAGGACACCCCTGTTGTTGTCATGAGTCCTCTTATTTGCTTTAGAAGTGATATTCTGTGAGTTGTTTCTGTGTCTTCATTTCCAACATAGTGCCTCTGCAATATAATCTATGATGTTGCTACAGTTTCGCCTCAGTCTCTCACTTTTAATGAATTTGGATTGGAGGGTGTAGTTTGAGACTCAGTCTAGAGACTCACAGCAAAACTTAGGCAGCAGAAGGATTATAGCAGGGCTGTTACATTACATGACATGCCATTAGTTATCCCAATAAAACATGCTACTCTGCCAGGTTGCAGATGGATTCCATTAATGTTGTACAATATATATGCAATCAAATAAATTGTTCAGTATAAGATTACTGCACCATGTTTTTTTTCAATTGCTATATTCTCCATCAGTCATTTTTAATAACACTTAGGGGGTCATTATTGTAGGAGGCTGGCCTGGCTTGTAGTGGGTACTAAGGGGCACTTACACTCTGTACCAGGTCCAGTTATCCCTTATTAGTGTAGAAGAGGTGTTTCTAGCAGCTTAGGCTGGTAGAAGGTAGCTATAGCTGAGCAGCTTAGGCTGAACTAGGAGACATGCAATGCTCCTACTATACCACTGGTGTCATATGCACAATATCATAAGAAAACACAATACACAGATATACTAAAAATAAAGGTACTTTATTTTAATGACAATATGCCAAAAGTATCTCAGTGAGTACCCTCAGTATGAGGATGCCAAATATACACAAGATATATGTACACAATACCAAAAATATGCACTAATAGCAAAAGGAATTAATGCAAGAAGTGTATAGTTACAATAGATTGCAAGAGGAGCACATAGGTATAGGGGCAACACAAACCATATACTCCAAAAGTGGAATGCGAACCACGAATGGACCCCAAACCTATGTGACCTTGTAGAGGGTCGCTGGGACTGTAAGAAAACAGTGAGGGTTAGAAAAATAGCCCACCCCAAGACCCTGAAAAGTAGGTGTAAAGTGCACCTATATTCTCCAGAGAGCACAGAAGTCGTGATATGGGAATTCTGCAAGAAAGAACAACACCAGCAATGCAACCAAAGTGGATTTCCGGACGAGAGTACCTGTGGAACAAGGGGACCAAGTCCAAGAGTCGCGACAAAGTCGGGATTGGGCAGATGCCCAAGAAATGCCAGCTGAGGGTGCAAAGAAGCTGCCACTGGATGGTAGAAGCTGTGGATTCTGCAAGAACGAAGAGGGCTAGAAACTTCCCCTTTGGAGGATGGATGTCCCACGTCGTGAAGAAGCTTGCAGAGGTGTTCCCACGCAGAAAGACTGCAAACAAGCCTTGCTAGCTGGGTTGCGGTTAGGATTTTTGGATGCTGCTGTGGCCCAGGAGGAACCAGGACAGGATATCGCCACTTGCGTGAGGAGACAGAGGGGGCGCCCAGCAAGACAGGGAGCCCTCACAGAAGCAGGCAGCACCCGCAGAAGTGCCAGAACAGGCACTACGAAGAGGAGTGAACCGGAACTCACCCGAAGTCACAAAAGAAGATCCCACGACGCCGGAGGACAACTCAGGAGGTTGTGCACTGCAGGTTAGAGTGTAGGGGACCCAGGCTTGGCTGTGCACAAAGGAAATCCTGGAAGAGTGCACAGGAGCCGGAGCAGCTGCAAATCACGCAGTACCCAGCAATGCAGTCTAGCGTGGGGAGACAAGGACTTACCTCCACCAAACTTGGACTGAAGAGTCACTGGACTGTGGGAGTCACTTGGACAGAGTTGCTGAGTTCCAGGGACCACGCTCGTTGTGCTGAGAGGGGACCCAGAGGACCGATGATGCAGTCTTTTGTTGCCTGCGGTTGCAGGGGGAAGATTCCGTCGACCTACGGGAGATTTCTTCTGAGCTTCTAGTGCAGAGAGGAGGCAGACTACCCCCACAGCATGCACCACCAGGAAAACAGTTGAGAAGGCGGCAGGATCAGCGATACAAGGTTGCAGTAGTCATCTTTGCTACTTTGTTGCGGTTTTGCAGGCGTCCTGAGCAGTCAGCGGTCGATTTCCTGGCAGAAGGTGAAGAGAGAGATGCAGAGGAACTCTGATGAGCTCTTGCATTCGTTATCTAAAAAAGTCCCCAAAGCAGAGACCCTAAATAGCCAGAAAAGGAGGTTTGGCTACCTAGGAAGGAGGATAGGCTAACAACATAGGTAAAAGCCTATCAGAAGGAGTCTCTGACGTCACCTGCTGGCACTGGCCACTCAGAGCAGTCCAGTGTGCCAGCAGCACCTCTGTTTCCAAGATGGCAGAGGTCTGGAGCACACTGGAGGAGCTCTGGGCACCTCCCCTGGGAGGTGCAGGTCAGGGGAGTGGTCACTCCCCTTTCCTTTGTCCACTTTCACGCCAGAGCAGGGCTGGGGGATCCCTGAACCGGTGTAGACTGGCTAATGCAGAGATGGGCACCATCTGTGCCCATCAAAGCATTTCCAGAGGCTGGGAAAGGCTACTCCTCCCCAGCCCTGAAACCTTTTTCCAAAGGGAGAGGGTGTAACACCCTCTCTCTGAGGAAGTCCTTTGTTCTGCCTTCCTGGGCCAAGCCTGGCTGGACCCCAGGAGGGCAGAAACCTGTCTGAGGGGTTGGCAGCAGCAGCAGCTGCAGTGAAACCCCGGGAAAGGTAGTTTGGCAGTACCCGGGTCTGTGCTAGAGACATTGGGGATCATGTAATTGTCTCCCCAATGCCAGAATGGCATTGGGATGACAATTCCATGATCTTAGACATGTTAAATTGCCATGTTCGGAGTTACCATTGTGATGCTGTACATAGGTAGTGACCTATGTACAGTGCACGCCTGTAATGGTGTCCCCGCACTCACAAAGTCTGGGGAATTTGCCCTGAACGATGTGGGGGCACCTTGGCTAGTGCCAGGGTGCCCACACACTAAGGCGGTCATTCCAACCCTGGCGGTCCGAGACCGCCAGGGTTGGGGACCGCGGGAGCACCGCCAACAGGCTGGCGGTGCTCCCATGGGCATTCTGACCGCGGTGGTACACCCGCGGTCAGAAACGGAAAACCGGCGGTGTACCGCCGGTTTTCCGCTGCCCTGGGGAATCCTCCATGGCAGCGCAGCTTGCTGCGCCGCCATGGGGATTCCGACCCCCACACCGCCATCCTGTTCCTGGCGGTTTCGGCCGCCAGGAACAGGATGGCGGTATGGGGTATTGTGGGGCCCCTGGGGGCCCCTGCAGTGCCCATGCCAATGGCATGGGCACTGCGGGGGCCCCCTAACAGGGCCCCACAAAGATTTTCAGTGTCTGCCATGCAGACACTGAAAATCGCGACAGGTGCAACTGCACCCGTCGCACCCCTTCCACTCCTCCGGCTCCATTCGGAGCCGGCATCCTCATGGAAGGGTGTTTCCCGCTGGGCTGGCGGGCGGCCTTCTGGCGGTCGCCCGCCAGCCCAGCGGGAAACCCAGAATAACCGCGGCGGTCTTCTGACCGCGCAGCGGTATTCTGGCGGCTCCCGCCGGCCCTGCGGTTACCGCGGCCGGCGGGAGTCAGAATGACCCCCTAAGTAACTTATCACCCAACCTTTACCAGGTAAAGGTTAGACATATAGGTGACTTATAAGTTACTTAAGTGCAGTGGTAAATGGCTGTGAAATAACGTGGACGTTATTTCACTCAGGCTGCAGTGGCAGGCCTGTGTAAGAATTGTCAGAGCTCCCTATGGGTGGCAAAAGAAATGCTGCAGCCCATAGGGATCTCCTGGAACCCCAATACCCTGGGTACCTCAGTACCATATACTAGGGAATTATAAGGGTGTTCCAATATGCCAATGTGAATGTGTGCAATTGGTCACTAGCCTGTTAGTGACAATTTGGAAAGCAGAGAGAGCATAACCACTGAGGTTCTGGTTAGCAGAGCCTCAGTGAGACAGTTAGTCATAACACAGAGAACACATACATATAGGCCACAAAATTATGAGCACTGGGGTCCTGGCTAGCAGGTTCCCAGTGACACATAACAAACATACTGAAAACATAGGGTTTTCACTATGAGCACTGGGACCTGGCTAGCAGGATCCCAGTGAGACAGTGAAAACACCCTGACATATACTCACAAAAAGGCCAAAAGTGGGGGTAACAAGGCTGGAAAGAGGCTACTTTCTCACAATTATGACCACAGCGGTCAGTGTTATAGCGGAGGTATTACCGCCAACAGGCTGGCAGTACATACCTCAACTATTATGACATTAGCGGTTTGGCCATAGCATGTTAACACACTGACCGCCACAGTGGTAACGACTGCCGGGCTGGAGACTAGTCTTCAGCCCGGTGGCCATCACTAGGCCACCCATGGCATTCCTTTCCTGGCAATGATAGGGGTCTCACACACCCCCTCCCAAGACTCCTCCCCTACCCTCCCCCTCCTGCCCCTCCACATATACACACATGCATACACACAAATATACACACGCATACACACATTCACCCATGCATGCATACATTCATACACACTCACAGCAACACTCACGAACATACATCCAGGCACACATGCAAACACATGACACAACATGCACGTACACACACACCCACTCATGCACACTTGCATTACACACGCATACACACATTCAAACACAGTCATACACATGCACACAACACCCACCACCCCCTCTACTGACGGAGAACCCGACTTACCTGCTTTCAGGGGGTCCTCCGGCAGGAGATGGGACGTGGCGCTGCTGCCAGCAGCAGCAGCATCCGCCAGCAAAACACTGCCAGGCCGTATCATGGAGCATGGTACGATAGGCAGTGTTTTGCTGGTGTGGCTTACTGCCGTCCGCCGCCATGACCGTAGCCAGAATTCTGCCGGCCTGCTGGCAGAATTCCGACTACAGTCATAATGCCATGGACGGTCGTAGCCACAGCGACAGTATCTTGGCGGCTGTCGCCGTGTCGGTAGGCTGCATTTGCTGCCAATCTCATAATGAGTGCCATATTGTGGTGAAAGTGTCACTACATTAATTCATTACAACTTCTCATAAATTATAGAAAAAAAGTCTGTTTTTGATTATTGCGGTGGTTATGTATTAACTTATGTCATGTGTTCAAGTATGTGAACTATGCAGGGGGAAAAAAGCCATGTGACATAGAATCACATTGAAATAAAAAACAATGGCCCTGGGGGAACAGCAATGTTACTGTCTGACTATATAAACAATTTGTTAGAAATTGTGTCTCTAGTTGGCAGAGCTCTGCAACCTGTTCAAGTAGGTACCACAATCCTAGTCAGAGTAAGTCAGATGCACACCCTAAATTAACCTGTGCTCAATCTCTGGTAGCTTGGCTCAGAACAGTTAGGATTAATTTAAGAGGCAATATGTAAATTATTTGTGCAACACTTAAATTACAGTAACACAGTTAAACACACCACAAAAGACTCCACACCAGTTTTAAAAAGTAGAGACTATTTATCTGAGTAAAACCAGACCAAAATGACAACAATTGAATAGTAGAACTGAAGATCTATATATTTTATTTTAAACTGTAATCCAGTACTAAGAAATCAATAGCGCTAAGAAGTTTATTCGAGGTTGCACTAGACCAGGGTCAATCCAAAGCTCAGGCTGACCATGATGGAGGGCAGGCCAACTACAGGACCCATTCAGGGCCCGCTGAAAAAGTACCTTGGATGGAGCAAGAGTTGGCGTGGAAAACTTGATGCATCAGTTCTGATCCACACAGTTGGCTCCTGCGTCGGCATCAATCCCCTTTTGATGCAGGCGATGCATCATCATCAAGCCATGCAGTGATATCCTCAGATCAGTGATGTGTCGTCCTTGAACCTTGCAGTCGGAACCCATGCCGTTGTCGAATTGGCACGAATTTAACATTAAAGGACAATGTGTCGGTTCTGAGCAGCATAACAGCCTCAATGCATTGATTTTTAATAAAGGAAAACACCCGCAGATTCCCCTCTCAAGTTCCAGGACTGGAATGATACCTCTTGGAAGTTCAGAACTTACAGTGGCAAAGTCCAACAGCTGAAGGATGGTTGAGAGATGTCTTTGGTGGCCCTGAGTCTCCCAGAATAGGAGGCAAGCCAGCAAGACCTTCATTCTGTAGAGAATGTAGAGAGTTAAGTCCAGCCCTTCTCACTCCCAGGCAAGAGGCAGCAGACAACTAAGCAATCCATTTGAGCAGAGGGGCAGTCCCTTCTGGCAGCACAGCAGTCCTTCTTCCAGGCAGAATATCTTCAGATCCAGACGTGTACTGATATGGTGGGGATTGGGGTCCAGTACTTAAATCCAGTTGAGCCTTTGAAGTAGAGGAGACTTCAAAGAGAGGCCTTTGAAATGCACAAGGTCCCTGCCCTTCCTTCCCTTCCTCTAGGCACTCTGCAGGGGGTTATGTAGCTTTTGGTGTGGAGACAGGCACAGCCCTATTTAGATGGAAATGTCAGGTCCTCCATCCCATCTAGCCAGGGAATGTCCATCAGCCTGCTGATGGGTAATCAGGATGTAAATGTCACACCCAAGTTTCCTTTTGTGGGAGACTGTCTAGACAGAATGCACGCATCCCAGCTGTCACCCACCCCAGCCATGTATCCAGAGACAGGCAGAGGCACGGAATGATTAAAGTAAGAAAATACCAACTCTCTAAAAGTTACATTTTCAGACTTATAATTTTAAATCCAACTTCACCATAAGTTGTGATTTAAAAATGTGACTCCAGAAACACCAGACTCAAAGGCCCGTATTTATACTTTTTGACGCTAAACTGCACTAACGCAGTTTAGCGTCAAAAATTTTTGCGCCGGCTAACGCCATTCTGAAGCGCCATGCGGGCGCCGTATTTATTGAATGGCGTTAGCCGGCGCAAGCAGACCGGCGCTGCCTGGTGTGCGTGGAAAAAAACCACGTACAGCAGGCAGCGCCGGCGTAGGGAAAAATGGCGTTAGGGCGTCTTAAAAATGGCGCAAGTCAGGTTGACGCTAAAAAATCGTCTTAACCCGATTTGCGCCATTTTAAACGACGCCCAGACGCCATTTACATGACTCCTGTCTTAGTAAAGACAGGAGTCATGCCCCCTTGCCCAATGGCCATGCCCAGGGGACTTCTGTCCCCTGGGCATGGTCATTGGGAATTGTGGCATGTAGGGGGGCACAAATCAGGCCCCCCTATGCCAAAAAAAAATTCAAAAAAATGTATACTTACCTGAACTTACCTGAATGTCCCTGGGGTGGGTCCCTCCATCCTTGGGTGTACTCCTGGGGTGGGCAAGGGTGGCAGGGGGGTCCCTGGGGGCATGGGAGGGCAGCTGTGGGCTCATTTTGAGCCCACAGGTCCCTTAACGCCTGCCCTGACCCAGGCGTTAAAAAGTGGCGCAAATGCGGGGTTTTCTGCCCCGCCAACTCCTGGGCGTGATTTTTGCCCGGGAGTATAAATACGATGCATTTGCGGCGCAGTCATTTTTTTGGACGGGAACGCCTACCTTGCATCTCATTAACGCAAGGAAGGGGTTCACTCTAAAAAATGACGCTCTTTACTCATACTTTGGCGCTAGACGCGTCTAGCGCCAAAGTATAAATATGGCGTTAGTTTTGCGCCAAATTTGCGTCGAAAAAAACTATGCTAATTCGCCGCAAACGGAGTATAAATATGCCCCAAAATTTCCCAATAGGAAGTTACACTTAAAGGCTACATCAAGGTAACCCCAATGTTAACATATGGGAGAGATAGGCCTTGCAGTTATGAAAAACAAATGTATCAACTTTTCACGAGCAGGACATGTTAAACTTAAAAGTACATGTGCAACTTCTGAAATACACTGCACCCTGCCCTTATGGCTAGCTAGGGCCTAACTTAGGGGTGATGTAATAAAAAGAAATATCTGGACGCAGCAAATGGGTGCGCTTGCCAGGTCAAAATGGCAGTTTAAAATTGCATTCACAGGCTCTGCAGTGGCAGGCCTGAGGCATATTTAAAGTGCTACTATAGTGGGTGGCACAATTAGTGCTGCAAGTCCACTAGTAGCCTATAATTTACAGGCAGTAGACACATATAGTGCAGTTTACTAGGGACTTACAAGTAAATTAAATTTTCCAATTGTGGATAAGCCAGTGTTACCATGTTTAGAGCACAGAGCACCTGCACTTTAGCACTGGTCATCAGTGCTAAAGTGCTCAGAACCCTAAATCCATCAAAACCAAATTCAGCATAAAGTGGAGGGAAAGACTGATTTGCATATTCCTGGGTCCAAACTGGAATGGCATAGCTAGCAAAAGAATAAAAAAAAAGATGGATTTTTGTCCAGATCTGTAACTGGGAGTGAATGTTTGACATTGTTCAGCATTACATCCATCATCTGTTCTTTTTTGCATTTGTCACCCTATGTGGGATGGGTATGTCCAAATATGTGTCTCGTGCTCGCTATGCCACTAAATTTAAGCTAGCGTGGCTGAGGAGAGGTGATACCCTGAAACAGGTCCTAGGATACTTGTTTTCTGGTCCAGGGAGAACCTGGCAGTTCAGATTGGACTGTTCCCACGGAGAGCAGGTCAAGACTGGTTTTTCATATGGATAGGTCCAAACTGGAATTGTGTGGCGACCAAAAAAGAAATAATAGATGTATGCCCAGATCTGGGACCAGGGGTGAATGCTTGATATTGTTCAGCATTTATACCATCATTTGTTCTTTTAGCAGAATTTTAAAGACAGCAAAAATGAATTCAGCAAAAAGTGGAAGTAAAAGGCAAACAGTCTGGGGATGACCCTTCTGAGAGGGCCACATCCTATACAAGTATTTGGGTTAAGTACTCCTGTTCATGTTCTTTTTTTATTTACTTAGATATTCCAGCTGCTTCTTCCAGGGGCCATGCCCTGGAGTTCCAGTGGAAGATAGCTACTCAGCTGTACCTCAACAAGCTGGAGGTCACTGAAGTGGAGTACCAGTGGTGATCCTGGAGGGGGAAGAAGATGAGACTGAAATCACTGCCTCAAGTCACCAGCCTGAGACATAATTGCAACACTATTGCCACCACCACAGGTAGTTGGGGTCCCAGACCATGCCCTAAATAATCAGCAGCTACTGATAGACCTGGAGGAAGTTAAGGAGGGGTGGTGCCGACTGGAAGTAAACTAGCAGGACATTATAAGGAGGCTGGAGGCTGTGGAGGGACATTTTCAGTTTTTTAGGGGGTGAGTGGGCCAGATGAGGGAGGTGAGGGAGGGAGGACCAATAGGGGGCAGGAAGGTTGTGAGGTTTTTAGGGTTTAGAAATTGGGTCTGGAATGTTGGGAATGGTGAGAGTGGAAAGGACAGTTGGGTAAGGGGTTATTTAAGGTTGAAGAGAGGAGGATGGTCCTGTTCTGAGAGGTTAAGGTGAAATTATAGAATTTTCTGTTAAAATTGGGTCTGTTTTACTCTTCAATATATGTATTTTCTTTTATATACTATGGCTTACTGATTAGTGTAGTGTCACTGTTAATTAAACAAGAAGTTCCACCAACATTGTGACAACAGAGGAAGCCCTGCACCTGGCACTTCTCAAAGCAAATGTTCATATTGTCCCTCCCCTTCATCCTCTCTTAAGTCTCTCACTACCTGAGGTCTCTTGCCAGATTAGGCAGGTTACTAAATTTGCCTCCTCCTATCGACCCCCCTACAATCAGTGTTAGAAAATTGACCCTAATCATATCTAACCCTCCCCCACACTTTTAATGGCTTGATCAAACAGACCAGTACTCATCGTCCTATCAGTAATAGTGGTATACTTACTTCCCCTGCCCTGCCCTCTGCAACTATTGACAACTAATCCCAACATTCTGTTAATACTTATTTTCTTACCTGTATAGAAAAGTGGTTTGCTACCTCCCCAATCAGCCCATACATTACTACAGAATTTTCTAAAAAGCCTTCCTAATGCTAGGGATAGGTGGCAAACCGCCATGACAGGAGACATCTCAGGAAAAGTTCTTATTGTGAGCAATTTTGTTGAACCAGCCAAAGGTTTCTCATGCTGCATCACAGGCAGCCAGACAAAAATAAAACACAGAATGAGTTGAGAATCAAAGAAAGAGACCATCATGATAAAATAACTAGCAACATACCATGGATTTTCCACCAAAGTGAGCATAAAGAAGCCCTAAGTTCTCAGGATGCAGGAGAAGGTTAACTCAATAGATTCTATGGGGCATAGATTGCAGTAAAACATTAAGTGCACACTCACTACCTATCCTTCCCCAATCATTGCTGTAACTAATTCTCTGCACTATGATGTCCCTTTCTTTCCTGGGTAGGAGGTTTGAATGGGTAAACTCACACTTTTTGGTAAACTCCTCTTCCAGTAACGGTTTGCGTAGCTTAAACCACATTGACCCTAGCAAGAGTGAGATCTGATGCTAGTGGAAGGTAACAGCACAACACATCATACAACCTTTGGGAAGAGGGCATGGGTTTCATGAATAGATTGGAAAGATGAACTTGGAAAATGTGAGAGACAGAGAAACACAACATTCAATAATTTGATGAGCAGCACATGACATCACATCTGTTAGGGGAAGGAAGATGATAGTTCAGTTACCAAATGTACACAGTCTTTTTCTTTAGCCTCTGCAAGACTTCTATGTTACCTAACCTGGAAAAATGCAAAAAAGGGATGATCGCAACATTAAAAAAATGAAAAGAAAAGAAAAATGGCACCATATGGAAATGGATGGTGTATGTGAATTCCTCTGGCTTACCCATCTTGGGTGCAGGGATGAATTGCTGAGCCAGAGCAATATAGAGGTTCCTTGCATAAGAGAAGATTGTATTATGTGTTTCTTCCATGGGAAAGAGAGGCACATAGATAAATGGATATCACACTTCTAACTAGTAGTAGTATGCACCAATAGATACATGGGGTAATATTTACAGGTAAACTAAGCTTGAAATTGTATGCTTGTCTTTCATGTGTAAATGGGATGTCCTTTAATCAACTAAGTGTTGTCCAACAGATTGATCTGTTTTTATATGAAATCTTAAAGTGCTGTTACCTACAGCAAGAAGAAGGACACAAAACTAAAGACTCCAAGGGTGCGGATGCAGCACAGGTGGCAGTCACAAAAGTGTGGTACTCTCCCTCTAGAATCCAAATCCAAAATGACCAAGGCTTGAACAAAGCAGAGTGTCATGAGGCCTTCGTGGGCTTACTTTGGTTCTCCATTTTAGTTTAGTTTTATAATTTATATTTACCCTATTTAGGCTGATGTTACTTTTTAGTAATGATATTTTAAACACTTTGGCCCTCATTCCAACCCTGGCGGTCTCTGACCGCCAGGGCGGAGGGCAGCGGAAGCACCGCCAACAGGCTGGCGGTGCTTCCTGGGCTATTCTGACCGTGGCGGTAAAGCCGCGGTCAGAAAAGGGGAACCGGCGGTTTCCCGCCGGTTTTCCCCTGGCCCAGGGAATCCTCCATGGGGGCGCTGCTTGCAGCACCGCCATGGGGATTCCGACCCCTTTCCCGCCAGCCTGTTTCTGGCAGTTTTCACCGCCAGAACCAGGATGGCGGGAACGGGTGTCGTGGGGCCCCTGGGGGCCCCTGCACTGCCCATGCCACTGGCATGGGCAGTGCGGGGGCCCCCTAACAGGGCCCCATACAGATTTTCACTGTCTGCTTTGCAGACAGTGAAAATCGCGACGGGTGCCACTGCACCCGTCGCACCCCTGCAACCCTGCCGGCTCCATTCGGAGCCGGCTTCCTCGTTGCAGGGCCTTTCCCGCTGGGCCGGCGGGCGCTCCTTTGGCGGGCGCCCGCCGGCCCAGCGGGAAAGCCAGAATGGCCGCCGCGATCTTTTGACCGCGGAGCGGCCAAATGGCGGTAACCGCATGGCGGGCGGCGACCGCCGCTCGCCGCGGTCAGAATGACCGCCTTTATGCTTGCATCATATTGTTCTGACAATATGCTGTATAAGCTGCTTCTTTTCAATAAGCCTTCTCGCTATGTAATCTATACAGAACAAGATATTCTAATGCTTGTATTGTCTGTTTGGCGACAGGTGCTGAAACCTAGGCATCAGAGGTGTGCCTCTAACGCAGTGTGATTATGATTACATAAAAGGTGTACTGCTCAACAGGGGTCTGAGAAGCACTCAGGCCGTGATTGTCCTGGAACCGATCCCGTGTTCGGTATGCAGCTCTGCTGATGCTGATCTTCCATCTTGTGGAGAAGGATTGACAACTTCACTCTAGACTAGCTCCCTGGATGAATTAACTAGGTATGGGGGATCTCAAGCTATCCTCCTGGATCAGGCAGAGAGTACAGCTGCTATGCTATTAGAGTGTAGGTAGTGGTAGGTAGGAAGATATTGAAATAAGATTTTCATGCGGTTGGATTATTTATTTTATTCACCATGTTGATTTTGCTGATTACAATGCCTTGTTTCATCTTCCTTATAATTGCAGCTCATTATCATTATGCAAGAATACAATTATTTCAATACATGTGTGAAAACCTTAATTCATACCTTTTTTGTGTTTACCCTGGGCATGCATAAGTAAACAATGAAAGGGTTATATTTGTTTTCATAACTTTCTTGGGAATCAAAGTGTCTTGTTCGAGGTTGCTGAAATCATCTGATACCCTGGGAAGGTTGGGAGTTCAGGTGAGGCACCGTGAGCAAGCCTGGAATTGGGCCAACAGATCCTGATGATGTAGATGTACTTAGTCCCTACCTCCTGAAGTTCTGTCATCCCAATATGTAGTCCTAAATTTTTTTGGAAATGTACAACAAGAGGGAGGATATTTTAGAACAAAGTACTGTCAACAATTTAGGCTCTGATTCAGGGTTTGGCGGAGGGGGTCAACTCAAAAATACAAACCGTTTGAGTAGCGTTTTGAGCATGAAACACATTTCCCCTGTTGTAATGGGAAGAACGTGCCTTAAAGAATAGGAGGCTACTGTTCATGGAGTAGCAATTTCATCTCACTGTTCTAAAGCCTCCCCATTCTGCATTGTTCCAGCTTTGGTCATTTTGGATTTGGATTTTAGAGGAAAAGCATCTCTCTCTTTTCATCTGTAACCTCTGCTGCATCTACACCCTTGAAATCTTTAAGTTTTGGTCCTTCTCCTGGCTGTAGTCAACACAACATTAAGATTTTACTGAAAAAGACATCAAGCTGTTGAACAGGACTTAGGGCTTGATTTAGAGTTTGGCAAACGGGTTACTCTATCACAAATATGATGGATATCCTGTCTGCCGTACTACAACCTCCACCGGCTATTATGGGATTGTAATATGGCGAATGGGATATCTGTCATGTTTGTGATGAGTAACTAGTCTGCCAAACTCTAAATCAGGCCCTAAGTCTTGTCCAACAGATCAATGTCTTTTTTAACAAAATCTTGGAAAATACTGTTAACTACAGTCAGGAGAAGGAATGGTGTGAAGAACCAGTGAGTAAGGAGAGGTAATGAAAAACACCAATAGAATGACGTGAGAAAGTAGTACTTGCCTTTGTGGTGCCAAACCCATGCAAATATGTTTTTAAGAATTGATAACAATACATCTTACCCAAAGCTGCACCACGAAGCTGCACTTAAAAGGAAAAGCAAAATCATGTTGGTCAGGACATACTGACAAATGGCATCACAAATTATATCATTGAGAATGTAATACATAAAACAGTATGGCCCTCATTCTGACCTTGGCGGGCGGCGGAGGCCGCCCGCCAAAGTCCCGCCGTCAGGTTACCGTTCCGCGGTCGAAAGACCGCGGCGGTAATTCTGACTTTCCCGCTGGGCTGGCGGGCGGTCGCCTTCAGACCGCCCGCCAGCCCAGCGGGAAAGAGGCTTCCACGATGAAGCCGGCTCGGAATCGAGCCGGCGGAGTGGAAGCTGTGCGACGGGTGCAGTTGCACCCGTCGCGTATTTCACTGTCTGCGCAGCAGACAGTGAAATACATGTAGGGGCCCTCTTACGGGGCATGGGCACTGCAGGGGCCCCCAGGGGCCCCGCGACCCCCCCGCGAGCCCGCCAGTGGTGCGGTCCGACTGCGGCTTTACCGCCGCGGTCGGAATCCCCATTGGAGCACCGCCGGCCTGTCGGCGGTGCTCCCGCGGTCCTCCGCCCTGGCGGTCTTTGACCGCCAGGGTCAGAATGAGGGCCTATATGTTCACAGGTGGGTGGGTAGCTACTTCACTGTTGTATGAGTTCCAAAACAATTCATGTGAGATATTTTTATAATTCCAATATTTAACCTGCCTGTTTTGGAATTGAATTAAGGAATGTTGAATATGCTTAATTGCAGCTGATGAATCTGATTTCATGAGTTAACCTAAAGGTAGTCCTTGTTTCTGTATTCGATGATATAGATCTTCTGAGATCTGCAGTAAGATACAGTGCAATGTAATAATTATATTTCATTATAAATAGAGTAACTACAAGGATCAAATATGAAATGCGTAATTGTGAGCACAACTTTACCCTGCTTATTTATTAAAGATGCT
This sequence comes from Pleurodeles waltl, assembly GCF_031143425.1. Classification (NCBI taxonomy): domain Eukaryota; kingdom Metazoa; phylum Chordata; class Amphibia; order Caudata; family Salamandridae; genus Pleurodeles; species Pleurodeles waltl. The sequence continues at coordinate 380,296,039 of NC_090447.1, forward strand.
GAGATTAAGAGATTAAAAGACTAGTGTTATGTGGTTCCTATGAACAAAAGTAGAACTGTGTATCTGGTCAACATTATAGTCAAAGTATAGGGATTTAGCCCGCGTATACCATCAGGAGATGTTGACACAGCTCCTTGCTATCTCACAGTGCCCGTCTGAACCCATAAACACACCAAGCTACCAGATGGGTTTCACAACCTCGAACATGATGACTCAGATTCCCAAAGGAATTTGTGAAACCAGATCCACCCTTTCATTGTCACCCAACATACGCAAGATGAGACAATAAGAAAGATGTGAAAATGTCTTTTAGAGCATTTAGCGCAACAATCTTATTTTTGCATAAAAACATGAACTTCTATTATGAGGCAAAACAAGACAAAGCATGTTAACCAGCAATATGACAAAGGTGAAAAAAGATAAACCGTTTAACCATGGTTATGTTATTGTGGTGGTAAACACCTGTATGCTACGACCTGCACTATCAAGAGCATAGTGGGAGTACCCTCTGCCAGATCTATTGGGACAGTCCGACCCCTATACTCGGGTAAAAAGTACCATGAAGCCAGGAAGCCGGTCTGGTGTAGTGCAGACTATTTGTCCTGTGCAGGGTAGAGGTCAGAATCAGCATCAGAGTCGCCCAAGCTGCATCTCGGGCACTGTGTGCCGCATTTTAGCATAATCCGAGCAGAAGTGCTCCTCTGGCGAATACGGTGCAGGATCAGTTTGCAAAACACAAGCACTGCTTGTATCACTCTGTGGCAGAGGTGCAAGATCAATGCTATGATATGTCTGCAAACACAGAGCTGTTTCCATGCTCAATCAGAATACTTAGGGTATTGCGTTCTTTGTGCTCAGCCGTGGAAGGAGTGTACAGACTAGATGGCATCAACGCTTAAAAAAAACAAGCAACATTTACAGTGAATTCTCAATACATTATCGCATTAATGAAAAGCCATGTAAAAGGTTACAGACAAAAAAAAGAAATGCTAAGTTAAAGTGTGCATTTTAAAATGGAGGCTCTAAGCGAGCCCTAACGTGCTTTACCACACTTGTTTCACAAAAGCATTGGAAGAGAATAGTGCAGGCCAATTGATGTTAAGTGCATGCAAGGTGCAACCAGGATTAACTCTTACGCCTGTAAAAAGTAACACCTCAGGCCTCAAGCACCCAAATAACAATATTTCTGTTTTGGCATTATATTTTACCTATGTATTTTAACTTCTTTATATTCCCTTATAAGATACAAAAAATCAAATTTTACACAGTAAGACTATTTGTTGCAAATATTTTTTGTACTGGTCGGGAGTGAAAGGTTATACTGTTTCTTTCCAAAATGAATGCCATCTGGCGACAATAGTTTTAAACAATTATGATTGCGACTGTGAAGCCATGACACCGCAGAATAGGTAGATTGGCACTGCTTCATTTTTCAATAACCTCTATGATACCTGAAATATTATAATTTAAAGTTTAGAGATGAACCAATGCCCTCCTCCAGCAATTCTCATTTCCTCCTGGGCAACAGTTGTGGACAAGTCGAGTATGCCTCTAAATCTGTCTGTACACTTCCTGCTTTGCTGCCTTGATTTAAATGAGGTCAATCAACAAGAAGAGGATCAAAATATATTGCAACCACATTGAAATATAACCTATTATGCACCTTTATAAGTCATAAGCAGTGGCAACTATAAATCTGTCAGGGTTCATTTTTTATTTAGGCATAAAGCATGAGTACGAGTGCAGGAGATTATCAATTAATATTAATGTGGCCAGAGCTGCAGCAGAAGCAGCAACAACTGGCAGGATTCTGAGACACTTTGTAATGCGTGACTTGGGGTGCTTTTAGTTACCCCACCACATACCTTCATCAGAACCATAGGGACTGATTTATGTTATGGCAAATGGAAGTGGGGTTTAGGAAACAAGTTATTCAACTGTTACACATTCTCAAAATCATGGTAGGAAATTGCTCTGTGAATTTTAATATTTTTAAATGTATCCCTGATTAATAATTTATTAATGGACTTAGTTCAGAAATAGATTCTCCAATAAACAAGGCAATATTTTACTGCCCTATACTGGCTTTTGGAAATGCCTCATCTAGCAATCTCACAATGTAATACTACATTGTAAATGAGGGATGAGGTATGTAGCGCAGGTTTGATTATGACACATTTAGGCTTTTATGCAGTTTTCCAATACACGATGCAACTATTATGGCATCTAAATCATTAAACAAACATCTCCCAATTATGTGGAAACGTTTTCATTGTGCGGTCTTAAAGCCTGCTATCACCTGTTTATCATCCTGGTGTGAACACTTGCATATTGCCAAGCTCCACGACTCCCTTCCTGCTTGTTTCACCGTGATGGGGGATATCTGGATGCAGACAGTCTAGGAAGGAGGCGGAGACTCACACGCATACCTGCACACATGCTAACAAACGCACGTTTATACATGCCCACACCAACTGACGCACCTGCTCACAGTGCACTCAGAAACTCCCGGGAACAACACGTGGTAGGAAGCAGGGTCCTCTTATTGGCTCCAAACATATGGACAATCTTGGTGGCCGTACTCGAACGTTATATATAGCCTGTCTAAGGCCATTCCCAATGTAATGCCTTTGCTTTCCAATCTCCGGTTCCTGCATGCCGAATTCTTGCTCCCCGCAACGACATCCAGCATTGCACTCCCTACCTGAATTTGGATTCCCGCAACGGCCTCCTTCTTCTCTGCCAGCACCTTTCCTAGTTATCCACCCGATTTTCAGCGTCTCTTCCTCAGGACAAGGGCCCTGCAAAATAAAAGGAAACAACAAGATAAGTACATTTCTAAAGCGGGCGCCCGAGCGGCTAGGCTTAGCACTCAAACAATTAGTGTCTGATAAATGAAAGATAAAAAAGCAAGAACGACAGTTCAGTTGTCTGAGTTTATGTTCCTGTGATTGCGGCTGTCTCGAACTTGAATCAAGGGCACAGAACTACGACTACAAGCCATAATGTTGCGGCAAACCAACCAGTATGATAGTGAATGGTACGTCTGTGAATGAGGGAGTTCTTTCTAAGGTTCGCAGGGGCGCATATCACAAGCCATAGACTCTGAAGTTGAGAGTCTTTGGCATCTTCCACAAACATAGTCATCAGAAATCCAGCCCCGATTACTGACCTCGATGAAAGGCATAAAGAACACAGAACCAGGTGTGCAATTCACAACAGACATATCAGCTCAGTACATTGTACCTACACTTACAGTGCAAAAGCATATAATCTGAACTGAAAAGTTCTGTAACAGGTCCCTTTTCTCTAGGAAACACCAGATAATGAGGCCCAGAATTCCGTTCCCAGAGTCTCACGATGGCACAGCAGAGGACATCCTGGAGGGCAGTGACAGGCAGAGAAAGCAGGAACAGTAAGCAGCATCTCTGCCCCTACTTTCCTTGTTTTCTTTCTCCCTTTCCCCTCGGCGCTATCTCCTGGTGGGTGGCTGGATGCCCATCCGGGTTTGCCAGTTTGGCATTGGTGGTTTACTCATCGGACCATCGCACCTGCTGGGTACAACATGCCAGGTTAAAGAAACTGTTTTCACATATCAAAGAGTTTATGCATGACAGATTGCTAAACCCAGCCTGAGTGTTGGACACGAGCAAGGTTCTTGAGACTATATTAAACACCGTCACAGCCCTTCAGGGTGAGGTTCAGGCATCTACAATGGAAAACCAGGAGTTACATAAGAAGTTTGGCTCAGTCTGTAGGGAGGTGGCAGCGTGCGCCCCAAAGGGAAAAGGTGAGTTAGGCGAGGGTGCCACCACCCCAATGAGACCTTAGACACTTCCACCACCACTGATTGGGTCAGGCAGTTCTACGAATCATTCAACCATATCTGGGTCTTCTTCTGCTCATGGGGCTTTGACACAGCAGTCAACTACCACCATTCAGGTACTGCAACCATCTGCAATACCTTTGGCCCCTCCAGAACGATTTTATGGTGGTCCCATGAAGTATGCCATCTTCATTAACCAGTGTAAGGTACACTTCCTATGTAAACCATTAGCTTATCTAGACGAGCAATCCAAGATGGCTTTTGTGCTATCATATTTAGGCGGCAATGCCACAACCTGGTCCATCCCACTCATTAAGAAAAATTATCCAGTGCTTTATAAGTTTACAAATTTCTGCACGGAAATGCAGAAATTGTTTCACAGGAAGGCACATTACACGCTCTTGAATAAAGAATAATTAACCCTAAAACAAGGTTTGCAGTATTTACTAATTTATATCACCACTTTATTTTACCAAGGTCTCAGGGGGAAGTTGAAGGACATTCTGGCTCAGGTGATAACTCTGCCCACGAGTTGTGAAGAATTGATTGCACTTTGGGCCAGATTTAACAGAAAATGACACTTTGCTGCGCTCCGCCAAATTTAGCAGCGTCGTACACCGTCATTTTCAAAATGCAGGGATGAACCGTATTTACTAGAATACAGTGCACCCCACTGTTTCCCCCTGCACCGGTGCTAAATTTGATGCTGTGCGCCAACACAGCCACCCTTGAACCCTAGTGCAAGGATGGCTGCATTGAGGGGAAGATTGTTTTTGTACAGGAAGGAAAACCTTCCTGCACAAAAAACAATCTTAGTTGGTGATTTGTTCTTTTTGTGTGTGCTGCAAATGCATTTCTCCTCATTGTGCCACTCTAACGCTACCCCCTGAAAACTCGAAAATCTGAGGCAGCAACAAAATGCAACGGGTGTTGCTGTGGCACACCCACAGCAGCACCCGTTGCCGGCCCCTTCCACGCAAAGTGCTGCATGAGAATGGTCGTATTTGCAAGATGGCAGTAAGCCACAAAAAGTGGCTTAACGCCACATTGTAAATACGGCGCAGGGCATGGCGCGATGGAGCTCTAAAATTTGCCCTTTAGTGTGCATTTAGCCCACAGATTACCAGAACCAAAAACAATATTCAATTTAGTTGTTTTTATATAGCCCATTATCAACTCAACTGGGCCTCAAAGTGCTAGTTACAACAACCTCTCTGGAGTACCTGCATGAACCTTTTGGGTAAAACCCATGCTTCCGAAAAGGAGGTTCGATACCCAACAGAATGTGTCAAAGAGACCTCAGCTTATTTGGCGAACACCCTACAAAATACGGTAGCTCACCTGAATATTCAGGTGGTCCTTGTTTTACCTAATGGTAGGCAACTATAAGTGTCAGCATTATTAGATTTTGGAGTAACCAGAAATTTTATTGATAAGTCCTTTATTACTCAGATTGGAAAACATTCCCTGAACAAAAAGACTGGAACCAGTGAATGCGGTGGGCCCTTCAGCCTCAACCCCTGGGCCCATACGTCATCATACAAAGGAGCTAACTATGTATGCAATGTACATAAATCAAATTCAGTTTGGTCTCATAGATACCCCTCAGTTCATGATCATTTTAGGAATGTGATGGTTAACCCTTCACGATCTGTTGGTATGCTGGGTCACATGCTCTATAGAACTTAATTCCAGGTTCTGTTTCCAACAGTTTTGCTCAATTGAGTTCAGGTCTGTAACAATGGAGTCCGGTCCCTTCAGATTGTCACACGGCTGAATGGAATCCCAGGTTTGTTGTATTACAAATAATCTTCCTGAATGTTAGGTTACAAATCACTATTTGACAAGGAAAAGGCAAGTCAGCTCCCCCCACTTCGTAACTATGATGTTGCATAGATTTTATTCCAGGAGCGACTAACCCTTGTAGCCAAATCTACGCCTTAAGTGAACCAGAAACCAATCACTTAAAACAGTGCATAGAGGAAAGTCTAGCAACAGGATTTATTCGCCCCTCCCAATCTCCTGCCAGAAAGCTGGGGGGACTACATCCATGCATCGACTATTGCACAATGAACAAAAGAACTGTAAAGAACTGGTATCCTGTACATTTAATTCTGATCCTCCTGGCCCAGATCAAAAAGGCAATCATCTTTACCAAATTATATCTTAGGGGCACATACTATTCGTCAGAGACTGACAGGGCAACAAGTGGAAAACCACATTTAGGACCGAATTTAGGTTCTTTGAGTACAAAGTTATGCCTTTCAATCTCTTCAATGCCCTGGCTGCCTTCCAGTATTTCATGGATCAGGTGTTAAGAGGGTACCTTGATGTCTTCTGTATCATGTATATCAATTATATCCTTTTCTACTCAGACTCCCCACAGAAACGTATTGAACATGTCAAGGCATTTGTAGCCCGTCTGCACAGACACAATTTATTTGGCAAACAGGAAAAGTGTTTATTTCATGTGTCTCAAATAGATTTCCTGGGTTATGTCATCAGTCCAGAAGGAGTCCAAATGGACGACAATAAAGTTAAAGCAATTCTCCAGTGGTCATCTACTTGTATTGTGAAAGTGTTTCATAGCTTTTTAGGCTTTGCACATTTTTATAGATGTTTCAGTGAAAAACCTTTTGCAGCCCACCCTGTAACAAAATTGCTATGGAAGGGAGGATCTTTTCAATGGCTTCCTGAAACTGATCAGCTAGTCACAGAATTAAAAACACATTTCATACAAGTCCCAATTCTATGTCACCCAGATGTCACCTTGACCTTTATTGTGGACAAGGATGCTTCCAGTCAAGCTCTGGGAGCCATGTTATCCCAGCCACATCCTGTGGCAGATTCATCCTGTGGCCTATTACTCACGAAAGTTAACACCATGTGAAGGAAATTACAGTATTTCAGAAAAGAATTGTTAGCCATCAAACGAACATTCAACTAATGGCCCCACTACCTTATGGGAGCTTGACACATGGTGAACATTTTTGCTGACCATAGGAATCTTAAATTCTTGAAGTCTGTGTGATCTCTTACCCCATCCCAGTTACGCTGGTTTCTCTTTTTCTCTGATTTTGAGTTTACAAATTCTTATCATCCAGGAGTGCAGAACAGTGAAGTAGATGATTTATCAAGGTGTCATGGATTACAAGATGAAAAGTAGGGGAACAGTCCTACTCTGATTCTCCATGGGCAGCCAGACTCTCCAAACAATTGCTTCAGTGACAAAAGACGATTTACAGACACAAATAGCAACCATGCAGCCCACACAGTGGTTACATAAGGGTGAGAAGCATGTTGCAAAAGACGGATTAAGGTATTACTGTAATGCCATTTATGTCCCTTTCTCAGACCTCCATCTACAACCTATACAATGGGCACATGATTCTGATCATGCAGGGCATTTGGGGGTGTTCAAAACCATAGCTTTCATTTCACAATACTCTTAAAGAAGATTCCTCTCAATACATAAATACTTGTTCCAGTGAAGCACAAATCAAGCCTAGCTATAGTAATTCAGTTGGTTTCCTGCCACCCATTTCAATTCCAGAAGCCCAGTGGCATACCATCTCCATGGGCTTCATAGTAGAACTACTGCCTAGTCAAGGTACCAGTAGTGATAGATTACCTTACTAAGATGGGGCATTTTATAGACTTGCCCATTTCCCCAATGCCTCTAGTCTTGTGCAAGAGTTTGCTCAACATATAGTCAGACTCCACGGACTCCCCAGTGTCATTATAACAGATAGAGGCCCTCAATTTATCTCACACTTTTGGTGTCAATTATGTAAGGTATTACATATAGATGCACATTCTAACATTGGTTACCATCCAACACTGATGGCATGACAGAGCGATTAAATCAAACCTTAGGCCAATATCTGTGAGGAATAGCAATCCAACATAATGATGACTGGTCACAGTACTTGTGGATGGCTGAGCTTGTTTACACTAATGCAGAGCATTCCAACTTAGGTTGATTCCCAATTTACTGTCTGGTGGGTTTCCTCCCACACATTCTACTCCTTACTTTACCAAGGAAATCCATAGAGGAACATCATAAACATTTACGTACGGTGCTGCAGGAAGCCATAACACATTTGGGGAAGCCCAAAAAAACACCAAAAAATACTCTGATTAGAAGCATACAGCAGAACCAGGATATGAACTGGGGAATCAAGTATGATTAGCACCCAAACATCTGAGGATCCATAGGAATAGAATAATTAGACCACGGTATATGGGGCCATACATTATAACCCAACCCTAAACCCAGTCATAGTATGATTAGGTGTATCTGCTAACATGTGTATCCACTTGGAATTCCATGTATCTTTACTAAAACCCTGTCATCACATTGTTCAAGTTCAATCTCCTTCCAGTTCAATTGAGATGGATAGGGAACAAGAATATGAGGTGAAACAGGTCTTAGACTCCGAGGTTAGTCATGGGTGTTCTTATTACCTAGTGGACTGGAAAGGTACGAGCCAGGGAAAAGGTCATGGGATCCTGCTTCACATTTATTCCATGCACCTAGATAGGTGAATAGGGTTCATGACTCTCACCCAATCAATCCTAAACCATCGCTGGGATGGCAAACCTTGTGGGAGGGTAATATCAGGCACTGGGGCTCCCTTACTGTTTTTTCCACCATGTGGGGTACATCTGGCCACAGGGAGTCCAGACCAGGAGGTGGAGTCTCACACAAATACCTGCAGGTATGCAAACAAATGCACATGTTCATACATACCCACACCAACTGTTGCACCTGCTCACACATGCACTCAGACACTTCCAGGAGCAACAAGTGACAGTAGCCAGGGGCCTCTGATTGACTCCAGACATCTGGACAATCTTGGCAGCCATCATGGTACCTTGGCCTGTTTAACCCCTTGGGTTCCAAGAACATAATGGTTATGTCCTCAGCAGCACTGCTCGTGTGCCAAGGAAATAACCATTACATCCTGGACCTGGTCCTCTGGGGACACGCTAGCGCTCCCCCTGAGGGCCTCCCCCCTCCCCCCTCCCCTGGGCATCAAAGGCTTTTCCTTTCCTTTGATGTCTTTCTGAGCATTTCTGCTGCCCGATCATAAAGAGATTGTGCGGCAGAACTGGGATTTGTGTTTACTTTGAAAACACATGAGGGGAGCGGCCCCTTGGACAAGGGCCGCTCCCCAAGGGCGGCTTTTTTTAATTAGGTCTTTTCGGCCCCCCGGGGCAAGATTGGTCTATTTTAAGAAGGCCGTTCTTTATTTTTTATATGTGGAGAGCGACCCCTTAGGCAAGGGTCGGTCACCTGGGGGGCAAATTGTTTTAGTCCAAGGGGACAGAAACCACTAGACACCAGGGATTATTTTTTCATGTCAATTTCACACAAGGCGAGTGACTCCCCCGGGAAGGGCCGCTCCCCTGGGGGGCAGATTTATTTTAGGCCATATCTGCCCCCCCCCCCTTCTTGGAGGCAGTTCGGCCTATTTTAATTAGGCCAAACCACTAGCACCAGGGATTTTTTTTCTTTTTTTTTTTTTTTACAGATGGGGAGCGAGCGACCCCTTAGGCAGGAGTCGCTCCCCTGGGGGACGATATTATTTTAGGCCATTTCTGCCCACCTTGGGGGCAGAAACCACTTAGGCACCAGGGATTGTTGTGTGTGTGTGTGTTTTGTTTGGGGGGCAGCCCCTTGGGCAAGGGTCGATCTCCATGGGGGCACGTTACTGTTGGTCATTTCTGCCCCCCTTGGCGGCAGATTGGACTATTTTTGTAAGGCCCACCTGCCCCCAAGGAGGGCAGAAAGCCCACCAGACACCAGGGAAGAAAATACCCCCACCCCAAATAAATGGGGACAAAGTCGTTCTGCCCACCAGTGGGCTGATGGGGCAATTACCCCCGATCCACTCCCCGGGGGGCAGAAAGCCTATTGGATGCCAAGGAATTAAAATAAATCAAAAATAGTGTGGTGGTGGATACCAATCACCATGGGCATGGTTATGCCCCCACCCCAACTGAAGGGGGTAACAGTCTTTCAGCTCTCCCCTACACACTAAAAGATCTTATTCCAATGGCAAGCAAGAGAATATTTGATTATTTTGGGTTTTGGTTTTAAATTTGGGCCATGAGACTTTGGCTAACTCTCAAAATCTTCCCACTTGGAATGGTGAGGGCTGCACTTTTTGTACTTTGGGACATCGTCATGTAGAAAAATCTATGAGACCTAGACACATTTGAAAACTAAACATTTGGGTGATTCCAGGGTGGTGTGCTTCACATGCACCCGCACCATTTTGTTACCCATAATGCCCTGCAAACCTCTTACTTTGCTTGAAATCCCAAATTTTCTCCACACTTTTGTGATGAAACATTCCAGAATTTGCAGAAACCCACAAAATTCTTCCACCCAGCATTGTCACATCTATACCGATAAAAATTCTGCCCACTTGTCAGTCTAAAATGTTTTTTTTTAAACTGCCCGTTTGGACCCACCTTCGTTCCCTCTCAATTTTGACATGTCTTTGGCTCCTCCCTGTCACAGGCACTTGGTCCACCCACACATGTGAGGTATCATTTTTATCGGGAGACTGAGGGGAACATTGGGTGGTAGGAAATGTGTGCCCGTGTGGTGATCCCACACAGAAATGTGGGAACATTTTATTTCTCAGCTAAATTTGAGGTTTGCTGAGGATGCTGGGTAAGAAAACACTGGGGTGTCCACACAAGTCACACCTCCCTGGATTCCCTTGGGTGTCTAGTTTTCAGAAATGTCTGGGTTTGGTAGTTTTCCTAGATGGCTGCTGAGCCCCGGACCAAAAAACGCAGATGCCCCCGCAAAAAGAGGTAGTTTTGTATTTGATAATTTGGATGTGTTTTGGGGCATTTTCTGTCGCAAGCACTAGGTATTCCCACACAAGTGAGGTACCATTTTTATCAAGGGATCTGGGGGAACTCTGGGTAGAAGGAAGTTTGTGCCTTCCCTCCTCCCCTCAGATTCCAGAACTTTGCAGCACCAAAATATGAGGACAAAGAGTTTTTTTGCCAAATTATGAGGTTTGCAAAGGATTCTGGGTAACACTAGGCCTACCCACACAAATGAGGTACAATTTTTATCGGGAGACTTGGAGAAACACAGAATAGCACAACAAGGGTTATTGCCCCTTGTCTTTCTCTACATTCTTTCCAAATGTAAGACAGTGTGCATAAATTACATCTATTTGAGAAATTCCCTGTAATTTACATGCTATTATGGGGACCATTGAATTCACAGATGTGCAAATAACCACTGCTTCCCAACACCTTATCTTGTGCCCATTTTGGAAATACAAAGGTTTCCCTGATACCTATTTTTCACTCTTTATATTTCACCAAATGAATTGCTTTATACCCTGGTATACAATGAAAACCCATTGAAAGGTGCAGCTCCTTTTATTGGCTCTGGGTACCCAGGGTTCTTGATGAACCTACAAGCCCTACAAATCCCCACAGCAGACGTAAGTGCATTTTGCTTTACAAAATCTGCCATAGCTGGAAAAAGTTATAAAAGAAAAACTGGACAGAAAGGGCTCTGTTATTACCTCAATTTCAGTATTTGTTTATTTTAGCTGTTACTGTCTATAGAAAAACCTTGAAGGATCTACACAAATGGAGACAAAATCTAGACAAATGGGTTTTGTCTACTTTTCAGAAATGTTTAGCTGTCTGGGATCCAGCACTGGTTTTACGCCCATTTCTCTCACTGAGTGGAAGGAGGCTGAAAGCACAATAAATAGTAAAAGTGGGGTATGTCAAGTAAAATGCCAAAATTGTGTTAAAAAATATGGTTTTCCGATTCAAGTCTGCCTTTTAGTGAATCCTAATTTGTTTTAATAGTATAACAGGAGTTAGCCTAGCCTCTGGCATGCAGACTCGTGCCCCCGTCACCTAGTGACTTTTAACCTACTTAGCTTGCTCTGTCTTAGCCCCTTTATTTAATTAATTCTTCTAAGATGGCTGCCTTGTTTATAGTTAGGTCATTTTGTTTCGCTTTATGTTATCAGTGCCACGGCGCTAAGGCGTCAACTCATGCAACAAAGACAAACTATAGGTGTTCACATTAGGAATTACTGTCCCAAGCATGCTGTGTTATCTATTGTTTGGAAACAACCCACGTCAGGGGACCAAGTAGATCTGTATAAATACATCACACTTTAGGCAGATAATCAGAGGGATTCCGACCAGATACCATCTCTGCAATTGATGCTGCCTGCCGCCTTGACACTGACCCGGACTTCGTGTTCCTTCGGAGCCTGAGCCGGAGACCTCATTCAAAGGTAACAAGGGTTGGGGGATCCTTCCAAGGACATGGCATTGGCAGATTAGGTTTAACATACCCCGCTCTCCTCTAGGTAGAAGGTTAGGCCTATTATGCTAGGGCACTAGGACATATTATACACTCTAAGTCTGTTCATGTTATTGCAAGATGGTGGGGGTCTTCATAATCATGACTCTCGTCTTTACAATTTTATTTCTTGCACGGTTCATTATCCTAATCATTGCAGCCCATGTTATGTACCGCAGATTGCAGATTGTAGTAAATAAAAACTATTGAAATATTACTGTATCTTCGTTATTACCTGTGTTTGGTTGAGACATAATGTATCTGTGAGAAAGGGGTAATCGCCGTTTAACCACGACACTCCCTGAGATGCTATACTTCTGAGTCCATGCGTAAAGGCTGCCACAAATCACCACAGTTGCAACTTGTAGGACAAACATAAGTACTGTCATCCTTGAACCAGCAGTCTTGCCCAGAGCAAAAGTCCAAACTATGTCATAGCACCACCAACGATGGTGTTTGGGCACTAATTTACGGGTACCCCAACTCACACTGTCTCACAGACAACAGGTACCCTAAATACCATTATAATGAGACGTCCGTGGTCTTTGGGAAAATCCTCCTCAGCTGAACAGGGAACACCTAATTAGGCTGTAGGTAGGTCGAACTTGAACTCTTAAAAAAGATTTTACTCCCCACTTGGTGTTCCATCTCTTCACCCATTTTTACAAATATGGCTAACGCCATAGACATTCCTGAAAATGCTAGACAAGCATTAACATTACATCTAGTAGTACATGGACTTACAGAAGAGGGCGGGTACGTCACTTTCATAGTAGAAGCGAATGAAGCTTACCAAACAGAAACCTTCTACTCCTGGGTCAGCTTTCCTGAGGAACACCGCAGGTCAGTCACAATCCACACGTATAGAATTGCTACTGTACCTCAACGGTACCAAGCATACCAGTACCATGAAATACCGCTCACCTATCAAGAGCATCAGATCTGGTTTGAAGGAGCCCTACCACATGTTATACAACATGTGAGATTAGGTCCCTTGAGTAATTACGGACCTACGTGGCCTATGTTTGCCACATACACACCTCACCCAGGTACACAAAATTTGCAAGCAGCAGATCTGCGAAACTTATATTATGAAATAGTAACATTATATAGATGGCTTGTTCAGTTTGTAATGTGGACTTTGAACACAACACCAGAAAATCCAGCACCACCAGCACCTGCTGGATACCAATTGACTGCTGGGATTAATCCACAAACAGTGCATACTATTATGGGTAAAGTACCCACAGAGAGGGAAAAATACCTTACTGGATAGCCCAGAAAACAAATCAGCTGGAAGCTGTGTTTCCCCATATGGGACCACAGGAGAAACATAGAATTCTAACAATGTGCTTTCCCTTTGGGATGGTTCCCTCGGTGGAGGACTGTGCCACATGGGGTACAGTCTTCGTTGCAATATATACTACCACACATGGTACCCCAACACTTGCCAATTTACCAGAAGTGTTAAAACAAATACAGAATGAGCATGGGGCAGCACCTGCCCTTGATTTGGGGATGAAATTAATGTGTAATTTTGATGCAGTATCCTCGATACTACTCAGCAACATTAAAGGGGAAGCGGTAGCACTGGCTATACGCCAGCGTCTCCGAGAAACTCCACATTTGGATCAAGAGAGACAGCCACCAAAAATTATTTCTGATACCTATAATAGTGTAGGACGGGATAGTCTGGGAGCCAAGCCAAAGAAACTGGAAATACAAAGTACCACCCCTAAGGAAGGTACGAAACAGACACAAGAGGGTTCGAAAAAGTGCTGGAAGAAGCCAAAACAATTTAAAGACAGACAGAAGCAGTGAGCAGACTCTCCGCATCTCAGAAATAGGGAGAATATTAGAACTCCTGATAAATATACGGATTGACGTCCCTCTCGTTCCTTTCAGGACGCTCCGGATAGGCGTAGCGAGAGAGGGGGCAGTCCTGATTGATGTCCTGAATAGGTGAAACAAAAGAAAGACTCACCACAGTCTACAGTCAAAAAAGAAGAGAAGACTTTGCAACAAAATCCACAGTTTAAAAAGAAAAAGGTGGCAGCAATATCAGTCAAAAATGCCAATACATTTGAGAATGTTGCTAAAGAACAAGAAGTGGGCAGTGACACTGCTAGACAGCGCAGCAGAGGTCACAATATGTCACCAGAGTCTGAAAGATCATCTGGATGTGACAGCAACTAGCGATTTTGTTGCAGTTGAAACAGCAGACGGGCATGTACTCCCACCTGATAGACTTTATGATTTGAAGATCCGAGATGAGGGAGAAGTGGAACGCACCATCGGTGTGATCTTTTGGGATGAACTTAATTGTGACATCCTGTTTGCCGAAAGATATTGGCTCCCCGAACATGTCCGTAAGCTCCTACATGGGGAAGATGTCATTTTGCCTTCTTTCTCCAATCTTGTTCCAGAGGCGAAAAAGTAAGCCTACGCTGTCAGTTGGGCTCTAGTGCTGCACCTGCATTATACCGCAATCATGTAGGTTGGGACAGGGAATCTCCGTGTCATGTAATACCTATCAGGTCTATACCCCAGCCTCAGACACAATATCCAGTCAAACATGAGGGTAAAGCTCCAGTGAGGGAGATCCTCACTCAGCTAGAATATCAACGGGTAGTTGAGCCATGCGCCTCTGCAATGAATAATCCGTTATTCCTGGTTGCGAAGCCAGACCATTCCTATAGAATAGTCCTAGGTTACAGACATTTAAACAGTCATACACATACATATGCTATACAAAATTGACAGAACAACGCACTGATAAACAATATAGTGCGCAAAAAATATACAACAACGTTGGATATTTCAACGGGTTCTTCTGCCAGAATTTAGTGGAAGAAAGTCGGGACCTGAGTTCATTCTCACTTGGCTCACAAAAACACTTTTGCAATTTACCCCAGGGCTATAAGAATAATCCAGGACTGTTCTCAGCCCGAGTAACATCAATATTACATGATATTGATCCTGAGGCATTATCCTATGTGGACGACATTTATCTCACAGATGACGACCTAAATATTCATCTTGTAAGGGTCGATCGAACAATTTTGGGGTTTGAAGAAGTCAGTTTTAAATTTAACTTTAAGAAAAGTAAGATTGCCTTTCTCAGCGTATTGTTCCTGGGATAGTGCTATCAAACGAAGGAAAGAGCCTGGCCCGCACTTCTTAGAGAAGTGTACACAACTGCACCCACCAAATACGCTGAAGAAACTACAGTCTTTACTGGGTTTTTAAAATTTTGGCAGACCATACATTCCTGACTATGCACAACGTATCAAGCCGTTGTACGACTTAATACATCCAGATTTTTCTAGCAGACACTGGACAGTTGAACATACATGCATCCTTAGGGAATTGCAACAGGACATGCTGGAAGCTAAACACTTACACACACATGACAATAAAACAAATCTGGTCATCAGAATAATTGCTGGTGCCATTGGGTTTACGTATGTCACCTTCAATGAGGATGACACAGTGCCCATAGCATATAAACCACATTTGTACTCAAATGCAGAGCAAAGCTTTGCACCCACAGAAAAGAAATCTAACTGCAGTTCAGACGGCTGTCATAAAAGAGAGGCGACTTGCCCAAGGGAAACGCATCATTGTCGTTACCTCGGTGCCAGCCTTAGAGGCCGTCACCAAAGCGAGCATTCCTAATGCTAAAGCATTACATCCACGCTGGATTCAGTGGACAACTTCTCTGACAGCTAGTGATGTTGATTATATTTTTTATCCGAAACTTCAGACACAAGAATTTCTCCAATACGAACAGGAGTGTCCCACTCCTCTACATCTTTTACCTTTAGACAACTACCATACTGTCATTTATACTCATGGTTCAGCTCAACCAGCTTTAGGTACCAAACATCAATACTCAGCCGCTTGCACAGCCGTGAGTGGAGTTATGAAGGATGGAGTTTTCCACCCTCATAATACCTAAACGCAGATGCAAGGGGACTGCACAGCTCAGTTAGCCAAACTCAAAGCCCTTATTTTAGCGCTAGAAAAAACAGAGATAGAAAGTCTGACTTTGATAATCTGTGATTCATAGTACTGTGTTCAGTCTTACAATGATTATCTTAATCACTGGAAACTGAATGGGTTTAGTGATTCTAAAGGGAATACCATAAAACACAATACAATGTGGGGGAGAGTGGCTGATCTTAAGGATAAGCTACCGTGTGTCCATGTACTACATAAATTGGGCCACCAACGTGTAGGAGTACACATTATCGGCAATACTTTGGCTGATGAAGAAGCCAAATCCGCAGTAGCTACAGCTTCTGTGGCTGCAGTGACTCGTTCCCATGCGAGACTGGATAATGAAATTGTGACTCCTGTGAAAGCTTCAGCTGATGGCAAGTCTCTCCCAAAAGGGTACCCTACAAAATATTATTACCACATCAATGCACATAATGTTGCTTATGCAACACTTCCTAGGGTTGGAGATTGAGCAATCCCCAATGAAGACCAGAAAGTAGATCTAGTAAAAGCAGCGCATGAGGGTATCGCCTCTGCTCATGCTGGTATTTCAGCCACAGTAACACTCTTACAGAAAAGATTTTGGGGGCCAGGTCTATGCAAACAGACAAAGGAATACATCCTTTGTTGTGACATTTGCCAGAAAATAAAGGGCTCTAATATCAAAAGCACTTCACAGACATCCCTCATAGTGTCCAGCAGGCCATTACAATGTGTGTACCTGGACCATTGTGGTCCACTCCAACCTGATGGTGCATACAAATATATCCTAGCCACTGTAGGTTATTGTTCTAGATTCCTGTGGGTATGGCTGCAGCAGTCGGCTGACGCTCAAACTGTTATAAAATATTTGCTGATCTTTATCAGTACATATGCGTTTGCAGCATTCCACTTGGACCAGGGCCCTGCATTTGCCTCTAAGGCATTCAGGGACACCATGGGGATGATGGGTATTGAACTCCATTACTCCTCACCATACCATCCCGAGGGAAATATGGTCGTGGAGAGGCAGAACTGTGATCTAAAGCAGTCCTTAACAGCTAGAGTATTAGGTTCTGGCGGCAGCTGGTGTCATCCCCTATATGGTGTCCAGAGAGCACTGAATAATCCGCCAAGATGGTCCTTGGGGGGGACAAAGTCCCTATGAGGTTCTCTTTGGGATACCTATGTATGTCCCAGATCTTGATGGTTCTGGTATGGTGGCAGCAGAAACACCTTTTAGATAAATGAACGCCCCACTGCCTTACAAGAGCTTCAGCAATTTTGAGATGATAAATCATCCACCAATGCTGCCACCTTAGGAATAAGGGATATACCAACAACTTCCATTGGCTGGATTCCTAAAATTGGGGGTCTGGTTCATGAAAAGATTGCTGTACAGAAGGAATTCAGTCCATCTTACAGAGCACCGGTCTCAGTCTTGGGAATACAAGGTACCAGAACTGTTATCTTACCACTGTTGCCTGGTTCCCAAGGAAACAGATTAGTTTCAATCAACAACGTCAAACTACACCATGTAGCCAATCCTGCACAGTAGACCCAGAAGTCCCCGGGGTAGTTCCCGATCCCCTCTCACTACCCAACAGGATATACCTCTTCAGGCTAGAGTGACCAACACTACTGTGGACTATGCAACAATGTCCAACAATGCTATAAATTCCTCCTCGACCATGGGGAGGGCAGAAAATGAGCTCTTGCTGGTTCCAGTCACCACTTCAACGACGACACCTGGTCAATAATTGGCCATCTTATACACCAATACAACACTTACTGATGGCACTATTTAGTTTGAGCCTCCACGTGAAGTGAACACATCTACAAGTACTGAACTTGCTCCTTTTTTTGCAGAGACTGGCTCTGGTTACTTCATCGACATTGATGACTTTTCTTCAGACTCATCAACTCCAGCAATTGAAAATGTTTCAAAGACACACATGCTATATCTATGGGTTAAAACGAATTACTTGATATACCCCATGAACTATTTATGGTTCTGCCTAACATTTTCTACCTTACTTCTATGGATTGGTTTTGTGACTGTTTTCTTCTTATTTATAAATGGTCATTACATTCCTGAACGTGCCACTGTCGTGCCAGTAGATGAAGTCTTAACTCCATATCATTCCTCACACAAGGTCCGCAGAGACTTGTCCCCGGTGAACATTTCGGCTGTACCCATTTCTGATGAGAT
Organism: Pleurodeles waltl; assembly: GCF_031143425.1. Taxonomy (NCBI): domain Eukaryota; kingdom Metazoa; phylum Chordata; class Amphibia; order Caudata; family Salamandridae; genus Pleurodeles; species Pleurodeles waltl. The sequence goes on from NC_090447.1 coordinate 380,314,429, forward strand.
TGTGTGGGATAAAGTTCCATTTGAAATATACGGGCCTACTGAGGTCATTCAAATTCCATATGTATTAAAAATATCCATGACATATATTATTATACCCAGTGTTGTATCTGATGATTAGGATGTCCAGACAGTTGATTCCATGTTAACTGAAATGATGGACTATTCAGTATTTGAAAGTGAAGATGTATATGCAAATACAATGAATTATGGGGAAATGTTCTGCTACAATAATTGGGGACATTACTGCCTGCACTATACAGCTAGACATAGACCGGTACTTAATTACACACAGTGGGAACTTTCTTCAACACCACCAGTGGGGAGCCTGAAAAGTTATATTGAGAAATTCACTTATTTTTCTGGACATGACACAAGAAATTCCGAGTCATATTTTTTCAAATTGCCTCCTTCAAAAATTAGGAAAATTCTGATCACTGATACAAAACTGATATATTCAGATGCCTTTGTTTCCCGTCTTGCCATTGAGGGTTACTATCACTTGAAGAACAATATTGATTTAAAGAGTGTTTGGGGAACACAACATTGGCAAATACAGGGTAGGGAAGCCTTGTTCAGAGCATGTCTCATTCCTTTATAAATGATTTTTTTAAATGACACTGTTCAACAGACGTCCTGCATCGGGTTAGCAAAAATAAAAGAAATGAACACGCCCAGTAACCCCACACCGGCTAAGTTTAATGATTGGCAATTCTTCCTGAATAATACAGAGGAAGAACTATTTGCAAAGATTCAGGCTGGTACCTATAATTCTTCACTTTCCAGTCCCAGTGGGTGGTTAGTTTGGCCAATAGACACCAATGGATGTCAGGCGCGTTTTTTAAATTCCTCAGGGGGTTTTAAGATGAGCCGGCAAGATCCTTTCTTTATCTCAGGTCAACACACGGGGATAGTTACTACATACAGTGTGGGTAAACTGTGTCAACAATGGGTAAAGTCTAACACGTTAGCTGCAGTTAAAGAACACCTTAACACACTTTCTGAAGATATAGGTGGTCATTACAATCCTGGCGGTCGGTGTTAAAGCGGCGGTAAAACCGCCACAGGCCAGTGGTAAAAAGATTTTAATTACGACCGTGGCGGAAACCGCCAACATAGACAGCCACTTTAACACTCCGACCGCCACGGCGATACAAACAAACACAGAGCCGGTAACCGCCAACAGACAGGAGGAAGACAAGGTTCCGCCCACTGTATTACAACAGTCCAATCCGCCACCTTTTCCGGGGTGGATCCACCGCAAACAAAAACACAGCGGAAACAGGATTTGGAAGGGAAAACTCTCACCTCTACACACCCCACGAGGAACCAGGACGCCATGGAACCCGAGCTCCAGATACTCCCAGCCTTTGTCGTCCTGCTCCTCTACTAGGAACATCAAAGACGGCGGCGAAGACTATGGTGAGTACTGCACCTACGACACAGGGGAGGGGGGATGGAAAAAAAGAGTGACACACAAACGCAACACGCAACACTCCCACCCCCACCTTCACGCACTGCAACACACACACAAGTACATGTTGATACATTACATTTACAACCCCCGTGGAAGAATGCAAGGACAAAAGGAAATGAGTTGAACGTTTGTAATCTATTAAAATACAGTAATCCAAAATATATATATTTACACTATAAACAAATATATACACCAAGAATACAAGTCCAAGGTATTCCACTATTAAAGTCCGTGGACCACTGGGCCCAAAATGCATGGGCGAGGCCCACACAAAATACCCGAACAAAATGGAGAGAACACTGCTGGGGCATCAGATAGAAATACAGCAGGCACCTCAGGGGGAAGGGAAAGGGGGGCACCTCAGCCGGATGAGTGCACAATGCCAGATCCACGCGGGGGCTCCATGCCCACTGCTGTATCCTGGGGAGTGCAAAGCCACAGTCTCACAAGTCTTTACAGTGGGTGGGTTGCCCACTGCTGCATCCTGGGGAGTGCAAAGCCACAGTCTCACAAGTCTTTACAGTGGGTGGTTTGCCCACTGCTGCATCCTGGGGAGTGCAAAGCCACAGTCTCATAAGTCTTTACAGTGGGTGGTTTGCCCACTGCTCTATCCTGGGGAGTGCAAAGCCACAGTCTCACAAGTCTTTACAGTGGGTGATTTGCCCACTGCTGTATCCTGGGGAGTGCAAAGCCACAGTCTCACAAGTGGATAACAGTCTCCACTGGTTCTGGAGGGGGCTTGGTGCCCAGAGTGCGTCATCCTGCCAAGGACTGAGGTAGTGGATGTGAATCTCCACTGGTTCTGGAGGGGGCTTTGTGCCCAGAGTGCTTCATCCTGCCAAGGACTGAGGTAGTGGATGCCTTTCTCCACTGGTTCTGGAGGGGGCTTTGTGCCCAGAGTGCTTCATCCTGAGAAGGACTGAGGTAGTGGATGTGAATCTCCACTGGTTCTGGAGGGGGCTTTGTGCCCAGAGTGCTTCATATAGCTCGTGGCGGCCTCACTAGCGTCAGAGCTTTTGGCGCTCACTGGCCTGCAGTTCTGGTGGTGGCAGTGACCTGTTCAGCGGTGCTGGTGGCCGCGGTGTCCTGTTCAGCGGTGCTGGTGGCGGCGGTGTCCTGTTCAGCGGTTCCTGGTGGCGGCGGTATCCTGTTAGCGGTGCTGGTGGCGGTGGTGTCCTGTTTAGCGGTGCTGGTGGCAGCGGTGCTGGTGGCAGCGGTACTGGTAAGGTGGTGTCCTTGGCAGCGGTGCTTGTGGGCGGCAGTGTCCTTGGCAGCGGTGCTTGTGGAAGTGGTGTCCTGTTCAGAGCTGCTGGTGGCGGTCTTGTCCGCCGTGCAGGTTTTCAGCGACTTGCCTGTTTTTCTGTGTCCCTTCCCTACCTTGGATGGTGGCGCAGCTGTCTTCCCACTCCCAACTGTACTCCTGGGAGAGGCTTTGGTGGTAGATGTTTTGCCTCTCTCCTGCCGGGCAGTGGCCATCTTTTTGTGCTTTTGAGGTGGGGGACTGTCCGTGGTCTGGCTCCTTGGCACACTGGCTGCCCTGCTGCTTGGCGCACTCCAGAAGCCGGTTACGACTGGCACCACTGTTTCAGCAGATGTTGTGGCTGAGGTGCTGGGTTGGGACCTGGAAAGGCGGGCCCTAGGGGGACTGAAGGGGTGGAGGAGGTGAGGGGAAGAGGTTCAGGTTGGACAGGAAATGTTTTTGGGACACACTGAGACGGGTAGATGGAGGGGGTTTGGGAATGGAGGAAGAGGTAGTGGTTGTAGGAAGTTTACGTTTGCTGACTTTGGGTGAAGGTGCATGGGCAGGAGGCTGTCGTGAGGTGGATGGCTGTTGGGTGGGTGTGTGGCTGTGTTTGTGTACCTTGGGAGGTGGGCTCACAGACACACTGGGAGAGGACACAGGGGATGTGTGAATGGTAGTGGGGGTGGTGAGTGCAAGTGAGCGGGGTGTGGTGGTGGGTATGATGGTGATGGAAGTAGTGGCTGAAGATGTAGTGCATGCAGGTGTGAGTAGAGACGAGACTGGGAGGGAGGATGGAGACGAGGAGGAGGGGGACACATTGGAGGCAGTGGATGTTGCTATGTCTGCATGTGTATGATGCTTGCGTGAGTGCCTGTGGGATGTGTGGTGCTTATGTTTTCCTGAGCTTCCCTTGTGTGTTGAGGTGTGTGCATGCTGGTCTGATGGTGTGCTTGGGATAGGCTGAGGTACAGGGGTTTGGGTCTGGGTGGAGGAAGTTGGAGGGTGGAGGCTGGAAACAGGAACAATGGCTACCATCAGTGCTGAGGCCAGAGTCGGAAAAGCTCGCTGTTGGGCTGCCTGACCAGAATGAATGCCCTCCAGGTATGCATTCATCTGTTGCAACTGCCTCTCTACACCCTGGATGGCATTCAAAATGGTAGACTGCCCAACAGTGAGGGACCTGAGGAGGTCAATGGCCTCCTCACTGAGGGCAGCAGAGCTGACAGAGGCAGGGGCTGAGGTGCCTGGGGCTGAGGTGCCTGGGGCGAAGGAGATGCCCACACTCCTGGGTGAGCGGCCACGGAGCACATGCTGAGGTGCTGCTGGGAGGGCGGTGCTGGTAGGGGGGGTGGCGGCTGTACCTGTAGATGCGGGGGCACAGAGGGGCCTGCCACCGCAAGGGAGCTCCCATCAGAGGAGGAGTCCTTGTCGCTGGTTTCAGCTCCTGTCCCTGCCGTGGAGCTCCCCTCGCCCTCCGTCCCACTGGTGGCTTCTGACTCCGTTATGTCATCCTCCAGGGCCATATGGGATGCAGCTCCCTCCTGCTCCGGTGCCACTGCTCCTCCGCCTGATAATGCTAATGCACACAAGAACAGGGAGACCACAAAAAGGGGGGGAGACAGAAGAAAGACATGTTGAGTGCATGCAATACCGCTACAGTTGGCGGACACTACAGACACAAAAGCCCCCTGCACTACGCCGTGCACTTTGAGTTCCCTAATTAATCACAGGGACATGGGGTACGAGGCCTATGCCCGATTGCTGCACACATGGAAGTCACAGGAGCCTGACTAGGTGTAGTTGGCTCTGAACACAGGTGGGGTGGGGTGCCCCATGGCCTGCCTTAAGAAGGGACCTTGCCTACTAAACTCGCCCTGGCCTAGGGGAACCCACAGCCCACCTCCCCCACCCAGACACCTACAATGCGCACAGAATCAGCAGAATGAGAGTCTACTCACCTCCTTGTGGCTGCTGTGATGCCCTCAAGCGCCCATCCAACTCCGGATAAGCCACCGCCAGGATCCAGAACATCAGGGGGTACATGGTGTGTGACGGGCACCCCTTCCACGTTGGGAGGCCATCCCCAGCTGGGCCTCCGCCATCTTCTTGCTCCAGCGGCGAATGTCCTCCCATCTTTTCCGGCAGTGGATGCTCCGCCTGTGGTGGATCCCCAGGGTCCGGACTTCCTTGGTGATGGCACGCTAAATATCCTTCTTCTGGTGGGCGCTGACCTACACGAATAGTACAGGGTAAAAGGAGAAGATATAACCGTCTGCACCCTCACTGTCATTGGCCCACATCCCTACCCTTGCCATGACACACATGCATTCACCGTTGTTTCAAGCACGCCTCATTCTCCCGCCCATCTTTCATCCACACCATTCCACACAGGCATTGCCCATTCGGCATGCTCACAGTGTACTTACCTGTTTGTCTAGAGGACCGTAGAGTAGCGTGTACTGGGAGAGGACCCCATCCACTAGTTTCTCCTACTCCTCCGTGCTGAAGGCAGGGGCCCTTTCCCCAGACACATGAGCCATTTTCTCTTCCAGACTGAGGTCACAGCAGCACTTGCAGTGTAGGTCCTCTCCTGTCGAAGATCAGGTATCAAGTGAGTGAACAGAAAGAAAATGGGGGTGACGTCCACGGCAGTGCGTACCGTCACTGCCGGCATACATCGTTATTGGCTCCTGGGACCCATACAGTCCAATGTTAACCAATGCAGGATTGCGCCGCGGTCTTCGACCGCCTACCGCGACGGTGTACAACGCCAGCGCAGTTACCACATATCTCCTTGTCCCACCTTACAGGTCAGGCAGCCGCCATTTCAGGGGGCCATATGGCATTAATTAGGACCTCGTCACACATATCTAGGCCTTGCATAAACACTAATACAGGCATATGTCGATTTTCAAAAAGTATGGAATAAAGTTGTGTTTACTTACCTCAGTGTTGGTTGACTCTCTGCTCGCTGTTCTCCTCCATAGAGCACGTCCGCTGGGGCAGGTGAGGAGATGGCGGCATCTTCCGGTGTACAGACCGCTGGTGGACCTGTCGACAATGGAGGAGCGACATGTAACTGTCACCTACAGGCTTGATCATACCACAATCCTGGAACTGTGTGCCCAGTTGGAGCCAGACCTGATGTCAGCTATCCGCCATCCCACAGGAATCCCCCCTCTAGTGCAGGTGCTGTCAGTACTCCATTTCCTGGCAAGTGGGTCTTTTCAAATAACAGTGGCCATTGCATCAGGGATGTCCCAGCCTATGTTCTCCAACGTGGTGTCCAGAGTGTTGTCTGCCCTGCTGAAACACATGCGCAGCTACATCGTGTTCCCTCAGGTGGAGGATTTGCCTACAGTGAAAGGTGACTTCTGTGCCCTGGGACATATCCCCAACATCATAGGTGCCATTGATGGGACACATGTGGCCTTGGTCCCCCCCCCCACAGGAGTGAACAGGTGTACAGAAACTGGAAGAGTTACCATTCTATGAATGTGCAGATGGTGTGTTTGGCCGACCAGTACATCTCCCATGTGAATGCCAAATTTCCTGGCTCAGTACATGACGCTTACATTCTGAGGAATAGCAGCATCCCTTATGTGATGGGGAAACTCCAGAGGCACTGTGTGTGGCTATTAGGTGAGGACATGGACCCAATACAGTGTGACTAGGTGTCTGGGTCTGGGGATGTTCCTAAGTGTTAGTGTGTGTCTAACAGTTGTCCCACAACATTTGCAGGTGACTCTGGTTACCCCAACCTGTCATGGCTACTGACCCCAGTGAGGAATCCCAGGACAAGGGCAGAGGAACGCTACAATGAGGCACATGGGCGAACTAGGAGGGTGATTGAAAGGAGCTTCGGCCTACTGAAGGCCAGGTTCAGGTGCCTCCATCTGACAGGTGGTTCCCTATTCTGCTCAGCAAAGAAGGTGTGCCAGATCATCGTGGCCTGCTGTATGCTTCACAACTTGGCTTTGCGATGACAGGTGCCTTTTCTACAGGAGGATGGTCCAGATGAAGGTGTTGTGGCAGCTGTGGAGCCTGTGGACAGTGAAGACGAGGAAGCAGAGGAAGAGGACATAGACAACAGAAACACAGTGATTCGTCAATACTTCCAGTGAGACACAGGTAAGAGGACAACACTGCCTGCTACATCTGATATAATTCTTCTACCTCTCATCTGTCTGTCACTTTCACCCAGTGTATGCACCCTGATTTGTCACTTTCCCTTTCAGTTTCACAGATGTGGGTCCCACTGTGTGACATCTGCTTTGTTTCCGCATGGACTAGAGCTGTGTGACATAGATATGTTGACAATACATTGGATATAGTATTTTTCCACAGTTACTGCAAATACACATTTTCGAAAGCACAGACTGACTCCATATTGTTTTCTGATTTAAGGGTGTTTATTTAAGTGCAAAATAGTGGAGGGGGTTGTAAATTAGTCAGGGGTGATGGTGGAGGAATGTTCATGGCAGAGTCCAGTCTATTAGTCTCACAGGTGCAGTGTCCAAAGGGGCATAGGAAGTGGAGCTAGGGTAGTTTAAGTATGGACAGGGTGACAAAGTGGGACAGAAGGATGACAATCAGTGTGGTCTCATTTCTTAGTGGGGGTCTTGGCATTGTTCTCTGTCTTTGTCCTGGATCTCAGGGACCGTTTGCGGGGTGGTTCTCCATCTGCAGGGGGTGGGGTGCTGGTGTCGTGGTTCTGTGGCGGTGCCTCCTGTCCACTAGCACTGGCGGAAGTGGTGGGCAGCTCATCGTCCAGGCTAGTGTCAGGGGCCCATTGTTGTGCCACAGTGTCCCTCCTGGAGTTCCTTCAGCACCCCTACGATGGTGCCCAGGGCAGTATTGATGGATTTGAGTTCCTCCCTGAAGCCCAAATACTGTTACTCCTGCAGCCGCTGGGTCTCCTGAAAGTTGGCCAGTACCGTTGCCATCGTCTCCTGGTAATGGAGGTAGGCTCCCATGATATTGGAGAGGGCCTCGTGGAGAGTGGGTTCCGTGGGCCTGTCCTCCCCCTGTCGCACAGCAGCCCTCCCAGTTCCCCTGTGTTCTTGGGCCTCTGTCCCCTGAACAGTGTGCCCACTACCACTGCCCCCAGGTCCCTGGTGTTATTGGGATGGTGGGTTAGCCTGGGTTCCCTGTAGTGGTGGACACACTGCTGCTTGACGTGTCCTGGGGACAGAGGGATGGGCCCGCTGGGTGGGTGCTGTGCTGGTGTTTCCAGAGGGGGGAAGCTCTGTAGTGGCCTGTGACTGTGTGAGGGAAACCGACTGTCCCGAGGTCCCAGATGGGCCGGGCTGGTCATCTAGATCCAGTTGGACAGAGCTGCTGTCATCACTGTGGGCCTCTTCTGTGGGTGGAGTGGACATGTCTGGACCCTCCTGTCCGGTGACGTTTGGTAGGGGTCCTGCAGGGGTGTGAAGGCATGATTATTGCATCTGTATGTGCCATGGTGTGCAATGGGTGGGTGACCCTGTACCCCAGTGCATGCATTCTTGTGTGGGACCTTGTGTGATAATGGTTTAGGGTGGTGTGTGGGTATGTGCAGTGGCCATGCATTGGTGATGGGTGTCCATGCTTTGGTGTTGCATGCAGGGCTTGGGTTTGGGATGTGTGGTTTGTGATAGTGGGACATGTGTGAGGAGTTGGAGTAATGGGGGTGAGGGCGAGGGTGGGGGTATGTGATAGCATGCAGGTAGGGTGGGGAATGAAGTAGTTAAGATTTGCCTTACCAGAGTCCATTCCTTCAGCTACTCCTGCGAGGCCCTCAGGATGCAGTATAGCCAAGACCTGCTCCTCCCATGTTGTTAGTTGTGGGGGAGGAGGTGGGGGTCCGCCGCCAGTCCTCTGAACTGCAATATGGTGTCTTGAGACTACAGAACGCACCTTCCCCCGTAGGTCGTTCCACCTCTTCCTGATTTCATTTTTAAATGACACTGTTCAACAGACGTCCTGCATCGGGTTAGCAAAAATAAAAGAAATGAACACGCCCAGTAACCCCACACCGGCTAAGTTTAATGATTGGCAATTCTTCCTGAATAATACAGAGGAAGAACTATTTGCAAAGATTCAGGCTGGTACCTATAATTCTTCACTTTCCAGTCCCAGTGGGTGGTTAGTTTGGCCAATAGACACCAATGGATGTCAGGCGCATTTTTTAAATTCCTCAGGGGGTTTTAAGATTAGCCGGCAAGATCCTTTCTTTATCTCAGGTCAACACACGGGGATAGTTACTACATACAGTGTGGGTAAACTGTGTCAACAATGGGTACAGTCTAACACGTTAGCTGCAGTTAAAGAACACCTTAACACACTTTCTGAAGATATAGGTGGTCATTACAATCCTGGCGGTCGGTGTTAAAGCGGCGGTAAAACCGCCACAGGCCAGTGGTAAAAAGATTTTAATTACGACCGTGGCGGAAACAGCCAACATAGACAGCCACTTTAACACTCCGACCGCCATGGCGGTACAAACAAACACAGAGCCGGTAACCGCCAACAGACAGGCAGAAGACAAGGTTCCGCCCACTGTATTACAACAGTCCAATCCGCCACCTTTTCGGCATGCTCACAGTGTACTTACCTGTTTGTCTAGAGGGCCGTAGAGTAGCGTGTACTGGGGGAGGACCCCATCCACTAGTTTCTCCTACTCCTCCGTGCTGAAGGCAGGGGCCCTTTCCCCAGACACACGAGCCATTTTCTCTTCCAGACTGAGGTCACAGCAGCACTTGCAGTGTAGGTCCTCTCCTGTCGAAGATCAGGTATCAAGTGAGTGAACAGAAAGAAAATGGGGGTGACGTCCACGACAGTGCGTACCCTCACTGCAGGCATACATCGTTATTGGCTCCTGGGACCCATACAGTCCAATGTTAACCAATGCAGGATTGCGCCGCGGTCTTCGACCGCCTACCGCGACGGTGTACAACGCCAGCGCAGTTACCTCATATCTCCTTGTCCCACCTTACAGGTCAGGCAGCCGCCATTTCAGGGGGCCATATGGCATTAATTAGGACTGCGTCACACATATCTAGGCCTTGCATAAACACTAATACAGGCATATGTCGATTTTCAAAAAGAATGGAATAAAGTTGTGCTTACGTACCTCAGTGTTGGTTGACTCTCTGCTCGCTGTTCTCCTCCATAGAGCACGTCCGCTGGGGCAGGTGAGGAGATGGCGGCATCTTCCGGTGTACAGACCGCTGGTGGACCTGTCGACAATGGAGGAGCGACATGTAACTGTCACCTACAGGCTTGATCATACCACAATCCTGGAACTGTGTGCCCAGTTGGAGCCAGACCTGATGTCAGCTATCCGCCATCCCACAGGAATCCCCCCTCTAGTGCAGGTGCTGTCAGTACTCAATTTCATGGCAAGTGGGTCTTTTCAAATAACAGTGGCCATTGCATCAGGGATGTCCCAGCCTATGTTCTCCAACGTGGTGTCCAGAGTGTTGTCTGCCCTGCTGAAACACATGCGCAGCTACATCGTGTTACCTCAGGTGGAGGATTTGCCTACAGTGAAAGGTGACTTCTGTGCCCTGGGACATATCCCCAACATCATAGGTGCCATTGATGGGACACATGTGGCCTTGGTCCCCCCCCCCACAGGAGTGAACAGGTGTACAGAAACTGGAAGAGTTACCATTCTATGAATGTGCAGATGGTGTGTTTGGCCGACCAGTACATCTCCCATGTGAATGCCAAATTTCCTGGCTCAGTACATGACGCTTACATTCTGAGGAATAGCAGCATCCCTTATGTGATGGGGAAACTCCAGAGGCACCGTGTGTGGCTATTAGGTGAGGACATGGACCCAATACAGTGTGACTAGGTGTCTGGGTCTGGGGATGTTCCTAAGTGTTAGTGTGTGTCTAACAGTTGTCCCACAACATTTGCAGGTGACTCTGGTTACCCCAACCTGTCATGGCTACTGACCCCAGTGAGGAATCCCAGGACAAGGGCAGAGGAACGCTACAATGAGGCACATGGGCGAACTAGGAGGGTGATTGAAAGGAGCTTCGGCCTCCTGAAGGCCAGGTTCAGGTGCCTCCATCTGACAGGTGGTTCCCTATTCTGCTCAGCAAAGAAGGTGTGCCAGATCATCGTGGCCTGCTGTATGCTTCACAACTTGGCTTTGCGATGACAGGTGCCTTTTCTACAGGAGGATGGTCCAGATGAAGGTGTTGTGGCAGCTGTGGAGCCTGTGGACAGTGAAGACGAGGAAGCAGAGGAAGAGGACATAGACAACAGGAACACAGTGATTCGTCAATACTTCCAGTGAGGCACAGGTAAGAGGACAACACTGCCTGCTACATCTGATATACTTCTTCTACCTCTCATCTGTCTGTCACTTTCACCCAGTGTATGCACCCTGATTTGTCACTTTCCCTTTCAGTTTCACAGATGTGGGTCCCACTGTGTGACATCTGCTTTGTTTCCGCATGGACTAGAGCTGTGTGACATAGATATGTTGACAATACATTGGATATAGTATTTTTCCACAGTTACTGCAAATACACATTTTCGAAAGCACAGACTGACTCCATATTGTTTTCTGATTTAAGGGTGTTTATTTAAGTGCAAAATAGTGGAGGGGGTTGTAAATTGGTCAGGGGTGATGGTGGAGGAATGTTCATGGCAGAGTCCAGTATATTAGTCTCACAGGTGCAGTGTCCAAAGGGGCATAGGAAGTGGAGCTAGGGTAGTTTAAGTATGGACAGGGTGACAAAGTGGGACAGAAGGATGACAATCAGTGTGGTCTCATTTCTTAGTGGGGGTCTTGGCATTGTTCTCTGTCTTTGTCCTGGATCTCAGGGACCGTTTGCGGGGTGGTTCTCCATCTGCAGGGGGTGGGGTGCTGGTGTCGTGGTCCTGTGGCGGTGCCTCCTGTCCACTAGCACTGGCGGAAGTGGTGGGCAGCTCATCGTCCAGGCTAGTGTCAGGGGCCCATTGTTGTGCCACAGTGTCCCTCCTGGAGTTCCTTCAGCACCCCTACGATGGTGCCCAGGGCGGTATTGATGGATTTGAGTTCCTCCCTGAAGCCCAAATACTGTTACTCCTGCAGCCGCTGGGTCTCCTGAAAGTTGGCCAGTACCGTTGCCATCGTCTCCTGGTAATGGTGGTAGGCTCCCATGATATTGGAGAGGGCCTCGCGGAGAGTGGGTTCCGTGGGCCTGTCCTCCCCCTGTCGCACAGCAGCCCTCCCAGTTCCCCTGTGTTCTTGGGCCTCTGTCCCCTGAACAGTGTGCCCACTGCCACTGCCCCCAGGTCCCTGGTGTTGTTGGGATGGGGGGTTAGCCTGGGTTCCCTGTAGTGGTGGACACACTGCTGCTTGACGTGTCCTGGGGACAGAGGGATGGGCCCGCTGGGTGGGTGCTGTGCTGGTGTTTCCAGAGGGGGGAAGCTCTGTAGTGGCCTGTGACTGTGTGAGGGAAACCGGCTGTCCCGAGGTCCCAGATGGGCCGGGCTGGTCGTCTAGATACAGTTGGACAGAGCTGCTGTCATCACTGTGGGCCTCTTCTGTAGGTGGAGTGGACATGTCTGGACCCTCCTGTCCGGTGACGTTGGGTAGGGGTCCTGCAGGGGTGTGAAGGCATGATTATTGCATCTGTATGTGCCATGGTGTGCAATGGGTGGGTGACCCTGTACCCCAGTGCTTGCATTCTTGTGTGGGACCTTGTGTGATAATGTTTTAGGGTGGTGTGTGGGTATGTGCAGTGGCCATGCCTTGGTGATGGGTGTCCATGCTTTGGTGTTGCATGCAGGGCTTGGGTTTGGGATGTGTGGTTTGTTATAGTGGGACATGTGTGAGGAGTTGGAGTAATGGGGGTGAGGGCGAGGGTGGGGGTATGTGATAGCATGCAGGTAGGGTGGGGAATGAAGTAGTTAAGATTTGCCTTACCAGAGTCCATTCCTTCAGCTACTCCTAAGAGGCCCTCAGGATGCAGTATAGCCAAGACCTGCTCCTCCCATGTTGTTAGTTGTGGGGGAGGAGGTGGGGGTCCGCCGCCAGTCCTCTGAACTGCAATCTGGTGTCTTGAGACTACAGAACGCACCTTCCCTCGTAGGTCGTTCCACCTCTTCCTGATGTCATCCCGTGTTCTTGGGTGCTGTCCCACTGCGTTGACCCTGTCCACGATTCTGCGCCATAGCTCCATATTCCTAGCTATGGTGGTGTGCTGCACCTGTGATCCGAATAGCTGTGGCTCGACCCGGATGATTTCCTCCACCATGACCCTGAGCTCCTCCTCAGAAAACCTGGGGTGTCTTTGCAGTGGTATGGGGTGGTGTGGGTGATGTGTGGGGTGGGGTGTGTTGTGATGTGTGGGGTGATATTTAGGGGTGTGTTGTGTGAGGTGCGTGGATGTTGTGTGAGTGATGATGTTGAGTGCCTGTGGATGCTAGTGTTGTTTCTGGTGGTGTCTCTCTCTGGCCTTCTGTCGCAATTATTGTCGTAGTGGTTTGTGGGTGATGTGGGTGTGTGTTTTATATTGTATTGGATGTGTGGGAGTGGTGTGTGTATGTGTATAAGGTGTGTGTATTTGGAATTGTCCAATGTGGTAGTGTTTTGTAAGAGTGTGTGTATTTTTAGCGCGGTGGTGTATACCGCCAATGGAATACCGTGGTTGAAAGACCACCGCGTGGATTTGTGGGTCGTGATAGTGTGGGCGTATTCCTGTTGGCGTGACGGTGTCGGTTTTGGTGTCGCCAGTTTATCACTGACCTTTGGTGTGGCAAACTTGTGTGGGTGTCTACATTTTGGCGGATTCCGAGCTGTGGGTCATATTAGCTGTGGCCGTGGTGGTGTGTTGGCGGTCTTCTGCACGGCGGTAAGCGGCTTTTACCGCCAATGTTGTAATGACCCCCATAGACTTGCAGGACTTCTTGTTAGGTCCTAGGAAACAGCGCTCTAAAAGATTTATACATGCTATGTATAATAAGATATGGACACTTTCTCAGATAGAAGCTGCTGCACATTTAAGGCAGATAGATAAGGAAAACTTAGAAAAGGCTTGGCGGTTGTCGATAACGGCATGAACACTCTGTCCAACTGAATTTATTCACTAACAAACATAGGGCCTCATTACAACCCTGGCGGCCGGCGGTAAGCTGGCAGTAACACTGCCAACAGGCTGGCGGTGTTCCGCCAGCTATTATGACCGTGGCGCAATAGCCATAGGCATACCGCCGGCCCCTCCACAATACCGCCAGGCGCAAGTACTGCTGTCCTGGGGATTATGACTCCCCGACCGTCAGCCTGGCCACAGCGGTAAACACCACCATGGAAAGGCCGGCGTTAAGGGGGAATTGCGGTGCCCCTGGGGGCCCCTGCACTGCCCATGCATTTAGCATAGGCAGTGGGGGGCCCACAGGCATAGCCCCGTCAGACATGTCCCATTTATACCATGGACAAAGTCAGCTGCGTTCTATTATGCAGCTTGTTTGGGCGTAACAAACATTGACAAAAGGCCGTATTCCAACAGACAATTGCTAAAAGAGAAGCAAGTTTCATCATGCTTCATATAGAGAGGTTAGAAAAGTTGCCTTTTATGATAGCAGAAAGTCCTTTGACTGTCTGGCTCCTACATGGCATTATTAATCTGCCCATATCCACCTTTCGTTTTTCAAAATGCCTGAAACATCTTGCCGTAGGCAGGTATGAGCGTCTGGGCAAAAGCTATATTAAGGAAGAAAATGAGTTACCCTTTGATTACAAATGTCTGAACGGCGAAACAGAGGCTACTGTTAGTCATTCAATGATCTGCAAGCAGGTGTCCCTTCACGGCCACTGCAATGCGGGGGTCGCGACCTTAGCCTGCTTCCAGAAGGGTACTCCTGTCTCTTTGATTCAACCAGCATTTCATGTACTTTCCAATGGCAGTTATGTGGTGCTGAGCAATCAGAGCTGTTGAGGTATGGGACCGGGAACTGACTACACAATTTCAGTCTCTAAGGTTGTTACGTGTTGTGGACATATTTTATTCCCCCCCACACAATAGATAAAGGTATCAGAAATGTGGCCTCACATTGATACTATTAATGTAAAGTATGACAAGCTGAACAGACTAAAGGCGCTACTGTTTCAGAAACAGGTTGCGTTGACATCCGCTAGAGAGACGTATGCTTTCCAGATTGTGAGATCATCAGCCGAGATACAATCCCTGTTTAATACCAACTTCCCCGAGCACTTTGGTGAGCTGGTAGCCAGGATTTTCAACGCCTTGAGCAATACTGGGAATGTCCATTTCTTTAAGGCTGTCGGGTATGGATTTGTGTCAGTTTTCCAGACTATCTTCAGAGTCATCCCGTTGGCCATCCATTAACTATTTTCAAGTGTGTTTGGTGGCTTTCCTGTAATTTTGGCATTATTTGGCGGAATACTACTGCTATTTTTTCTGATTCGCAGTGCTTGTTTCTTTACAGCTACACGGAGCGATGGAGCTGCTGCCCCCATCACAACTGTGCCGTGAACGCATTGTTCAGATCTCCGACGCTTCCTTGCTGGAGGAACTAGAGTGGAATTGGTCATTGTCATTTCAACCACTCCTCTGGTGTGTGCAGCCTGTCTTTCACTGCATATGGTGCTTCTTCGAACATTTGCCAACAGTGTGTCTTGCCATCATGCCAGTTCCTCCTGTGGACCAAGAACTGCTGATGTCCACGATGAGGGTTCATACATGGTCGTGCCCCATGAGACTAAGGCTGCCCCGCGAGGCCAATTATGAACACTCCGTCTTGACTGAGTTGGCTCTTCCTTCTTCTGACAATGGCACTAATGCAGGTGGACCTGCACAAGAGACTACTGAGCACTTTTGCTCCGTGAATTCATCCGCCCAAGTGATCGATCTTACATCAGAAGATTTGGCCTCATTTTTTGATGAAATTTTAGTTGATGGCTTGGCTTCGGAGCTAATCTTCAAGATCATGACTATAGTTCCATGCAACAATGATTGGTATTTTTTTAACCATACTAACTTCCAATGTATGATTCTTACTTTGGCCTACTGTGCTTGTCATGGTTGACTTTAAGTCTCTTTTGTATGTTTTTAAATGTTTAATTTTGACTATGTTTTTTAAACTTTTGTTTTTATGCTTCGATTTTAGTTCAGAGCAGTTTTTTAGCTTTTGGATTCCCTCACCTTCGGTGGCATCCAGTAATGGCATCATACTTGTTACGACAATGGGGAGGGTGTAGTGAATCCTAATTTGTTTTAATGGGATCACCGGAGTTAGCTTAGCCTTTGGCTTGCAGACTCGTGCCCCCGTCACCTAGTGACTTTTAACCTACTTAGCTTGCTCTGTCTTAGCCCATTTATTTAATTAATTCTTCTAAGATGACTGCCTTGTTTATAGTTAGGCCATTTTGTCTAGCTTTATGTTATCAGTGCCACCGCGCTAAGGTGTCAACTCATGCAACAAAGACAAACAAACTCTAGGTGTTCACATTAGGAATTACTGTCCCAAGCATGCTCTGTTATCTAATGTTTGGGAACAACCTACGTCAGAGGTCCAAGTAGATCTGTATAAATACATCATACTTTAGGCAGATAATTAGAGGGATTCCGACCAGATTCCATCACTGCTATTGATGCTGCACGCTGCCTTTACACTGACCCAGAATTCGTGTTCCTTCGGAGTCTGAGCCCGAGACCTCATTCTAAGGTAAAAAGGGTTGGGGGCTCCTTCCAGGGACATGGCATTGGCAGATTAGGTTTAACATACCCTGCTCTCCTGTAGGTAGAAAGTTAGGCCTATTATGATAGGGTACTAGGACATATTATACACTCTATGTCTGTTCATGTAATTGCAAGATGGTGGGGGTCTTCATAATCATGACTCTCGTCTTTACAATTCTATTTCTTGCACTGTTCATTATCCTAATCATTGCAGCCCATGTGATGTACCGCAGATTGCAGATTGTAGTAAATAAAAACTATTGAAACATTACTGCATCTTCGTTATTACCTGTGTTTGGTTGAGACATAATGTATCTGTGAGAAAGGGGTAATCTCCGTTTAACCACGACACTCCCTGAGATGTTATACTTCTGAGTCCATGCGTAAAGGCTGCCACAAATTACCTTTAACCGTTTGGGTTATTGGTGAGGTACTGCTAGTGAGCCGGAAGGGTTGGGAATACAGTTGCAACTTGCTGTAGGGTAGGCATAGTCGTCTACAAACATAAGTACTGTCATCCTTGAACCAGCAGTCTTGCCCAGAGCAAGAGTCCAAACTACGACAGCCTGTTCCTGAAAGCTGGGAAGATGGTGATTTTAGCCCTGCAAACCCTTGGTCAATGCCATTTTCAGGGGAAAAAACACGAGCTTTCTTCTGCAGCCCTCTTTCTCATTTATTTTGACAAAAACTAAATTTTAACTGTACTTTGGCTATTTCTTGGTCTCCTTCGGGGGAACCCACAAACTCTGGGTTCCTCTCGAATCCCTATGATGTTGGAAAGAAAGGACACAAATTTGGCTTGGATAGCTTATGTGGACAAAAGGTATGAGGGCCTAATCATGAACTGCCCCAAATAGCCAAAGAAATGTTTGGTATCTGAGTGGGAAACGGCATGGCAGCAAAGGACTTAAGTCCTCTCCCAATGCCAAACCATTGCTTGACAAACTCCAGATACTGCTCTTACCTGATTCGTGCTCCCTGCAATGACATCCAGAATTGCCACCCTTACTTGATTTTAGATTCCTGAGATGGCATCTTTTCCCTCTGCCAATGACTTCCTTAATTATCCACCTGATCTTTGATGTCTCTTCCTCACAATGCTGGCCCTGCAAAACAAAAGGAAACAACAAGATAAGTACATTTCTGAAGCACACATGTGTAAATGTCCATGCTTAGCACTCAAAAGACTAATATGTGATAAACAAACAAAAAAAAGCAAAGACAATAAGCGTACCACCTTTGGAACTTCTGTAGGTTGTTGCGCTCCAAGTTGGGAGCAGTTGATAAAGAAAGACAATTCATTTGTCTCTGCACATTATCCTGTGATTAGCACTGCCTTGAACTTGAGCCAAGGGCACATAACTATGATTAAAACCCATAATTTTGGGGCACACCAATCAGTATGATAAGTGGATTGTGAAGTGTGATTGAGTGTGAATTGTACGTTTGTGAGTGAGTGAGTTCTTTCTAACATTCGCAGGGGCGCATATCACAAGCCATATACTGAAGTTAAGAGTTTTGGGAATCTGCCACCAGCATTGTCATTGGAATCCATCCCTGATTATTGACAATTCACAGCAGACCTATGCGCTCAGAACATGTACCTACACTTACAGTGCAAAAACATATAACCGGATCCAAACAGTAGTGTGACAAGTTTATTTTCACTAGGGGAAAACAGATCATGTAAACTGGAATTCCATTGCCAGAGTCTCACAATGGTGCACCAGAGGACATCCTGGAGGTTGGTCACAGGCAGTGCAGGCAGGAACAGTAAGCAGCATCTCTTCCACCTCCTTTCTTTGTTTTTTTCTCCCCTTCCCCTTGTCACTATTCCCTGGTAGGTGCCTGGATGCCCGTCAGGTTAGCACAGTTGGACATTGGTGGTTTATTCATTGGACCGTCGCTTCTACTTGGTACGACAAGACAGGTTATGGGAACTGTTCCCACATGTCTAAGTGTTTAGGCCTGACAAGGACCATGAGGTTTGCCATGATAAGTATACTTAGAGAGCAGGTGAAGCCAATACAGGTTATTACACTCTACCTGAGACACAAGCAATATGTCTGAGCCTGATAGGTAGACATGGATGTTAATTCTCCTCCTGGAAACATGTGTGTATAATCCAAAGGTCAAAGATTTGAAGCAAGAGGTTAAACTTTGCCTTACATCTTTTCCAGGTCATTAAAAATTAGTGTCGCTGAGCTGGGATAAAGTAGCATTTGTAATATACAGAAAGCTAGGACTTAGATGAGCATAACGTTATTATTCTTATGGTTTTCGGCCCATGGTCTTTCATTTCCATATGCTCCTGAGTTAATGTATTTGAACCACAGGAGTACAAGGGTCATCAGTACTGGATCTGTGGCCTTCAAAAAGATCTGTGTAATTCTAGGAAGTTGGAAAAACTCACTAGGTTTGAGCTTCTTCTCAAATTTTCTGAAATGTATGGGATTTCTGAAGGTTATGTTTCCCACTATGTTTTGACTATTTTCTTAAGAGTGCTCTTTAAAGTGTCTATAATTTAATTCTGCTTTGTAAAAAAACATTTTGAACCTTTTTCACACATTTGGTACCACTACTAAGTATTATTCTAAGGCTTATGCCTTATCTTGCACTATGGAAGCACCAACTCTGAATGAAGAGGTAAATGTAGATCCACTGAAATTTACTGACCGCAGTTCAAGTTGTTCTCCAAAAATTTAAAATTATTCAGAATACTTCATTACAATTGCATTTGAATGCTGGACAAAGATGCACTGAGGATCACAAAAATGCAATAAGTGAATTGCTTGCATTATTCTCAGCCAGTATTAGTTGCTATGTTCTGCAATACAGTTCATCATCTGTTATTGTGCCATGTCTCATCAGCCAGGAACAACCAGAAATGGAAATCAGTCTTTGTCCTATTCCAGTAGAAAAAATCCTGCCCAAATTACCCGACAAATTCCCCTGAAGCCAGGAACATGAGCAATCCCAGATGGGGTTCACTCCACTTAGTTCTTGTCAGAAGGCTGCATCTTGAATCCTATGGCATACTTAGCACATAACCTACATCTGGACATATTTTGCACTTTGGGTATTTCACTGAGTAGCACAACAAATTGAAATATGGATTGCTTGAATTAATTTCAGACACTAGTAATTATTCTGGGCAACAATCCAGTCCATTATTTTGTCTATCATGCCTCCTCCGGCAGGAACAAGTTATTGTATTGCTCCAATGTGAATCATCCAGTCCAAACAGCAAGGTCATGTCCTCTCTGAACAGGAACATAAACAGTCCTGATGTGTTTCAGCCTATTTGGTACTTGTCAATAGGGCACAGCTTGAGTTTGTGTGGTACAGTGAGCACTGGACCGACATCAGAACATACAGGTTGCACTGATGATGACAAAAAAGTGATGTGTGGATTCCTTGAATTAATCTCAATCATTTGGCAATTACTCTGGGCTGCAGTTTATTCCATCATTTATTGCACCCCACGCTGCAGCAGACAGGAACAATCCTATTCATAAAGTAGCCTTTGTCCAGCTCCTAAAGAAACAATCCGACCTAAACTGCCATGCAAGTTTCCCGCTGATGAGAAACACACGCAATCCCACACCAGTTTCAGCCTTACAATGGATTGGAATGCTACCCATAAATATTGCCAGTGGTTTAGGCTATTTTCATGTAAGCTCCCCAGCCCCTTTATGTGCATGATGCAGCCCCCTGAGAGGCAAAGGGTATGCTCAGATGTAGGTCTCTTGTCAGTTGTGCCACAGAATCCAACTATACCTCTCTGATGATGCTTAACAAAAGCAAAAACTAGTCCGGATTTGTTTTTATCATATCTGGAGGGGGCCTTGGCTGGCCCTTTGGGATGGAATGTTCCTATGAGTTACAGGGTCCATGATGAATTTTACCAGTCTAGAGTGGCAAGTTGGACTACAAATGATGGGTTGATATCCCACCCGTAGTGAATGTCATAGGTTTATATTATTTGCACACATTCCTCTGATCACCTTTTTTGTGTTTATATAACACTCTTAGGCCCCGATTTATACTAGCTTTGCGCTGAATTAGCCTCATTTTTTTTAATGCTAATTTAGCGCAAACCTAAATCCATATTTATACTTTGCCGCTAGATCCGTCCAGCGTCAAAAGTATGGGGTTAAAGTCATTTTTGCTAGCGGGAAACTACCTTGCATCAATGAGATGTAAGGTAGGTGTTCCTGGGCAAAAAATGACTCTAAGGCCCTAGGGCCTTATTTATCCTCCCGTGCAAAAACTGTGGACATGAGGGAGGCAGGCCTAAATAATAGTGCTAAGTATGCTTAACGCCATTATTTAACGCCTGGATCAGGGCAGGTGTTGGAATATGCCCACATGTGCCCTCCCCAGGCCCCAGGGACACCCCCACTGACACCAGAGGAACAGCGGATGATAGGGGAACCCATCCCAGGTAAGTATAGGTAAGTATTTTGTTTATTTTTTCAAAGTGCCATTGGGGGCCCTGAAATGGGCCCCCTTACATGGCACTGGGTTCAATCGCCATCCCTGGAGACCCTTGTCCCCTGTGCTAGCCATTTGTGAGGTGGGCATGACTCCTGTCTTTTATAAGACAGGAGTCATGTGGTGTGGTAGGTTTTGAGTGAAGAAATGATGCTGGGCTGGTTAGGGTCATCATTTTTTACACTAACCAGCCTAACATAATTCTTTGGTCATTTTCCTTGACGTTAGCCCATCCTTTGTGCCGGATTGCGGCATGCCATAAATAAGACCCCTGGCCAGCGTCTTGGAATGGCACTAGCCGGTGGTAGACTTTTTCACGCAAAACTGCATTAGCGAAATGTTGCATGAAAAAGTATATATATGGGCCTAAATGTCTATGAACATGGTTCCTTTGATCAGAATGCTGAAAGAACCAAACTATATCTCACTGACAAGGCTTAACAAGGCCAAAAGTGCTCTGACATTGCCTGTGGGTCCTTCAAGACAGGGTCTTGACTGGACATTTGGGATGGACTGTTCCCATGAGGAATAGGGTCAGTACTGATTTCCAGACGATGGGCCTCTGCCTAGAGTGGCAAAGTGGGAAAAACATTGTTTTGGACTGCTTGCCAGAGTAATAACCAGTGATTTAGTTTATTTTCAAGAATTCCTCCAACCACTGTTCTCCTTTCCCAGCCCTGAGCCCAACTACGCAGTAATTAAATTGAGATACAGACCCCTAAGTCATTATATGAAACTCCACCCACGAACAGAGTTTCCCATCCTGCAGCAGCTGGTCCCACTCAATGCCTGCATTCCTCAGTCCAATTGCCAGACGATCTTCCATACAGTCCGAGGTATGTGGGGAGTCCCAAACAGGGGTATACCTACTGTAATACAGGAGGTCTGTGGCTCACCTGCTCGGTGCCTGTAGAGCAGCCAACGGTGTAACTTTTATCCTCACCCTCTTGAAATATGTTGTGTCGCCATACTTATACATAAACCTGGACCTCCCTCCCTTTACCTCATTTATCATTATTTTAAATAGGTGGTTAACCCCAAATCCGCTAATGCTCATCAATAGGGGTTTAAAATATTTAAGTTGGAAAGCCCAAGTGTAAAGCTGGAAGTCAGGCAGTGCGATAATTTTCTCATCATATTTCCTGCATAGTTTTTTCCTGGCAATTCTAACACCCATTGAGGCCCATATAAAGGAATTAACTCTTCCATGTTATTTTTGTAGCCAAATACTATTGACGTTCAGGGGAATATCATTAAAACAGAAAGTGAATTTGAGGAGGATAGACATCTTTATTGTTTGGTCTTCCATATACCTTCAAAGGTAAATGTGACTAGCTCAGAAATAGCTTGTTTGTCTCCATTAGTATTCTATTGAAGTTTAGGTCTGTAATCTTGTCCAAGGATAGACTAATTCTAATGACCAGATACTTGAATTCTCTCCTTATCAAGCTGTTGCCTTCTTACATATTCCACACCATGATTTCTGCCTTTGATGGATTAACCTCATACCCAGACACTTTCCCAAAATAAAGTATCAGGCAATCCAAAATACCTAAGGTAAGGGGTGAGTCCACCGTATAGATCAACACATCATCGGCATACATATTGATTTTCTTTTCCCAAAGAACCATATGTAAAGGATTTTATCTCCTTCTCTTTTCTGATCTTACTTACAAGGGGTTTGATACACAAGTTGAATAAAATCGGGGAAAGTGGGCAGCCCTGCTTAATCCCTCTTGTTATGTTAAAACTTGTAAGATTACTGTGTAAGAACATTCTTGCAGAGAGTGCTATATAAATTGCCTGTATTACCTTGCAGAAATTATTCCCCAAGTTGTAATATCCCAGCAACATATTTAGATATTGCCAGTTCACTCTATCAAACACCTTAGTGGCATCCAGTGCAATAATGACAAGTAGGGCCTTATTTCCAAGGGCCAGATGATTCATCTTTATCAGCTCATAGGTCGGATGGTGTACAAACCTTCCTTTCATGAAACCTTTTTGCTCCTCTGCTATCACCCCTCCCACCACCTTTCTCAGCCTATTCATCAATACATTTGCAAAGATCTTATAATTACAATTAAGAAATGAAATGTGCCTATAAGAATCACAGGCAGAGGGATATTTGTCCGGCTTTAAAATCAAGGTGGCAATAGCCTCTTCCCATGACTTCCCATTCCCATTCTTCCAGGATCCCCTTAAAAGCTGGGTCTTAAAGGGGGGTTACTTCCCCTAATGCCCTATAAAACTTTTTTGAGAGCCCATCGGGACCATTTGCCTTTCCTCTCTTGCTCTTAACTAATACCTGCTAAACATCCCCAAAGATGATGTCCTGAGCTCTCTTTCTCCTCCTCTGAGAGCTTGGCTACCAACAATCTGCCCAGCCACTCCTTGTTCTGACCTTCTGTTTTTTTCAAGTCCTCTGTGTAAAGGGAGCCAAAGAATTCCAGGAAAACCTCTACCACCTCCTTAGTTTTTCCTTACAGTTCTCCCCCTTACCCTACATTATACCTACCTCACCTCATTCCTCACTAGATCAGTCTTGGTTTTCCAGGCTAGGAGTTTATCTGCATCTTACCGTAGCTAACTTGCGCACCTCCCAGCGGGCCCCCACTCTACACTCCATGACTGCAGTTAAGGAGTGCTTCCTGTGAGCTCCCCTATGTAATGCTGATCCCAAAGGTTAGTTTCTGAGAGATCAATCTCCTGTCCTAACTCCCATGCCATTTTCTTGAGTTCTCTTTTCTTCTGGGTAGAAATAGAGATCAAGATACCTCTCATAAATACTCCCAGACTACACGTGGAGGTACTGTAATCATTTATTAAAAAAATTCCACTGCCCTTGCTCTTAGCTTATCTGATACATCTTGGGCAGTTAACAAGGTTCGATCTAAAGTTCGCCTTCTTGTCATTTGACCTAACTGAATTCCCAAGTCTAAAATTACTGCTGCATGATCAGACAGGTGTGATACTAGATGATGCACATTTAGGATATCTCTGTTGATAGCCTGATCCACCAAAAAACTAGTCAATTCTAGATTAATTATCATATTTCTTACTATGGAAAGTATAACCTCATTCTTTTCCATGCCCTCATTCATCAAGGTTTTAAGATACGCTTGAGTTTTAGAGCATGGTCATGATCTATTTTTATTAGACTGACCCAAGACAACATTCAGTACTACATTGAAGTCCCCAGTCAGGATGATTGGATGGGGACTTCCTATCAACTCTGAAAGCTTCTTTTGAAGGGGTTCCACATCATTTACATTCGGACCATAATAACACGCCAGCGTACACCTGTTATCAGCAATCCTCAAAGTTGCTATAACCCACCTGCCCTTCTTCTCTACTTTATAATCCTGAATTAAAATTATTGACTGCTTTTAATCAAGATAATCACCCCATTTAGAAGACTAGATTGGTCTGTGCACGCCATCTGCTGAACCAATTTCTGAGCCTTAAACATCTCCAAACATTCAACACTGGTCAGGTGAGATTCCCGTGAAACTATTATGTGGGCTGGTGATTCCATCAGATATTGTAAGATTTTTACTCTTCTATTCCTTACGCGGAGCCCATTGACATTCCAGGATAAAATTTGTACACCTATACCGTATACCCTAATTTCAGATTCTGTCTACAGACTTTGTGCTCAACGCTTCCCTGCCCAGAAGAAACCATAATATTTGAGGTCACATTTGTATTTCATTTTCTCCCTCTATGCTCCCTACCCGGTACTCTTCAACCCTGCCCCTTCACTCATCCCATCCCAGGAGAATTCTCCCCTGTCTCATCTTGATTGAATAAGCCATTTGGATACACAGCCAGAAGTAGAGGGGTAAGCCCTAAGTTAGAAATATAGCAAAACCAAAGAGAGAAAATTAGCGTAGGTGAATAAAACATAACAAAAATAACTGAAGAGTGAAGGAAAAGGAAAAAACAAGAAATGAACACTGTAAGTAATAGCAACTTGGGAAAGTATACCGGCTCTTACACGCTCTGCTCGAGCCTGCTGCCTTCTAAATATCTTGACTTATAATCTTCCTCAACAAATCATCAGCATCTTCGTGGTCCCTAAAATTATACATTTTATTTTTAAACATCACCGAAAAGATGACTAGGAAACTCAGCTGAACCGTGGCTCCTAACATCCTGAAATCCTCCATGCTCTTTCCGGATTCCCACTGTCTATTCAAAGTAGTGTAGGAGATATCAGACCTAATTTCAAAGGAAAACCCTTTCCCATTTATGGACCTCGCTATTAGTGCCTTATTTAGTATGCTTTCTTTAACACAGTGTATAAGGAAGTTCATCACCCTTGAGTCTTGTTTCCATCCTGTCCAATTCTTGTCTATCTAAGATGGCACTTGTTTTTAGCTCCACCAAAAATTCTACCAGGACCTGTGTTTCCTGTGACAAAGAATCCAACTTTTTAGCGAGCCCTGCACAAACCCCCTTTATGTCCTTTTGTTTGGCTTGTGAGATCAAAACGTCACTCCTGAACTCATCTAACAGGGACTTCAAGAATTCTTCCAATGATTTGGTGTGAGGGAGTGGGGTATCTGTGCTATTTGAAAATTGGGTAGAGCTGCTCAGTCCATCTGTGGCAACCAGGCCATTATTTGTGCTATTGTTCAAGCTGACTAATGTGTTAAGCCCCATAGACCTGTTAACATCAGTCTCCTCCTGTACCCCTGGACTTGCTCCTGCCCCTTTCTTTTCCACATCAGTAGGCACTGGGTTGGAGCAGGGTTTGATTGAGGGGCCACCATGGAAGAAAGAGGTGTCAGCATGGTATAGACTAATGATGGATATTCTGGATGGAGATTTCAGTTTGCCTAAAACTCTGTGGGAAGACTGGCTCCCAAAGTCTGAGATAAATCACCAATGACAAGTACCCATGTGTACTTTGTATAGCACAGTAAAACTCAATCTTTTGAGAAAAAAACATTTGTTCTCCCTTCACAAAGCATTCTGATCACCTAGAAGATTAGCAAAGTTGTAAGGGTCAGAGGTGGCCTTCTGTAAGAAATTCAGGCTGTACAACGCCAACAACTTTCACATATTTGTGACTTGCCCCAGGATACAGACGTTTTAGGGAGAGGTTGGCAAAGTGCCGAGCAGCATCTTTAAGATCTGCATGGCAGTAAGCACTGAACTGATTATTTGGGGGTTTTGCCAGAATCCAAGGTACCTCAGGGCTATGGCAACAAACTGCTGTTTTATCTAATTTTGTTGGGGATAAGAGAAATCTGTGAGCAGTGAATATCTACTGTGTGCGCTGCAAAAGTTGAATGGCTGAACTCAGTTATAAATTTTTGAAGAATCCGAGGAAAAACAGCAAACGTTTTGGCCCCCTTGATTACCTGGTTGGGAGAAGAAAGAAAAGTATAAGTCACCTGGGGCAAGTGTTTTGATGAAATCACAAGCTTTGGTTGCCTTTCGCCTTGTCATGGTACAATGATTACAGATGTTTGGGTTTCCAGGTGTGGTTCTCGGGTTGTGTAAGTCCATAAAAGTGAGAACCTCTCTTCCTTGTCTGACAAATCTAGCACTCCCTGAAGGCGGGTCAGTTCAGTAAAGGGAGACCTAGGTGGTCAGTCAGAGGTAAGTATGGTAAATGAGGACCCCCCCAAAAAAGGATTCCACCACCCACCTTTAGTATGGTGGCCAAAAATGCTAAAAATGCACATCACAGTATTTACATAACAGAAATCACCATCACTGCAAGTCCTAAGCTGCTAGACAAGATGATGACGAAAGGAAACATATTTAATGTTATTTACATTGACAAGGTGATAACTGCGATTAGTATGATGTCATAGTGCCATTATGATCAATCATAATACTAAATATGAGTGCCCCTTCATACACATGAGAGGTTTTTGTCTGTTGTTTCTTGATAGATGGTTGGGAATGTAATTAGAGATTTTGTTTAACGTTTAGTTTAGGTGTAATTCAGGCACATTAGTGTGAAAGTTAAACAGGTTTAATTATGGATGATCTTTCCAGTGTCTTATGTGTGTGTATGGGGTTGTCAAAGAACATGTATGTATTTTTTCTGGATTGGGTAGTCGGCTGAGTCTGCAATGTGCAAAGTTTTTTTTTCTTGCAATCCTCCTTAAGTTCTTTGGAAAGCATTGAAGAACTGCAACCTTTCAAACTGTCCTCATATTAACACAGATCCTGCATTGGTATTTATATAGCTGAAACCTAGCTAGGAAGCAATGGACTGCTGCACATTAAACACATTGGGAGTGTTGGAGATAATCATAGATAGAGAACAAGTGGGATTACACAAATACATTTCACATTGTGCATTTCTTTTTCGGGCACAGGTAGATGAAATAATTTACTGACAGTCACACAATGCTGAGCGTGGTGTTGCGGCTTGGATTTAAACCTGGAGATCCAGGTTCCAAGGTTAGCAAGTCTAACCACTAAACCACATAGCCTCCTTTATGATAACTAATATCAAAAAGGTAAAAATCTGTGTACATGCTTGATTGTGGTGTGGCTTCATTAGTATGAAAATTATCTTGCAGTGTGGTGAAATTATTTTACAGTGCACACAAAAATGATGCACAGGTGAAGTAGACAATAAACACAGAACCTTCATAAACATGAATAAATCAAAAACTTTGTACAGCTTCGCTAGCGTGATAAAAGCTTTCACACTAAATGCTGTAGCCAATGTGCAATTATAGTCAGGTGAAATGTTCCATAGGAAGCGTGTTTTTAGTTAATTACTTTGGTTTTATTTAATGAATCTTCACAAGACTTTCCAGAAAGATTTTTATCCACCTGAGCTCCTCCCTGGAAAGGATTGTGCCAATCCATCATGCAGGGGCCAAGTAAAAACAGTTGGGGGATTCCCAAAACAATGATTTCCCATGTTAATTGCCATAGTAAACTTCTGTCACTGCTACAGCAAAAATGACTGAATGGAATTAACCCTAATTTACGAAAAAAGTTTGAACTTTGCTCAGAAATCAGGCTTTTTGTGATTTGGTGTAAACCTGTTCAGCTGTTTTCGAGAAATTAGCATTTAAAGAGAGGCTCAGGTGAGTAATGAAGGGGTTAACAATATTAGGTACATCTGAACTGTTGGTGTCCATATATGCTCTAACTGGAAAATTTTAAAGGGACTAGCTAATAGTGATTGACAGACTACAACATGAACAATATGTTGTGGCATCCATTACAAGACTCAACATGGTCCCTGCATCCTGAAAGTTAATTAAAAAAAATATAACAGGGCAGAGTGAGCGCACCCTAACATGAAGGGGTGTGTGGGGGCAGGTCCGAAGAGGATCACCCTCAAGTAACTGGCCACAACATGGACAACATGACATGGCAGCTGTTACAGCACTCAAGGTCATGGTCTTCAATTAAATGCAGTATAGTGGATGCCAAGTTTAGAAGAAGCACATATAAAGGAGGGTAAAAGATTTTAGTCACAACATAAATGGTGGTACCAGGATAAGTTTAGGAAACGTGGTGTATATTGTTTTTCTCTCATGATTTTCTCATAGGGGTTATGGAAGATGCTCCAGAAGTAAAAATAGGAACCAATGCATTCACAATATCTTTTTTAGCGATGTGAGAACAAAGGGCCTGATTTAGAGTTTGCTGGATAGATTATGTGCCGTCGCCATGGCAGGGTAGTGTACTCCCGCAATGGTAAGAGTACACTCCCTGCCAAATTTTAAATTGGGCTCAAATTCTTATATTCTGAGTAAAACATTTAGGCGGTTATTCCGACACCGCCAGGGCCGGGGACCGCGGGAGCACCGCCAACAGGCTGGCGGTGCTCCCAAGGGCATTCTGACCGCGGCGGTACAGCCGCGGTCAGAAACGGAAAACCGGCGGTCTCCCGCCGGTTTTCCGCTGCCCTGAGGAATCCTCCATGGCGGCGCAGCTTGCTGCGCCGCCATGGGGATTCCGACCCCCTCACCGCCATCCTGTTCCTGGCAGTCGTGACCGCCAGGAACAGGATGGCGGTGAGGGGTGTCCAGGGGCCCCCATAAGAGGGCCCCTAAAAGATTTTCAGTGTCTGCATTGCAGACACTGAAAATCGCGACGGGTGCTACTGCACCCGTCGCACCCTTCCCACTCCGCCGGCTCCATTCGGAGCCGGCTTCCTCGTGGGAAGGGGTTTCCCGCTGGGCTGGCGGGCGGCCTTCTGGCGGTCGCCCGCCAGCCCAGCGGGAAACACAGAATAACCGCGGTGGTCTTCTGACCGTGTAGCGGTATTCTGTTGGGGGAACTTTGGCGGGCGGCCTCTGCCGCCCGCCAAAGTTAGAATCACCCCCTTAATTGCCTGTCAATTGGTTCCCTGGTGTTCTGTTGCATCTTCCCACATTGTACTTATGAACAGCTTGAACGCTAATGTTCCATATTTATGAAAAAAAAAGTCACACACAAAGCAATCTTGATGGAATTAAAGCTGTAAAACCTAAAGTATTTCCTTTAGTAATTAACAGAATCCCATAATTTCTGTGATAGAAATTATGATTAGTGCTCCAGGAAGCTAAAATGAGTACTAATTTTCCATGAGTTCTTAAATATCTTCCTCATTAAATTCAGTAAAATATTCTGACATTTAAAGACAAACATGCACTTCCAGCACCAACAGCAGTCTATCAGTTAACTCCCTATTAAGCAACTGCAGAATCACCACAGAGTTTTGATGAACAACTAGAGTGCTAACATTCTGTATTCAAACAAAAGTGAGGCACTCCTATACACCATTTTGTTGGAATGGGAACAGTTGAATGTAGAACCTTTCCTGATGATCAGGCTTAGGTAAATGAGCATTGAGGTGTTAATACAAGTATGAAACAAACAAGTAAAATCTGAGGGGAGGTATGGATTTTAAGTAATTTAATCTAAAATGCATGTTTATAGGGGATGAAAACAGTTAAAAAGAGAGACATCTGCACGAGTCCACCATTCCCTTTCTACATTTTAGCAGCTCCCTAATTTCAAAATAGTAAAACATGTTGGTAGACACACTTTGTGCACAGGGGATGTAGAATGCTTGCAGAGGGATGTTCCCACTGGTCTGGGCACAGGTCCAGTGCACAACACCCTCTGTGCTAAGCCAGAAGCTGTACACAGTGGGGGTTGGCCTTCTGCTGAGGAGCTTCTGTTTAGGCCAGCCCTTGCAGCTTATCCCTACTCTTCATGGCCAAAGGACATGTGCATCACTGGTTGTGTGCCAGTGGAGGGCTGAGCAGAGGGTGTGTCCATGAGCACAGACTCTCCAGCCAACACCTGCTGTTAATGGCCTAAGGCCTTGAGCAATCAAGGTTGGGCACTCGGGGAGACTTCTGTGCCCTGTCAATTTAAAATATTATAAACAAACAGAAATTCACAAACAAAAACAGAGTTTAAAGTGACCTTCTAGTTAGGTATGGAACTGAGACACAATTAACACTACAAAACCAAAAAAAACTGGAGCATGCCATTATGGTTTAGTCAGTTCACACCTTGTGCAGAATCATCCACTTTTTATGAGATCAAATATTACATCTCTCAAGGCATGTTAAATAACATCATAGGTGACACCATGCATTAGATTTAAAGAACAATGTTGTTTAAAGGACTAATGAAGTAAAGAGGTGCCCATGGTAATATGTGAGGCCATAAGCAGTGCATGATGGGGGCACAGGTTATACATAATTATATTTATCCACATATATTTCCACTGAAAAAACAAAGATTAAAGTGCCCACCTGCCCTCCATGGTCAACTTGCTGCCCCTGCCCATGCCAGCCTGCTTTTCATCATAAGCTTGCTTTCCCTGCCAACTCACACCTGCCCACCATTCTCCATGTGCAACCCTTCTCCTGCCTGCGCCCTGTGGGCAGCATATTGCCATTGATCATTCCAGCCTTCCCTTCATGATCAGTGTGCTGCCTCTGCCCCCTCTCATTTGCCCATTGTTATTTTGGTGTCATGCCCCTGCCCTCTGTGGTCAGTTTGCAACCCCTGCCCATTCCGGTCTTCCATTCATCATCAGCTTTCTGCCCTGCCCTATCTTATTCATGCATTTACTGCATTCTCAGTGTGTGTAACCCTGCCCTCTCTGCACTCCTTTAGCAGCTTGCTACTCTGCTCCTCCCACTTGCCCTCCATTGTCCATGAGCTGCCCTATCCAATCCATTATACTTTGCTACTTCTGCCCCCGCCTGCCTGCCCTCCTTTGTCCATGTGCATAGCTCTGCACCCTCAAGCCTTCTCTCCAAGGTCAACTTACTGCCCCACCAATTCTGGCCAGCCCTCTGTGGTTAGATTGCTACCCCAGCCCCTTCCCATTTGCCCTCAATTCTCCATGTACATACCCCTGCCCCCTCCCACCTACCTTTTGTGGTCTGCTTGCTACCCTTAGTCAGTCTGGCTTGCACCTTGTGTGGTAGAAATCCAATGTGGGTGAGGGAGGAGATTCATCCCAACTTTTTCATGGTGATTAAGTTTTTTCTTGCTCATTTGTCTACTTGAGCATTTATTGTTAACTTGGAGTCCATGATAATTCCAAGGTTTCTAACTTCCTTAGATACGTTAGGTGGTGGTTCCAGATCCTCAGGCCAGGTGCAGAGTAAGTCATCATTTTTCCAATCGCCACATGTGAGTATTTCTGTTTTGGAAGCATTTGGTTAGAGATAGCTCCATTTTATCCTCTGATTATTGGCTCTGAGGTAAGTGAAGATTTGTGAGTTTTCAATGTATTTGGGGCATTCCAGTTTAAGGAGTATTTGTGTGTCATCGGCATAGTTGTAGCATGAGAGTTAACATTCATTGATCATTGCTGGTAGTGATATCATGTCGATGCTGAAAAGCACAGGTGAGATGACTGAGCCTTGAGGGACCCCTGCTTTTGAGAAATAGAGTTCGGTTGAGAAAGAAGAAGCATGGATGACAGTTGTTCTGTTTTGAAAGTAGGATGTGATCCAGTCGAGAGCAGTCCCCTCTATGCCAGCTTTGTAGAATCTATGTATTAGGGTGTCATGGTCAACTGTGTCAAAGGCAGCTAAGAGGTCCAGAAGAAGAAGTGCAGCAACTCCATTGTGTTCTATTGTGTTTTTGAGATCATCCTAGGCGGCGATGAGGGCAGATTCAGTGCCTCTTCCTAGGTGGAATCTAATTTTGTAGATTGAGAATTTAGGAGTGAATTTGGGTCAGGATTTGTATTATTTGTGTAGTCATGAGGGTGGAAGTGGATGTGATGGAAAGTAGCATGAAAGTGTGCGTGATTTTGATGTGTTGGTGTGTGTGTTTTGTTTTGTTTTGTTTTTGTGGAATATTAAGAGAAGATATTGATGTAGTGGCTTATTGTGAAGGATTTGTATGTGAGTTACTGCTGGGGAGTGGTATTTGAATAGTACAGGTCTGGTGATGTGTTTTGGAGAAGAGTGTATGTGGTATATAAGAGGGGATGGACAAGAGTTATGAGTGCTTGTATTAGATTTGATCAGTGGAAGAGGTAATATGTGTGGTGGAGCGGAGTACAAGGATTGTGTGGTTGTGTGTAATTTGCTAAAAAGAGGAGGAGGGTATTTGTAGATGGTCTGATGGAAGGCTGAGTACATATTTTGTCATGATAAAAAGGGGTCTGTTAGGAGGAAGTGGAGGATAGAGCTGGTGTTTTGCATGAAAAGGGTGTGTGTCTGGATGCACTAAAGCTATGTATAATGTGGCTTTGTGTTGTGTTGATGTGTTACTGATATAGGTTAGAGTTGTGTTTTGTGTGAGAATGAAGGTGTCATAGTGTTATAGTTGTGGTAGAATTGTGTATAGGTATGGTTTGTGGCATTTTGTAGTGGGAATTGGGATGTTCAAATCTGTATGAGGTTTGTTTGTGGTGTATGAGTAGAATGCCTTTGGTTATACTGTGCTTGGATGTAGAGGGCTTAAAGTGGTAGCTGTTGTGTTAACAACTGGGCAGTATCTCTGGTCCTAGGCCGACCAGTCCTGAACAGGTCCAAACAGGCAGCTGTCCTTGTCCTCTCCGCACTTAGCCTTGACGCCCAGGCTGAGACGCCCTGAACCATAAGCTTCAATAGCCCTCTTTGCCAATGGAACGGTAGCCCTAACGAATCAGAATTCTAACCCTAGAGCCAGTGGGAGACCTGGCCCTATTAACTATTCACTGCCCTGACCCTAACAGCCAAACCCTAGGTCCAAAAAGAACCAAAGCCCTACCGGACCATCAGAACCCAAGCGCTGATAGCCAGTCAATACTTTGACCCTAAACCATTGGTTCTGTGGAAACCCCAGCCCTAGCAGCCAGTCAGAACCCTATCCTGAACAGCCAATCAAAACTGTAACCCTAAACCCTTAGTCTAGTCAAAACCCTAGCTCTAGTAGTCATTCAGAACCCTAGCCCGGACAGACGATCAGAACTCTAACCCTAAACCCTTAACCCAATGGAAATACTAGCCCTAGCAACCAATCACAGTAATAGATGCAACAACCAATAGTAATTTATATAATGGGCAAGTGACATTAATCCCAGGTTGCTGGAGCAGGAGCAGGAATGTGCTAATCCATTCAGAATCTCTGTGGATACAGACAGGCACAATCCACAATTGCTAGGTGTTGGACTTTTGGCCACCTGGTTTTTCTGATCTCTCGCTGTTGGCTCTAGGGCTCTGAGCACTTTATCACTGCTGACCAGTGCTAAAGTGCAGGTGCTCTCCCATCTAAAGTTGGTATGATTGGCTTATACCTAATCAGCATATTTAATTTACCTATAAGTCCCTTGTACAGTGGTATCTCTATACCCAGGGCCTGTAAATTAAATACTACTAGTGGGCCTGTAGCGCTGCTTGCGCCACCCACTGAAGTAGACTTTCAAACCTATCTCAGGCCTGCTAGCGCAGGGCCTGTGTGCGCAGTTTTCTGCCACATGCCCCTGGCATCTAAATTTACTTGCCAGGCCCAGAACTCCCCTTTTACTACATGTAAATTACCCCTAAAGTACGCCCTAGCTAGCCCTATGGGCAGGGTGCCATGTATGTAGAAAGGCAGGACATGTGCCATATTGCATGGCCTGTCCTGGTAGTGACAAACAGCCTAACTTGGTGTCTCACTGCTGTGAGTGCTGCCTTCTCATAGGATTGCATTTGAAATACCCTGCCTTAGGTGTAAGGGTATTGTCTGATTTATGAGGGGTAGCGTAGGCGTGTTTGGTATGGTTGTGATGGTGATGATAAATACTGCTTACTGGTGTGGGTGTATTTTTTATTACTATAACAGAAATGCCACTTCTAGAAAGTGCGCATTTATCTGTGCTTATGACTCTGGTGTTTTGCAGCTTGACAATCCACGTCTGGGCAGAGTGACAGAGTGACAGTTGGGGCTTTGTGCATACTTTTCAGACAGCCTGTACACAGGGAGGGTGGAGGTGTCACCAAGGTGCATCTGCATACTGAATAGTCTTCCTGGGCTGAGAGAAGGGAGAGGCGGGGCACACCTACATTTGTAAAGGCTGTGCCCTGGCCTCACACAATAGGGTCGTTAACCCCCCACTGATGTTTGGAGCCTGTGCTGAAAGGAGAGAGGGGGCACTCCCAGAACCAGTTGTAACTGGCTGGAACCTCCTCTCCCTATCATTGTAAAACACTGTAAAAACGGACTATAAGTACAGGGGAATTTTCCCCACAATTTGAACATTCTTGGAACTTGAAACTGGACACAGAACGCTGATGAATCGACTCACCAGGAAACCGCCATGGACTGCTGCTGCTGTGCTGACCTGTGACCTGCCTGGTCACTAGGAGGAACTGCCACCATCTGCACCCCTTGTGCTGGCCTGTAGTTGGGCCCACCAGCCCTGTGCTCCTTCTTGTGTAGTTGTTCCCAGGGGCAGGGTGCTGTGGCCCCTGACCCCTGCAACGATCTTTTACATCTTTGCCCAGGATGCTTTAAGAGAAAAAGGCATTCTTTTAATTGTTGAGGCTGCTATTGCGCTTTTCTTTGACTAAAGGAAATCACCGCCGCAGCCCGGGCTTTAAGTTGTGCCCTCGCGCTTCCTGGAGCGTGTTTCTGCTAAGAGGAATCACCAATCACCACCGCAGCCCGGAGAAGTTCATTTGGTAAAACGAGAGCGTTGCGCGTTTACCGCTGCCCCCAGGGCACTAAGACAACCTTCTTTGTGCTTGTAGGAGCCAGCGCGCTCCTAGCGGTGCCCCCGGGGTAGGGATCGCTCCGAGGAGCGCCCCGGGGCACCAGCAGGCCCCACCTTGGGCCGCGACGTCATCTGGATGGTGAGGGAGAGGAAGACACCTCTCCCTCGCGTGCAGGAGTCCCGGAGGACTCCCCTGTTATATCGGGCCGGGCGGCAGCCTCACCGGAGGCTCGCCCTGGCCCCCAGCTCTCTTGTTGGCCCCCTCACGGGCCAGGAGTATTTAATTTAGGGGTCTCCCTTCGAGGAAGGGCCACGGAGGCCCAGGGAGACCCCAGAAGTTAGCGGGTCCCCCGGAGGGGCCTGTGTTTCAATTAGGAGGGGGTGCAAGGCGCCCCCTCCCCCTGTTAAAGGTTTCCCAGACCTGGGCCCCCCTCGAGAGGGCCAGTGGAGGCCTAGGGGGGCCCCCAGTGTTCATGGTCCCCGGAGGGGCCCATTTTTGTTACGGAGGAGGTGCGTGCCGCCCTCCCCTAACCCCAGGAGACCAGGGAGGTCCCCGTTTTGCGCAGAAGAGCGCCGGGGGCCCCATTACTCGTTTTAGGCACTGGAAGTGCCTCCTCATCAAAACAGGTACTTTCCAAAGGGACCAATATAACGATAATCTAAAGTTCTTTCTACAGACTTTGCTATTATGATATATTGCCTACCTGTTCTATGATGTTTTTACATATGTGTGCACATGTTCCTTTTATGGGCATGACTTGCTAATATGTTTCCCTATTTGCCATAGGTTTTCTAATGTTCCTACTATGGGCGTTTTATGATATTCTTATGACAAGTGTTCTAATGTGATAACGTGTTTCCTGACTACTGCTTATGTTGCAGAATACTGAGTAACCTGTGTGTTATGTGTGACTACTACTAGTTTGCAGAGTAACTAATGTGTAACGTTCTGACAACTGCTAAGGTAGCAGGATAGTACTGTTATGTGATGTTGGTCTAATAATTACGTTGTGTACAATACAGTATATTTTCATATAATCTGGTGTTGTGTTTCCTTTGTGGTGGGGATATTGCGTCACATGTGTGTGTGTGTT
Source organism: Pleurodeles waltl (assembly GCF_031143425.1). Lineage (NCBI taxonomy): Eukaryota > Metazoa > Chordata > Amphibia > Caudata > Salamandridae > Pleurodeles > Pleurodeles waltl. The sequence goes on from NC_090447.1 coordinate 380,350,565, forward strand.
GTGCAAACGCTTTACACATTGCCTCCGGGTTAAGCCTGACTGCTCGTGCCAAGCTACCAAGGGGGTGAGCAGGGGTTATCTTGGACGTGTAACTCCCTTGCCCTGACTAGAGTGGGTAACTTCTGCCTGGCTGAGGTGCATACCCTAGCCAACCAGAAACCCCATTTCTAACACTAGGTACAAATTCTACTTTTCAGGTAAGGGACAATTTTGAAACCACTAAAATACTGATTGTCGCACAATTAAACAAATCACTTTTTCAAGCCAAAAAAGTAGTGCAGCATACACTTGCCAAAAAAAGTTTAAATCACAGAGCAGAGTAAGCAGTCTCCCAAACACACTGTGGTTGGCCACTGAGGTGTATTTAACCTTTTTAAAAACCTTGTGGGTGGGGCGTGAGACTTAATGCATTCTTTGTGAAAAACTAGGAGGGAAATTCATACATTCATGGGTTGCACAGAAACAGCAATTTAATGGTACCAAGTTTGCAGATAGACAAGAGGTAAATTCAGGCAGTCACAGGCAGAACAAAGGCAGCATTTTAAAAGGACCAAGTTTGCAGAAAACCAAGATGTAAATTAATTCAAACAAAAATACAGCAAAATAGCAATTTAAAATATCTAGGGCCTAATTTTAGAACCTTTAGTACCCAGTGCAGCGCCACTTTTCTTATGCCCCTTAGCATCCCCCTAGCACCACCATGGTCAGCCTAAAGATTACAGATCACCTCAAGAATCTTTTGCTGAGATTCTACCTTCCTTCCACAAGGTGGAAATCAATTGTCATCTAAGTATGGGACAAGCAATTTGTGCAACAAGAAGCTGAACAGGGTAGCTGAGAAAACATAGCTTTGGTATCATGCTGATGTGTAAGCATCTTAAGGCAGAGAAGGAATAGCATTTCATTTTTGAGAAAATGAAGAGGTAGAAGGATGTCAAAGAGGTAAGCACGACATATGCCATATCTGCTGGAGTGCAGTTGCCTGAACTATGTGCCAGGAGGAAATGAGTGAGAGGTAGTGAGTCAGTGAGTATGAAAGTGAATGAGTGATTGAATAAGAGTAAGTGAAAGTCAGAAATGGTGTGAAGGAGGATGTTGAAGGAAGGAAGTGAGTAAGTGAGTGAGTGCTTTGGGTATTGGCCAGCTGCTGTCCATATGCAGTAGGTATTGGTTGAAGCACCTGTCCTCCAACCATGGTCTGCTCTCACCCCTAAGTGGAGAGCCAACCCCTGCTGCACACAACTTTTGGATATGCGCAGAAAGGTTGTTTGAAGAAGTTGGCATAGGCCAGTCCCTGCACTTAAACTACTACTAGCAGTCCACCTCCACTCTGCATGCAAGTTGTCTGCAGAACTGGGCCTAAGGCTAGACTCTGTGTTAATTTTATTGTTTTTCAGAGTTCGTAGATACTATCACAGGTTTTATTGTCCATTGACCAATGCTGGACTTTGGACCTTCTTCTGAGAACAGGGATCTATTTTCTGATTCTTTATACCAAACCTAAGGCACCTTTTAAATGCTAAGTTCTCAAAAGTGCTTCATAGATTTACATCAAACTGAACTGTTACTTTTTCGAGTAAAGTTCAACTTTCATGCCAAATTTGATATGATTTAGCTTAGCTGTTTCTTACTGTATTGGAGGGCAAAGAATCCTACTTGAATTAAAATTGGAAATGTCACTTGACAAATCTTTGCAAAACTTTCCAAAATATTTGCCAGTCATGTCAGCTGCTGTATGGAAGGTTTTGGGGTGATCCGTCCAGAGGGGGGCTGAGAAGAAAGGAGGGGGTCCCAAAACACGTTTTTCCCATTAATTCTTCCATAGTTATTTTGAACAGCTATAGCGCCGAAACTACTGGACAGAATTTCACCAAATTTGTCAGAAAGGTAGGCCTTGGATCAGAAAGTGACCTTTTTTTTGTTTTGGTGCAATTCTGTCCAGTAGCTTTAAAGAAATTAAAGAAAATCCAAATTGGTATATATAGGGATGCAAAGGATTCGTGACCCCTCCCGATCTCATGCTGAGATTTGATTGGCTGACAACACTGCAACAACAAATCCATTGAAGTGTTGTCAGCCATCATGGAGCTGTTTTTAGAGCAGCTCCCTGGTTGCTGAAGCAATGGGACCGCGAGGGGGGCTTTGAGGCTTCCCCTGTGGCCCCAGATAGCCCTTAAAGGCTTGTTTAAAAAAATAATAATAATAATATGTGTAGGGACCATGGGGGTGCACTTGTGGGCTCCCCCATGGTCCCAGATAGCCCATAAAGCGCTAAAAAAGCAGGGCAAAAAAAAACAAAAAACAATAGCTCAGCGTGAAGGTCAAGGACCTTCACACGAAGCACTGAGGGTGCCAATCCAGGCGGACTTGCTATCTTCTTTTATTTTCAAACTACAAATGTTTAAATATAAAATAAAAGTTGATTTTATTTTTTTATAATAATAACTACAATTTCAATTTTAAATTAAACAGAAATATATCATTCTAAGTATATCATACATCAAATCCTAAAAAGTCTGTATATCTCTCCCTCTAACTCTCTTTCTCTCCCTCTCTCTTTCAATCTCTTTCTCCCTCTCACACACCCACTGGGAGACTTACGCATCCAATAAAAAACCCACTCAGATACCACTTACAGGCCCACTGAGAACCTTGTGCACCCATTCACAGCCCCAGTCAGACCCTCATGCAGCCACTCACAGACCCACTCAGACATTCACGCACCTACTCACAGACCCACTCAGATTATCACACACCCGCTCACAGACCCACTGACACCCTCATGCACACAGACCTGCACACACACTGACACACCCACTAGAACACTGATGTACACACTCTCATACCCAGACATACACTGTAACAGCCACTCTCATCCCCAGCATGCACAGCATGGGAAGGGTTGGTTAGGGGGGTTGGCCCCAGGGACTGGCTGCAGGCCAGCCCTTTCGAGCAACATCTACTGCGCACAGGTGAAGGACGTGCACGGTACAAGGTTGAGTGCTTATAGAAGGTTGGCTGCAGGGCCTGGCCACAGGTCAGATACTGTGGACAACCGCTGCTGCTTACACCCAAAGGCCATGCGAGGCCATGCAAGGTGGTGGTTGGATTAATGTACAGAAATTAAAATTACTTTACGTTAAAAAACATAGATATTCACTGAAAAAAACAAAGGTTACAGGGACGTTATAGTTAGGAAATATAAGGGGTCATTAGAACCCTGGCGGTCGGTGTTAAAGTGGCGGTAAAACAGCCAACAGGCCGGCGGTAAAAAAAATGGAATCACGACCGTGGCGGAAACCGCCAACATAGATAGCCACTTTCACACTCCGACCGCCACGGCGGTACAAACAAACACCGCAGCGGTAACTGCCAACAGACAGGCGGAACACAATGTACCGCCCACACTATTACAACCCACCAATCTGCCACCTTTTCCGGGGCGGATTCACCGCGAACAAAAACACGGCGGAAACAGGAATTGGAAGGGAAAACTCTCACCTCTACACACCCCACGAGGAATCAGGACGCCATGGATTCCGAGCTCCAGATTCTGCCAGCCTTTATCTTCCTGCTCCTCTACCAGGAGCACGAACGCCGGCGGCGAAGACAACGGTGAGTACTGAACTTATGACACAGGGGAGGGAAAAAACAGTGACACAGACACGCAACATGCGACACGCAACACCCCCACCCGCACCCACTACAACACACACACAAATACATATTGATACATAACAGTTACACCCTCAACCCCCCTTTGAAGAATGCAAGGACAAAAGGAAATGAGTCAAATAATTGTGATATATTCAATTACATACATCAAAAATATTTACAAATATATACATTTATACTATATACAATTATATACACCAAGAACACAAGTCCAAGGGATTCCACCATCATAGTCCGTGGATCACTGGGCCCAAAAGGCATGGGTGAGGCCCAAACCCAATACCCGAACAAGACGGCGAGAACACTGCAGGGGCATCAGATAGAAATAAAACAGGCACCTCAGGGGGAAGGGAAGGGGGGCACCTCAACCGGTTGAGTGCACGACGCCAGATCCACGAGGGGGCTCCATGCCCACTGTTCAATCCTGGGGAGTGCAAAGCCACAGTCTCTCAAGTCTCTACAGTGGGTGTTTTGCCCACTGTTCAATCCTGGGGAGTGCAAAGCCACAGTCTTTTTTAAGTGGATAACATTCTCCACTGGTTTCTGGAGGGGTCCTTATGCCCAGAGTGCTTCATCCTGCCAAGGACTGAGGTAGTGGATGTAGCTCTCCACTGGTTCTGGAGGGGGCCTGGTGCCCAGAGTGCTTCATCCTGCCAAGGACTGAGGTAGGGGATGTATCTCTCCACTGGTTCTGAAGGGGGCCTTGTGCCCAGAGCGCTTCATCCTGCCCTTGGCGGACTCAGTAGCGTCGGAATCATTGGCGCTCACTGGCCTGCGGTGCTGCTTGCGGCGGTGTCCTGGGCAGCGGTTCAGCTGGTGGCGGTCTTGTCCTGGCATGCGGTGCTGCTGGCGGCGGTGTCCTGGGCAGCGGGGCTGCTGCCGGCGGTCTTCACCTGGGCAGTGGGGCTGCTGGCGGTCTTGTCCGCCGTGCTGATCTTCCCAGACTTGCCGGTTTTACTGTGCCCCTTCCCCGCCTTGGATGGTGTCGCAGCTGTCTCCACACTCCCAACTGGACCCCTGGGAGCGGCTTTGGTGGCTTTTTCTTTCCCCTCTCCCGCCAGGCACTGGCCAACTTTTGATGCTTGACAGGTGGGGGACTGTCTGTGCTGTGACTCCTTGCCACACTGGCTGCCCTGCTGCCTGGTGCACTCCACAATCCGGTGACTACTGGCACCACTGGTCCCGGTGATGTTGTGGCTGAGGTGCTCGGTTGGGACCTGGAGAGTCGGGCCCTAAGAGACTGAAGGGGTGGGGGAGGTGAGGGAAAGAGGTCAAGGTTGGACAGGAAAAGTTTCTTACGAACACTGGGACGGGTAGATGGAGGGGGTTTGGGAGTGGAGGAAGAGGTAGTGGTTGTAGGAGGTGTACGTTTGGTGACTTTGGGTGAAGGTGCATTGGGCTGGAGGCTGTCGTGAGGTGGATGGCTGTTGGGCGGGTGTGTGGCTGCGTTTGTGTACCTTGGGAGGTGGCCTCACAGACACACTGGGAGAGGACACAGGGGATGTGAGAATGGTAGTGGGGTGGTGACTGACGTGAGTGGGGTGTAGTGGTGTGTGTGCTGGTGATAGACATAGTGGCTGAGGATGTAGTGCATGCAGGTGTGAGTGGAGACGAGACAGGGAGGTAGGAGGGAGATGAGGAGGAGGGGGACACAGTGGAGGCAGTGGATGTTGGTGTGTCTGCATGTGTGTGATGCTTGTGTGAGTGCCTGTGGGATGTGTGGTGCTTATGTTTGCCAGAGCTTCCCTTGTGTGTTGAGGTGTGTGCATGCTGGTCTGATGGTGTGCTTGGGATAGGCTGAGATACAGGGGTGTGGATCTGGATGGAGGAAGTTGGGGGGGGGAGGCTAGAGACAGAGACAATGGCTGCCATCAGTGCTGAGGCAAGAGACTGAAAAGCTCGGTGAAGGGTTGCCGGACCAGAGTGAATGCCCTCCAAGTATGCATTGGTTTGTTGCAACTGCCTCTCTACACCCTGGATGGCATTCAAAATGGTAGACTCCCCAACAGTGAGGGACCTGAGGAGGTCAATGACCTCCTCACTGAGGGCAGCAGGGGTGACTGGAGCAGGGCCTGAGGTTCCTGGGGCGAAGGTGATGCCTACCCTCCTGGGTGAGCGGGCACGGGGCAAAAGCTGAGGGGCTGCTGGGAGGGCGGTGATGGTGGGGGGGTGGCGGCTGTACCTGTAGATGCGGGGGCACAGATGGGGCCGCCACCGCAAGGGAGCTCCAATCAGAGGAGGAGTCCATCTCGCTGGTGTCAGCTCCTGTCCCCGCCGTGGAGCTCCCCTCGCCCTCCGTCCCACTGGTGAATTCGCAGTCTGTAGTCTCACCCTCCAGGGCCATGTGGGATGCAGCTCCCTCCTGCTCCGGTGCCACTGCTCCTCCGCCTGATGATGCTAATGCACACAAGAACAGGGAGACCACAAAAAGGGGAGGGGAAGACAGAAGAAAGACATGTTCAGTGCATGCAATACCGCTACCGTTGGCGGACACGACAGACACAGAAGCCCCCTGCACTACGCCGCGCACTTGGGGTCCACTATTCAATCCCTGGGACATTGCTTACAAGGCTATGGCTGATTTCTGCACGCACGGATGTCACAGGAGCCTGACTAGGTGTAGTTGGCACTGTACACAGGTGGGGTGCCACAGGGCCTGCTTGAAGAAGGGAACTTAACTACCAAACTCACCCTGGCCTAAGGGGACCCACAGCCCCCCACCCCCACCAGACACCTACGATGCGCACTGAATCAGCAGAATGAGAGTGTACTCACCCCCTTGTTGCTGCTGTGATGCCCTCAAGTGCCCATCCACTGCCAGGATCCTGAACATCAGGGGGGTCATGGTGCGACGGGCACCCCTCCCACGTTGGGAGGCCATCACCAGTTGGGCTTCCGCTGTCTTCTTGCTCCAGCGGCAAATGTCCTCCCATCTTTTCCAGCAGTGGGTGCTCCGTCTGTGGTAGTCCCCCACGGGTCCGGACTTTCTTGGCAACGCGCTGACCTACAGGAATTGTACAGGGGAAAAAGAGAAGTAATTACCAACTGCACCGTCACAGTCATTGGCTCGCATCCCTACCCTTGCCATGACGCACATGCACTCACCGTCGTTTCATGCACGCCTCATTCTCACCCCCCTATCTTTCATCCACCCCACTCCACACAGGCATTGCCCATACAGCATGCTCCCAGTGTACTTACCTGTTTGTCTGGAGGACCGTAGAGTAGCATGTACTGGGGGAGGACCCCATCCACGAGTTTCTCCAACTCCTCTGTGCTGAAGGCAGGGGCCCTTTCCCCAGACACACGAGCCATTGTCTCTTCCAGACTGAGGTCACAGTAGCACTTGCAGTGTAGGTCCTCTCCTGTTGAAGATCAGGTATCGAGTGATTGAACAGAGAGAAAATTGGTGGTCACGTCCGCAGCGGTGAGTACCGTCACCGCCGGCGTACATTGTCATTGGCTCCTGGGACCCATAGGGTCCAATGTTAACCAATGTAGAATTGGGCTGCGGTCTTCGACCGCCTACCGCAACGGTGTACAATGCCAGCGCAGTTACCTCATATACCCTTGTCCCACCTTACATGTCAGGCAGCCACCATTTCAGGGGCCCACATGGCTTTATTTTTGACTGCGTCACACATACCTAGGCCTTGCCTAAACACAATTACAGGCAAAATTTGATTTATGAATATTTTCAGAGTAAGCTGTGTTCACGTACCTCAGAGATGGTTGACTCTCTGCTCGCTGATCTCCTCCATAGGCACCGTCCGCTGGGGCATGTGAGGAGATGGCGGCATCCTCTCGAGAATGGAGGAAAGACATGTGATCATCACCTACAGGCTTGATTGTGCCACAATCCAGGAACTGTGTGCCCAGTTGGAGCCAGACCTTATGTCAGCTATCCGCCATCCCACAGGAATCCCCCCTCAAGTGGAGGTGCTGTCAGTACTCCATTTCCTAGCAAGTGGGTCTTTTCAAACAACAGTGGCCATAGCATCAATGATGTCCCAGCCTATGTTTTCCAACGTGTTGTCCAGAGTGTTTTCTGCCCTGCTGAAACACATGGGGAGCTACATTGTTTTCCCTCAGGTGGAGGATTTGCCTACAGTGAAAGGTGATTTCTATGCCCAACATATCCCCAACATCATAGGTGCCATTGATGGGAAACATGTGGCCTAGGTCCCCCCATGCAGGAGTGAACAGCTGTACAGAAACCGGAAGAGTTACCATTCCATGAATGTGCAGATGGTGTGTTTGGCAGACCAGAACATCTCCCATGTTAATGCAAAATTTCCTTGCTCAGTGCATGACGCTTACATCCTGCAGAATAGCAGCATCCCTTATGTGATGGGGCAACTCCAGAGGCCCCGGGTGTGGCTATTAGGTGAGCACATGGACCCAAATCAGTGGGAATAGTTGTCTGGGCCTGTGGATGTCCCTATGAGTTAGTGTGTGTCTAACAGTTGTCCCTCGCCATTTGCAGGTGACTCTGGTTACCCCAACCTATCATGGCTACTGACCCCAGTGAGGAATCCCAGGACAAGGGCAGAGGAACGCTACAATGAGGCCCATGGGCGAACTAGGAGGATTATAGAGCGGACCTTCGGCCTCCTGAAGGCCAGGTTCCAGTGCCTCCATCTGACAGGTGGTTCCGTATTCTACTCACCAAAGAAGGTATGCCAGATCATCGTGGCCTGCTGTATGCTTCACAACTTGGCTTTGCGATGACGGCTACCTTTTCTGCAGGAGGATGGTCCAGATGGAGGTGTTGTGGCAGCTGTGGAGCCTGTGACACTGAATATGAGGAAGCAGAAAAAGAGGACATCGACAACAGGAACACGGTAATGCTGCAATACTTCCAGTGAGACACAGGTAAGAAGACAAACCTGCCTGCTACATCTCATTTAAATCTAATACCTCTCTACTGTCTGTCATTTTCACCCAGTGTACGGTCACTGAGTTGTCACTTTCCCTTACGATTTCACAGATGTGGGTCCCACTGTGTGACATCTGCTTTGTTTCCTCAAGGACTAGAGCTGTGTGACATAGGTATGTTGATATTACATTGGATATAGTATTTGTCCACAGTTACTGCAAATACACATTTTTGAAAGCACAGACTGACTACATATTGTTTTCTGATTTAAGGGTGTTTATTTAAGTGCAAAATAGTGAAAATAGTGGAGGGGGTTGTAAATTGGTCAGGGGTGAAGGTGGAGGAATGTCCATGGCATAGTCCAGTCTATTAGTCTCACAGGTGCAGTGTCCAAAGGGGCATAGGAAGTGGAGCTAGGGTAGTTTAAGTATGGCCAGGGTGACAAAGTGGGACAAAAGGATGACAATCAGTGTGGTCTCATTTCTTAGTGGGGGTCTTGGCATTGTTCTCTGTCTTTGTCCTGGATCTCAGGGACCGTTTGCGGGGTGGTTCTCCATCTGCAGGGGGTGGGGTGCTGGTGTCGTGGTCCTGTGGCAGTGCCTCCTGTCCACTAGCGCAGGCGGAGGTGGTGGGCAGTTCATCGTCCAGGATAGTGTCAGGGGCCCCTTGTTGTGCCACAGTGTCCCTCCTGGTGTTGACGAGTTTCTTCAGCACCCCTACAATGGTGCCCAGGGTGGAATTGATGGATTTGAGTTCCTCCCTGAAGCCCAAATACTGTTGCTCCTGCAGCCGCTGGGTCTCCTGAAACTTGGCCAGTACCGTTGCCATTGTCTCCTGGGAATGGTGGTAGGCTCCCATGATGTTGGAGAGGGCCTCGTGAAGAGTGGGTTCCCTGGGCCTGTCCTCCTCCTGTCACACAGCAGCCCTCCCAGTTCACCTGTGTTCCTGGGCCTCTGTCCCCTGAACCGTGTGCCCACTGCCACTGCCCCCAGGTCCCTGTTGTTGTTGGGGTGGTGGGTTATCCTGGGTTCCCTGTAGTGGTGGACACACTGCTGATTGACGTGTCCTGAGGACAGAGGTATGGACCCGCTGGGTGGGTGCTGTGCTGGTGTTTCCAGAGGGGGGAAGCCTTGTAGTGGCTTGTGCCAGTGTGAGGGAAACCGACTGTCCCAAGGTCCCAGATGGGCCGGGCTGGTCGTCTAGATCCAGTTGGACAGAGCTGCTGTCATCACTGTGGGCCTCTTCTGTGGGTGTAGTGGACATGGATGGACCCTCCTGTCCTGTAATGTTGGGTAGGGGTCCTGCAGGGGTGTAAGAGCATGATTATTGCATCTGTGTGTGCCATGGTGTGCAATGGGTGGGTGACCGTGTACCCCAGTGCTTGCATTCCTATGTAGGACCTTGTGTGATGATGGTTTAGGGGGGTGTATGGGTATGTGCAGTGGCCAGGCTTTGCTGATGGGTGTCCATGCTTTGGTGTTGCATGCAGGGCTTGGGCTTGGGTTTGGGATGGGTGGATTTTGATATTGGGACATGTGTGAGGAGTAGGAGTGATGGGGTGAGGGCCAGGGTGGGGGAATGTGATGGCATGCAGGTAGGGTGGGGGATGTAGTAGTAAAGATTTGACTTACCAGAGTCCATTCCTACAGCTACTCCTGCGAGGCCCTCAGGATGCAGAATAGCCAAGACCTGCTCCTCCCATGTTGTTAGTTGTGGGGGAGGAGGTGGGGGTCCGCCGCCAGTCCTTTGTACCGCGATGTGGTGTCTTGAGACCACGGAACGCACCTTCCCCTGTAGGTCGTTCCACCTCTTCCTGATGTCATCCCTAGTTCTTGGGTGCTGTCCCACTGCATTGACCCTGTCCACGATTCTTCGCCATAGCTCCATCTTCCAAGCTATGGAGGTGTGCTGCACCTGTGATCCGAATAGCTGTGGCTCTACCCGGATGATTTCCTCCACCATGACCCTGAGCTCCTCCTCAGAGAACCTGGGGTGTCTTTGCCGTGCCATGGGGTGGTGTGGGTGATGTGTGAGGTGGTGTGTGTTGTGATGTGTGGGGTGATATTTAGTGGTGTGTTGTGTGAGGTGCGTGGATGTTATGTGGGTGATGGTGTTGAGTGCCTGTGGATGCTCGTTTGTAGATGGTGGTGTCTCTCTCTGGCCTTCAGTCGCAATTGTTGTCGTAGGGGTTTGTGGGTGATGTGGGTGTGTGTTTTATATTGTATTGGGTGTGTGGGAGTGGTGTGTGTATGTGTATCAGGTGTGTGTATTTTGAATTGTCCAATGTGGATGTGTTTTGTAAAAGTATGTGTATTTTGAGCGCGGCGGTGTGTACCGCCAATGGAATACCACGGTTGAAAGACCGCCTCGTGGATTCGTGGGTCATGATAGTGTGGGCGTATTCCTGTTGGCGTGACGGTGGACGATTTCTTATCACCAGTTTATCACTGACCTTTGGTGTGGTGGACTGGTGTGGGTGTCTAGATTTTGGCGCATTCCGGCCTTTGGGACATAATGGCCGTGGCAAAATTCAGCGGCCGCAGCGGTGTGTTGGCAGTCTTCTGCACGGCGGTAAGTGGCTTTTACCGCCAATGTTGTAATGACCACCATAATATTTTTAAAACATAGAAATTGACTTAGAAATCCAAAGGTTACAAGGATGTTATAGTTAGGTTCATATTTTAGACGTGCAAAACCATAGAAATTCACCAGTTGTGGTTAGAGTTATCTCAAGTAACTATCACTTGTGCCCTTGCCATGCACTGCTATTTAACCTACAAACTATGGCACTCCTTAAATTGGCGATAACATTATTGATAACACCAATGAAACATTAGCAGTAAAAATTTTGATGAAATAACTGTGCATGGAGGGGGTGCCGGTTATAGTTACCTTAGGGCACAAGTTATAGTTACTTGAGGTAACTCTTAACTTCAACTACTGAATTTCCATGATTTTGTATGCTTGAAATGTGAGCCTAACTATAGCGTCCCTTTAACCTTTGGTTTTTTTGGGGCGGTTGCCACTAGTTAGTTATAGTTAGGACCTAGTTTCTATATCAAAAAGTTTTTTTTTTTTCTTGCCTATCTCTTTGGTGCCGCTGTACAAATCTTCACAAAACTTTCCAAAACAATTTGCCAGTCTTGTCACCTGCTGCCTGGAAAGTTTCTAGGTCATCTGTCTGCGGGGGGAGAAGGCAGAGAAAAAAGGGGGTTCCAAAACAAATTTTCCTCATTCATTTTTTCATAGGGATCTTGAACAGCAACAGCGCAAAAACTACTGGCTGGAATTACACCAGATTTGCCCGGAAGGTAGGTCCTGGTCAGGAAATATGCTTTTTTTTGTTTTGGTATAATTCCATTCTGTAGTTTTAGAGATAATAAAGACAATCCAAGGTTGTATATCCAGGGACACAAAGGAATTGCAACCCCTGCTGATTTTGTCCAGAGATCTGATTGGCAGATAACACCTTAACAAAAGAAGCCATTGAAGTGTTTGTCAACCATCTTGGTACTCGGCTGAAGCCAAGTCCCAAAAAATAGTAAGAAATAAAAGAAAGAGGCCAGGGTATGAACACCCTGACCCCTTAGCTCTGGTGGTGGGGTCCAAACGGGATTCCCATAGGCCTAAAATGCGTTTTATTTATTTTACGACCAGAGTCCCGTTGGATCCATGACTCTGCTCCTAAAATACAAAAAAAAATGAAACATGGTCTCCTGTGTTTCATTAGTCTAATGCCCCAGGGTAGGCCACGTACTGTTTTTTTTAAAAAAAAAAATAAAAAAGTGGGAGGGGGCCTCGTGGCCCCCTCTGGATGCTCTGGGGACCGCCACCTCCCTGGAGCTTATATTTTTGTGGCCCCCGCTGCTGTGGAGACCGGAACCTCCCCGGGCTTTCATGTAATATGCATGGGGGCCATCTGCCTCCCTCGTGGCCACCACCTCCCTGGGGCATTCAGCTAATATTATGTGGGGGGTCTGTGGCCCCACAGACCCTGGGGACCACCACCTCCTGGGGCAACACTGTAGTTGGAGCTGGGGAGCTGTGCAGCCCCCTGCCTACCCAGGGGACCCCCACACACTGGGGTAAACCTTAATAAATAGAAAGGTGCTCCGTATGGGACCCCGCGGCCTGTGGACCACCACTTTGCAAGGGCCAAGTTATAGTTACCTTAAGGCCCCGATGCACAGTGGAGGTGGGTTGGAAGTAGGGCCTGGCCTGGCATTGTGCTGCTACCCCAAGATTGCAGCTCCTGCCCACCTCCTCATTGCCATCCATTGTCCATGCCCCTGCTCCATCATTACAGTCCTGTGTGGCCATTGACATGCCACTGCCCTTCCTGCCTGCCCTGAACAGTTAGCTGCATACCCTGTGTTGTCTGAGTTCATGCACCAGTCCCCTCCCTCCTGGCCTGATTGGTCCTGATGGGCTGCCACTGCCCTCCATTTAGCTTTGTATCCCAGCCCGCTTCTCCTGCCCTCCATTGCCCAACTGTTTGCCCCATCATTGCCCTCCTGCTTAGCCTCTGTTCATAGCTTGCTGCCTCTACCCTCATTCCCCCACCCTCCAATACCTGTGTGCATGCCCCTACGCCCTTCTTTTTGCCCACCATGTTCAATGGACCTGCCATTTCTCCCCATCTACTCTGAGTGTTCTTTTGAGCTGCCACTGGCCCTCCCACCTGCCTAACATGGTCAGATGGCTGACCCCCGTCCCTGCCACCTCCAACCTGTCTGTTTGAGCTCCATGCCTCTTTCCCGTCCCTCTTGTCCTCCATAACCCATCTGGCTGCCACTCCCTTCTGTCCTCAAAGCTTTGTTGTGCCTTATCTGCCCCTCCTGCCTTCCCTGCTTGGTCTGTTGTGAAGCCCCTTCCCCTGCCCTCTCCTGTTTGTGTCCAGCCCCTACCCATCCATTTTGTCCTGCAACCTTCCCAACTGATATACATGGTCTACTGGGCTGTGCCTGACCCCCTCCCACATTCCCTCCATTGTCTTGTGTATGCCATTATAGTTTCACTGCTGCCCTTCATGGTGTGTTGTGGTTCCGGTGCCCATCCCGCCTGCCCTTCATGGTCAGCTTGCTGCCCATGCCCTGCCCCCTTTCCCTGTTTTCCATTTGAGTGCCCCTATCCCCTTCCTCCTACCTTGCCCGGTCTGTTATGATGCCTGACACCCTCCTTTCTGCCTATTGAGGTCCATTATGCTACA